>NW_026915724.1:6520227-7163863 GCF_034315485.1 Pezoporus occidentalis | reverse complement strand
GGTGCAGCAAC
Organism: Pezoporus occidentalis; assembly: GCF_034315485.1. Lineage (NCBI taxonomy): Eukaryota > Metazoa > Chordata > Aves > Psittaciformes > Psittacidae > Pezoporus > Pezoporus occidentalis. The sequence continues at coordinate 7,163,852 of NW_026915724.1, read as the reverse complement.
GGCCCTAAAAAGGAGCAGGGGAAGCAGGAGGGTGCTCTGCTCAGCAGCACAGGAGTTTGGTTTTCCTTCTCCAACTTGCTACAGACAGTGATGGTAAAAAGTTATCTCGTCAAATGACTTGCTGAGAATTCCTGTAACATGGAGCATCTTTATGCTGGGTTTACATTTTAATCCTTTTATTCTTTCAAGATGTTGATTCAGTTTCCAGAGTGATGCAGGGAAGACTGTTGAAGAGTGCTACTGGTAATCACTTTTTTTTTGGTGGGATTTGTCTGATGTACTTACGGAATGAGTTTGTTTCGGTTTGTATCGCGGATTTGAACGCACAGCTGACAAACGCGACAGCACTTGGACTCGTTAGCCCTCCTAGTCCTGGTCCCGGTGCGACGGGACACACACACACACACACACACACACACACACACAGGGCTGCTGCCGCGGGCGGTCAGCACTTAATGGCCGCTTCCCTTTGCGAACCCGACCCGCTTGGGGCAAAGTCCACCCCACATCGCGGACTGGAGCGATCCTGCCCTTGTCCCGCCCCGCCTGCCCCGGCGGTGAGGCGCGGGCGTGTGGGGGCGCGGTGGCCGTGCCCTGCGCGGCCGGGGGCAGCGGGTGCGGGGCAGGCCGCGGGGGGGCGGGGAGGCGCCCGGGGCTCCCTCGGTTCCACTTCGCCGCCGCGTTTGGGAAGTTAGAAGCGCGGCGGTGACACCTCCCCCTCCCCCCGCCACCCCCGCGCTTCACCGGGAGTTTCCCAGGGTGGGCCCGGCGCTGACCCCGCGGGGTTCTGTGTGCGTGTCCTCGTGGGTGTCCCCCCAGTCCCGGTCACCGTCAGGCGGGGCGGCGCACGGAAGGCGCCGTGCTCCGCGTCAGCAGCGCTTCCTCGCCCGGCGGGGCGCCGGCAGCGCTGGCGCGGAGGTTAGTGACCCCCCCCGCCCCTCCCCCTCCCCCTCCGGCGCGGGTGCGTCCTGGGGCTTTTTTTTCCTCTTTTTTCCCCTCTTTTTCTTTCTCCCTTTTCCTTCCCCCCCCCCCCCGCTTGCATAAATTATGCCGGGCGGGGCGGTGACGTAGCGGGGGGGCGTGGCGCGCGCGGCGCTCGCCCCCGGGGAGGGGGCGGTGTCGGGGGCGCGCCTTGTGGCGGCGGAGGGAGGGGGAAGGCGGGAGGCGGTGGCAGGGCGGGCGGCGCAGGGGGCGGCCGCCGCCTGGCTGGTGTCGCGCTCGGCTCGGCTCCGCTCCGGCAGGCGCGCTAGCTCGCTCGGGAACTATCGGATTAAACTTGAATCGAGTGAAATTACACAAAGGAGCGAAGCGGAGCCGGGACCCGGCGGAGACCCCGAAACTACCCGAGACCCGCGCTGACCCTTCCTCTCTCCCTCCCCTCCCACCCCTCCTCCGCCCGCCCGCCCGCCCCGGTCAGGGATCCCCCTCCTCCCCTCTTAGCCCAGCCCCGGTGCGATCGAGCAACTCCGTGCGTCTGTGTGTGCGTGTGTGTGTGCGAGACCCGCACCCCGCCTCGCCCCCCCCGGCCGGCGGCACCAACTCCGGAGCGTGTCCCCTCCTCCTCCCCGGCCCCTCAGCGGAGGGCAGCGAGGGAGCGAGCGGGGGACACCGGTCCCCGACGGCCACGCACCGGCCCGGTGAGTGACCCCGCACCTCGCTGAGCGCGGAGGGAGGGAGGGAGGGAGAGAAGGAAGAAGGGAGGGAGGGCGGCCGCCGGCCATGGAGCCGGGGACCGGCGGCAGGTTTCGTCCCTGGCGGAGAGGAGCGGCGCGGCGCGGAGCAGGGTGCTCGCTGCTATGGGGGGGGGGGGGGGGGGGGGTGTAGATGTTGTGCCCTGCCGCGGCCCCGGGCGAGGCGGGGCGGGGGGGTAGTGTGTCTCAGCGGGGCACTTCCCCGGGTGTAAATGGCTTTTTGTTGTGCTGCGGCCGGCCGGCCGCCTGCCTCGCCTCGGGGGAGGGGAGGGCACCGGGGAGCGGGGAGCCGGAGCGGCGGCGCCCCTTCCCCTTCGCTTCCCTTCTTCCTTCCCCCCCCCCCCCCCCGCTCCGTTCCGCAAGTTTGGAGGGTGACTGTAAATCCGGTAAAAGTTGATGGGAGCGGCGCGGCGGGGCCCGGCGCCGGCCGGGGTGGCGGCGGGAGCGCTTCCCCTGCTGACCACGCTGACGGCTCCCGGCGGCCGCGGCGGCACAACAAGCGCTAACAAAGTGAGGGCGCTTCCCCGCCGCGCACGGCCCGGCCCGGCGCAGCCCCGCCCGCCGCCGCCGCGCACCCCACTCCGCGCCGGCACATGGGTCGCGGGGGCCGGGGCCAGGCCGCAGCGGGGGCACCCCCGGCGGAGGCCGGGCGGTGGGTGGCGGCGGGCGGCAGGAAGGCGGGCGGGGAGAGAGGAGGAGAAGGAGGAGGAGGAGGAGGAGGGAGGCGGGAGCACGAGGTGCCGCTCCGGCCGCCGGTGCGTGCGGTGGGGGAATCGTCCTGCCCCGGCTGCACCGGGAAGAGGGGAGGGCTCTCCGGCGGCCGGAGAAGAAAGGGGAGGGAGGGGACGCGCAGGGCGAACGGTACCGAGGGCAGCCGGAGCGGGGACGGCGGGCGCCGCATAATAGGGGCTTCACCCCGTCGGGCACCCAGCTCCGCGGGGCCGCGGCCGCGCGCATGGGGTCGGGGCCAGGGCGCTGCCCTCTTCCCCCACACTCCCCTCCATACCCCTCTTTCCCTTCACTCCCCCCCACAGCCCCGTTCCGGGCCATTTTGAGGGTGAGCGGAAAAAGGTGGTTTGAGGCCAAGCGGTCAGAGCGGGGTGGGGGGAGCGGGGCCGGCGGTGCGTGCGGGGAGCGGGCAGCGCGTGAGTGTGCGTGTGCGCGCCTGAGTGAGTGTGTGTGTGTGTGTGTGTGTGTGTGTGTGTGTGTGCGTGTGTGTGCGGTGGCGGGGGGAGGGGGGCAGGGTAGCGAGTGAGTCTTAGGGAGAAGGCGCTGCAGGCAGTGAGCAGCCATCATCATTGCGTTGCCGTCGTTTATACCGGTAGCGTTAAACCGGGGGACGGGGTTTCATTCACCCCCCGCAACGCTCCGGGGAGCCCTCGCCGTGCGGCCCTGCCCCGGCGGGTGGGTGCCGGGTGCGGGGGGGGGGTGGTGGGGGGTGGTGGTTAGGGGGTGGCCCTGGGGCTGGCGCTGGGAATTGAGCCGGTTTCCTGCGCTGGCCCCGGCACCCCGCTCACGGCCGGGTTGAAAGTAGTTGTTTTTTAAACAGACAATGGACAAAAGGAAAGTCGCGGTGCCCGGGAGTTCCCTGCCCATCCCCGCGGCCGCCCGGCGCCCCGCGCAACTCGCCCGCAGTTACCCACTTTCCGCCTTTGTTTTCGTTTGGGAAGGGGCTGAGCGTGCTCCCAACTACGGGAAACGGCGATTTCTCCATTTGCGAGACGCTTTTTTTTTTTTTTTTTTGTTTCCCCCTTTTTTCCTCTCCCCCCCGCCCCCCATCCTCATCCCCTTTGGCCTTCCGCGGGTTTTGACCCGGGGAATATCCGAATCCCCCGATGCGATAAGTTTGTTTCTGTGTCGATGTGCGCCTCGGTTTTACTTTCATCAGAGACGATCGCGAGCTGTGTTTATCCTGGAAGATGGCTTTCGGGAGAAATGTGTTTGCCTTGTGTTTGTGATTTGTTCTCCCCCCCCTCCCCTTCTCTCCCGTGGCACACGGGGCTGGCGGAGATGCAAACAAGCAAGTTGAACAAAAAATGTTTCTGTTCGTTTCCTCACAGATCATCCATTCTAACGACGGCAAAAAAATCTTAATGACTATGACCTTAGCAGCATGGGTAGCTGGTTTACCCCAATTATAAACCCCGTTAGTTTGCGGTAATGTGTGAGTATCAATATATAATTCATATTAAAAAGCATGATCAGTAATTATCGATATCGCCAGTATTATTTTTGTTATAAAAGTTGAAACCCATCGTTTCCTGATGAGAGTGCTGCATCTGTCGCTTGGAGTGTTTTTGTCTCGCTGTTGCACAACAGAGGCTCTCTAGTCTTTAACCTAAAATGGCAGCTTTAATTTGACTGGGGCCCATTCATTGACAATGATAATAAAAAGGCTGAAAGCTAAATGTAGCTGGATGCTTGGGGCACGTTTGCAGAACTCTCTCCTTTTTCACTGCTGGGCGCTGCTAAGAGAGGAACTTGGGAGCTCTCTAGTTTCTAGCCTCAAAGTTTCACACACTTTTACTAATTAAAGAGAAAGAAAAAGAAGGAAAGGGCACAAATCGCGTTGCTCTGAGTAACCCCATTCTAGATGGCAGGGCTGGCTGCTGACAAACTTAACGGTGAGGAGATAGTTAGGGAGGGCTTCTTCCCTTGCGAGAGCTCTGCCTTTTTAACAGTGGCGCAAAAAATCGAGTAGTGCCTTTTAAAAGGAGGCAGCAGTGCCAGGGAAAATTAACTATTTGTTTCTGAGGCTGGTAACAGGTGATCAGAACAGTCAGAACGGTCTGTTCCTGTCTCCGGCTACTAGAAGCCGGAACACTGCTTGTTTCTTCTGGTTTGGTGTGAATGTGCTCGGGGTTTCACAGTGATCCTGTCGACGGTGTGCTGTTCACTAGGAGAAAACCACAACTGCTGGGGAAGAGCACTTATTTCTTGTGTGAGCAATCATCTAAAGTTTGAAACAAATCAAAATGTCCCCTGCCACAGCACAGGAAAATGCCACAGATTCACACACCCCCTGTGCTGCTTTTCCATCAACTCAGACTGCTTATTCTCAGCCTCTCTTGAGCTTTTTTAAAACAAGAACTACATGGAGATCATTGTGAAAGCTGCAGAACAGGCTCTTGGATGAGCATTAAATGCTTGTGATTGCAAGTTTAACTGAATTAGTGGTTCACTGGTACTAACTGGATAATCATATTTGACCAAGTATCTTGCTGAATATTTAACAATGTAATGATATTTCTATTATTCCTTGTGCATCTTGGTTCGGTTAATTAAACAGCAGGAAAAAACTTCCTCGGATTCAAAACCCAAAATGATTTTATTGCTGCTTCAGTAATCAGGGGAAGTCTTGGTTGTAGGTGAAGATTGCTCAGTCCTTTCGAGGAAAAATAGCTATTTCTAAGGACGTAGTGCTGTAGAAATGTCAGTCAAAATGAGGTTTAGTGGAATACTCTTCCTGTTGCAATCAGAACTCTGTGCAGGGGTGGTAGATTTGAGTTGTAACCATTTTCGTCTGAATTTGGTTAATGTGGAAACCTGAAGGGTTAAGTGGAAGAAGCGCTGTAAAGGCTTCCTAGTCCACATAGAGGGGTCAGCTAACCAGAGTGTAGCTTTTTCCATGCAAGTTGCTTGCTGGCTTTGCACTGAAAAGCTTTTGATGAACATTCACGGTGTTTCCCATTAACGTTCAGGTAGTGTTAGGACTTTATAAGATGTAAAATGAGTTACTTGTGAGTAGAGGTGAAACACCAATGGTGGAGTGCTGAAGAAGGGGATATACTGCTGGGTCCAGGCTTGGCGTGGGTGGTCCTGTCCTGCCTTGGCGTGGAGGGGAGGCTGTGTCTGTGCCCCATGCCCTGGCCGAGGCCCTTGGCTGGAGTGGAATCTGCAGTGTGAGAATACACCATGGCCTTAAACACCTTAACAGTCGGGCTCAGGCATGGTTTTCTGTATAGGTGGAGGATCTGAGTAATGGGAACTTTGAAGGTTTTCGAAGAGCTGCTGAAATCTTGCAGTGAGACTGTCTGTGGTTTGCCGTACCCGTGGCATCCTGTAGCAGCGGGCTGCTGGGGTTTTTGTTTTGTGTTTAGCACATGGCATGATACATCAGGGTTGTTGAGGTGGGAGGAGGAGGAAAAAAGTAACCAGAAGGGGTGGAAATAAGGCAGAGGACTCAAGGGAGCACGTATTTTACTCCAGCCCTTATTTCCCGTTCATTGTATTTTAACATTCATTTTCAGAGGAGGAAGCATTTAGAACCTGCTTGTTCATGTCTGTTCTCATGAATCCAGCATTATTCCAATAAACCTGTGTGGCTAGCAGGGACACAGGCAACTGTGTGATGAGTGGTGTGTGCCTGAATGTCCTCCTTGCCCCCCAGTTCCCTCAAATCCTGACTTCCAAACCCTTTTGTACTTGTCTGCAATGCACAGATCACTAAGTGCTCAGATTTATGAGCTGATTAACTGATGCCTGTAAGTAACACGAGTGATACTTTCATGTTCCCTGTACACAAGAAAACTGCAGATTTTAGTAAATAATTAAACTGTCTCCTTTACAAATGAGCCTCTTCTGTGTAGGTGAGGCTTTAGATTTCACTTTTCGAACAGAAAAGTTGCTGTATAAATTTACTGCATCTATTTAGCTTCATCATTAACTTCATCGTTTATCATCATTTATTTTTCCGTGAGTAGCTTGTTTGTACAAAACCCACTGGATTTTAATGGAAGAAGGTCTCAAATATTGCCTGTATTTTGGCAGTGATAAAAAGGCAAAGGGAAGCTCCGCGTGTAATTTATTTTTAGAGGTCTTTCAGAGGAAGGAGTGAGGTACAATATGCAGAAACATTCCATGTTTTTATTAGGATTCAGGATAACGACACCTGATGGAAGAGTCTTCCTCTTGATTTCTTTCCGCCTGCAGAATCTTAACTGTAACCTTTAGTGGTTTGTATCTTACCTGGGATCAGTGCTGGTGAACATGCCACGTCGCAGTTGCACATTTGGAAAATGAGGTTGGAAGACATGAAGCGACAAAGAAGGAGGCTGTGACCTAAATGACACACTCCAAGCACCTGAATGTGACAACAAAGCTCTTCAGATATTCTGAAGTATGCAAAAGCTGATTAGCTCTTTGCTTCCAACATTGTGACTTTTCAAGGATATAGACACGCGCCTAGAAGAAGTCAAGTCAAACCCAAGGATCTTTGTGCTGTTGGGTTCTCTTGTTTCATGAGTGCCACTCAGTAGTGGTTACTACTTAATTGAGGAAGGTTTTCTTACTTAATTTAAGCATTTTCATTTAGAAGTTGCAATTCAGTAGAATGCTAATTATCCAGTAAGCCACTGTATTAGCAGAGCATCGTAACACATGACTTTGAAACCTTATTGGTCTATAGGAACTAACCCAAAGCCCTTGCTGTCATGGTGTAGGTCTTGCTCTGCTCTGGAGTGTCCTATATTGCTATTTTGGGTGTGGTTTTGCTTGGCTTCCGTGGGAGCTGCTTCCAGCCTTGCCCTGTCACAGACAGTTGCTGTGATGGGAGGGCCTTGAGGGGAATGGCGGGGAATAAATAACTTTGAGAATCAATTGTCTGGAAAAAGTCATCGCAGCCAAAATGTCTCCTCCTTCTAATGGTCCTGAGAGGGAAGTTAAGTCTCGTGTGTGCAGTCCTGATCCCAGAGATGTTGCTGCTCAGGCCTCATTTAAATATGGGCTGGTGATCATGGTGACCAGTGCAGCAACTTACCTGCCTGGGTGTAGCTGGTGTGTGGAGAATCCAGTGGTGTGTAGTTTTGATGTCCTTGAGCTGCTTTTTAAGCCATTCCTTTGAACTGTCTGTTCACGGCTGGAACTCCAACAGGTAGTTGGCTTTAAAATTTCTTCTCAGTGATTTTTTTGGAAGGAAGTGGCATACTCACGGTTTATTTTGACTTCTGTCTACAAAATAAGCATCACTTCTTAAACCATTCTACGGAGGTGTACATCAGGTGTACAAAGTATGATTCCTTTTAATGCAGCAGAACCAGTCCTGTTCTGAAACCTAAACCTTCTACTTCTTTCTATTCCTCTTTCCAGCCCTGTCCCTGCTTCCCCACCACCACCTCCAGCTTTCTCGTAGATTTTTATTCCCCTTCATCTTGTGCCTTCCCTGTTGCGTTTTCAGTCTTTCCAGTTTATATCACTCTCTTGTTTGCTCAGTGGAGTTGCATTTTCTTGCCAGTCTTGGATAATTAGAACATGTTGCAAAATAAACATGCGTTTCCACTCCCAATCATACCGCTTCCTACCCGAAGTGTGGAGAATGCTTTTGTTGGTGTGGGAAGAGCTGGCTGGCTACGCTGAAGCCTGATGGAGTCTCACATCAGACCCTGGGAGCTGCCTGGCAAGGGGATGTTAAGCAGCGGGTAGCCAGAGCTGGGCGTGCTTGGGTGCTGATACAGAAACACAGCTCTAATAGTTTCTCTTGCTCTGTGTGTGCAGTAATTGTGAGTGGGGGTGCTGGTCCAGGTCCAGTCTGGTCCTGTCGCACTTCATGTGGAATGGGGGTAACCACTGAGGGATATCCCTTGCCAAACAGGGAAATTTGGGGTGTGGGGAGGAGCTTCTGTGGGGGGGTTGCATAGGGAAGGTTTGGAGACCAACGGCTGTGTGACCAGTGGTAAAGCAGATCAGAACCTGGAGCAAGTCCAAGGAGGACTTTAATAAAGGCACTTTTGTCCTGGATCTTAAAATAGGAAGCCTGTGGATTTATTTACAGGGTAAACAGGATTTGTTAAATGGGTAGTCTTTAGGTGCAATGGAATACCGGTCATTCTTTGAGAGAGAGTTTAGGGGAAAACTAACCGAACCTTAACTGAAAGTTGGGATTTTAGAGTTTTAGAGATCAGTGACAGGACAAAATGAGGAGCAGAGGTTTTCATCATAGAAAGCATTGGGGTAGGGCTTTTGCGGGAGAAATGTGAAACAAGCCCTTACGTGAGAGAAAGAAGTTCAGTTAAAGTCTTAGGTAGTAACAACCTGGATGAGCTAGTGGGAAGTCCCAAGCTGATGATAACTTATTAAAAGAAGATATTCCCTGCTGCAAAGAGGATTCATTGAGATTGAAATCCAAAGCTGAAATGTTACTTGGTAAAATGTCTTACAGGAAAAGTGCGTGTTGGTCTGGACTGCAGAAAGTAACAGTTCAGTATTCCTGTGATTTGAAACAGGACAGCCAGAAAGGAGATGTCTGACTTTGTTCTAAGTGCTTGATAGAAGGATTGAAGAAAGGAAGGTAATGATGAGGCTAACAGATGTTCAAAAATCGCTCTGATAAGACTGAGATAAAATTGCACATAGGTGAGAGACTGGTAAATTTCAAGGATGCATCTTAATTAGTCATTTAGGGTGTAACAAATGGTTTCAGAATCTTACCTATTCCTGGGTAGGAGAGCATAGCTGAAGTCCAGGAATCTGGCACCTTGGGTAACTTGCTGCTTTTAGTCCTATATTTAAATGTGCATGGTGTGTTCATTTGGGATCAGAAATACCTGAACAACCGTAACTGCTGTTATTAGCTTGAAATGAGATCTAAGAACATACGTATGTATGTAATATAAATTTTGACTCATCTTTCTGGCATATATGTAGGTGAGTCCTGTGGCTTTTGGAGGATGTGCTCTGGTTTGTACTGCTATTGGACTGGAGTAGGTGCTTGTTGGTGGCTTATTGCAAGGCAGAAAGCAGGCAGGTCTTCATCTCTGGTTCTTGGTTTGAGAGGTACTTAGACTACATTGTGGATTGCTGGGAGGATCCTGCAGGCTTCACAGGGTGGTGTGGTCCTGTCAGGGTGGCTTAAGTGAAGGCCCTGTGTCACTGCAGCCATTGCTTATGCGAGTTCAGAGATTCCTTTAAACTCCAGTGAAGGGACTCTTGCTCAGAGTATAATTCTTGCCTCGAGTTGTTTGAACCGTGAAGAATTAAACTGAGAGTTTATAGTGAGCAGTTTAATATCTCTCTTGATTTAGGAAGGAATCATTCAGAAAGCGAGTTAAATAGGGGTCTCTGGACTGCCTCAGGAGGTAAGTCTGGGAGAGACCTGCTAAGTAATTCAGTTTATTTATCAGTACCGTTATGAGGTGTCTGCTGTGCTTTGCATTCACTCAGCTCTCTGAATGGGGTACAGCCTTATTCATCCTTAGTTTAATCATCATTCTTTCACTGGGGGGAAGTGAACAAGCAGGCTTCAGCTTCACTTGCCCCCTCCTTCTCTCTTGATCTCTGCAAAGGTACGTTGTCTTTTTTCTGTACGGCAGTAAGTGAAGGCAGTTACTTGCTTTAATTCTGTTGTAACTTTAAAAGAGCTTACTGCAAGAAAATCACATCTGTTCCGCCTGCATCTCTCCTTCACTACAGTTCTGCAGTAGTCCCTGGCCCAGGCCACCTTCCCTCACTGAAGTGACTCTCGGTGATCATACTTTAGTATTTGAGCAGGATTTGAACTTTGTGGCAGCCATGCAGAAGGAAGGGGTTATTCCGTAGAAATGGCATGGCTGTTGGAAGAATCTGCTTGTTAAAGGCAGTGCTAGAACAGAAACGTGCTTTCCAACTTGGGTCTGATAATTGTTGTAGGAGGCAGTCTTAGAAGTCGTGTGTGTTAGATGTTGCACTGAAACTGAAAAGACGAATGGAAAGGGGGAATTTTTTGTGTGCCTTTTCACTTGTCATGGTTAGATTTAAAGAAATGCTGTGGTTAAGGTGACTGAGCTCTGGAATGGCTAGTTCTCAAGGAAATAAGCTGATGCCTTGTGCCCCTGCTTCCCTCTGCCTAACCTAATGACTACTTAATTTTGAGGTGTTAAAAAAGAAAGCCTTGGCAGGTGAAAGGGATTTCTTCCAGTGCTCCTCATGAGAAATTTCCCTTACGCATTTACTTAAAAGATTGATCTCCTTGATCTGTTTCTCTCTTTCCACCACCATTCCTCTTTCCCTGCCTTCTCCCCAGAAGAAACCAGAGCGCCTGCCTTTTGCTGCCTCTCTAGATGAAGGTTGGTCACCCTTTGGCTTGTCAGCGTGTGATTCCCAGGCTGAGACTGCTGCATGACTAGCAGCACAACTGGACTGTGCAGTGTGGGGATGGTTGGGCAATGTGGATTCTTGCTGTGCGAGAAACTGGACTAGTAGGAGCCCTTGGAGGCAGGTATTATAGAGCCAGCTGGGACGCAGGCTGCGTGCTTGATCTCATTCCCCGGTGGGGCTTCTGGGGTCTTTTGGAGTCTTCTTTGTGGCTCTGTCTGTATGGCAGTCACAGATCTGTGGTGTAGTCTCTGTGGCTGTCCAACATGAGGATTTTTGGTAGGCAACTGGTAAGAGTCAGGCTGAAAAACCCCTTGTGTAGTTTGATATGGTGCAACAATGGTGGTGGTGTGGGGCAGGGTGTTTTTTCTCTTCAGTGCATAGTGAAGTGAGTAGTTTCTGTTTTGAGGTGGCTCCAGGTAGGTTGTGAACTTTTGAATAGCAAGGTGAGGACTCCAGCAGCTGAGCTCTCCCTTTTGCTACTGTTGTGAATACAGTTTGGCTGTGGAAGAGATGTATTTGATAGAGGTTCACTTCCTACTTCTCAGGTGAAATGGTATGTCCACAGTAGGCGGTCCATCACAAAGCAAGGAAGAGCTATCCATGGAGAGCTCACTGGGCAGAAAACCTGGGAACTGGGCACCTGGAGCACATTGTCACTTCCCTGTGGTGCAACACCTTGCAACCCATCGACTTGGCTGCCTCCCTCCATGTTCTTTCTCTAAGGCATGTTATTCCTTGATAGCTTTACTTGACTATTCATGGCAATTTCAGGAGAAAAGGCAAAGTGCTTGCTGTTTTCAGCCTATTGAAAGTGCTTAAAGCTTTTCTCCATAATGCTTATTGAGATTGCTGGGCAAAAAAAAAAAAAGGCAAGCTAGGAAGAAATCTTCCAAGCTTTCTTTACCCTCCTCTTGCAATTGAGTTATCCTTATCTTGCTGTTGTGTTTTAATGTGAATGTGTTGTGTTTTTAAGAACTTCTCTTTCTTCCTGCTGGAGTCTTACACTTAAATGTGTGTAAGAATACATGTAATATTTTTTTTTGGTACAATAAATATTTTGTAGCTCTGCAGATAGCTGAAAGCTATTGAATGTCATTTTGTGGCCCATCTAATCATTTATAAGTCAGGGTATGGTTTGAAAAACACAGTGAGCTAATTTAACCGGACATTGTTCTGAAAGGAGAAGTTTCCTCTCTGCCTTTGTCCCCCTGCACCCTTCCTCCCAACCACATGGCTCTGCTACTTTGTTATAGCAGCAGTGCTTGTCAGGTCCTTCTGTGAACCACTTTAGTTCACTAAAATGGCAGAAAAATAACTCTGTAAAATGGAGAGCATTTTGCGGTTGTAATGAATCAAACCGGCTCATAAAAGGATCTGATGAACACCAGAGCTGGTGCTAAGGACGAGGGGGGCCGGTGGCTTGGAGAGCAGCAAGCCCTTTTCATCTTTTCATTTTGGTGGCAGTGAGCAAGTGGATTGGATCAGTTGCCAGGGAACCTTCGTGGGAGAAATAGAAATAGAGTAATCATCTGTGAAGCAAAGGACACCACAAGAAGAATGTGCTGGCCTGAGTTCAAACTGATATTAAAATTTGTTTATTCTGGTGATGGTGCGGATTGCACACGATAAACAGTTTGTTAAAATTAATAACCCACTGCCCAGAAATCAGTTTTCCTCTTGAGGTACGAGAACCAAAGTCTTAAAGATTTACTGACATATAAATGGCTTGTCTGATATTTCAAATGAAAAGTATTTAATCTGTAAAACAATTTATTCGCAGCAAAGTACATTGCTCTTGTGGTGTGTGATTCTTTTCTTGGCAAGCTTGAAGTCCTCCATTAGATTCATCAGCTTTCCGAGTCAATTTGTCTCAAAATTTTATCAAATCAGTGTTTAATGCAGTGGGTTCAGTTATCCAGAATTTTATCCTAAGTATCTGCATTATTCCTGTTAGTTTGAGAAGGCATGAGAGCTCTTGGTTATAGGAGGTGGCTGACGCTGTTACCTCCTGTCATAGTCTAAAGCTTTCTCATGCCAAAATGAACACACTCTTACTTAAAACTGATGAAAAAATTGTGTTGTAAGTAAAATAATAGGCTGCTTTGTTACTCCTGTGATACCAGCCTCTGCTGTTCTCCAGAGAGAAGTGGGCAGTTTACACTGTGTGGCTTGCTAGAGGAATGAACACCTTACAGAAAACCAGGGATTCTGACTGTAGCTTCTGCTCAAGCCACCTGCCAGCTGGAGGTGATGCTCTGAGCATAGCTGGAGCATGGCCTGGGGAACTGCTTGCTTTCTGAAGAGCCCTGGCTATTCTGTAAAATCACTAGTGTAAACTGCCTGCAGTGTGACAGAAGGGCAGTTCTTAGCAGGTGGAAGAGTGGAATCTCTTGCTTTCCTTCCTGTTTTTCTCAAGACTTGGACAACTCTGTGTGCCTTAATGGAAGTTAAACACTTGTCATAGCTGTTAAAAACCTCCAAAACAACAATGCGGAGCACCATCTAGATTCCACTCTGCATGTTTTACATCTAAAATATTCCCTTTTGGCAGCTAAATGAGGTGGTGGGAGGAGCAGGAGAGGGGACTTAACAAAATTCTGTCTGTAGGCACCAAGGATATTGCAGGCTGGTCTTAGTGGAAGCTGAATGAGGAGTGGTGGCCCTACCTAACGTTGTGTGTGTTCAGAGCGAATACTGTAGTTACTAAAAGCAGTTTGTTTACACTAGGAATTGTATATGCTTGCTCTAATGGGCCTTGGGAAGCCCAAAGCACAGCTGTAGAACATCTGTCTCTGAGACCAGATCTTGTCTGTCTGATGAATTTTTGTCCTGCATTTCACATTCAGATTTAAAAAAAGAACTAAAACTTCTTTTTGTAATAGGAAAGTTCTTGGCCATCCTGCTTGACAACTGGTTTGCACTTGAAAGGCTATCATGCTGTTTTCTTGAACACAGAACTTAAAATAGTGACTCAGTATTAACTTAACTCCACTTCCTCTTTAATCCGATCATCTTGCTTGCTGTATGACCTTATAACACCTTAATTTAAAGGCTTCTTATTCCAGTGGATTAAATTTGGAGGTGTCTGGAGTGGTGGGCATTGCTACAGGAAGGGCTTAAGGGGAGCTGAGAAACAGTTGCCTCAAAAGAAAAAGGAGGGAGGGGGGTAGAATAGGAGCAGCAGAAGTATTTTCCCACTTGCTGGTGCTGAGTGTTGTGCATGTATGGTCTGTGTAACAGAACAAGGCTTGCTGAAAAGTCAGAAAGTTTCAAGCACATAGTTCTGCTGCACCTTAAGAAAAAGTACTTTCATCTTCAGTGAGTGAATTTGAGGCTCTTTGTCTCAGTTATGCATGGAAGTGATAGAAGACAAAATACCTGTTTAGTGCAGGCATCTCTGAGTGTTTGGATGGTTTTTCTTCTTTCCAAGGCTAGTGGCCAAAGCAGATGGTTGGAAGCCAGGAACCTGAGTGCTACTCCAGACTGGTATACCAGGTTCATAATGATGTGTTCTGAGGTCTGCCATATTGGGATGTGTAATAGTTGCTGTTTACGTAGCAACTCTCACCAGATGGTCTTGGTTCTTTACCAAGCGTTAATTTTGTCCTGCTACTGATCTCATGAAATAGATAAATGCTGTCTGTCCTTAAAAGCAGAGTTGGTCTGGTATTTAGCACTTTAAAAAATCAGTTTTAAGTGTTCAGAGTGTGTCTGTGAATAGCCTGCTGTTTTCAGAATTTACATCATCTTCCTTTAAATTTTTTTCTCAGGAGTAAATTCTAAACAATTATATTTTATGTACTGATCTTAGGGACTGTAAGCTTCCCCCTTGTCCTGCACGGTTTCCTGAATAAGCTCTGCCAGATAGTCTGTGATTATTATATTGAGCTTAAGTTTAGGAGTAGGAGTTTAGATGGTGTACCTTCTATTCTGTGCTATGCTATTAGCCATTTTGACTCAGGTTTTCTGTAAGGTTTTCTTTCCATCTCTAGTCAAGTATTTAACTTGACTAAACTAAACTGCAGCCAGCCAATCTCTTTGAAGAACTGTGTGGTTCCAAGCAAGGGTTTGTAATTTGTTGGGTGTGATCTGGGGCTTATGGGGAGTTTTACTGTACCTCTGAAAACTTTGATCATTATGAGTCCTTGAAAGTAAACCATTGACTTGTGCTGCCTTGTGTCTGACAGAGGTTTAGAAGGCGGCCTGTTCTGCGCTGGGCATATGCTGCTGTCTTCAGGCCTGGGCTGTGCTCACTGTGGAGTTCCAGCAGCACCTTTCTTAGGTTGGAGGAAGCAGGAGTAGGCTGGAAGGTGCAAAGAGGCAGAGTTCTTCCACTGCTTACAACAGCAGGTGTTGTCTCTCCTGTATTTGTTGGGGGTAAAATGTGTGTCCTTAATTTTGGAGATGCACATGGTTCCCACTTCATAGGTAATAGGGAGGGTTTGTTTTTTGGCAGCTAAGAGACTTGTGGATTGGAGCTGAGGATTGAATTCAGTCTCCCAGTAATTCCTTTAAGTGCTTAACCTAAATATGTTGTAGTTATTTTAAGTACCTTTTTATAACAGTAGTAAAGCTTCAGGCCAGTGCTTTGAGCTGATATTATCTGTTACAACTGCTGTCTAAATCAGAGTATGAATGTTTTAATTTTTTCACCACTTTGTTTTAATTCTTATTCAAATGTAGAAAAAGTTTTTAATACAAGTTCAGTATTCCTAAAATTACAATATATAACACACTTTTGTCCTGAGTTTTTCCCAAACTGAACTTAACCACTGCAGGTACAGAGTAGCATCCAGAGAAGTAGTTTGTGCTGCAGTGTTTAGTATTGTCAGGGTTGCTGTTACTGCCCTTACCTCTGTGTTTCTGTTACTATGCTTATCTCCACTGATAATACGGACTGAAATCGCTTTATTTTCCTCATGAAAGGGAGGTGAAATGATATGCTGGAAATTGTGTATTATCGAAGTAGAGTATTTGTCAAGAGCTATTAAAACCATGTTATGAATATGATCTTGCTTTTTTGGTACCAGAGAATAGCTCTGCCAGTTGAGACCAGAGGTCTGTCTCATCCAGAATCCTATTTCACAGTGACTGTGGTGGAGGCTATCCAGAAACAGAGCGAGCCCCTTAACCTCCAAAACTGCAGCTCAGAATTACCTTGGAAAAAGTGATAGGTAACACTTGATGAATTTTTCTTGCATGAATTCATCTAGTCTTCCCTTGGTCTGTGTAAACTCTTGGCTTCCATTGAGACCGTGGCAATGAGTTTCGCAGCTTAAGTACACATTGTATGAAGAACTGCTTCCTTTTATTTGTTTTATTTTGAACCTACCAGCTGCTAGTTTTGTTTGATGTTCTCTAGTTTCCTTGTTAAAAGAAAAAGGGAACAATGGTTCACTACTTACCTGCTCCCTGCTGCTCCTGATTTTGTAGACTCTCTTATTCAATCCCTGGTTGTTCCCTTTCAAGGCTGGAGATTCTGAAGGGTGTTCAGATGCCTGTTACCTTCCCCTTCGGTCCTTCAGTAATTTTATTCTTAAAGTGGAGGTGAGCAGAGCAAATACTGGCACTGAAGCAAAATACAGGTACCTGATAGACTTTTGCAGCTCTTGTACAATTCTGTGTTTGGTTTGGTTTTGTTTTTCTTAAATATGTTTAGCATTCTGTTTATTCTTCTGACTTCTTGTCTTCTTGGATCTCTGTTCTAGCCCCCAGGTCTCTTTCTTGACAATGAGGTAATTGGGTCAAAGCTCAGTAAATTGTATGTAAACCAGTTGGGTTGTAGTTTCTCAGGTGTGTTGCTTTCTGTTTACCTATGCCGACTCTCATCTGTATTTTATTACACCTTCGCTGGGTACAGTGAAGATTGGCTGCTTCCTGCATAGTCGATTTTCATTTTTAACAAAAACAAACTTGTTAGTATTATCAGCAAACTCTCTTCAAGGCTCACCACCTGTTCCTGGATGTTTTATGTGCATGCTGAACATCATGGGTCTGGAAAAGTCAGGTGATGTTTCCTAACTTTTTTTTTGCCTGTTTTGAGCCAGTTACTTATCCATGTGAAGACTTTCCTCTGTGAACTGCTGGTGGGAGACCTTTGTTCAGCAGCTGACACGTGTTTTGGTTATCCAGGTTAGCTCAGGCTTTGACCACTTGGCAATTGCTTCAGAGAATTCTCCTGTATTAGTAAGATGGGAGTTTTCTGTGAGAAAGCGTTAGCGTCACTTTCCACAGCCTGTACTTGGCTACGTGCTCATGAACGTTGTTTCTTGTGTCTTCTACTTACTGGCCCTGCTGAGACTTGCTGGTCTATAGTTCTTGACAGTCTAAAAGTGTGACCACCTTTTAAAACTGTTGCACTACTGACATAAAAGCCGTGTTTGATACCAAGTATTATGTGATCCAGTAGATAGGCTGTTTTACGCTTCAGATTTTCAGAACTCTTGGATGAATACAGTCTTCCTTTGGTAACTTCCTACTGTTTGCTTTGGGTTGATCAAAACTACCTCTGAGGCTTCATGTGACGAAAAAGATGAAAGCCTTCCTTAGCTTCGTCAATTGCAGTAGATGCAGCAAACTTTAATATTACTTCTTTTCCTGGAGTATTTATCTTGGTTATATGTTAGCCCAGTGGATTTTCTAGCAGGCATTGTACCTGGCGTTCATGAAAGGACCTCTTACTACTTTGCCCCTTTACAAACATACCTTTTTACATACAAACATACTAAGTAAAGTTTGCAACTTTACTTGGTAACTCTTTTTGTCTGCTTTATTTCCCTGTTCTTAGATAGACTACCAAGCTTGTGGATTAACCGTGAGGATTTTTTTTTTCCCCAGCTCTCTGCATTTTCAGTATAGTAATTTTGTCCGCTGTCTGCAAACATTTTGTCCAACTGCCTCATTTTCTTCAGTTTCTCTTACCAAGCTTCCTCATTTTTTGCATTTTTTTTCTTTGAAAGTAAACACTGCAATAGTGTGTTTTTGTTGCTGTTGCCTTTTTTGGAATGTGAAGCTTAAATATATTTAATGGATTTCATTTGCAGTAGCCATGAGTCATGGTACGGTCAAGTCAGATATGACATGGACAAATCTGGACAAATCATGGACATATTACATGGATGTAATATAATTTGCTGGATGTTGCAATAGTCCATAATCTAGTCAAATGCCACAGCACTGCCATGTGTGCTTCACCGTAACTTTGGAGAAGTTGTTTGATAAATATAGCTTATATGCATTATATGCCTGTTTTCTTCTTGGCAGCAAACCAGTCACCTTACGAAGTTGTACAAGAGGTATGGAAATTTGTTTTGAATGCCACTGATTTATTTGAGTGAGACAAAGTATGTGACTGTGTCCTTCAGTTACAATTCCCCATCAATTGTAAATTGATGCATTTGTTCAAATACACAGTATAAACCAGTATTACAATCAAGCTGTAGTTATCATGGGAACCATAACTTTGACTTTTCTTTTTCTTGGCTTCCAATGTGAAAAACCGTACTGTAGTATATTACTTAATTGTTTAGTACTGAGGTCTCTCTGTTTTATCATAGTATGTGACATGCCACAGTACCACTCTGTATAAAAACCTTTGGTGCTTGAAGCAGTGGTGGAACAGTAAGAGTTTATTCATGTCTTCATGTATGGGTATGTGAGTACCATATTTAGAAAAACATTTGCAGAGTTAATAACTGCTTCGTGCTGGGTTTCTTTTTGAGAATTATGTTTCTTTGCTTAGCTGAGAAGTACTTGGAAAGTACTGTGTCAGTCTAAAGTCACAGGCATTGACTGTTAGCTCTGTGTTTCATTTGATAATTCTGTTAGAGAAGAGGCTATCCTGAAAGTTACCTGGACTTTGACAGTAGTCTGTAGCATGCACTCATGCAGTATTTCAGGATAAGCAATTGAATTAGGGGGAGTTTTGCATTTCAGTAATGGAAGAAATGTTTGCTGTATAAAGATCATGATGTATTTGAGAGCTGTTAGGCATCAGTGTGGGTGAACTGATCTTACAAGAAGCAGGAGCATTTTCAAAATGGATGCTCTGAAAGGTGGCGTATGTGGGTTCCTAATGCTTGGAAGCAAATTAGAATTTTTAGGTATCTTACAGAATTATTTTTGTTTGTTTACTACCAAGAATGCAAGTATCATGAAAGGCTTGTGCCAATCCAGTTGTTAAGGAGTGTCATGGTTGTGCTTTGATAAGTTCATTTTTAAACCTTCTTGTGAAATCTACTTCAGCTTCTAGAGAGCATGCCATATGTACAAGAAAAGCTCACCAGCTCTTTTGCTGTCTTCTTAAAATAAGCTAAATTGCAATTGGTGTGCTTGTAGGGACATTTGTTGAGGGTAACAGGGAAGGAAACCATATAGAAGTGGTACAGGATTATGGTTTAAGAAAGAACTGAAAGGAATTTTAGGATGGGGTTGTTTCTTAGTTTAAATAATACTAGCAAAGCACCTAGAAGAGAGTGGAGGGGTGGTTTTATGTTTGCAAAGTAAAGGCTGGTAACAAAATTTCAAGTAACAAGGGCTGAAACTTATTCAGCCTGGACACAATCAAAAGCAGCATGTTGGGAGATAGTAAATTCTTTTAGGTAGTGCTTACTGGGAGATGCTCTTTCTGTTTTCTGTATCCCTTCCTGAACAAATGTATTTTGGACTTCTCCTGTGTAACTGTCATGAAGAATAGAGGGGAAAACTGGAATTTGTATAAAAGCTGTGTAGTTGTTGTGCATTAGTACAACTTTATTTCTGCTACTGGAAGATCACAAGCTATTAGTCATTTAGTGCCCAGGTTTAAATGGAATAGGGGCTTTTATAGGCTGATTTATTAGAATACATGGCTTACAGGCTTATTTAAAAGTGTCACCAGCAAACTTGATATGAAAAAATGGCACAAAGACAGTTGGAGAGGATTTCGTCATGGTTTATGAATAGCTGATAAACAAAACGAGGTGCTGTAATGCTCCCATTTCCTTCCTTAACCTCCTTGTCTCCTGTCCCCCCACGCACAGAGGATTTTGAAAGCGGCATTGAGAGGGGGAAATAGGCCTTCATCTAGTAGCATGAATAAAGCTATGGATTATAGGTATCTGCTCCCGTTTCTGTGATCCTTATCAAAGGCGTATATAATTGGGTTCCCTCCATCCCCCAGCAAAAAGGCAGTATCTTTTGGGCCTGGCAACAGGCTTTTAAAAGGCTGTGCTCCATCAAGTACATTCTTAACAAAGACCTCTAAAGTAGCTGGGTACTACACCACAGATAACAATTGCTTCTTGAATTGTGACTCTGAATTGATAGAAATTGAGAAAACTGTACATAAGGTTTCTTTATTTCAAACTATGTTAGAAGCTCAGTGTTTTAGGTCTGAAATAGGCAAAAGGTAAAAAACTAAAAAGCAGGACAGCCTTTCGGCAGGCCACACAAGTCTTTCTGATAAGATTGGTGTTAAAGATGTAATGCTTTTGTTAGTATTATCTTAGTTTTAGTTGAAAAGGTATATGTGTTGCCAAGTGGTATGAAACGGAATCATATGCTTTGGGTTCTCTGTCTCTGTTTAAGAGGATTCTTTGAGCAGTTATGCATTAGCAGAATAGAGTCCCAGTGTAGGGTTTGTTGTAGGATAAAATGAAAACTGACTCTGACAGTAAGTTGTTGGTTTTCCTTGTTTCATTCCTTCTGGTCTACCCTGAAGTTTAACAGGGTGTTAGGCCTTATCTTGAGTTAAGTACAACAGCAAGCTTCTGGAAATTTTATGTGGAAAGTTCTTTAAAATGTTCACAAAGACAGACTGTCCTACTGAAATTCTGATGCCTCCTTTCCCCTGTGTATGATTATTGATCTGAATCAAACAGACGTATGTGATTGGAGCATGAGTTGATTTACATTTGCCCATCACTGTCTCATTTTCTTCCTATTGAGATAGGTAAGTGGAAGTAAACAAACTACTTCTGTTTAAGCACAGGTTTTGCATGGTTAAAAATGATGCACTCTTCTCCCGCTTTTATCCTTCTTTGTCTGCAAAAGAAATAGTTAAAATGTTCTTAGCTGGAGGAGTGGAAGAATAATCCAGGCATTAATGTATGGGGTCTAAAAGGGAACTGCTTATCTGAATATTGAAAAGCATGTAACTGCAAGGAAAAAACCCATCCAACCAGGATGGCCAATTCTTGCTGTTTTGAGTGGGCAAGCAAGTTAGGACCTTAAGGTGAAGGGCCTGGATCGCTTTAGAATATGGGGATGCAATTTAAGACAGTAGGCTTAGTCACCTGGCTTGGAAGGAAATATACAACTTTCACATTTAAATGGATGCATATTTAGAACTGGTAACACTGTTGACACCAACGTTAGAAACACTTTGCATTTTGTAGACTGAAGCCCCATCTATCATCTCTAGCTTTTACCCAGAATCAAGAGATTCAAATTCTGTTAGCATACTCTGTCTTGTGATAAGCCTAATTGTATCTAGCTCTTCTTCTGCACATGGACCATCATTTATGGTCCATGTGATTACAAAGCTGTTGTGCATTGACTAATGGAATCCATAATGTTTAAATATGTGCACAACTGGCATTTTCTGTGTTAACAGCTCCAAACTGTATATTGGGTTTCCTTACGTCTCATATTTCTCTTTATGGTCTTTGTGAAATTAGTGACTTGGATCTTCTGTGTGATTAACAGCATCCATAAAAGTGATCTGTGAAGGAAAGATTTTTATTTTTTTTTCTTTTTGTGGAGGTTAACAAAATTTAAAGTCATGTCTGTTGTGCATCTTAGTCCAAGTCATGGTTTCTGTAGCATGAAATGTCATTCACTAGAATTAAGCTGATTTCGTACTGGGGCTTCTGGTTTAAGATACAGGTATTTTCAACAGTGGAAGGTTAAAAATGATATCTTGAAATATGCTCCTGTTATCTTGAAATATGCCTTGAGTCAGCAGCTAAGTCAGGTTCTGGTTTTGAAACCTGATAGATCCCAGTCTCTGGTATTCCTTCAAATAAAACTGTCTTTTGCTCAGAGATGGAACATTTGGAGTTAGTCATAGATGTGAGCTTTGTGAAGTTGCGAAAATGAGGCTCGGGTTACAGAGCCAGAAATCAGT
The DNA here is from genome assembly GCF_034315485.1 of Pezoporus occidentalis. Lineage (NCBI taxonomy): Eukaryota > Metazoa > Chordata > Aves > Psittaciformes > Psittacidae > Pezoporus > Pezoporus occidentalis. The sequence goes on along the minus strand of NW_026915724.1, from coordinate 7,141,985 downwards.
CTTTTAGAAGTTTAATTTGTTTGTTCAAGAGATTTGGCATAGTCCAGGGTAGAAACCTGTTCTCCAGAATGGCATTCACTTTCCCTATGTTCATATATATCTTTCATTTCTTGTTGGCTAGCTAACTGACCGCAGCAAAATGATTATGTGAGGTAAAGCAGAGAAATTACAGAAGAAAAATTGTCCTCTTGCGCTAATTTTTGTATATTAATTACAGGTTATACTTCATTCACGTTCTTTAAAATACACATTTCCTACTAGAGAGCTAATAACTCTTAAGCTAAAAATCTCCCTCTCTGGTCTGTAATAAGTTTAGCCTTGATGTAGATACTTGCTGTAAGCTTTAGAGTTGGGATTCTGTCAGTCTATAAATTTTCATTTTCTTCTTATACTGTTGAGTATAATTACGATTCATTTGATGGTCACTGCATAATTGCACTTCATAAACTCAGTGCATCCACTGTATGTAACTTTATGTAGATCATCTATATAATGATTCCAAATGATAAAGTCATTGAAAATTTATTTTCCTTCAGCAGTAGCATAGAATTTTGTGGTATCACAGTTGGTATCCCTTTAAAAACAGTTCTGAGTTGTTGGAGAAGCATCCTGTGTGATAGCTCTTGTATTCAATGAATTCCTAGATGTTTCTGAAAGATTTATAGTGAAGTCCAAAGGATTTCAAGGCCAAGTAGAGCAGTCTTGTCAGATACAGCTTTACAGCCTAGTGACTTATAATGAGAGGAGAATTTAATTAGAAATTGTCCGTGTCTTTACTGAGTACTGATGAAAACTATGGCTCAAAGGTTAATTCAAATAATAATTAATATTGGTTTCTGTCAGAACAGGGTAGTAATGAAATCTTTGTCGTACGATGACTGATTTTAAGAAGTGGGTGCATGAGAAATAGAGGCTACAGTTTACCTTTTCTGATTATATTCAGTTAGCTTGCAATCAGCATGATAGCTTGATAAAGCATAATTTGAGGGCAATTTAAATGTACTCAGAAATATTACAACCTACAGTGAAAATCACCTAACGTGTTGCATCTGTTTAAGGAGTTCGATTGCTGAAGTAGACGGATTTATGACAAATGATCCTTAAGAACTGCGTAAGGCTTTTTTTTTTTGTTGTTAACAACTGATCAATACCATGTGTTTGTGGAAAGTATTCTTAATAAGATTTGCTAGTGTGAGAAATGTGGGATGTTACATTGATGTTTGTTTAAATTGGACTAGTTTCAATGAAAGCGATAGACCAGGTTTTGCTGGCAACCAAAACAAATTCTGTTCAGTTTCCTTTCCCGAGTTGAAATTTTCTGTTGGAAAAAAATTAATGCTGGTAGCTTTTGCCTAAGCTAAAACTGTAATTTTTTGGTTTTAGTAATTTTTAAATTTCAGTTTTAGTAATTTTTTAAAACTGTAATTTTTCAGTTGCAAGTAGCCTGTGCGCTACTAGACCTGTGGCTTTGAGAGGTGTTTCATGAAAGCTTTGCTCTGTCTTCTGATTTTCCTGTACCTGCTCCAATCCTGTTAAAACCTGCCTATGGAAAAGCTTCTCTAGAAATTTACAGCTATAGCTTGGCTTTATGGATCCAAATGATCCATAAACATGCCCGTGTCAGACCTCTCCTTTCTGTTCTCTCTGCTTGTCTTAAATGTTACTGCACTGTCTTCCACAGTTTTAAACTTGCTGTAATTTTAAGGCTGTTTCCTTTATTGCCAGAAGGAAACCTTAAATGCCTCTGAATTCGATCTGACAAAGATGATGTATTTTCATTCGTACGCTTATGAAAGTGATCACGAGACTTCAGTTTTTTACTTATCTGGATAGTGCTTTCCATACAAACTACTTCAGTTCTTGGGAAGCAAAGAGTCTTATCAGGAGCAGAGGCACCCAATGGGAAATGAGTTACATCGTGGGAGTTGAGAAAGGGGGTGTGTGTGTGTCTGTTGGAGGGGTGTTTTAAAACTGTTGAGAGATACGAAGCATTATGTTGATATGTCAGAGCTATTCCTGCTGAAACTTCCCCTAGATGAAGTGTGTGTATGAACTCCAGTTTTAATGGTAGTGCTAGGAAAAGGCCTACTGTGCAAGTTAAATGCTTAAATTCTCTCCCTCTTATTTTACTGTAAGCAGAGAAATAGTGGCTTGGGAACTGCACTGAAGTGTCTTACAGACATTTCTGAAGCTACAGGGTTTGAAAACTCTAGTGAACAAACTTTATCAGGGAATAGAGCCTTTTTATCAACAATGAAATCTGCATACATATTTTCAAAAGCTAACAAAAATTCTAAAGGATAGCTGAAATCTTTCTTAGTGAATTGAAGTTGCATGTTAATGCTTAATGATTTAGTTCTTTAAGAGAATCCATTGTCTGTAGGGTTGGCCTAGCCTCTCTAGAAGGTGTGCTGTAGTGGTGGCAGAAAAAGTCTTTCTGAATGTGAAATACTGGGAGGTTTACTGAAAGGTAAACTCCTAATACTCCTACTCCTCTTACAGCGAGACCTGAATGTGCTGGAATTTGTAGTAGTACTCAGAAGATGTCAGAGTACAAATGCGAACAGGTAGAAACGGTAAAGGGGGGTGCTTTGTTGAACATCCTAAAAGCAATTTTTGTTTCTGTATACTCCCCCAAACAGCAATTTGAACCACATTTCAGGTTGTTCTCCCAGTCCCTTTCCATGACAAGTCTACATACTGATCTGGAGGAATGAATTGACTGCCCTTATTTAACCAGAGGCACATACACTGGTGTAAATAAGCCATCTCCAAAGAGCGATGAGACTACATAGTAAGTGGGGGAAGGGAAAAAGAGGACAGTCATTTCAGTTCATCTTTTTTATTAGCGTAAGTAGCAAAGTTGCTTGGGTTAGGTCTGCTTGAAATGTGCCATAGCTTGTTTGCACCAACCACTTGAAATTCTTTGGGAAGGGAATCTTCCAGAGGATTGTATCTGTGCTGTGGAATAAACAGTTGCCGTGTGAAACTGATGTGAGCCTTAGTTTTACTCTGCCTCCACTAAAATACACTTTTACGGTAGTTTGTGCAGGATCAGCACAGAGGAGTACAAAGAGGGAGCTTTTCAGTACAAAGGCTGCCTGTTTGGCCTGCCCAAACCACCGTGAATGTGTTTAAAGGGGACTTTTATTACCATGGAAACTCTCAGACAGGAAGGAATTTGTCCTGCCATATCTAGAAAATAGTCTGTAATGGTCAGCTTTTGAAACAAAAGTGTTTTAAATAGTGGGATATATTTAAAAATTCTTGTGGTGAATATATTTTTCTTAAAAAAAGAAGATGTAAAACCCAGTCTTATGCTAATGGCCTTGTAGTATGGGGATTTAGGGAAGACTGAAGATTAAGTACAATGTGAGCATGGGAAGTGTTATAAGAAATCTAGGAAAGTTTTACCTCTCTGTGTCTAGAAGGCTTCCTAGGCGTTGAATGGAAGTAGATGGAATACTCTTATTTTAAGTAGCGTGTTTATCCATCACAGTTGTTCATTGAGGAACTGTGTGTGTGCTTGGCTTGAACTGCTGGAAGCAGTTCTCTCAGCACCATGGATTAATTGCTTTTGGAATGTCTTAACTAAAACCTGTTCTTTACTCTCTTGACAAATATCCTTAGTATGCACAAATGGCCTTTATTATCCTAAATAACACTGATAATAACATTTCTTGTCTAAAAGAAATTCTAATGCCAGATCCCAGAAAATTTGCACATCCTTCTCTAGAGTTGTACATTGGTATGAAGTAACTCCAAGTCAGCAGTCTTCGCTTCCAGCCAGCACAAGTAGCTAGTGGTAACTTCAAGGTTTTCTACGCACTGTGGTAGTGTTCAGTGTTTATTTGACTGTGTGTTTGATCAGTTAGATGGAATCTATTTTTTCATGTATATGATCAAATTATAATTCCTTTTTCTTCTCTGGAAAACATAACCAGCAGACACTAGTTTCTCATGTTCTTTCTATACAGCAAATGCCTGGCTTGTTTTAATGCTGTGCTTTTCAGGTTAAGTTGTTGAACCACCTGGCTGTGGCCTGAGGGCAGTCTGACTGAGTGGTACAGTAATAAGTTGATCCAATGGGTTGTGCTGCTTGAAATCAACTGTACCACTATTGCTTCTTCCCTTGTGCTGTCATTGCTGTTCAACTGCCCCTGTGGTGACGATCTTCTTATGGAACTAATGGGTAGATCAGCTTACCGCTGGCATCAGACTGCACCTGAACATTTTTTTGAGATGTCTGGGGTAAGCAGTAGAATGAAAACACCTTGTTTGTGATTTGGAGCAGGAATAGCTTAGGAGGAAAAATTGTCATGAAAACTTTATGCTGCCCTGTCAATTTTGCACTTCCTACAGTTGCTGAAAATCAATGTTCAAAGTGTAATTCTATGTGGCAGGCCAGGTAAAGGACAGTTATATATACAGGTGTAGATATCTATATATAGAGATATATATGGAGATATATAAAAAGGGGTATTTCTGCGTGCCTTTTACAAGCATCAAATGACCTTGTTTGTATTATCTGGGTTAACACTGTAATCTGCTGCTCTCATATGCAGACTTCCGTCTTACATGTTGATCAGTTTAGTTTCTTGAGGCGCCAAAAGGATTGCAGAAGGTAGTTCCAACCAGGATGAAAAGAAACGAGAATAAAAAACCCACCATGTATAAACTGTCTCTGCTTAATGGCTCCATTTTACTGATACGGGAACTGGGGGTAGGCTGCTGTCCGAACTGTGCCGGGGGTTGGGCATCTTAATCATGGACAGTCATTTGTCTTTTGAAAAGTGAAAAAAAACGTGTTACATATATTTCCCTAATAGTCGACTTAAGTTGAGAAAGGAAATACTGGTGACATCATGTATGACTTAATATGGTTATTAACTGCGCAGGTGTTGTAAAGCTGTGAATCTCAACTGTAGTGGAATAATTGTACCATATGTCAGGTTTTTTTCCTGCAATTTTTATCCTTCCTCATTTACCATGTTTGTTTTTTTCCCTCTTTAAAAATTCATTTCTGTGCCACTTTGGTTCTGCAATACTGGTTATTTAAAAAAAGAATGGGGGGGGAGCATCACTCAAACCTTGATCAGTTTTGATCTTAATTCATCCTATTTCCTTACCTTTTCTCCAGTTTGCACATGTAGTTTTGTCTCCTTCCCCACTGTTCCAGTTCTAGGCGTTCTTGAACTGGTAGTTCTTTACCTGCTGTGCTTTTCATGAAGAAAGCAAATGCTCAGCTTGTTCTTTCCCGCTACCTGCCGCTCCGCTGTGGAGCTGGCACCCAGTCTTTGCAGGTCTGTGTTGTGTGGCTCAGCATTGCTCTCCTGATGGGAAGTGTGGGAAGCACTAAATCATCCAGCCATGTACCACTTCCTTCAGCTTTCTCCCCAACAGATCTGTGGGCTGAATTTTCAGGACAGTGTGATGGCTGCACGCAGCTTTAAAGCTCGGAAGCAAGCGGGGATGTGCTTTCTGCCCCCACCACACCCCTCGCCCGCACAGACATTTCCTTGCTCTCCAGCTGCTCTGGTTTCCATCTGTTACAGGGCCTTCTGGTGTGACTGTTTCCTCATCTGCTGAGCCGAGTAGAATGCTGAAGGACCAGACACTGCGCTGACCCGGGGAATTAGGGGGATTGTGGTTTTGGAGAAAATGGCTTGCATGCTTATTTTCCCTTCCTCTCAGAAACTTGGCATGCAACACATGCACATCTCGTATCTTGGGAAAACTTTGCTAGGTGCCTTTTTATCTCTTTGTAGTGAACATGTTTACTGATCTTAGTTGTTCATGCAGTTTTGTAGAGCTGTCCTACAGGGCAGCTGCGCCCCACCCTGGGAGGAGAGCTGTGCTTTGGTCTGTGGTGGGCTCAGAAATGCACAGTGATGCTAAATGTTAACTTGCAGCAGACACTGGGAGAAACAGCTGAACCCTTATTTGTGAAGGCAAAAATACCCAACTAGTAAGTAGCAGGGAGCCAAGGGGAGGCATTAAGAAACCTTGGAGTGGCCATGGCTCTCTTGGCCCAGGAGCTGGCTAACTTCACCCTGCAAGGTGTCTTCTGTTTTGGCAGGCAGATGCCTGCTGCCAATCTTCAGACTGCTATTTTAGACTGCTCTTGTCTTTAGCACTTCTTCCATCCCGTAGTCACTTAGATTATTCCTTTCACAGATTGCTGGGCTATTGCTGTCTCTTGAGTGATACTGGTGAGTTACCGACAGCAGCAGAGACAGTAGCAATGCTAGTATGCAACTGAGAAGTATTCCTGCAAAGCAAAATGTGTGAGATAGAAAACATCCATTTTATACGTGAAGCATTGTAACTGCTTCTCACCTGGCAGTACACAGAAGCTGGGCAAAACTTCATTATCCCTGCCAAAGTATAGAAAATGGCCAGAGTGCAGTCTCTTGCTAGTCAAGTTGTCCTAGTGAGCAAGCAGAACCATAGAATGGTTTGGGTTGGAAAGGACCTTAAAGATAACCTAGTTTCAACACCCCTGTCACAGGCAGGGACACCTTCTACTAGACCAGGTTGCTCAAGGCCCTTTTCAGCCTTTCCTTGAACATTGCCAGGGTTGGAACTTTCACAGCTTCCTTGGGCAGCCTGTTCCAGTGCCTCACCACTCTCACAATAAAGAATTTCTTCCTTATCTAACCTAAATCTCCCCTGTTTAAGTTTGAGTAGCTTCCCTTTTTCTGACTATTGCATCTTCTTCCTTTTGGAAGTATTTGTTCTTGGCTTTTAAAGTCTGTTTAGACACTGTCAAATTGGTTTGGATTTCAAAATTATATGTGTAAATGAGACACGTACTTAGCACCCACTTTTGTAATTGAACAAAGCTTTTATTTCCAGAACCTGACTACTACTCAGCATGTAGGAGAAGTGTGCTCTGACAACTTGGGCTGTTTTTTGAGGACTTCTGTGATCTCACTGAAGGGTTTTAGTATTAATTCGTCACTAGTGTTATGGTTGTGTTTTGATGATAGTCACTTAGGAGATGGGTGTTAGGCAACCAGTTGAAAATTACTGTAAAGTGATTTTTTTTTTTTTTTTTAAAGTGCTTCATACATTCAACTTGAAATCCCTGAGCACATTAGAAGAGCTAATGCTCATTCTCCTGAAAGTAGTGTTTCTATGTATTTCTCAAATTAGCCTTCCTCTGCCCCCAGATCACAGCTAATACCATATATGTAACTTAACCACTGATTTCAAACTGGGGATTGTGCGTTTATTAGCTTGATGTCGGCAGAAATTGATAATGGAGAAATAAAATATTATAGAGTTGCCGACAGGAGTAATTGTTTGTCTTTTGGGAGGATAGATGTATTGCATTATCAGAGATAATGTAATATACTTCTGGGTGGTATTCTCTGCATGACTCTCAGTGCAGCTGCCACACGTTGTTCTTTGCAAAGTGAGAATAAAAGCTCTGCACCCATGAGAGAATGTTGCCTTCTTGAAAGACAGGAGTGAATAAAAAGGTGACCAAGAAGGAGAGGACTCAGTGAAACAGAAATGTTTTCACTGATGGGTAACAGTTGCATGCTCTGTCATGAGCAACTACCATGCTGTTTAACAGGTAGCGGGGTAGTAAGAATAGGTATGGAGATGTCAGGCTCTTCAGTGTTTTGGAAAGAAGCTTCCCCACCCCATCTTCTGCACTTGGAGCATTACTAGGGAAGATACAACATCAGGATCAAGAGGAATCCAGCTTGTGATTTCTAAAGTTTTAGGAACAACAGACAGTGGAGTGTCTGTTAATGGTTTACGAGTTAGGTTATTTGGTATGCTTGTCTGTCTAGCTGCAAGGCTCTCAGATTAAGTAGCTACTGCATGGTCTAGCAGAAATTGGAAATTAATTTAAATGGATGAATTAGTAGGTCAAAAGGAAGTAGGGGAAACTGGCTGGACAGTTTCCTGGCTGTAATGAAAAGTGAAGTTTTTGGTAAACACTGATATCTTCAGTCTGGTTCTCAAAACTCTAAAAATATTTCAGAGTGTGTTCTGTAGCCCCGTTTCATTTGTATCAGTTACCATAAGAGGTGGTATGTCTTTTGTGAAGTGACAGATGGACACTGCTTTTCTAATAAAGTATAAGTGATTGGGCTATACTGCCATCATAGGTTTGAAATAGAGGCACTACATAGATTTTTATCTTGTAGATGTTCATTGCACCACTGCTTTGTTGATCTATACTTCCTCCTTGCCTCTCAAATGAAACTCTTGTCTTTAACCATGTTTCAGTTGGCTTCAGCTCTTGCAAAAAAAAAAAAGACTGTATTGCTCTGGACCTTACCTATAAATTCACTCCAGCTTTAACACTGTTACTTTATTTGGTGTTTTAGAAGATGTGAGAGGAAGCTCAGTTTTGTCCTTGCTGTGAAGAAGACATAGGAAATGTGTGTGAGACATGAAAAATTAACGGCTCATCCCCAGATGAATCAGTGTGTCATGGCCATACCAATAATCTCAAATTCCCAGATTATCAACAAGGGCTATTTGTGGACCAGGCTGATAGCATGGAGCTGGCTCTCCTGATTTCAGTGAACTAAACTGAATTACATGTTATTGTACATGAATTACAGTTTATTGTAGGGGGAAAAAGTGACTTGGGCAGTTTCTTAGTAGAACATCTTGATGTTGGGGGGGGGGGGGGGAAGTAATAACACCTGCTATATGTGATGCTATTTAGAATCTTGAGATCCCTAAAGAATAGGGGAATTTTTCCTTTTAAGCAGACAGACATTGAAGTGGCTTTGTTGGGTTTTCTTGGTGTTTTGTTTTTGTTACCTAATGTTTCAATTACTGCTTCCTAAAAAGATAGTTCTTGTTTCATGGCATCTTCCATCCTTTCTAAAGAAATTATGTTTTATATGGAGGTGTCAGGAAGAGTTACTAGAGCACATACATCATTTAGCATTGCTAACACCTAACTGCTCCTTCTATAAATGCAGGTACCTAAAAATGTAGGTATTGAATAATCAGAAAAATAAACCTGATGCATTTATGGTTTTGGATGTGTATAGACACTCTTTTTTTCATAAGACTGTCAGCATTGTCAGGTCTGAGGCTTAGAATTTGTTCAGTAAAATCTTCACTTAGCCTGCTACTAGAAAGTTATTTTGTAAGTAGCCAGAAAGTAAAGACAAATGAAGTATTTGCCAGAAACAAAAAGACACACACACAAAAAAAATCTTAAACAAATACTTCTAGTTTTTGTTAGCAACTTTTGAATGGTTTTGGAGTACAGCCTGTGCTGTAACCCAAGCTTGCCATGAGAGGCATGGCTGACTTGTGAGGAGTGCATTTGAAAGGGAAGGCAGCAGCTGGCTTACCTGGATGCTCAGAAGCAGGCTGGAGCTCCTGACAATCCTGATAAACAAATCCAGTTGACAGCTGTTGCTGTGCTACTGCTTTGCAGTCATCTCTTGGTAAACTGACCCCAGTATCTTTGGCTTAATTCTTGCCTTTGGTTTTTGAGTAGTTTGCAGAGCTCTGCAGAATGTGTTGGGTGCTATGGAGATACAATAGGTGCAGTTGGTGTTAAGTCATTCCGTTAGCATCCACTGAGAAGTGAGACCTGGGTTTGGGGGAAATCGGAACAAAAAAGCCTCCTTAACAGTTTTTTATGAAGATCAGGTTGCAGGAGATTGGTCTGTCAAGTCTTCGTATATTTTAGAGTGGTAGGGAACTGAAGTTTCTCAAACAGAACTTTCTTCTTATTTCAACAACTCTGTCTCATCCAAGCATGGCACACTGGTATGCAGTGTCCAGGGGGACCTGTTCTGGGTTCAGCAGTAGCAGTCATTTTTCTCCTTAGTAGCTGGTGCAGTGCTGTGGTTTTGACTTTCAGCCTGGGAAAAGTGCTGCTAACACCGATGTTTTTTAATTGTTGCTAAATAATGTTTATTTCAATCAAGGTCTTGACCATGACAGAACTTGATTCTGATAACCGGCTGTTACTGAGATGAGCTGCTTCATTGCTGGGTTTGCTTTGAAGCAGCGGTCTCAGTTGAGGACATAACACATAATTCTTTGAGGTGATCTTCTTTCTTGCTTTTATTTCAAGACTAAGTTAAGGGATCACTGTTACCTGAAAGCGGAGGTGCATGGATTTCAGGTGTTGAGCAGGGCTGGAAAGGAAGAATCACAGTCTTGTGTGTTTCAGATTTTTGGATGATTCTCTGTGATCGGATACAGTAACTTAAAAGGTACTGTAGCAAATTGGTCAGGAAAGCTTATTGTGGAGGTTTTATTAGTGGCAGCAGGCAGTTCGTCATCCCTTTCAAATAATTCTAAGTACTTACACTTTCATAACTAGTTTTATATTGTATATATAATTGGGGGAACAAGGAGCTAGATTTTATTGCTTTGCAGGCATCATTAATTAAACAGTTACCTAGTCTCAGCTGTAGGTCCAAATAATATTTGCTTATACAGCATAAGCATTTCATCTGCCACTAATACTTGGGACTCCTAAACCAACTGACTTCTATCAGAGCCTCATCCATGCTTTTTCCTCAGCTGTGCACTGTGTTAACTGAGTTCATGTGATGCAAGTCCATGCTATAATAATGCCATTTACGAACTGCTTAAGTAAAACCTAGTGTAGGGGTTCATGCTTCTAGTCTTTTGATGGCTGTTTACTGCATGACTTTTTTTGTAGACATAAATTTTGAAATGTTGTTTAGCACTGGAACCTCAAAGGTCTTTGTACCTGTTCTGATTTCTCTAGTATGAAAGCAGAGGAATATGGTTTTTAGCTGTTTATTCACCTCTGACTAGCATGTTTTGGACCTTTTCTAGAGTAAAAGTTTTCCTGCTAGTGTTCTGGATTGCACTGTTGCACAGATAATACACTAGCTGTTGTGGGTCTTGTTCTGACAACTGGACTCTGAATAGTATGTGAAATAGCTCTGAACTGGGCTGGCTGTGCAGATCTGTATGGTAGCAACTTTCATGAAGTACTTGATTAAGAGTCCTGAATTCTGTTGTTCTCAGATCTTTGCTACTTAAGTGGTTTTGCTTGTTATTTTTTTTATGACCTATTTTATGGGAGGTTTTCACTTCCCAGGTGTTTACAAACACAAAGAAATTGCAAGTCCAACAAAGTTTGCAATCTAAATTCTTCCATGATTATCATAATAAGCCGTCCTGTTTCTCACAAAGTACTATTCTAATCTTTTAGTCATCCTGTCCATTTTTTTAATTTCCTTGCTTTTCGTACTTAAGAAAGAAACAACCAACCCACAAATAAACCACAAAACCCCTCTACACAAAATTTTAACCTCACAGTCTTTAGTGAGAAGAAATGAATTTTTTGTTTTGTTGAGGACAGGGCAGTATTGGGAACTGGTCTTTTTGTGTGGTTTTTTGTTTTGTTTGTTTTTTTTTGTTTTGTTCATCTAAAAGGATTTTGGAAAATTCTAGTCCTCTGGAGGTGCTGCAACAAGATTGATAGGCTTGAAAGGTAATTTAAATGGAATGTGAATCATTAGGAACAGTGAAGATGGTGCTTTCTAGTATGAAATTAAGTTAAGCCCTGGTGTTTGAGAGAAGGTGGAACTACCTACCAATAGGAACCATTTTCCAAGGTTGTCTACAAAGAGTAAAAATTTCCTTTCACATCTTACCCATGAATGCAGCACTGCTCTTGAGCATTCATCATCAATCTCTGAAAAGCTTGTGAAGAACTGAAGGTAGCTCAAGAACTTCCCTGTTGGGGGGTGTAAAAGATTTCTGTGGTAGATGAATGCCAGCTGCCTCTACTGCTTGCAATACCTTGAATGCCTATGGCTTTCGGTAGTGGGTCAGTAACTATCTTGGACTTGCAAACTGCTTCCAAGTTCTTCAAAATCCTGATTATTGTGGTTTAAGGGGAGTGAGATTGCATACTTCTAAATGTTTAGATAACTGTTTTTTTTCCCTGGAAGGCTTTGTTTGTTTGAACATAACTATGTTGGAGTAGTTTTAGAAGTGTGTATCGATCACATTTGAAAACACCCCATTTAGTTTTCTTCTTGAAGAAACTGGAGACCTGTTAAAGTTACGCACAAGAAAATCTGGTTCCCTTCCTTTTGAATCTCCCCTGCCTGTATAGAGGAAAAATATTCTAGCTTAGTCCTGCCTGGAAAGAAAATCCATGCTGCACACGATGCCTGACAAGTATTGCACTCATCTGCCAGTCCCTATCCCAACTTTTAACTTCTGACACTACTGTGTATACTGTATAGGCACCCTTTTTCATGTCTGAGTGAACTTGAACACAGCAGTGTGTTTACTCCTGAATCATAAAATCACAGAATAGTTAGGTTGGAAAGGACCTTAAGATCATCAAGTTCCAACCCTCCTGCCATGGGCAGGGACACCTCACACTAAACCATCTCACCCAAGGCTCTGTCCAACCTGGCCTTGAACACTGCCAGGGATGGAGCATTCACAACTTCCTTGGGCAACCCATTCCAGTGCCTCACCACCGTAACAGGAAAGAACTTCCTCCTTATATCCAATCTAAACTTACCCTGTTTAAGTTTTAACCCGTTACCCCTTGTCCTATCACTAGAGTCCCTAACGAAGAGTCCCTCCCCAGCATCCCTATAGGCGCCCTTCAGATACTGGAAGGCTGCTATGAGGTCTCCACGCAGCCTTTTCTTCTCCAGGCTGAACAGCCCCAACTTTCTCAGCCTCTCTTCATACGGGAGGTGCTCCAGTCCCCTGATCATCCTCATGGTCCTCCTCTGAACTTGTTCCAACAGTTCCATGTTCTTTTTATGCTGAGGACACCAGAACTGTACACACTACTCCACGTGAGGTCTCACGAGAGCAACATCTTGATCTCTTGAGCAACTATCCTGAATATCTTAGTCTTACACACTGGGAGCTGTTGAGAGCTCCAGACTCATTTTGTTTGGCATTCTCCATTACAGAAAATAGTTTGGTGTAGTCATTTATGTTGTGGTCTGAATAAGCACTGATCCACTGTGAGCCTGGCATTATACTAATCAAACACACCTCCCCCTCCCCCCATTTATACATGCAAGAGCCTGCTTCCATTCCACAGACCAAGAACAAACCACCTTTTTTGGCATATCCTTCAAAAAAACAGCAGGATATTCAAGATGCATATCTTAATTTTGTTCAAACAAACGAACCCCCTCAAATGTAGGTAATCCAATAAAGAGTAGTTGTGGAAGGTCTTTTTTGGGTATCTGTCCTGTGTAGCAGCTGTCCCCCCATATTCTGAGGGATATTCCTGCACCCAGGCAGTAAATGTAGGTTCCTGAAGTCTGTTCACTCCACCTACTGCATTGAGGTGTGCTACATACTGGCCTTCTCCACGCCCTCCTTCCCCAAACATTTTTTTCTTTATGCTGGACTTCAAGTAGTGAAATAATTAAGGGCTTCTTTTAAATAGTCTGTTGCATATGCTAAAATACGTTAATTAGTCTAAAGGTATTTTTTGTAACAAAGTTGAGATTTTAAGAATCCAGTAGATCATGTCCGTTTTCATTTGAAACACCTCATGAAACATTGATGTTACCCTTTTTTCTTAAAAAAAAAACCCAAAAAGTAGTTTCTAATACTTTCCCATTGTAATATGTAATCTTTTTTTTCCTTTGCTGAAAGGTTCAAGGCCATATGCTTAAATGTAGTGGGCAAAAATTACCATCAATAGTGGAAGTTGAGTAAGGGCTTAAGTTCAGGGGTAGGATGATTCATCTTGCCGCATGTAAAGAGTGCAAGGGAGAACTACCATTTTATTCCACAACCCTGAAGTCTGTTCTCTTCAGTTCTGTGAAAACCCTGGCTTTTCACTTTGGATGTATAAGGTGTATTTATCTTCACAGCAATGAGTGTGGATATGTGGTTCCTGTACAAGCACAGACTGTGATCTACTGGTATTTATGAAGAACACATGTACAGGAAAATGACTCTTAAGTACAAGTCATAAATTGAAATGATTATAGAATATACGTGGACAAATATACCATGTGTAGTATTGGTAGACTGTAATTTCATCAAGTGGTTTTTCAGACTTCATAAACTATGAATGAAACATGATTGTATTGGCCTTATAACAGGTAAAATACAGGGTCTGGCTGCTTTAAAGTGCTCATAATTCTATAGCTGGAAATAGCCTTTTGGGATATGATTAAGTCTTAAAACCTGCCCGTGATAAAAAAATACATTTCGGTGAAAATCACATGTTCGGAAACCCTGGGAAACACTTCAGTATCCACCTCGTGAATTTTTACAATTCCCAGGTTTCTGGGTGTAAACACTGTGAGCTGCTTTCAGTGTAAGGGAGAGGAAAGGCCCGGGTTTACTTAGAACTATGTCACCCCGCTGATTATTTTGCTGTTTACAGCGTTTTTTTTTTATGACTTGGACCGTGCGGATCGTTGTTTACTTCAGGGGACGTGACACCCTGGCAGGGCTGTGGTGTGGAGGTTGCATGAGGCGGCCATGCGGGCCCAGCCCTGCGCAAACCCTCCCGTTCGCCGCGCCGACCTCTGCCCTTTTGTATCCTGTGACACTCAGCCTGTCTTTGTGCTCAAGTTTATTCATGATGGATACGTTTCCCTCCCAATCGCATATGCCGGGAGCCCGGCAGAGCGAACAGATAAATTATATTCAGCTGCGGGCCTGGCAGGCCCGGGCTGGGGGAGGAGGGCGGCAGAGGGGCCTGCTGGAGACGTGGCCCCTCCGCACCACAGCCGGCCCGGACGGGCCGCAGCCTCTCGCTTCACACGCACACACGCACCCCCGGAATACGAAAGGGATGACTCTCGGCCTCTCAGATCCTTTTTAAATGCAAAAGAATGTAGGAAATTGCCAGATCAGTTGGTTAATCAGTGACAACTGCAGTAGGTGCACAAAAAGCATGGCCCTTAACAAGAGTAATCAGTTGCGCGGGGTGTTTTTTCAGCGCCTCAGCGGGTCTCCTCTGGCCCCACCTCTTGAATTCCCGGGCCGGTTTAGTGTCTGCTTTGTAAGAGAATGTAATTGCGGGGAGATTTCTTGGTGACTGATGGCAACAATGTAAGTCTTCTCCCTGGCACCACCTCCCCCCTGGCCTTGCCGAGGCTTTTTGTTCGCCTAGCCGTCGATGTGGCTCCCGGCCCACCAAAACCGGCCGTATGTGCTGCGCTTGTAATGTTCAAACCTTATTCAGGGGTTTGTTAAGCGTGCTGCTGCTCCCCTTTATAGAGCTGTTTGCAAGATAACATTGCTATCAAATATTTTAAAGAGTATTCCTGAAATATTCTTGCGACTGCCATTGTTTCTCTTGCTTATCTAGGGCTATTTTTAGATAAACCTCCTCACATCTGTATTTTAAACTTCTGTTGGGACAGAGGGTGGTCATATGACCAAAAAAGGCCTCTTAAAATTCCAGGCTACATTACACTAAACCTGAAGTGTTTCTGGCTTACGCTTGTCCCCTCTCCTCTCACCTCATGTTTGTAATGTACTTAAATGCAAAATACATTTCCTTTTATTATTCCTCTGGTCACCTCATTTAAAAACCTTCAAGTACACAGTTCTGATAAATGGTTATTTCCTCTTTTTCTTCTGACTGGAAAGAGAAGACACACTGAGGCTTCTTTCTTAATGTAGTAGGTGCTGCCTTAAAATTACCAGTGCCCCATGTTAGGAAAAGAGTTTGCAGCCCAACTGGTATGGGTATGGCAAACGCAGAATGTATTCGCAACAGGAGCATATGATGTAACAGGGAGGCTCGGTGGGTTTGCATCAGCGTTACTCCTGTGTGATGCTGTTGTGGTCTTGTATCAGAGCTCCTGTGAACTTGAATGACGTAGGATATTGTTTCCAAATGTGTGGCACAGGCTGAACTCTAGCTGGTCATTCCTGTATCAGCTGCTTGACAGCAACAAGCTGCCAAATATTCGAAGGCTGTTGTGCCCTCAGTTGCCTCTGTAAAAGCCTGTTCTTTGCCAAAGTACACCATGCATTAAAGGAAATAAAATGCAATCTGGCTTCTGCTTAACTGTTGCATGGGAAGCTTAACGATTTTGTGGTTTTCTTGCCCAAAAGATGTACTGAATAGCATTCATGGTGTTCTGCTGACTGCACACATGCAAGTGACTTTTGAGGAAAAACATGTCAGGTTTTCTCTCCCACCCTCCTCTCCCAGTTCCTAGTTTAACGAGATACTGACTGCCTTAAATTTGCCGCAGCAAATTTCTGTAAGGGTGTGTTTCTCTAAAGAACCAATTGAATTTTACCGAGGTGCATGTGAAATTAAACTTTTCAGAAATGCTTCCACAATATTTGCTGACTCTTCCACCAAGGGTAGAATATTCCTTGAGTGTGTGAGGTCATTTTTCTAACCCTGCAAGTCCTGTCTCCCTTGGTAGTGGGAGGGTGATATTCCTGCCATCCTTTGATTTGGTGGGAACTATACAGACTTAACTTTTTAACACAGCTACACTGTGTGAAGTGTATACTAGGAAAATATGTAAAGAAAAAATTCTTTGAGCATTCAGATAACCAAGTTTCTATGAAAGTTAGTCAGAAATCATGTTGCAGTCACTTTATAGATCTGCTCCTCTGTGATCTTTCATAATCTATATGCAGGAGGAGCATATCGCGTATGAAGAGTTGTGTGTGACAGCAGTGAGAGCTTAGCATTAAGCACACAGGTGACTAGGTGTGCTTCCCACGGACACTGTCAAGGACTTGCATAACTGTCCTGGCATCAGCAGTGCTGTTCACTCAGTAGGTAGGTGAGCTGAAAGGTACAAGTCTTGCCAGCTATCTTCCCCAATTTGAATGTCTTGTCGTGACTTTTTGTGTGTTGTCAGGGTTTTACATGTGCTTATTAAGATTTTGGTGGAAGTTTCCCTCCAACTTTATTTGTAAAATGAGAATGTGACTTTAATTGCTGTCACTTGTGTCACCTACTTCCATGTGGCAAATGCTTAATTTTCTACCCCAACAGCCAGCAGGAGCTTAGCAGTTTTGAAAAGCAGTTTAAATATGCAATATTTAAATGCAGATTTAGTAGCCTAATGTTTAATCCTACATTTAGAGGCTGCAGTCTCAAAATGACCTTTACCATGGCTTTGTTTTTTAGAGTGAGAGGTCCTTTTAGCCTAGTTCTTCAAAATAGCATGGTATTTGCTGTGTTTATTGTATTGTGGTTTAGGTGCATAGTTCCATTATATAACATAGATGAGAACTGAAAGAGGTTTGTTTGAGATATCAACTGATAGCTGTAAAAGTATCAGCTCTGCATGACACATCTCGCTTCAAACCTTGAAGCAGTCAGTATTAGCTGCCCTCTTACATTTTGTTTCAACATACTTGCCCCATGGCCATCAAGAAATGATGCTAAATTTCTTGTATAGAAGGATCAATAGCTGGATCAGGCAACCTGTTGATTTACAGAAACTTCCTCTGAACAGCAGAATGTGTGGAGCACAGATGCATCTGTGTGCTGCCCTTTCTGCTTCCTGAACTTGACTGCCTGGTTCTGCTGCTTTGGGAACAAGGCTAATGAAGTTCAGGTTTTAGTGTTTGCAGCCCTAGATCGGGTTATATGTGTGCAGCAGGCAGTTTTGTTCCACTCATAAAAGTGAGAAGCTGCTCAAGGCTACTGAGTCCATGTAGCTCTGAAATACTAAGTTGGGCAATGGTTAACTACTACTTAAATTTGAGATCTAGCTTTTTAGGACTGGAATGTTGCAGACCAGAGTAAACATATAAGCTTTGTTTCTTAAGAGAACGGGGTTGTTAAGCAATTGACTATGTACTGGTAGTTGGGATCATACCAAACAGAAATAGGTTATCTAGGCAGTCGCAAGGAAGTATATTCAACTGACTCTTCAGTCTTGCAGATGCAATCTTTTATGTTCAGGAGCAGAAAAGTTATATGCTTTTATTGCAATATCTGTATGGTTTCTGTAAGGTGATTAAAAAACAAATTTGCTTTCTCTTCATGCATTCACACTTGAAATCACACTTGCATTCAGCAATCTGCCTTTCTAAGGGTTCAGATATCCTTTCCTTTTTACCTGGAAGGTAGTCCCTGCTTCATGAATGATGGTTTTAACTTACGTGATTGAAAAGAAAATGAACACCCTTGTATTTTTAAACTATTCAATAAAGAAAAACCCAGACTTCTAGCTGAGTTTTTCATGGTCAGTCTTGCTGTTTGTGTTGTCTGCTTTCATGAGGAAGTGAACAGTGGCACTTGGTGAATATTTTAGCTAGAATTACAGGTCAGTGCAGGTCCTACCTTTGTGGGGAGGCTTTTTTGGGGGTGTTTGTGTTTGGGTTCTTTTTCTTTTTGACCAGCTAGGATTTAAGCAGAGAAAAATACATTGCTTATAGTGAAAAAAGCAAAGAAATGATTGCAACTTAAAATGAGGCTGTGACTCTCATTACTTGCTCAACTGTTTGAAGGACATCTGTCCTGTTAGCGTAGAAGGTTGAGAGCCTATTAGGTAATTCCAGTATTGACTGTTTTCTTATTAAAATGTTGTTTAATTTATTTGGACCAGTCTGTAGCTGCTACTGTCTTTCATTCTTCACTATATGCTGTTAGCCATATATCGCATCAGAGATGTGACTTTTAATTGGGGAAGTAGAAGAAGATTGGTGAGAGCACTGTGACTGTGAAGGGCTGTGGTCATTAAATTGAAGGCTAAACTTAAATCTGGAGAACTAGTACTACAATTTTGAGACAACTTAATATGCTCAAACATGAAGTAATTTCACACTTCAGATAAAAATGCAGAACTAAAATAATACAAAGTGGCAAACAGTTTTTTTCACTGTAAGTTTAGATGATGGGTTTGTTTGCATACAAACTGCATCAGAAACTTGGAGGTTACTTTTCTTTTGAAAGAGCATGTGCTCAGCAAGTCAGGTGAGTGCTAGGTTCCACAGTACATGTCCTTCATTGCAAGAGACAGTCCCTACCCCAAACCTGCAAATTGGGATGGAGTCAGCTGGGCAGAAATAAGGTGGGTTTAATTAAACAAAGCCCTTACCCTATTTTAATTTCTCTGGTTATAGTAGCAGGTCCGAGCTACTGTTACTGGTGTTATTGGTGACTGACTCTCGCCTGAATTTTATTGGAAGCCTGTCAGCTGAAAAACACTAAACAAAGCAGTACTATTCAAATCTGTGCTTAATGCTTGCAACCTTGTTTCTGGAGATGCTGTGTTAGCTTGTCTATAGCAGGTAGCAAAGAGAATTCTTCTATGTAGATTTCTGGTACTTTTATGGCAAAGATTGATTAATGCTTTGAGAGAGTAGGGCATGCTTGTCTTCAGAAATGGTTCTTTCAGTAGGCTTGATTTATGTAATGAAATATGTGAAAATTCCTGCCTGTTCATAATTCTGTGGCTGTAAATAGGTTAGCTGATGAGCGAGATCCTCTACTTGGCTCAGGTGTGATGCTGCCCAGATTACATCAGTGGTTGAGAGGTAACAGTATCTACACTATGCTTTTCAGCATTTCCAAGCAAAGAGTCCGATTAGATGGAGAATCTCTGTACACGCTGATGTCCAGCTTTGTGAGCTCCTGATGGCAGCGGGCCTCAGCAGGGGTAGCAGTGGCAGAAGTCCTTGAGCAATCTTTAGTGACTGGGGGAATCTTCACCACAACAGAGTGGTCTGCTCTGGAGCAGTCTTGATACTAAAAGCTTGTTTTGGTGAAAGAGATTCCTTTTCAACCTTGTTGTTGAACTTTCTTATGGTGTGCTTTAATATTACAGGTGGCTTCTGCTTAATGTAAAGACAATGAAATAAAAAGAAACAGGTATCAGAGATAGGAAGATGGCTCAGGAATTTACCCCCAAGTGATTTAGAAATGTAAGTGTTAATATCTCTCAGCTGAGCACTGAAGAGATTTAAGACTGTGGTTTTAAAGGTGACACTCAAATGCTATTTTAAGAGGAGTGATAAATGCTTGTGCTTTTCCTCTTGCCCTCTGCTTCATGCTGTAGAAGGTCCTCTTGACAATGGCTACAAGAAGAGTAATAAATGTGCTGATATTTTCTCCCGAAAACTTGTCTGGGACAAATTGCCTTTGGTTAAAATAGTCTGGCCTGGCATTTTGCACCCAAAGTGACTGAAAGCGTCTGTCCTCTGCAACAAAATGCGAGATAGGAAAGTACACACTTGTAAATCTTCTCTTTGGTCACCGATTAAAGAAAAATTGGTATCTGTAAGTAGTCGCTACTAAATTGCGACAAAGATGGAAAACCAGTGTTTATTTGCTACATGGACAGGCTTCCTTGACTATTACTAATTCTCCTTCAAAGTTATACTTCTGGACAGAACAAAACTTTAGTGATGTCTTCGTAAGTGCTCTAGTTGCAGTTAGCGTGATTGCCTGAAGATGAATAATAGGCTCCAGCGATAGTGTTCCCTCTTACTATCATGAGAGAAGTTAGCGTATGGATTGAGAAAGCTCCCCCATCACAGAGCGAAGCTTTTGTATTTAGTTTACTTACACAAATTGAGCATATAGTTTTACTGAAATGAGAAGAAGCAGCATCTTTTTTGGTTTACAGCTTCACTGAACTGAGATAAATTTTGTGTTTAAAAAAGTAATAGTATTTCCTAAATGCTAAGTCTCGGAGTTTGGTGTGTTTTAAAGGGTCATTTGTGTGCATTTGAAAAAACTGTTGTCCGTATAACTAACTTTAGTCCGTCATAGGACTTGGTGCTTCTGCTTGCTCATCTGATTACGCAGCTCAGGGGAATAAGGTTAAGGACATGCTGTTGGTAACTGGAGCGTTTTCAGGGCTTTAGTTCAGCAGATGGGCTGCTTGGCTATATTCATACATCTGCCTACCTGCTGTGGCAGCTGCTGCTGCTGCATGTTGTGTTCTTTTGTTCTGTTCTACCCAAGAAAGGAGCACTAGGAAGTGTAGTGAATGGATTAATTTAAGGTTAAGGCTAGTGTTTTGCTTGCTTCCTAACTCTCTATCACAATAAAGCTTCTGATAAAGCTAATGAATCCTTCGTAAAGTGAAACAGATTTTTAAGATGTATTTCAGGGGCTGAAACTAGCTAGCATTTTCTAAAAAATAGCCAAGTATGGGTTTTATATATTGCCTCATGTTATTTATTTCAATGTCTTTCTCTCTTTCTCTCCCTTCCCCCCCTTTCTAGGAGCAGTAACCAGACTTTGCCTGACACTGCGTGGTCCAAAAGAATTAAGGAAATATGGAATGACATGAAGGAGATTAGTTGAGGATTAAAGGCTTTGAGGACAAAACACCTCACCGAGGTGAAGCACAGACTAGCATTCTAGTTGTAGCTCCGAGGAGCTGTGTGCTGAAAAAAAAGATGGCAGATCCAGGAATGATGAGTCTGTTTGGAGAAGATGGGAATATTTTCAGTGAAGGGTTGGAAGGTCTTGGAGAATGTGGGTATCCTGAAAATACAGTGAATCCTATGGGGCAGCAAATGCCCATGGATCAAGGATTTCCCTCTTTACAGTCATCTCTTCATCATCCCCCTGCAAATCAAAATCAAGCCAAGTTGACCCATTTTGATCACTATAATCAATACGAACAGCAGAAAATGCACCTGATGGATCAGCCGAACAGGATGATAAGCAATGCCCCTGGGAATGGTATAGCATCTCCTCATTCACAGTATCACAACCCTCCAGTTCCTCAGGTTTCTCACGGCAGTGGTGCTGGTGGTCAGATGGGAGTCTATCCCAGCATGCAGAACGAAAGACACGGGCAACCCTTTGTAGACAGTGGCTCCATGTGGGGCCCACGGGCAGTTCAAGTGCCAGACCAGATACGAGCACCATACCAGCAGCAACAGCAGCAGCAACCACAACCGACACAGCCACCACAGGCACCCTCCGGCCCCCCTGGGCAGGGCCATCCTCAGCACATGCAGCAGATGGGAAACTATATGGCTCGCGGTGATTTTTCAATGCAGCAGCACGGGCAGCAGCAACAGCAGAGGATGAACCAGTTTTCTCAAGGCCAAGAAGGCCTCAATCAGGGAAACCCTTTCATTGCCACCTCAGGACCTGGCCACTTGTCTCATGTGCCCCAGCAGAATCCCAGTATGGCACCTTCTTTGCGACACTCAGTCCAGCAATTTCACCACCATCCCCCCGCTGCTCTCCATGGAGAATCGGTAGCCCACAGTCCCAGATTCTCCCCTAATCCTCCCCAGCAGGGTGCTGTTAGGCCGCAAACACTTAATTTTAGTTCTCGGAGCCAGACGGTACCCTCACCTACTATAAACAACTCAGGGCAGTATTCTCGATATCCTTACAGTAACCTTAATCAGGGATTAGTTAATAATACAGGGATGAATCAGAATTTAGGCCTTACAAATAACACTCCAATGAATCAATCTGTACCAAGATACCCAAATGCTGTCGGATTTCCATCAAACAGTGGTCAAGGACTAATGCACCAGCAGCCCATCCACCCTAGTGGCTCACTTAACCAAATGAACACACAAACTATGCACCCTTCACAGCCTCAGGGAACTTATGCCTCTCCACCTCCCATGTCACCTATGAAAGCAATGAGTAATCCAGCAGGCACACCTCCTCCACAGGTTAGACCTGGTAGTGCTGGAATACCAATGGAAGTTGGCAGTTATCCAAATATACCCCATCCTCAGCCGTCACACCAGCCCCCTGGTGCCATGGGAATTGGACAAAGGAATATGGGCCCCCGAAACATGCAACAGAATCGTCCGTTTATGGGTATGTCTTCAACACCACGGGAGATGGGTGGGCACATGAGACCAAATGGTTGTCCAGGTGTTGGCCTTGCAGATCCACAAGCAATACAAGAGCGACTAATATCTGGCCAGCAGCTCCCTAGTCAACAGCAGTCTTTTCAACAGCAAATGCCAACCTGTCCTCCCATGCAGCCTCATCCAGGGATGCATCATCAGTCTTCACCACCCCCACATCCTCATCATCAGCCTTGGGCACAGCTTCACCAGTCACCACAAAACACACCACAAAAAGTGCCTGTCCTTCAGGTAAGCTACTTCCAATGAGTAGAAAATGTTTTATATTACTGTAAATGCATTTCATGATGTTCTTGTTTGACTCCCCTGTTTGTTGCTAGTTATATGGCTTGCTTGGTGCACAAAAGCTGAAGGTAAAATGAAGTTCAGGTAGCTTGCTAATGTTCTTACAGTAATTTTTACAGGCTAACATTATGGAGAGACCAAAATGTGATACAGCAACAAGACAAGCTGAATAGCTGGGTTTTTTTTTCATGTTGGTTCCTTTGAGGGGAAAATGGAAAGCATGTGTGAGAATTGTCATTTAAACTATTAATTTTTGTATTTGCAACTTGGAGAAAGAAGTGTGTGTTATAATGTGTTTGTTTTGGCCAAGCTGAGGGTTTTCTTTAAATCCTAAGGGAATGTTTTGTGGTTTTAAGTTAGAGCTGAGATTTTAACATGTGAAAAAATTTCAGCACTAAGTAATGCAACTGAGAAGTGATGGGGCAACAGTTTATGCAAGGAGAAGACAGCAGATGTGAATCATGGTCTGAAACCAAATCTTGAGGCTTAAATGAAATCTCAAATAGGGTAGAAGTTTTATTTTCCTGATTCTCTGGTCTTCTGGATTATGAGGAAAACATATTGCTTCCACATCATTTTTCAATTAAAAGCTAAAAGTGATCCTCTCCAGCTTAGCAGGTTTGACCGCATGCTAGTATGTTAAGCTTCAGCTGAGAAAGTGTCTTCTGGGATCTTCACATTTGCCATTGCTTGTCTCTGGCTCTATTAGTCATCATTCAGAGGTTTTGGTACTGGATGAATAGGTGGTCAAGATATCAGAGTTTTAAGTTCATTATTTTTTTTAACCCAGTCAGTAATTAATGCCAAGTAGCTCTGCCCATAAATATTTGGAGACAATTGTTGGAATGCAGTCATAATGATACGATGCTACAATAAGCTTAATAAATCATAAAAACAGCTGTCCCAGGCCTGTGCGGGAAGCAGCTGCTCGGCAGTCCCCTCCACTGCTGCCTGCCGGCTGCTCCTGTTAGCCGCGCCGCACAGCGTGAGCTGACTCTGGGAATCAGATGGATGTGCTGCAGAAAGGCAGCTGACAAGGAGTGCTACATGGAGCAGCTCAGCAGCTGGGAGAGGCTTCCACATTCCCCCTGGAAAACAGGAGGGGGGAGTGCTGGAGGTGCCATAGGGTAGCTGGGAAGCTCTGGGGAAGGGAGGTCAGGGACCGAGCTGGGCAAGGGGAAGGACACTGTCTTCCTGTGAGGGAGGAGGAAGCTCTCTCTCTTGAAGGGGCAAAGACAGTCTTTCTCTCCCCAGCCCCCCTCACAACTGGTGTGAAATTTTATACCTGTGTTGGCCCTTCTTCTCCCCCCACCTCCAGCACAGGCTTTGTTTGGAGAACCTAAATTACAGTTCTCGCATGCATGTGGAGTTGTGTGTTCCTCCTTGAGAGAGCAGTCCTTGACAATGCCTCTTGTGTTACCAGCTGTGTGGGTACGCAGGATGAAAAAAGGAGCAAATTCAAAACTACAGAAAAAAAAAAAAAAACAGGAGGATGAGTAGGTATTTAGAAAGGGGGTAATGTCAGCATGGAGAGATCAGTACAGGAAGACTGAGGTTCAGAAAATGTAGTACAAGATGTTGTTTTTACCCTGAAACACATCTAGCAGGAAAAGCTTGAAGGAAAATTGTAGAAATGGTAACAGAAGACCTCTGAAATGGTGTCAATGAGATCTTACACAGCCAGTGATGGGGGGCTGTGTGGAAAGAGAAGACTTGGGATTGACTGTGCCCTAAAGCTGTGCTGTTCTTCACTGGCATTAATTCCTTGTTTTCATCTGACCATCCAGTAAACCTGGTTTTTGGCAGCAAGAGGTGATTTGGGAAGAGAAGGTTTCCTTGTAGAATGGACAGGCTTGTTAAACGTTCTTGGGACATTTCCCTTTAATCAGTGAAGAAATAAAACATAGGCAGCTCAACCTTTAAATGAGCTGTGCAAACTATTCCAACGTTCTGAACTGCAGATGGATAGCTTGAACAAAGGTAAGTGCCGAAACTAAATAATTAGAGGAAAACCACATGATAACTCAAGTTATTTGATTAAAATCGGTAATTCAGACAGTTGTAGCTAGCCAAGTAATGTCTCTGTTAGCCTACCTCAGTTAAGGTTTTATTTGGTAAAAGTTATTGTTAACATACTTTCCCATTAAGAAATTAGCTTCAGACCTGACTGTAGCAATGGAAGTCTTGACAGGCAGGCATTTCCCCCTTGAACACTCTTTGGATGAAATAAATATTGTTCAAGTCAATGAAAACTCGGCTCCTCCCCAGCCCCTGGGGAAAATGCAGATGTGTGGAACCCCTGCACTTCAGGCTGAATACAGAATTTGCAGCTCTCCTGTCTGCGTTGTGGTTTTCCCTTCATGTCAGTTGGCAGAAAACTGTTCACTGAAGAACAGTTATTTAAATGACTGGTCTGTTTTTATTTGTGTAAAATGTATCAACAAAATGAATATAGTCAGTAAAATGGAAATCACTCTCTACTTTTACATCAACAGAAGCCATCTTAGTAATTATTTTTTGGTGATTTGAAGCTAGCCTTATCATGGGAAGGCTGTAATACTTGTGGTTAACCAAATTACTGTTTTGTTTTTAGATATGTTGGAAGGAAAGCGAAGTTCTTTTGCTTTTAACTTGAAAGAAATTGCTGTGTCGGTTCTACGCCTTGTTATTTCTTTTTTTGTGTGGAAAACTGCAAATTATTTTGGCTTGGAGACAGAGCTGATGATTGACAATTCAGCTTGTTTAGGTTAATAGCTGAAAACTAGACATGGTTATTAGGACCTTCTTAGCAGGGAGGTGCTGGCTTAAGTGCAGTTTGATAGATGTCATAAGAACCACTGTAGCAGTGGGGCAGTGTGCTTGGTGCTTGAGGCCACCTCTTGAAACATTCTTCAGCAAAGGCTTTTGGAAGAGCTTCATGGCCATGGGGCGGGAAGGTGGGTTCTGCTGTAGCAGGGTAATTGGCCACAGCCAAGGAGTAGCTTGCTTGTTTTCACAGTGGAGGCATCTGTGTTGGGCTTGTGCTCTCCAAAATACTCATAAATGATCTGGAGAGGTGTGAAAAATCAGATGGCGAAGTTTGTGCTGCTGTTAACATACTCAAAGCTGAATTGCAAGAGCCTGATGGTAATGAAACTAAATAATCAGAAATAAAACAGGAATGTCAGTCACTTGATCGTAAGCTGTGTAAGTTGAGATAGGGCTGGGAAGATTTAGGTTGATATGAGGAAAATTTTTTTCACTGGAAGTGTTGTCAAGCCCAGGAACAGGCTGCCCAGGGAAGTGATGGAGTTCCCATCCCTGGAGGTGTTTAGAAGATGTGTAGATGTGGTGCCTAAGGATATGATTTAGTGTTGGCCTTAGCAGTGTTATGTTAACGGTCAGACTTGATGATCTTGAGGGTCTTTTCCAACCTAAAAAAGTCTGTGATCCTATGTTGCTGCATGTATGTGTAGTATGTCAGTGTGGCAAGTGCTGTGCAGTTCTGGGTCTCTTCCTCAGAAAATACAGCAGCACTTGAAAAAGCACAGAAGTGGGTGATTTTTGGGGCAAGGCTACAAGAGAGATGGTGAGAGCCTCTAGAATTGTGAGTGATATGGGTGCATGAAGAAGTTGAATGTGGTTGTCGCCTGTTTTGTTTCCTTTAATTCTTTTCAGGTATTCAGCACATTACCAGGTGGGGAGCTCAGAACCGCACAGTAAGATGCTGATGGCTGAGATGTTGTGCAGAAAAATGCACCATCATTTGATAAACATGAGGGCACCACATTTGGCTCAGCAGATCTGTGCTGTAAATAAGTGCCTGAGGATTTGTTACTGGGAGCATCTACTACGTGCATGTCCCATTCTTGTACCTTTCCACAGTCTTCTATCAGGGAGGGGATATCAGGTTAGACAGGCCACTGGGGGGTCTAATGCTATGCTGTTGCTCTTATGTATCATTATTTTCAGAGAGCTGTGTTAGTGACAGAGCAAGCGTAGTTTTCCCTTCCAGAAATAGGCTATCCTGGGTGTGTTGTTATACATAACTTCTGATTTACCCACAGCTACTGTGTGGGCTGAAGTTTCGAGTCCTGTTCAGTAATCATGTTCCACAAATGCCATCTACATTATTTATAGTCAAACGTAGGAATACTTAAATGACAAACAGTTATGGTACAACCTCCGTGCGTGACTAAATGGTGATGGCCACCAACAGTGTTGAAGGATGCTGAGTTACAGTGTCCAGCTTCTTGTGGAGAAGGAATTCGTTTTGTGTGTATTACTGGTTCACTGCCAGGTTTACTCTGCTGGCCTTACTCTGTGGGCATGCGACTTTGCTTTAAATCATAACTCATAGCCGTGTTTGGTATGAACACATTCCTTTGAAATTTCCTGCCCTTCTCCCTTGAAGGGGAAGAGGCAGGGAAAGTCCTGCTGAGTTACCTGCTGGGTCACCCCTGTCACAGGCTCTTCTGTGCTTTCAAACCCTGCCTTGCTGCCTCAGTTTAATTTATGGTTCAATATACCTGAGTGGAGAGGGATATTAATGAAAACTACTATCAGCTTGAAGTGGTTTGATACAATATTCTAACTTGGCAGAGAGTCCAGGTTAAGTCAGTTACTGCTGGCACACTAAAGTGAAATTGACTTTTTTCTTAGTATTTAATTGTTTAAATGCCTAAGAGTAGTAGGAAGAGACTGACGCCTTACTTATTTTCTTACTGTCTTTGCATAACCAGTTATCCTTCAATGTGTGTCCTATAATTTTATTTGGTAAGAAATTAGTTCAGGTGGTTAGGATTTTACCCATAAATTATTATTTATAAGCAGTGCCCCACAGCTCCCGAGAGAACTGTTACCTGTTTCATCCCTTGAGTGTTCAGCTTTTTGAGTATATTCCTGTCAGTAAGTAGAACAACTCAAAACCAAAAACAAATCACACAAAAGCACCAGCCAACCAAACAAAACAACTTCTAAACACTATTGGGTTCTTTGTTTTGATACAGAGGCTATTTCACGTTGCTGCTAGCTGGTCTTTTGGGGTACCCATGTGTGCAAGTTCAGCAGAATCTCAGGGCTGCCCCTGGAAATTCTGTTTTCCCTTTTCAAGTGTTCATAGACCAGCAAACCAATGTATGTTGGCAAGATTGTTGGAGGTGCCAGACTAAATGGACTGGAAAAAACACTAATGCTGAACCTTGACTGGTTTAAATTGTATATTATTTTTATATCTAGATAAGCATATATGTCTGTGCTTATGTAAATTCTGTGTAAAAAAAAAAAAAAACCTAGACCAAATTACAAATTATGGAGAATGATGAAAGAAAAGCTGAGAAGAAAATCCACAGTATTAACCTAAAAGTAAAAGCTGATAATAGTAGTTTTTTCTTAAAAGTTTACAGGCCCCGAAGAACTTGTGTATGTGAGCAATGTATGCAGTGGGTTAATGGTTTGAAGAAAACCACTGAAGCTACCTTTGGTTCAAAGTATTGGAGTTATTTCACCTCTGTGGAATAGACTAGTCTGTTATGCTGATAATATAATCCATCTGTGAACTAATTCACATGCAGATCTCAAAGGATATAATATTGAATATGAAATACTTTGTCTAACAAAAGTTTGTGAAGTTCTTCAGATATATTCCAGTCTAACAGTTTAATATTAAACATATTTAAAGGCTTATTTCTTCCTCACCCTTGAGAAGGCTGTATGTGCTTTTGTAAATAAGGGGTTGCATTGATTTTGCAGTGCAAAGACCTTTGGGCCAGTTGAGGTGGTTTTGCTATGGATTTTTTGGACTTTATTACTGTCGAGGAGGTACAAGCAATTTCCAAGAATGCTTCTTCCCTCAGGTGCCATGATTTGACTGTGATGAAAATAATTGTGCCATTAAGTTATCTTCTGGAGTTTTGGGTAAAGCCAGTTTGCAGCACTAGCATAAAAAGGCAAGTCTGCGTCAGCATACTGATTTTGTAGGCCTAAGAGTTACCACACTTATTCTTCAGCATAAAGATTTTTAAAGTTTCTATGATCTGTTGGTGACCTGGATGTGTTTTTTTCTTGAAATCGTCAGTATTATCTGAGGAATCCCCTAACTAGAAATATCTTTACGCTACTGTTCAGTTACTTGGTACAGTATTCTCATCTGCTGATGGTGAATTCCCGTGGGATTTGCCAATCATCTTATCTTCCCATGACTGAACACATTCTCCTATTTTATATTTATTTGGACAAATTTGAATCTGTCGTTTCAGAGCAGCTTTTTTTTTTTTTCGTGACTGAAAGCTGATAGACTAATACAAACTTACGTCTGTATCATCAGCCTGTGTAATTACAAGGGTGGAAAATTGGGGCAAATGAAAGGAGAAACGCTTGATTATTTTTTCTGCATTTATTTTCTATTTCTTTAACTACATCAGCAATCTTAATAAGGAGCAAGTTCCAGGCAAAGTAATAATTTCCTGCCTTTTTATTATGGATCCTCCTTTTCTTGTCTTCTGTCCTGCTCTTACATGTGGAATTTGAGGAATCCATTTGGTTTAAACTAATCTGCCCTTGCTTATATCTTGAATGCAAGTGTCACAAACTTGTGTAAGTGTCCTTTCTTGTTTTCTCCCTGGAGAGTAAATGTCCCAGTTCTCACTATGATGGGACACCATTTCTTCGAAGTTTGATTTTTCTTTTTTAACTGTTGTCTGTAGAGGTTTTCTCCCTCATTTCAGTAACTCACTGCTTTTCACTTCTGAATTTTTAGATTTGAGTTATAATGAAAGAGCTGATGACAGAACAGCTATGAAACTAAAATGCTGGCATGGTAATTTGAAAAAAGGATGGTCTCACCTGAACAACATATCAGAATGGGTGGAGTACACCTCCTGTTCCCTTATTGTCTTTGACAGCTTTCATTTCTAGGTATCAGTGTTCTTCTAATTGGATAGAGATATACATTATACAAGTGGTAATGCAGTCTGGATTTTGGGAACAAATTGCTGTTCTGTTTTTTTTTTCTTTAGAGATCTCATCTGTAAATATTTGGTACCTTCTTTTGTCCGCAGAGTTGTCAAGTTTTGGCAGCTAAGGAGTAAGATTAACACCCTTGAATTTTTCATGGTGATTAAAGCACCTGTCTGTATAGGTCTTCCTTTGTTTGCAGGTGTGGTTTAAAGATGGTGAAGCAGCTTCTTGAGAGCTGGCAGGAGCAGAGTGGAAAGTGTGGACAGGAAGCAGTGATGAGGAAGGGGGTAGCAAAAGGTTGAGCTGAGCAGATGGAGCAGTGCTGAGCAGTAGGAACAAGAGGAAATAGCCAGTGTCTAGGTTAAAATGGGGACAGAGAAGTTTAGGGAGTCACCCTACCTCTCCTGCACCAGCTGCTTGAGTCGCCTCTGCTTAAGCCCTTGCCAGAAGTAGCCATTTGGTGCAGTGGTGCCTGTTCCTGCTCTGCATGCTGCTTCAGGGTGCACCTTCCCAGCATCGCTGTGCGAACTCAGTAACTCTCAATATCTAATCTGCTTAAAAAAAATAATCCATGCAAATGAAGGTGGCTGAGGTCTGGGATACAGAACCTGAGCTCTGTCCTTGCATCAGCATGCCCTGTCGTTTGGTGAACTGGCTTACCTGGCCAGCTCACTTCTGGCCCGGTCACACATCTTTTCACTGTGCAACCACAATATTACCCAGAATAGTGATGTGGGAGTGGGAATGCTTGGTGGGAGAAAATGGGGACTACGTCTTCTCTGGCAGTGAGCTTTCAGGCCCTTTAATACCCTCACATAGCTCAAGGTCTTATAGCACAGCCCTTGAGTCCTCCCTCAAACGCTGAGAAATTAAGACTTCCATTAGAAGTCAGAGCTTAGTCTTGTTTCATTGAGCTAGTGACAAATTGGTCACATTCCAACTTATCCCCAAATTTTTTTTTTTTAGCTCACCTTTTGATCCTTTTTTCGCACAAATATAAATGATTTGATTTCAGATGTGTGTTTTTCTTTTGGGTATTTTTAGTTTTTTTCCTCTTCCAACTGAACTATTTGCAGGTATTTTGTAACTGAAGGGATAAAAGAGCATCCCCTTTCTAGCAAAGAGAGGTTGGTATAATTTTGTTAGATGTGCATTGAAATGAGGGGAAAATGCCTCCAGTACCTGTCAATGAGCTGTTTTCCCTGAGCACTCAATGGGATTTTTTTCTTCAACATAAGAGAATAGTTCAGAAGCATGAAAAGTTAGGGTCGTGGTTTAAACCCAGCCAGCCAGCTCGTTCACTCACTCCCCCCCTTCTTGCCCTCCCCCTACTCCCGGAGGGATGGGAAGAAGAATCAAAAGAATGCAACTTCCCCCCCAAAAAAATAAGAAGACTAACTTCTCAGTCTTCTTTATGAAGAGACAGAACTGAGAGATAGGATGGCTTAGTGATGTGAGTGTGGGTTTGATCTATAAACTCTGGAATTTGATTTCTTTCTGATTTTACTGACCTTGATATATATCCTATTTAGTTAGAATTTTCTCAGTTACTGGGCAAGGTTGGTAATAGTGTTGCCTCTGTTTTTGAAGAGGAACATGTAGAAGATGGGCATAAAATCTGCAATTTATTCAAAATCCAAATTCATAAACCTCTGGATTCCAGTTCTTGCTTGGAGATCTGTTAATCTTAAACATGCCGCCTCTCTGCTCTCCTCATCACTCCTTCCAGTATTGCTCTTAAGAGTTCAGCTCAAGAAGATGATGATGACTAGTCCAGCAGTTCAAAGCAGAAATCCCACTTCTTTGTATAGGAACTTGGTAATTGTGAGATCTAACCTGAGAGTTGTGCAGTTACACAAGATGTTCAAGAAAACAAGTGGATTTCTCTCCGATCTTCCACTTTTTGATTTGGGAGGAATCTTTGTTCGTTTGCTTCTGTTGTTCCATCACCTGTTCATCCCTGAATCAGTACCGAGGACCTGGATGCAACTCCCTCCTGTACTTCTCCTCAGTGGTTTTATTGTACTAATCAAGCTTAGGAGACAGCAGGTAATGTATTATGCTAAACAAGCACAAAACCTAAGAACTTCTTGTAGTTGGCTCATACTGCATAGGTTGCTGCTGTATAAATTAAATGTGAAGAAATCTGAACTTCTGGAGCTTGGTAGGTTTCTGTGGAATACTGATCTTTTATTTTTGGAAAATTGCAAATATTTGTCTTTAGGAGTGGAACACTCTTCAGTATACAGCACTTAATGTATCTGTGCTATATTGACATAACATGTTGAAGGGAGTGCCAAACTCTAAAGTTTCATCTTTCACTTTCCTATATTTTGTTAAATGTAAACTCTTGTTATTTTAATCAAGATGGAAATTTTCCGATGTAAGGCAAGAGTTCCTGATGGGAATATATACCCACCTACAGCAGACTTCTTTCTTAAAACAGACTGAATAATCAGTTGAATAAGAAAAACATCAGTCAGTTTTAATTGCACTAATTAAATTGTGTTTTATTATGCCTCTGTAATGCCCGCAACCAAAAGAACATTATGACAACAGTAACTGAGAAATTAATACTTCTACAGATATTTGGATTTAGTGTTCCTGTAAGAAAAGAGAGAGGACTCATAACAAGCTTCACAACAAACTTCCTACTATCTAGTACTCAATATCAGCTGTTTTTTTCCACTCTCTTTTTGCATCTCCGTTCTCTCCAGATGGCCCTCCATCCACTTGCATTCTGATACTTCATATCTTTTTTGGCCCTGCAAGACTCTGATAACTGTGATAATACTGTAATTTTCCTTACGTGCGAGTGCTGAATGATATGAAGTGCTTTATTTTATTTTTGGAAGAAATCTTTTTGTACCAGCCAATTGTTTCTAAATATAGTGGGGGGCTTATAATATACAGCACATGTTTGAATTTAAACCAACAGCTTACCATAAAGAGTTGACATCACAGTTTACTTGTACAACTGTATATGGAATATATAGCCATTAAAACTAGTCTGAAACTTTGGGCTTCGTAGTTGTTATTTGTATCTCACTTGGTTAGTGGGATATTGCAGGTGTTTACTGAGGCAAACATTGTCTGTTGTGGACATGGGGATAAACACAATACAATTAAGTAGTCTTCACTGCTTAATTCTTTCTGCTTTAGCCTCATTTGAAATACTTCAGAAAAACTTGTTGAAAACCAGGTAATTCTGTAAGTAAGGCACTGGACTGGGATTCAGGGAGCTTTTGCTGTCTGACACAGGTTGCTTGTTTCATGTTTGTATTGCTGTTGGGTGTGCTTGCAAGGCGCTGTGCAGCAGCAGGGAGTGGGGGACAGCAGAGCTGTTCCTGCAGTTCCCTGTTGCACTGCAAAGCAGCACTGAAAATGTAACTTGGAAACTGCTACTGGCAAGGAGGGGTAAGTTACAAAGGCTCGCTTTAGGCACAGCTGTCTGGTTATAATATAATAACACGATATAAACCAAAATTTAGGCCTGATACTGCTGTAGACACGTGATTTAATACCTCCGCATAGGAATTTTTACATTTTACTACATATGGGTTGTGTAAAGCACTGCTGGAGCTAGGATACTAAAGATACCTGAACTAAAGATAAGGTATATGTTTCATAGAATGGTATTAATCAAATTGGTTGGAGAACTGCATTATGATTTAGACATTATAATTAAGGGTTATCTCAGCTGGTATTGTTAAATGAGGTGTTTGTCCACAGAAAAGGAAGTGTGGGGGTTTTAGTTGGGTGTTTATCTTTTTTCCCTCCTTCCAGTTCTAATGGCACTTTCGGATTAAATTGTTAGTTCAGTTACTAGAGGAGCTGGGAAAAGCCTACCTGTGACATGCCACAAATAACGTATTCAAAGGCTTTTTCATTTGTTGCTGTGACTAAAAAGCTAGAGTTCAAGAAGTATCTTGGGCTCTTTGACATAAATTGATCTTGGACAGCATGTATAACATCAAAGGATTTTTATCAGGTCTGTAATTTTAAGCTCACTGTATCATGAAGTTAATACAATACTGCAATGGAAAGGCCAGTTGGAGAACTGCTGTCTTCCCACTGCAAGAGAAGAATAGAGTTGACTACTGACAATCTCTTTCAGTTCAGTATCTCCTGTTTATCCATTAAGATTTCTTTGAGTTGGTGGTTTCAACCTGTGGTCTGTGTACCTCTGAAGACCCCTGCAGACTGCTTTTGAGTGGTCTGGGAAAGGTAATTAAGGAGAGCAGTTTTATGTGCTAAGCAATAAAAATCATATGGGAAGTTTTTAAAGAGAATTACACTTAGGCTCCTAGAGGCTTACAGGTTAAAAAATGGGAAAAAAATTGACAGAACAGAGTTCTGTGTTGTAACGTAAATCTCACTCCCGATGGATCCACTCAGGCTGGTGTCTGAAATGACAGTGGTTGCACCTAGTTGTGAAGCAAAGTGTATCGGGATCAGTATTGTTTATTATCTTCATCAGTGACACAGACACTGGGATTAAGTGTACCCTCAGCAAGCTTGCAGATGACACCAAGCCGAGTGGTGTGGTTGACACACCTGAGGGACAGGATGCCATCCAGAGGGACTTGGACAAGCTCAAGAAGTGGGCCCATGTGAGCCCCTGGAGGCTTGCCAAAGGCAGGGTCCAGTACCCAGGTCAGGGCAAGCTGTGCTATCTATACAGGCTGGGAGATGAAGGATTAAGAGCAGCCCTTTGGAAAAGGACTTGGGGATACTGGGTGTATGAAAAGCTGAACATGAGCCAACAGTGTGCGCTCGCAGCCCAGAAAGCCAACCGTATCCCGGGCCGCATCAAAAGGAGCGTGACCAGCAGGTCAAAGAAGGTGATCCTGCCCTTCTACTCTGCTCTCTTGAGACCTCACATGGAGAGCTGTGTCCAGCTCAGGGGCCCCATAACACAGGAAAGACATGGGCCTGTTGGAGCGAGTCCAGAGGAGGGTCACAAAGGTGACCAGAGGCCTGGAGCACTTCTCCTGTGAGGGAAGGCTGAGGGAGCTGGGCTTGTGCAGGCTGGAGAAGAGAAGGCTCCCAGGAGATCATATTGCAGCCTTCCCTTAAGGGGGCTTATAAGAATGATGGGGAGAAGGTTTTTAATAGGGGCTGCTGCAACAGGACCAGGGGTAATAATTTTAAACTAAAGGTGGGTGGTTTCAGACTAGGTGCAGGGCAGAAGTTCTTTACAATGAAGGTGGTGAAACATCGGCACAGGTTACCCAGAGAGGCGGTAGATGCCCAGTCCTTGGGAACATTCAAGGCCAGGCTGGACAAGGCTATGAGCAACCTGATCTAGTTAAAGATGCCCCTGCTCATTGCAGGGGGTTGCACTAGATGGCCTTTAAAGGTCTCTTGTAACTAAACATGGTCTCTTTGAGTGGAGTGAGTTCTGTGTTGGCTGATCAAGATTCTGTATCCTCACCTCACTTACAAGTAATGGATTGTACAGTGGCACCTTTTGTTGAAAGGACATGGAAGGAATGTATACTAAAAATGTTACATTACATTGAAGGCAACTGGGCAAAACTGAGACTTTTCTGTGGAGCTGCCAATCTTGTAGTGGAAAGCGACAGCATGAAACCACAGTTACCTGAGTTGTTCAGCAGTTTGGTATTAGTAAGCCGGCTATAAAAAAGATGGGTTTAGCCAGTGATACGTACCCTCCATGTCTGTTGACTTCTTCCATCAGAAAACCTTTCAGTAATTTGAGTTGTTGGGAATATGCTGGCAGGGCAGGCGGACCCAATCCCTGTTTCAACTTCACAGGGCGGAAACATGCAGCCAGGTAATGCGCATGGGGTTACGTAGGCAGCCGCAAACATCCTCGCTTTTCCTCCCGTGCTGCCGTCAGCAGGCTCCTGCCGCAGCAGCCCAGTGCTCTGAGGGAGCCTGTCCTTGACAAGAGTTAACACCTTGATAAGCTTGTTCCTCAGCTCCTGCATGCTGGTTCAAATGCCAGCTTGACTTCTGTGCATTTCTGTGTCTCAAAAAGGCAAAAAGCCTTTGGGTGTACTACTCTATTCTGCTTTGTCTATATCCAAAATATAACCACTGCTGCTTCAGAAAGTAACTCTCTGCATGTAAAGGAATTTTAGTAGCTGTATCTAATTGGATAATCAAAAATTTTTGTGCAGAACTCTGGGGACTAATACATAAAAGCAATATTAGCAGTGCATGTGAAAATATCTACCTTCAGTCCTAGAAAACCACCAATTTATTTTTTGCAAGTCATAAACATAGAATTACTTAAATTTTGATTAGCATATTTTCCTTTTGACTCAGGAACATATTCTGTGAGTTATGAATGCTTGTATTTGTAAGTAAAACAAAGAAAACCTTGCCAAGGGAGCACATATTATACAAGAAAACCTGGGCTGTAAGTAGCTGAATATGATCTGCAGGTTGTCTTGCTCTTTCAGTGATTAACTGTGTAAGTCTGATACACTTACTGGTAGGTATAAAAACTAAAAACTTCCTGTTCTCTGTACCAACTTACCCCAGAACAAAGCACCCCTGTAAATCACCTCATTGCCTCACTGGGTGGGTATGGGAGAAGGAGTTCACAGTGGTAATTATCTGGTCTGGAGAACATCAAAGCAGGCCAGGGACTTTTTGAGGGAAGAATTTGTTCTGTCTTCATTTATCCTCATTGATTCAGATCTTGTGTGTTAGGGCTGTTGTGTATAGGAAGCTTCTTGAGGAAGAATAAGTTTTCCAAGACAACATTAGAAAGAAGTGAAATTCTCTCAGGAGCCTTTTGAATTGCAATATTCCTGTTGTAAGTTAAGACACACGCAGAGCAATTGGATACCAGCATCTCCTGCACTAACCCAGTCCTTAAAAGTGTATCACCAAACCTTAAACAATGTAACTGTGTAAATGAACAACCAATGACCAGTAATTTCATAAATACCTCACTTATACTTTTCTCAAATCTCTGTCATCTGAAGTACTTGAAAATAAAAATGACTTTTGTATTTTTTCATGAAAATTGTCCAAACTAGGGAATAGAAAAGGTATTGCAAAAGGACTGTGGCATTTTTTTCTGTTTTAAACAACACTGTAGTACTTTGTATGTCATTCATTATATGAATGAAGACAGTTTCTAGTCCAAAATGTTATAAATACAAACACTTGAAATCACAGAAGTTTTCCTTAGGGTATCGGAGTAGTCATGTTCATAGCTGCGATGATTTGTGGATGAGAATGAAGTAAGGCTTATAAAAGAGGTAATACCTAATAATTTTTTTTTCTAATGATACTGGCCAGTGTTAATTATACAAGCTTTTTGGGTAACCAACCCCTTTTTTCAAGTTTGAAGGTAAAGCTTCTGTGATGAGCTTATCTTGCCAGCCCTATCATTCTGCTTACTAGAGATTTCCTTCCCATAGAAAATGAAGCATAAATAATTGTTCTATGCATATTTAACTAATTTCTGGAGTAATATGTTCCGTATTTGTCATACTCCAAATTACATTTGTTAAAATACGTTTATTTTTTTTAATCTAAACAAGATTTCACTGTTGATTTTTACTGTCACTATGCATTAGGAGCAAAGTACTTGTAAAGATTGGCTGGGTCATTGAGTTGAGCCTCCAGCTGTCACATATAACCCTCTTATGAACTACTTCTCATAACCTTATCAAAATTCAATTTAAAGAGTACTTGGCTTTTGCTTTCACTACTCCTTTCTTATTTGAAATCTTACCCAAATCAGATTACTCTGAATGCTAGAACAGACATCTGACTTTTCAATTCTAACTTTATTAGTCGACAGTTTCATACCCATCTTGCTCTTGTGCCAATTTTACCCATCTTAATCTTTCTGTTTCATGTACTAGGATCTGACAATGCTTTTATAAATAGCAATCTATCTAAAGTTCTTCTCCTTCAAGATAATTTTTACCTTTGTCTGAGGTCTAACGGTTGTTAATGATCAGCATTTTGTACAGTATTATACTATGGAGCAAGTACTGCCCTGGGTTTGCTGGGAGCCATCTTGAGAGGCACTTCCAATGTTTTAATTTTCTTTTCATTGTACATCGCACCAGTTGTTTATAGGCATCCTTTATTTAAGTACAAACTACTTTAGTCTTCAGCTACAGGCTTACCTTGTTTTATGTAAACATAAATAAATACCAAAAATAATGGGTAATAACTTCAGACAAAAATGACAAGTACTGAAGTATTTCAAGTTTGGAAATGTGTATGAAATACTAGTTACATTTGTGAGGGCTTAATTCCTTTGACAGCATTTTGAAGTTGTAAGATGTCTGCGAATTTCTAAACATCCTGTTTAAAACGAGGATTCTGAGTAAGCACAAGCTGCTCTACTGGTGCCAGAGTTGCAGCAGCGTAATGCTTAAAGGACACCTACTTTGTGATAGCATGTAAAAACACTAATTCCTCTTACTCATCTGCAGTCCTCTTCCCACAGCTTGAGCTCAGGGCTATAATGGAACCTATTAGAGAGAAAAGGTCTATGACTCAGCCATTGAGCCATGCAAACTCTTGGCTTCTTTAATTGGCACCATTAAATCTTTAGTAGTTTTTCTCTCATAAAATAAGTATCGTTGGTGTAAAATGCATCACTGCTGAGGATATATTTTACCTTTTGCCTTCTGATCTCCATGACTTGATCAACATTAGGTATTTAAAGGCTGATTAATCAGAGAGACTTTTCTAGAATTTTCTAGAATTTTCCGTAACTGTTTAGGGAGTTTATCTAAACCAAAAGGTAAGGAAAGCCATTGCACAAGTTGTTATGTCCTCAGATTATTGTCCTTTTCTATTTAGAGGCAGGAGAGGGAAAAAATCCTAGCTTGCCACTGTATTTCATTTTATCTTTGTAGAACATGTTTAATCTGAGGACTGGGTATCTTCTACATGACAAGATGTAAAAAATTAATTCTTGAGTATGTAACTAGGGAAGAACCTGCATGATTTAGCTGATGATTTATTTCTGTGGCTTTGGGTTTGCGGTTTTTATATTTATATATATATATATATAGGAAAGGAGACATGGAAACAGCTGTAGTTTGGGAAGAGGGACAGACACCAGTAGAGGAAATTTAAAGAACACAGAGTTAAATGTTCAAATACATACATCTACATTTGTAAATATATGTGTACATGAGAAAAAAAAAAAGTAGCTTCTAGCTCTACTCTGCTGTCTCCTCACATACTTAATCTGACACCTTAGAGCTTTTAAGCATCAGTGCCTCTGAAAGAAGGATGTGATGAGGACACCCAGAAAATTCTTAATTGTTCATTATCATCTGCAGAATCTGCCTTGTTTGTATCTATAGGTGGCAAGTCATCTTTGGTTATGTTTCTGTGTACCTTGTCAGTTTGTCCTGGGATCAGCTGTAGGAGTTATTTCTCCTTAGTAGCTGGTGCAGTGCTGTGCTTTCAACTTTAAGTATCAAGAAACAACAAAGTAAGTTATAGAAATTACTAAACTATGTAATTTAGTACACATTTTATATGATTGTATTTACAGAATGATAGCAAGCTGCAAAGGTGGAAGTTCAGAAAGATGTGGACTGTTGCTATATGTTTCTTGTGCCTATGAAATAGGATGTAATCCGTGTATGTAGACATTTTTTATTGTTCCCTTCTTCTACCTGTACAAGATCAACTGTGATAGAAACAGCTGTTTCATTTGGCTTTGTTACTTGAGGTATGGCCTGATAATTTATTTACTGTATATTATCCAGCAAATCCAATCTTGAATATCACTGAATCTCATGAAACACATGGCTCTTTTACAGACATTGTCTCTCTTCATATTTTGGTAAAGAATAAATAGCTAAATGAGCTTTTTTTTTGTGGTAATTTTGATCATAACGCAGGAAAACATCAACAACCACTAATTCATTCATCTTCTAAATTCTCCTACAATGCATATTCTCCATTGTATGTACGAGGAAACCAGAACAGCAGGAGTGCGTTAGGCCAGAGTTATAGGTACAGGATTTGGGGCTTTTTAGTGTGTGCTGCACAGAGCTGTATTGCCCTAATGCCAAAGCCAGTAGTTATCTAAGTAGGTACTCTCTTGCAGTTGTGGTTGTGCACCTCTCAACAAGTCCTTTGCTGGAGGTCCATATTGGGAAGAAATTAATACGTAATTCAAAAGGGGGAAAAAACCAAACCAGACAAAACCAAACTAAATCCCTTCTGGAAAAAAATTGAAAAACACTGCAGTGAGTTGAGGCTGGTAGAAAAAAAAACCAAGAAATTATCTTGCCTGACGTTCACTGCTTTCATTACAGACCATCTCCTTGCAGTCTTCCCTTTTCTGTACTGTTTTCAAGGTCTTCTCTTCAGGATAATATCTTAGTCAGACCTGATTTAATCTAGAAGTCTTACCAGTTCTATGTGCTAAATGAGGCAGCAATTCTGGAAGTAACTAGAGAGGAGTCACCATGTATATCAGAGATACTATTGTAAAAAGTTAAGTACTAGGAAGTAAAATTTGTTTCATGAGTGACACTAACAACATTTATTGTTTTCAACTATTTGAATTACTTAATAATTTAGATTGCCATTTAAAAAAAAAAGATGTTATAGTAGTTTTTCTTAGCGTTATGGTGAACTGTAATTCTTTGTCCAAGGCAACATTGCATGTTTACTATTTCACTTGCAGTGTGACTTGCTTGGTCAATGTCTGAAGAAAGCTTTTGAATTTCTGCTGGACAAAACCAGTTTAATGTTGGATAAAAATGAGTTAGAAAAGTCACTCCCATTTATTAGGGACAGCTAATAGAAATAAGTGGTAGTGGGATTTAGGAGTTCCTTTTTCTCTTGTGAAGTGGAGCCTCTTTGTGACTAAGGAAATGGCATTTAGAATATCAAAATCTTAACTTTTAAATAATATTGTGAATCTTCTAGTACTAAGTGTGCTCATCTGGACTGTGAGATTGTAACAACAGCAAGGAAAACACTTTTGAGATTTGGAGCAGACATAAACAGTAAAGACAGGATGATTGAGCTACTGTGGATATATATATAATGATATCAGAAAACACTGACCAAACATGGCCTTTTGGGGAAAATTCTGAGAGGAGGCCCTTTTAATCAGAATAAGTCGGCAAACTTAAAGATTAACATAATAATAATCAAAGTTGGTTTAGACTGGTTTAGCTTTCATTCCCTTAGTAGTGCCGTATGTATTTTACAATACTAGGAGTTCATGGGATCAGTGACTTCTCTGTGCTTTTTAAAATTTGTAGCCAAAAAAGCCTTGAGTACAAGTTGTAGTTTAAAAACAAAAAGTTCCAGCTCAAGTAATGAATCAAAAAGTTTTCATCTTTTGATTGTGAATACAGTGCAACTGCACATTGCGGGGGGGGGGGGGGGGGGGGGGAGAGGGCAAGGCAAGAAAGAGTATTGTATTATTTGTCTAGTGGGGCCTGTTACAAGTCATAAAAATACTGGTGAACTAAAAGTTTGTCAGCTACAAACTGAAACCAAAGTGTAATTATCTGTGCTGGTAGTGCTTCTTTTAGTGCTTTAAGGTAATTTTTCTTCAATTGGTACACTCTATCCACAAGATATCCTGGTGAAATTGAAAAACCCTTGCTGCAAACCATGGAAGAATTCAGAATGTTTGATTATTTTATAGAGATACTTAACAGATGGCATTGTGGAAGTATTGTGGGACTTCAGTAGGACCTCCTGTGTAGAGACAGGAGTAAAATTCAGAGTTTCGAGTCCTTTGTTGCATCTGTTGAAATCTTAAACCTCTAAGGCCCTTTTCTTGAGCTATTGGAGCATGGTATATATACCTTTGGGGAAAACTTGCCCTTTTTTTCTTGAGGGCTTGCAGATAGAAGGGATGAAGTTCTTAGTACAAGTTCTGTATGAATTGCATCCTCTATTCACCAGCTTCATGATCTGATGTTTAATGTCTGTCATTAAGTGATTGATATATTTTTTGATATGTGCAGGCTTCTTAAAAATGCATGTTTAGCAAGTCTAGAATGTGCTGGGGGGGGGGGGGGGGGGAAACGGGACTTTTAAAGCAAAAATGCTGAACTCTTGTTTTCCTAGGTATATAAGGAAGGGGTTAGGAAAGTGCTAAGGTCTTACCAAAAGTGTTCCTAATGTTTTAGAACAAAGAGCATATGCATATTACAGCGTGTGTAATTGCCTAAAAATACATTTGAAAGTATTTTGATGGTGGTCACTGTATCTTACTGTTTTTTGTATGTATGAAGAAAAGCCCTGCAGATACTGCCCTCATTCATTTCTACAAGAGGGTTTGGTGGGCAGCTGAGATCTCCAGCCTGTTTCCCGAGCTGGCTTTCCACACAGGTGTGCTAGACCTGTTGAAGACCTTAGAAGAGGGGCAAGAGGCTGCCCCAGGGCAGGTGTGTGTGTAATGTGGAGCATGGCTTACCATGAGAAGGCTGAAAGAACTGACTATGATTACTGTCTTTCTAAGGCTTCCTGACACTGGTAGGGAGAGGCTGAAAGATAACCAAGCCCAGAAGAAAGGACACGATGGTGCATGTACACAAGTGTGGCACACAGGCATGGGCATGAAGCATATAAAGCTGAGTTTGAGGACTTTTGGGCACAGGCATGATGTAAAAAAAATACATACACACAGAGTGGTGCCAGGCAAATAGACTAGAGCGATACACACTTATATCCACACTGCTCCCATCTGTGCTCATACCCACTCCAAGTGTAGTTCCTCACAGTCTTTATTGCAGTTTGGTCATTTTGATTCATTGTTGAAAAGCATTTCATATTGTCCTTACAAGCAACAGACTAGGGTTCACAGGGTGTCCATCAAATGGGTGGTATTTCTGAAGCTTGTATTCACTTGATCCTTAGGTGCTGCAGAGTGGGCCGGAGGAATAAAGAATTTTCTGGCCTGATGATCTGGCTTCATCTAGTAAAAAAAACCCTAAAGCAAACATGCTGCTTTTCTCTATTGTTCTTTCTTCCTTAGGTTAAAATGCACTTTATTTGTTGTAAAACATGAGAAGATAAAGTGTACTTTATCTGAATTCAGATAAAGCGTATTTTATTAGAGATTTTGCAAATCAAAAAATAGATCACTTCTGAATTTACATATACACCTTATATTGTTATGTTCTTTAATAGTATATATCTCTTACATAAACATGTAAGATTTATATATTTATTACCTTTCACGTATATTTTTTACATATATAGCCTGTTAAATAAGTTTTCTTGTTAACTTGTTTGGGGGCTAGAAGGGGTAGAGTTAAAAAGTACCAGAATAGAAACACTTTCTGCTGTTGCAGCATAGAATGTTTTTGCTGTTACTGCTGCTTGAAGCAGCAAAAGTATACACGAAACTTTTTCAGTTGTCTGCGGTCAGAAGCAGCATTTGCAACATGTATGCTGGTCTTTGATTTTCTCCTTAGTTATAAACCTGGTGCTGTTCACTCTGTGTCACTGTGATTTAGATCTGATAATGCTAGAGAAAAGTATTGATAGAAGTAGATGTGAGCTAATTAAAGTCCCTCTTAAAATGGTTGAGTGACTTCTGTAGAAAAACAAAATCTAGGGGATATATTATCACTTCAGTTATTGTGGGCAGGCTGTAAGCGCTTAATACACCAAGTCAGTCACGACTGTTTTGTTGGGTTTTCTTTTTCTGGGTAGGGTACAGGGTGTTAAGTAGAAATCATAGTTGGTATCAGAGCGTCATAACCTGTGGTTATGGCAGGCAGTGTGATGTAGGAATGGGTTACCCTTCAGAGACAATAGGTCTCTATTTATTTGAACACTGCCCCCTTCCCTCAGGACCTTGATTTCAAAGTGTGGCTGGTGAAATGTGCCCAAGAGGGGGAAGATGTTCATGTTTTAACCAGAGGAACTGTTTCACTTTTCATGGTGGTGCTGAAGGGTTGTGGGGAATGTAGAGGCAAGCCCAAGAGCAACAGCTCAGCCTGTATATATGTTAAAATGATAAGTTAGTCTTTATAATGCTTATGTATTTAATAATAGCAGTTTCAATATTACTACTTTGGTTGAATATGTGAAGGTGTTTCCTCCTTTATTCTCCCTTTCCTGGACAAGTTGAAGTATTGTACTAGGTCTTCTGGAAATTGTTTCATCCTGACACGTTCTTACTCTACTGTGTGACTTTCTTATCTTCCCTGGAGATGTGCAGCCACCACCTTGTTTTTGACCGGTTGGAAGAGACCAGAGTGGTAAACCTTGGATATTCTGTAATCCAAGGAATTCTCCGGTAAGCACTAGATTATCTTGATAGCTGTGCTTGGGCGTAACTTCACAAAGAAACTATCCAAATTTTAAATGCAGGTTCTACTTGGCAGAAGGAAGATGTTAAGAAAAGGATGCTTATGGGCCATTTTAGAGTAGGACTCTTGCTGCTCTGCCTGTCGTTTTCCTACCTGTGGTATAGACTGTATGGCATAAACTCTGCAGAACTTCTGTGGTAAAACTCATGTTGGCATGTTTCTGGCATGTCTAGTGCTTGATAACTGAGCATACAGCTAAAGGAAACCTAATTTCTGTGGTCAGAGAAGGCAAGCTTGAGCTAGACAAGCTGTCAACATGAGCAATACGGCTTTTGCCAGCCAGTACCTAAGTGTCCCACCCTTTCTCTGTGTCCCTACAGCCAGAGCTAGTTAAGACTTGCCAGAATGGTGAGTCTTCGACCAGTCTACATGGCGATGATGGAGGCTGGAGAGTCTGGCTACAGATGTGTAATATTTAGGACCTGCCCTGCTAGCATTAGGAGCAATCTTACGCTGCTGTCTAAGCCAGT
The DNA here is from genome assembly GCF_034315485.1 of Pezoporus occidentalis. NCBI lineage: Eukaryota > Metazoa > Chordata > Aves > Psittaciformes > Psittacidae > Pezoporus > Pezoporus occidentalis. The sequence continues at coordinate 7,097,182 of NW_026915724.1, read as the reverse complement.
ATATATTGCAAAGTAATGCGTAGCAAAAAAAGCATTAATAAAATGTTTGTTTTACGGACCGTCACAGTTACATCAGCAGTTGCAAACAATCCATGTGGTAGCTGTTGCAGTTTCTTAGTGGAAAGTTAATTTGCAGTATACATGCTTCATTATCATAGGGGTGGCAATTGTCTGACCAACACTGTCAATTCTGATCGATGGACAGCAACTAGAGAGCTCTCTTACAAGACAAGTTAGTTGTTTTTTGAGCTGTGAACAAACCAGTGGTGATTATTGCACTGACTAATACTCCACAGGCTTAGTAATATCTCTCACTTTTATGGAGCATGACACAGTGTTGCTACATATGATTACTGTAAAATACAATGGGATGTTTGCTTTTTGGATAACCATATTAGTATCATTCATATTTTGTAATCTGTGTTACTCCACAGAGCACCTGACCAGAAAATAGATAATTCTAATACTGGTACTGGAGCTGTGCTGAGACTTAATTAAGGAACTCTGTATTTTGTATAGCATGTTTATACTCTTCCGCATACAGTAATCGGGTGATATTTTCAGCTCCACTGAATCCACGATGATCAGACTCTTGCATTACTGGCTGAGGGCATTCAGATTGGTTTTAATCACTTCCACTGCACTGTTAGGATGCTGCTGGCATCAAAATTGCAGCAGTTTTGATTCAGAGCTTTTCTGAAAACTTTGGATCAGAAAGTCTTTAACTTTTTAGTAGTTGCACCTGATTTTTAAAGATGGTCTCCATTAGCAGGCACAGAGCAGGAAGATTTAGCATATTCTTAGCATATTCTGTTCTATACTAAGACTTGTGTAAGAAATAAAATGGTCTTGCAGCAGCACTTCATTAAAATATGAACTTTTTTCATGCAAACTGATTTTTTTAATTGTGAAGTTGTGTCTTGCTAAGAAGGCATTAATAGAACATTGTTTTCCATACATTTTAATCTGTGTTTTACAGAAGTATGGCAAAAGAAAAGTACAAGATTCCTGTTGGGTCTGTTTGCAAAACAGACTTCTTTCATTTTCATCTGGTGTGATACCATTCCCTTTATTGCAGAGAAGATTGCTGACAACAGTTACTTTATAAATGCAAGTTCTCATTTTTGAACTACAGTGTTTTTAGAGAAGTTTCTGAAATACTGAGATACCAGTTGTCACATTGCCCAAAGTATTTTTTAGATTAGTAATTATTTTCATAAAGTAAAGACATACGCCATCTTTAAGACAGCAGTTCCACAGAAGAGGGAAGGAATCATCATTCACAATAAAGGAGAAGAAATGATTGGTAAAACAGACTTCAGAAAAAATTATGTGTGTGAGCAGTTTTGAGGATGTTTCTGGACTTCAGTTACTACAGGAAAAAATACTGTACAGCTGTACTGTTGTTGTATGTAGGTGCTCATATTTGGTTGCCATTCCGGAGGTGGTGCTGGTTCCTGTTTACTCTGGAGCTTTTACTGGTATGTGAGCTTTGCAGATGGGCAATGTCTGAGAAGATTAATGTTATTCTAGAAAAGCCACAGCTTGCTTCACATAGAGGGAGCACCGGGACAGGCCTGATGCTGAAAGTGTTGATGAAACAAGTTGAGAATTGCAGGGACAAAGCAATGTATGGAGACATGATGTGGAAATTTACCAAATTGGAGGATAGTCAAGATGAGTAGTTTGTTCAGAATAATCCAGAGGGATGATGAATCCTCTAATTAACCTTTGAAAGGAAGAATCATGGAGGCATTTCTACCTGTGATGGCTTTTAACACCTTGTGGACTGTGCTGTTGGGAAGGATACAAATTCAAAACCTGTGATCTCTGTGGCAGTAGGTAGAGCTGGTTCCAGAAACCATGCTGTAGTCTGTCTTCTGTTTTAAAAGAACTTTGTTTGCAGGTTGCAGTTTTAACTTTTCCAAGTGAAGGTAATACTGTAACAGGACCACAGTTGCTGCAAATGAGAATATTCAGTAATGATTTATCTAATGTGCATAAATATCCTGGAGAGGTCTGTATTTTGGAGCCAGTGGGAACTGAGTGAGCACTGGCTCTACTGTTAACACAACTTGGGTCAAGAAAATTTAAATAAAGTGTGGTTACAGTAGATCTTTTTGAAAATATGAAAAAGCTTACAGAGTCTGAAAGGGAAAATGAAAGTAATCCTGGTAAAAAGGAGCTTTTTTGTTTGGTGCTGATGTTTAAATTTCATGAAGTTAGCGAGTCATGTTGCATACTTCGCTGCTCTTCCTTCATTCTCCTTAAAGCTCAGTATTGGCTCAAGTTGCTCTCTACTAGGGAAGCAATACTCAGCTACTTTTAGTGCTAAAGTACAGTTGATTGTGGTTCAATCCTTGTTGAAGCAACAGAAAGATTCTCCTCCTTAACCTCCCTCCCTGCCACTAACCCTGGCTGGATTAATCCTACATGCTGTCCATCTTGCCACTTCACGTAACAGGCCTGGTTTGAGATATCTTTCTGTGCTTCGGGCTGCAGGGAATGATCTTGGCTCTATACGTGGAAGCAGCTGTGAAATGCAGGCAGCCTCGCTTTTAATTTTTCAAATCTTGGTGATAGCATGTTTGGAAGTTTAAGTTTGAATTCCAGGAAGGTGAGATTTTTACACTGCATAAATGGTTTCTCAAATAATGTTTTCATTTGTTGGCTTTTACTGATAATGCAAAAGCGTATTTTCCTCCTGGGTAACCTGTTGAGCTGCAAATTATTTTAACTCCTCAGTTCCAGAAGAATCCCTGGTTTGCTGTAATAAGCTGTGATCTTTAGGAGTGTCCTGCATTGTGATATTGCATGTTAATAGCATTGATTAACTGTCAAGCAGTGGGAATTGATGAGCAAATGTCCATTGTAAAATGAAATGGTATCAATGAAGACTGTACCATGTGCCTGGTTAGGGAGGTGACGAGCCCCAGTAGTCGCTGGTAGGAGTATTAATGTGAGCTCCAGGTTTTTTCGCATGATTAAAACAGGCCATCTGTTCTTTGTTAAATGTTTACAAAAACAGCTTTTCTCTAAAAGATTTAAAGAGATGTGGGTCTAGTAAACACACCAATATTTTTAAGCACCTTTTTCACCTTATTTCAGATAATACCAAAAATAATTCTGCTGCAATTTCAAATAGGATGAATACCTATTTTTGTTTAATCTTCACTGTTTCTTTTCCCTGGAAGATTAAATTCGGTACCAACATACTAAATTATAGCTTTGTTATTATGAAAAGCAGCAGGAGAAGCGATTTCTGTGAAGTATGCAGATAAATGTTTCACTCTTTTGGTCAAAATTTGTAATGTACTTTTTTTTTCATTTCATAAATGGAAAATGGGATCTTCCGTTAGAAATTGTGAGCCTCTAACTAGAGTTAATCCTTTGTCGATGTAAAGAAGTAGAACTATTTGCAATAATTCCCTGTGGTAGGCTTAATCTAATATTTGCTAGTGAAAGCCCATTCTTCCTTTTTTCCCTTCTGAAGAAAGCATAGGCAACTGGTTTGGGGTAAGAAAACACATCTTTCAAGCTGCTTTCGATCTCCTCTTTTTACTAGGTTTGTGCTGCTCCTACACAGCTTCACACTAGGGAGCAATGTGGGGTTGTCAGTTAGGGATAAACTGTTTTAGCATATTGCAAAAGTGTAGGCACAGACTTCCTAGAAAAATAAAGTTAATCAAACCCATTTCTTTGAAAGAGTGCTACAATTTAAAAGATCACATATAAGTGTATTACAAAATGTGCCAAACTGCAATGGGAATGGCATGTGGCAAAAGTATTTTCAAGTAAAAGGAAATATAACCAGAGCCTAATTGAGGCACAGTTGGCTTTTGTAGCTTAATGTTTCAGGGACTGTGAATGCTATGAAACAAAAACATAGTATTTTAATTTGTATGCTTGGTAATGCACATAACTTGGTACTGTTGGTAAAGGTAAGTTTGTGCATAAGGTTTAAGTCTAATACATAGTCTGAGTTGTTTCAGAGCACGAGAAGGACTCTTTCGGCTAAGCTTTTTGAGGTAGTAAGAATCTGAATTTTCATAGGATGACATCTTCCAGAGGCTGAGCACTACAGTGTGACAATGATTGCTGTAGCTTCTGTCCACACATTAAAACTACAAATGTCAAATCATGAAGGGCTGACATTGCTGTTGTGGAGACTTGGAAAGCTGTCTGCATTATGACTGTGCTGGAAGTTGAGATTTCTAAACCAACCAACCGATGAAAACTCCCCCCAAGTGTTAGAAAGGAAACAAGGATTTTATTTTTTTTTAATTGGATTAAAAAGGTAATGAGATATAGTGAAGCATGTATAAAACTTCATAGTGATTTCAGTGTCATGGTTTGTATCACTAATAGAAGGTGCAACCTTGAAAATTTTATAGAATTCGATTTATATGGCACTACTGGAGTTCTTGTGGGTTTTGGTGTTTGTTGGTTCGGCTGTTTCACATGTGTAAGAGGAATTAAAATAAACTGCCAGTTCTGATTTGTTCTAAAAGGTTTTTAGATCGTTGTAAAAGTTTTGCTTAATACGGCAAACAAATACTGTAGTGCCAAACACAAGGTACTTGTTCAGTACAAATTTTAAAAATCATAAAAAGAAAAACTTAGTTTTCTTATGGTGTGCACAGCGAGTGAAGAGCATTTAAAGAGAGTATTGAGGTGGACAGCGCAGTGAAGGCATTGATGAAACTTGCACTCGGTCTCTAAAAATGAGGGATGCATGAGATGTGAAATAGCAGATAATACAGAAATATACTGACTATCTGAAATGTAGGTTAAAAGTACTGCTCTGAAAATCTGTGGATAAGAAGTACTTCCAGGTGACCTGTGTAACATTTCCTGTCTTCTCCTACCTAAAATTAAGTGTTAGTACAAGTATGTAATTGTACAAGGTATGGAGAAGACAGCTTTGTTCTGTGTCACAGAAAAAATCTGAGGAGGCAACCAGAATTCAAAACCAAGGAGAAGATTTTAAAATACTTCTATGTAATGCATAGTTGGACTGCAGAATTCACTGGTGCCACTGACTTCCTGGGATCGGTATTTTCTATACAGATATCCACAGTCTTTGTGAACTTCCCAGAGTGAAGACATGTTATGGGACTAGAGATTTCTAGCAGAGGTGTAGGTTCATACTTCAGGATGCTTAACATGAGATTGCCTTAAATTGGAGCTGATATGGTGCTAACGCAACAGGTGCACCAGGTTTGCATTAGAGCTGAATTTCCACTACAGCTAAGACCCGTAACACTAAAAAATACCTTAATAAACAGGTGGAGGGCAGAAACATGCAGAAGTCACCCTGGAAGTTCTGTAGACCTGTCCTGGAGTCTCTTCCATGAAGAACTGTTAACTTCTAGCTTGTACCATTCAAGCTTCTCCCAAAGAGCAATAAAGAGTTGTCTTTTTCTTTAAAACCTTGCTTCTTCTGTTGTTTGTGTAGCTTCTGAGTACGTGAGTTTATTCAGGCAGAGTGGGGGTTTTGCTACTGTGAAGAAATGCAGAAAATAGGACTGCACTGGTTCAGTTTGTTTATGTTCAGAAAACAGTATTAATAGATTTAGAAAAATACACATGCATTCACTTTCTCATGTAATGATATTAAGAATTTTATTTCCTAAATCTTAAGTGCACTGCTTTTTTAGATCTAGGTGGCCAAAGCATATGTCTCTGTATGCCCATCAGTTCCCCTTATGCTCAAGGGTTCTGTTTGTAGTCACTCCTTTGCATGCCTGCCACTCCAAAGTAAGTGCAGTTTGAGTAAAAAGCAGAGAAAAGGAAATGTGAATAGCAGTGCCTAAGTGTGTGTAATGCTATTCCTAGAAGTAAAATTCTGGTTTGCTCTAAATCTAATTCTGATTCTAAATTTCTTCTCTCCAGTTCAATGGATCAAACACCTTGAATAGGTAGACTTCATGACCATGACTAATGCAGAACTCTTCCACCTAGAATCATCCCAGCTTAATTTTTTAGGGAAGAAAAAAAGGAGAAGAAACAGAGAGAGAGGATGGGAGATGGTTTGACCATATATGTGGTTGTAAGAAAAGCAGCAGTAGTGTCATGCTATTACTTTTCTTCTTGAAAAGCACTGTCATGTTGCATTTATAGCTGCAGGCAGGCAGAGAGGAGAAGCAGGTTAGAGCTTCAATATGCTTCAGAGTCATGGTAGAGCTTGGACCTTTTTTCATTGCAGATTCATGGATCTTTGTGCAGAATAGAACCATTAAGAAGAAAAAAGTTGCAAATATAACCAATATGTTTAGACCAGCCACTTGACATTTGTGTAATTGTACCTAGGTTTTCATGTACTTTGTAAGTCTGGTGTAATCCTGGTACACTGTAGAAACTTCAAAACAGACTGTTTTTTCAGGTTCACAAACACTTAAGGTAATTCTCTGTCCAATCTGTAGCAGGAACAAATCTGTTTCAATCACAAGTAGGGAGCTGTGGATCTTTGACATAAAATGTTGCATTATATTTCATTTTAAAGTGGCTTAATCCTTCATGTGCTGATTCAAAATACCTCCTGTCACAGCTGTACCAATGTAGATTGCCTTGATTAATTTTTTATAAATGCAGCCTGTGAATATACTGTATTTTCCTTTGCATGTCTAGAAACAAACTTCCAGTGCAACTGAATAATTTGTACCAAGTTATTCATTCTACTAACAACTATTTTGAGATATTTGAAATAACAGTTGCTTTCCTTTTGCATCTGAATGTTGAAGACTCTAAATATTTCCTATGGTTCCACTTTACACACAAGCTTTATAATGATTTTACTCTTGCTATATCAAGAATTTCTGGTCATTTTGCATGTTTTAACTGCAGATAGCTTTGGGGTTTACTATTTTACTGTACAATGTGTCAGACATGCTACTGGGTTAAACTTCTGCTTAGTATTTTCTCTGTCTGTAACCCCTTGCTCCAAAAGAGTAAAGTTGTAGAAATAAAAGTTGCAAATCTCCAATTCTTTTTCTGTTTGTCTCTCCCAGCATTCTCCGTCGGAACCCTTTTTAGAGAAACCAGTGCCGGATATGACTCAGGTTAGTGGACCGAATACCCAGCTTGTGAAAAGCGATGATTATCTGCCAGCAATTGAGCCACAGCCACAGCAAAAGAAAAAGAAAAAGAAAAACAATCACATTGCTGCAGAAGGTCCAAGTAAAGGTTTTGGTAAGGAAGACTTCCCTGGGGGACTGGACAGCCAGAATCTAAGCAGAAACTCAGTGGATTGCTCCCAAGAAGAGAAGAAGAAAAAGAAAAAGCCCAAGACAAAAAAAGAACCGAAGGATCCTAAAGAACCCAAGGAAAAGAAGGAACCCAAGACCCCCAAAGTCCCTAAGACCCCAAAAGAGCCAAAGGAAAAGAAAGCAAAAAATACCACGCCAAAACCCAAGACCAGCAAAAAGACAAGGTAAGTCAGGAAACTTCTGTATGTGATCACAAAAAAAAACCTGTGTGTTTGTGGGATTTCTAGAGCATCTGTGCTAAATGGTGTGGGTGGAGAGGAAATCTTGTTTTGTCGTTTGCCTTCTACCATCTACAACATCATGTTTTTGAAGCGCTTGGGCACATTTCTCTTGTTTGGCTTTCCTGTTTATGGCTTCACAGTTATTTTAAACAAGCTGGAAAGGCAGAAGGTTAATTTTTCTCTCAAGGCATAAAATTTTCTGGATGTGTTAGATTTCTAAACTGACTCTCTGCTAATGCTTATCTGTCCTTGTGTGTGGTTTGTGTACTAAAACATTAAATTGCCTTAACATTAATGCATGTTTGACCAAATCCAGAGATGAAGGCTTAGAGTAGACAGGTTTGATGATATTTTTCTCTCTAAAGTACTAAGGTACTTCATATTGTTACACGCTGTACAACCCTTACAGACACTATTTTACACTGACACAACCCATGAGCTATAAGCTCTGCTGTTCAAAAGGCATTTTTATATGAATACTGACATATCCTTACTGCAGGAATTATATTCATTTTGCTGTTTTATGTAAAGACAATTTTCCTAGCAGAAACTCACTGTGGATAAACCAGATGCTTCAACTCTGTTTCTTACCTGTTCTCACTCAGTGTGTCCCTTTATCAGGATAGGCTTAAAATGCTACAGAGCAGTATGAGAAAGAACAAACTGCTGTTACACATGAGTAAATATGTCATAGATAATAACATAGATTCTTTCCTTACCCCTCAACTCCCTAAATACCATGATTATAAATGCTTACTTGAAAGAAATCTGAGAGGAAAAAGACATTAAAGCTCATTTTTTTTTTCTTTTTTCATTTGTACCTAGAATTTCTTACAACTGTTCTGAATCTGTTCCAAACATCTGAATCTGTTTTTCAGGATGTGGCTAGCATTATAAAATATAACTTCCAGATGGAAACACAGCCAGACTTGGTTAATCCAAATCACTTTGCAAAATCCATTTGTATAGGGTTTAAAAATTGTGGTTAATGAATCAGCTTTGCATATATGCTTACAAGACTTACTCTTGGGTAGGTCTGTTACAGCTATATGGCTAAATGGGCCATGGACAGTAAGATGTTACTTGTTCCTGTAGCAAGAAAGGTAATTTTCCCTACTAGCAGAGACAATGTTTCCTGAAGAACTTATAAACACTGCCTAGTAAAATCAAATGTTGTCCTGAACAGGTTATAGTAACTGGTCAGTAAATGATAGTTTACTTATTGCAGAAGCTGCTTTGGCTGTGTTCCAGACTGGTCTGAGAATGGGGTTTACATATATGGCAATTCACAGCTTAGAAAAACTGAAATTATGTATCTCCGAGTATGTGTTTTTGAAACCCAAACACCGTATCAACCAAAATAACCTTTTTGTTCCATTTCCCTATACCCAAAGATTTAGAGGCTGACCAGGCCATATTGTCATGGTATTGAGCATCTCCCAACAATTTTTGCCACTAAGTGTAAAGAAGCTTTTACTGCAGGACTTCTCAGTTAGTGCAGTTTTACAAACTCTTTACGATGAAGCTCAAAGAGGAATGGTTAGAAGGAGCCTGCTCAAAACCATGCATGGGTTCCTCTGGCTGCGTTGGACATTAGCCTTCAGAGCTAGTCTGTCTCATCCACTCAATCCTAATATCTTTTTGTGCATCTCCCTACATCTTGGGGCGTGCCATGCAGATTAAGAGAAGATCATTTCCCTTGAAGGAAGAAATCATTGCTTTCTTAGTTGTATTTGTAGGAAAGTCTTTATTCTCTTTCCCCTGCAATGACTCTTGTCCCTGGGTGGTTAAATGAGTATTCTAGTAAGTACTAAGTCCTGTTGTTTTACCTGTGAGAGAAACATGTTTGGACCAGCATTCGCTATTCCTTATGCTTAACTCAGGGGTGTGGAGAAAGTCCTAGTTTTCCCATAATGGGTTTGTGTCTCTGTTAGCAAATGCTCTCCTGAAATCAAAATCGTTCTCATTTTGTGGTCTTGTCAGCTTCAGTATCAAACTTCTTTGAAGAACTGTGAGACTGTGTTGGGATGCTGTGCTGCCAAAGAATGTTAAATCAGTGAAAGAACTTTGCTTACTTTGGCAGCATCACAGACAGGGGAACCTGTCCACTGGCAGATCCCTGAATCAAGTTTTTAAATAAATTAGCAGTCCAAACATTTAATCATCTGAGCCACAGTATTTCAGCTGCACTAACTCTGGAAAGGAAATATTACAGCAGCTGAGATGAGTGAGATTAATGCAAGGTAACACAGATTATGGATGATTATGTGGAACTAAAATACTTTTATCAAGTTAGTGTCTGGCATATATTTACTACTACTGGTTCTGTTGCTCAGTATTTTGCTTTTAAGCACTGAAAGCAGTAGAGTGATTTTTAGATTTCTGTATTCTGTACAAAACTAACAGCTTTCATTCCTGAATCAGATGTTTTTTAATAGTTTTAATAGAAGCGTTTTGCACTCATGTAAAGTCCAGGTAAATAAAGTCAGACATAGAAGATGTACTTACTGAAGGGCAACAGTTTTTAGGATAGAACACAACAAGCCTTTGATAGTTAATTTTGACACATGCTGTATTAGAGTATACACACAGATAAAAGAGTCTGGTATTTAAGTATCTTAACCATTTTGTAATTTAATATAGCTCATAATTTAACCCTGCTATTTCAGTTCCAGTTTTGAGTAACAGTTCAATCCTTTTCTTAAACAACAACAAAAGAACAGAAAGTGTATCCTTCATGTGTCATCTCTCTTTGGTGTAAGTTGCGACAAAAAGAGCAGCCTGGCTCCCTGAAATGCACCTTCACATGAGGGATAACAGTCAGATTGGGAGAATGGAAGAAACTACTTAATTTCATGCTTGTTTGAATTGCATGTTCCATGGCATCTTAACAAGAAGGAAAATATCCAAATGGGCTGCTAGTATGTTATACTACATACTAGGTGATTTTGAAACAAACATTACACTTTAATACTGTGCTATTACACTTGTAGTGGGTGTTAGCCCAATCCTGCCAATACAGAAATACAAATATAGGGGTGGTTGAAAAAAAAAAAAAAACATTTGCAAAATAAATCTGTTGTGGACCAAACTAGTCAGGTTTGAAAGCAAAATATAGGTACACCTGGGATCACAAGTGAGGGTTTTTCATTAAGTTGTGTGAGTGCTATTATGTGGGCTGTTAATGTTATGGAGCCAGCTTTGGGCACATACAAAGCAGGCAGGTTTTTCCAAAAGTAGATGGACAGGGAGAGGCAAGCAGTCCTACTGAATTGCAAAGTCATGGCTCAGATGTCTGTTCCTCCTGTGCTTGTCCCTGGAGGAGATAAGGACCACCTGTTTGAGAAGATCACGCTGCAGCACAGCTGATACCTCTCCCACTGCTTCCTATGAAACCCTAGAGAGTAGCCACTGATAACGGCGGGAGAAGCAGGGAAGGTCAAATGGTAGCTCTTTGCAGGAGCTTGTCCCTCCTCCCATCTCCTCAAAGCAGCGTGCTGCGCTTTGCCGGGCTGCCCTTATCTGCTTCCTCACCTGTCTGTCGCGGGGGGAAACTCTTCGTCCTTCCCACACATGCAGCAAGCAGCCTGGGATGCAGGGTACGGCGAGTGTGTTGCTGCTCACGAGAGGAGTGCTAAGCATGAGCATAATTACCTCTTTCAGAGGGAGGTGGAGACTGACTTTTTTTGGCGCACAGATTTGCTGTTTGTTGTATCGGAAGGGGGATGGCTCATGGCCACGGAAGCGGGAAGAGGCTGTGCGCAGGGGAGTAGTGCGGGCAGCAGGACGCGGCGCCCTGGGGAGCTGGAGGACAGGAAGAGAGGTCCCGAGCTGTGGTGGTAGTTTCCACTCCCAAGCTCGGATCATCCTGAGCGGGGCAGGAAGGGGCTGCCTGTGGGAGAGAACAGGAAATCGAGCGAGATTTTCATGTGTTCGTCCACTGGGGCTGTTCCTGTTCACACCTGTCCTCATCTCCCTTTTGAACCAGCACAGCTGCCAGATATTTACCTTTGCCTTTGCTGCAGGCAGGTCTTCTGGGCTTTGCTGTTACTGAAGCATACTTATGAGTAATGTGGCTGAGATTTCAGGCTGGAAAAACCCTTATTGTCCCTATTTTTCCTACTTTTGTGACATATAAAAACTAGTTAAAAAGAAAAAAGGTTTTGATTACACTAGGAGCTTTAAAAAATAATAATTGTTTTCCTCAGTTAAGGTAGTATAGAAAGCCTCAAATCTCTAACTTAATTTTGAGAGAGTGGGATTTAATTTCCACAGTGCATGTGTAATTTTTTTTCTAAGCCAGGTTCAAATATGCATTTGTCACAGGACAGTATTGCCAAATGGTAAAATAGGGATCAATGGTCTGTCTGACTTACTTTATATGTTTAAATTACAGAAAAAAATCATCATCCAAATTGTGATAGCTGTCATAAATTACACTAATAAACAGATCTGTCAAGTTACCCAGATCAGATGAAGTAGTAGCCCAATGTAAACATACAAGCTAATTACTTCCCCTGTTAATCCTGTGAAGCATGCCATGCTTTTGGGGGTATTTTTGAGTCATATGGTTTGGCCCTGTAAGTTCCTGGAGTTTGACCCAGCTCTGTAGGTGGCTGCTTGACTAACTGACACAACACACATTGTTGAAGTTTGGATGCTTGTCCTCAAATTGTGTAATTCAAGCTTTCTTGTCAGTTGTCCTACTTGCGTTTTTCCTCTTCAGTCTGTTCTCCTTGTTCACTCATCTGACCTTCTGTGGGTTGTCTTCTTACTGATCCCCTTTGGTCAGTGTGCTGTGCAGTCTTCGAGGATAAGAGGATGGAACCAAAAAGTGGTATTGGACAGCTAGATTGTAAAACATCTAATCTGAAATGTCTGTGTTTGTATCACCTGAATAGAATGACTAGTTTTAACTGACAGATATAAAATATTTTAGTGTTTTTTTGGTGGCAAATACTGCTTTAGTTTCTCCCAGGTTTCTAGTTCTTGGTTTGGGACTGGATGCTATCTTGTCTCTAGTGAGTCTTAGCTAAATTTTGCATTCATGCGTATGTAAAAACAAATATGAGAGGTAGTTGCCTAAATGTGTGTTTTACAGCTTGCTGTCCTCATTGCCAGATTTGGAAAGTACTGTCAGATGTGCATCCAGAGCTAAGTGTTGACACACAAATTAATGGTAATGGCAATGTATCTAAGGACAGGTTTTTACCTGCCTGTGCTTATATGTGGAAAAGTCATTCTGCTCCATTCCAGAATGGCCCGAGTGTGATCTGCTAGGAAGTGGAAAGGATGAGTCAAAAGTGGGTACATTTAACTGTAAGGAACAAATCATGCTGGCTCTGTGGGAAGATGGGACAGCAGTTGCTGATGCTGCAGCCAGCCAGGTGAAGCTGCTGGGTGTGTAATGCACTGGGAAGCAGCATGTTGCCTTGCTCAAGGGGACAGTGCTGTTCCTCTATGGTTTATTTGTACTTCACCTTCCTGTCTTTCCTTGACAAGAAACTGTAGCTACTCATTTAAAAGAGCAATTCTTCTGCTGAATTTAAAATCTGAAATTCTCAGTGGAGCTGCACACAGGCTTTGTTCTCCCCAAGTTGGTGGCTCTCTCATGTGCCTGTTTTTAACTGGCCTAGAAAAGGGGGGGATTAGAAACTGCGTCTGAATTGCTTCGTCCGTGTATACGTTGTTACTGAGAGCGACTCCGTATGTTGAGGCTGGGGTCGGGGGGGTAGTATATATAGGTCATGAAACATTCGTTGTGGCAGGGCCTCCAAGCTAAGAGCAGGAAGGGTCTGGCAGAGGCTAGAAAGAGACCTTTGTCGGTGTGGGCCTGCGGGCAGTGCTGGAGTCACTGGGAGGGTCTTTGTCTGGGCCTCCACGGCTGGGAAGTACCATGGCCGGCGGTGGGTCCGTGGGCCCGGGGCAGGCAGGCTGGCCCTTGTTAGCGTTTCCCGGCCTTTCAGCACGCTAGTACTTTATCAAACCTCGGCCACGCTATTCTTCCCGACTTTAAGCCTGTTATTCATAGGCAGCGGTGCACCCGGGGCATGGCAGTAACGACTGCTGAACTTAATTGCGTGCCTCAGAGATTTACTGGGGTCAGGGGCGAGCGGAGCACCGGCCTGTCAGCTCGCTTTACCTGGTGGCGGCCCCCCGGCTGCCCGGTCAGGCTAACCTCCGAGCTAGACACATTCGGGGAAACACGTAAAGTTGGTTTTGGAAGGGGGGTGTTTTTTTGGAAGCGGTTTCGCGGTGGTGTGATGAAAGGCGGCAGCGGGGGGAGCTGAGGCTTGGGGGGGGGGGGGGCGCAGGCCTTGGCCGCGCAGGTGCCGGGCACGCCCGGGCGCTGATTGAGGGAAGCAGATGGCTGCAGTCGGTGGCCGCCAGCCAGCGGAGCAGGTGCTGGTCACGTGGGCGCGGGTTGCCGGGGCGACGCCAGCGCTCTCGGCGCGCGGATGAAAGGCAAGGGGCCCCGCTTCAGCTGCGGCTTTGTGCCATTGGTGGCAGCTAGAGCGGAAACAACCGCCGCGAGGCGAGCCGCTCCGCACGGCGGGCCGGTCAGCGCCGGGCACAGCCCGCCCTCAGGGCCCGGCCGGTAGCCGCGCGCCTTCCGCGGGGTCAGGCTGCACCCACCGCCTCGTTTTGAGTTATTTATCTGCCAGTTGTCACAGTTTGGGGCGGTTTTTGCTGTTTTGTCGGTGAGGAAAGATGTATTGCACCCTCTAATGCCACATAACACAAACTCGTTTTTGGAACTCATAGCCAGTTTTCATTTGCAAACTCTACGCTATTTTTACTCATTTTAAATCAGCGTTAGTTTAAAAACAGCCTGCAAAAACGGTATTATTACACCACAGCCTGAGTTGTCCCACTCCCAAAGCGGTGTGTAAATGTATTGGAGAGTTTTAAATGACAGCTCCAACGTAGGCCTTTTCGGTGGGCTGATGCGCTGATTGAAATGGACAGGAGTAAAGCTGGTGGTTGGTTGAGGAGTTACAAGGCTGGGAATTACGAAGGAAAACCAAACTCCAGGCAGCGTCCTCAGCATGAAATTAAAACATCGAGGGTGCAGAAGCCCTATGGAAGTGACAGAACATTTGGCAGCCTGTACTCACCGTTCATCGGGTACCAGTACGTAACTCTGCTCTGCTCTCAAATGTCTTAGCAACTTTCCACAGGCAGCCTGTCAAACCAGTAACAGGCCTGGGGGATGGTTGACCACAGAGGGGGGAAAAGGCTAGCAAAAACCCATGCCAGACTCAAAGGCTGAATGTGAATTAAAATTGCTAACTTCTACTATTGATTCTTCTTTGTTGCCATTTAAAAATTTCACTCCCACAATGCTCAAGATTGTCACAGTGAGTGATTTGGTGGCAGTGTATTTAAAGCTGGATTTTGATATGTGATTTTGATGTCTTCACCTATTTTCAGGCTTCTGAGTGCAGTTGGAGAGTTGTGGTCCCAGCTCCTCAGGTGGAAAACGTTTCCGTGGGGGAGGAGGGGGAGAAACAATCCCCAGAACCTGTCTCTGCCGTCACAGTGGATATAGATTTCTCATGTTGTGTAGATGCTAAGATACCAGCTGGATGGTTTTTGCTCCCATACAAGCAGCGGTTGCATGCACTGAGGCTGTTGGGGGTGCCCTCAGAGCTGGCACAAAAGCACCTTTTAAGCCTGGAAATAGCAGGGATGTTAGAAGAAAACAGAATTATTATCTCATTTGGTTCTTTGTTTTGGTAATGCTCCCTCTGGTTCCACTCATCTGGTCCACACGGTTAGTATCAAGGCAAGTGCACACATAATTCTGTTTCTCTTCACGTGTGTCAGATTGCCCAAACATTGCTTTCGAAAAGCACAGGTTCTGAAGAGGGCAGAGTCTCATTTTGAGTTTCTTGTTGAATACATATTCAGTGTCGCTGCCTAAGGTTTTGAAGGGAAGAGGCAAAATATCTGTTAAAGAATGGGAAATATATAGCTGTGGCCCATGCATCATTGACTTTACAGTTGTTTTTAAATACTTCAAGAAAGCAATTGAAAATAATGAAATCACTAACAACAAACATCTTGCAGATTAACTGTTTTGTCAAACGCCTTTTGCTTACATTTTTGTACAAATATTGATTAAAAATACTTCTGTTTCAGTAGCAAGAAACCAGATTCAGAAACCAGCACTGCAAAGAAAAAAGGTAACAAGGGAAAGGAAGGTTCTGAAAATTCAGATTTGGAAAAAACTCCGCCACCATCACCTCATCCTGAAGATGAAGATGACCCAGGGGTTCAGGTAATGCTCTCAGTGTAGCCTTTGACAATTCAGATGCATAAAACGATAGTTCTCATGGTCTTTTTACAGATACACAGGTATTCAGGTATTTTCAGTGTTGTTTTAAAATGGCATACCAGGAAGGTGAGAACTGGAAATCACTGTGGTGAATACTTTACTAAAAGAAGTATTCCTTATCAGAATTTTGCTCTACAGTCTTACTACCTGCTGATCTGTGTGCGGCGCTGCTGAGTTTTCAAGTGTTCTGTCACTGTTGCAGTTATGGTGCTGAATTTTCTGTTCTGTAGATTTAACATACCACTGCAAGGTCTTGCTTGTAACCTTTATGTTTCTTCTTGCATTAGCTTTGCAAACTTTCTGAAATCAAGAAGCAGAATGTCAGAAACATGCATATCAGGGGCTTGTAACTACACTGCTTTAATGGGTGAAGGGCCTTTTTGCAGGAATGCCAGTCATTGGCTAACATTGATAATTTCCTCGTGTCCACTGCAGACCTATCCCTTTCTGTCCAAACCTTATTTCTTGTAAAGAAAATCTGGAAATAGAAAAAGTATATATGACAACTTTTATGTGTTCTGTCATTAGCTGTGTTAAGTTGCCAGTTCCTGGCTCGCTTCTGCTGTCAGTGTTCAGATCAGAGTGAGCATTAAAATCAAGAATTTCCTCATGAAAGTGTAGAGGTAAATTGAGATGGGGAAAGTATGAGACTCCTAGTCATGCTAGCATTACGGAAATCCGTTGTATTTGTCTGCTGCACATCAGGTTGTGGATGTTTTGCTTCTAATTAGGAGAGGTGTTGAGTCTGATGATCACTTTAAGAATGGTCAAAGCAGCCTGGTGAAGAGGTTGGCAAGCAATGGTGTCCTAACACAAGCATGAATTATACCTTCCATCTTGCTATATTCCAGAAGGATGTAGAGTATAATGAAATGTGAGCAAAAGCAGCAGCAGAAGAGTGTTATTTCTGATCCATGCAAACAATTTATTTTGGATTAGAAAAGCTGATGTTTGAAGAATTAAGTTTTCTGTCCTGTGCCCCAGATCTCTCTCAGCCTGATTAATGGTGCTGATGAAAGATGCAGAAGAAACTTTTGGAGCTGATTTTTTTGGGGGGGTTAATTTGCAGACGATTATGGCCTCTGCACAGATCAGTACATATGAATGTTTTCCTTGTTTTCAGTTTAGTGTGACAAAACTTCCTGTTCGTGAAACTCAATTGGGTGATAAACTTTACATTACTTTTGGGTTTTTTTTTTTCCTTTTTTATAAATACAAATATTAGGGTATTTGGATAATTTTTTAATTAATTGTAAAAAAAAAAAGATATTTCAGGTATTTTTTGTCATCTTAATAGTCTCTCACTGTGCATGTTATCCTGCATCCATACTTCTTTGCATAAACTTAGGGAAAGGTTGTAACCACATATGCCAGGAGAGCTAGAATTAATAAACTTGTTATGCATTTCTTAGCTGAGATTGATTATGCAGTGGTCTGAAACACCACTGCACAAGGGGTAATGGGTTTAAACTTAAGCAGGGGAGATTTAGGTTAGCTACAAAGAAGGAATTCTTTACTATAAGAGTGGTGAGGCACTGGAACAGGTTCCACAAGGAAGTTGTGGGTGCTTCATCCCTGGCAGTGTTCAAGGCTAGGTTGGATGATAGGGCTTTGGACAATCTGGTCTAGTGTGAGCTGTCCCTGCCCATGGCAGGGGGTTGGAATTGGATGATCTTAATGTCCTTTCCAACCCAAGGCACTCTATGATTCTATTCTTAGCTTTAAATACTAAGTCTTCTGTATTATGTAGTAAAGCACAAAGTGATGAATTGTTATCTTTAGAGAGGACAAATACTTACTTTTGGTGTTACCATACAGATTTTTTATATTCTATTATCAAGCCTATTACTCGCCTTTTTACCTATAGATCAGTTAATGAGTAAAAGATAATCTGATGCAGGTAAACATATACACAGTTTCTGACAACAGTTCATAATAATTGTAGAACTTCTTGTGAATGTCAGAGGAACCAGGAAGCTAACCAAGTCAATAAAGAGAGAACTACAATTATGTTTTAGGTATCCTTTCTATTAGGGAAATAGAAGATGAGATTTTTTTGGCTCCAAAATGAAGCATGTGACAGCCTATTGAGCCAAGAGTGAATTTGGGTTTTTTTCTCATCAGTGTTTATGGAAATGAGAGTGTAAATTTGCCATGTGGTATTTATTTTCATTTAAACATACTGTTCCACTTGTGTGGCAGCCCTCTGTAAGTTACTGTGTTCAGGGTAGAAGCCACATCGCCAGTGTTTAAAAGGGTGATGTACACTTAACCTTTGCTCAAAATTTTCATTTTTAGTTAATTTCTAATTTTGTGAAGTGCATCAGATATTTGTGCTTTTAAAAGTATGATTAACTGTCTAAAAGTAAATATTTGACTTTGTCTATATACATTGAGAGACCCAGGTACATAGATCTTTTAAACAAGCTACGAAAGTATTTGTGTGTACGGGTGTAAGATGCGTGTTAAGCTGGGAAAGGTGTAAGTAGTATATCAGTTCATAAAGATGTTTTTTTAACAGTTGATATTCAACATATTTTTTAATATATACATCAGTCCATTGAGATATTTGATGCTCAGTTGACAGTTTCCTTCAACAGCATATGCTCTTTGCTTTTCAAAATACATAACCTGACACACAGACTATCTCAGAACTTGAATTTTATTGTTGCAGAAAATGGTGTCTGCCACTGAGCATCAAATTGCAAATTCTGTCAAATGCACACTTGCGTATTTACAGATTGCTTTCTGCGGTTTCTCTGAAGCTTTCTCTCATCCTGGAGGTGAAGGTATGGGGACAACAGTGACCATGTTTTCAAGTTAGGGTGGTTCAAGTTTTTCATTTTCCTGTATTAGTTTGGAGTCTTTTCCCATGCTGTGCTGCATGGTATCTTTCTGGATGGTGCTTGTTCAGTGGCGTGAGGAAATTGTATTTCATTGTATTTCCCCTACAAGATAATCTGGGTACAACCAGGTGGATGGGGAGAGCAAGACAGTGTGTTGTCACTGCTTAGCAACACTGGGCCGTGCTGCGGAAGGGTGGTGTTCGGTTCCTGCATTGGCCATCTGTCAAAGTTTGTCCTAGATGTGAATTCAGAGGAGCAACGTCTTGGGGTTTAATTGCTTTCTGATATAAGCTTTCTAATTTTCTAATGTGGTTTTAGTAATGCTGAAAGATTAAAAAGAATTTAAGAATAGCTGACAGGCAGAAACTCAATAGTGTCTTGATTCTGTTGTTTCTACCAGCGTGTTGTAAAATAATAGCATTTGCTGCATGCTACTGTGTTTAAGAAGCACAAACAAATGTTCTCAGTTACTCCACTGCTTGCCAGTTTTGTTTCTCATGAAAAATATCAATGCTTTCTATTTAGAAGCGACGCTCCAGCAGGCAGGTGAAGAGGAAGCGTTACACAGAAGACCTGGAGTTCAAGATTTCAGATGAGGAGGCTGATGATGCTGATGCTGCTGGAAGAGACTCTCCTTCAAACACTTCTCAGTCAGAGCAACAGGTCAGACACGAACAGACTGTAAAGGTGGCTGAAACTGCAGCATTCATTGTTCAAATATGGGGCCTTTTCCTGAGTGATATCCATAGCTGGCACAGTGTGCCTGGAAGGGATTAGCTTTTAGCATTCTTAAAGAGTACATTAATTTATGACTTTGTTTACAAGCTGATGATACGTAGTTTGATGCAGTTCTGTGAAATTAATCGTCTTTCTCTAAAGGAAAACTAAACTGGACTGCTAGGAATCTTGAATTTACTTCTATGAATTCAGTGGTCTGGCTCCTCTGACTTTAATAAACCACTCAAGCTTGTCCCCTGCTGCTAGGCACCATAAGAACCCCCTTATGAAATTACTGCCTTGTAGTACCCAGCAGGGTACGCTTTATTCTCTGTGCAATGTAAATGATGGATAAAATAGTTTGAATAAAATGAAGGGTAATAATGTAGGAATGACTGTTGTAACAATCTCATTGTTTTGTAGTGCTTTTTCAAAGAACTACTTCACTTAACTGATGACCTATTGGAGAATATATGCGTGTTCTTTGGTATTTCATTTGGCAATTTGTTAAGCCCTGTGAAATGCTCTGTGATCTCTCTTGTTAATTGTGCCTTACCAAAAGGAGAATTTGGTAGGTTTGCCTGCAGTTGTTAGAGTAAGAAATATCATACAGAATTGCAGGCAATTTTGATACCTATTGTATGAACCCTTACACAGCCAACTAGAGTTTTTGAACATCGTTTGATATTTAGACTGTATGGTGCTAAAAGTGCATGTTATTTTAAGATAGGTGAACAGTCCCTGTGTGATCATATCTGTGTATCCGTGCATGTCAGCCTTTCGGAGAAAGCTATAGTTAGGTTAGCTCTTAAAAATGGGCTTTAACAAGTATCTTTCGCTCCTTTATTATGATATTACATCTACGTGAATCCTCTAAGTTCTTGTGCAAGGGGGAATAAGCCCTCCTGCATGTTAAATCCCTGTTGCAAAAAAAAATATTTGAAGTTCTAATAATGAAGAAAGTCTTTAAGTAACAAAGGTGAACTCCCATAATTCTTGTATGGTATTTACGGTGTAGGAATCTGCTGATGCTGAAGGCCCTGTTGTGGAGAAAATCATGAGCAGCCGTTCAGTCAAGAAAAAGGTAAACCAAACCAAATGCCTTTCCCTGCATGTGTTTAAACAGGCTAAGCATATTTCTGCTGAAATCCCTGTAAAGTTCTTAAAATACCCCAGATAGATACTCTGAATTCAAAAGATACTTAATTGAATAGAGGTGATTCCAGGAATGCGTTCTTTGATGGTATTTAAAATACTTTTGGATTGACATAGATAAAACTAATTACTTGTTTAGTCTTTTTGCTTGCTTTTTTCCAGATGAGAATTTTCGTTTTTGCAAATATACCTATACGGTGCTCTTTACTTCAGAGTGGTGTTTCATGGGAGTTTGATGAGTGAGAGCTCTACTGCATACTAAGTTTCTGCCTTTTCTAGTAAAGAAAAATAGAAGTTGTGCTTAGCAGCTGAAACAACTTCACATGTGAACAATATTACATATACAGGTGGTTAATAGATTCCTTGTCACTGTGCTAAGTAGTGAAATAAGTATGGTTTTATTTCTGCCCTGGTTGCTAGTTATGTTCTTGTTTTGCTTACAGATTCTTCTGGTCTGCTTCACAACTTGATTGGCCTTTGCACTTGCAAACTATTAAAACTCTGAATAGGAAGTAGAAAAGAGCTTCTTGTAAAAAAGGCGTTATTATATTTTATGGACTATTTGTGCAGCTCATTCTCTGACTTGTACTGCAGTTGCACAGGAAACTGGTTAACATAGATATGGTACTGATGTTGATCGTAGTTAGCCACAATACTTCATTTCCTCAAAGTGTTAATTTTTTTAATTGGAGGAGGAGGGAAAGTTGCCTTTATTAATGTATTACTTCTTTAATGTTGTGGTATTTGGGGAGGCTTGGGGGGGGGGGAGGGGGGCATGGGGGGTGTGTTAGTGTTTTATTACTACTGTCATAACATCATTTACAGCTTTGTAAACTTAAATTCATGCGATGTCATGACTGGCTGTGATTGAATTCGACCTTCCACAACACAGAACTTCTAGGGCTTTTTCTGAAGTCTAGAGCTATATTTTGTATTTCAAAACATAGGTTTATTTTTCAGTTAAACTTGATGTAATATAAACTCAGTAATTAGTTGTCCTGATGATCTGCTAGGTGGGAGAGGGTTTATTTTTCAGTTAAAACTGAAAACATAGGTTTATTTTTCAGTTAAACTTGATGTAATATAAACTCAGTAATTAGTTGTCCTGATGGTCTACTAGGTGGGAGAGGGGAATGTGGTCTTTTCATAAATGTCTTTACACTGGAAGCTGGGTTTCACCAATTATTTTTCTCTTCTTCCTTTCCCCTGCAAACAAAGGTGTGATTACTCATGGGGAGTGTGTATTTTGCTGCAGTTTGTGGAAAGTGGTTGGTCTGCTGCCTACATGTCTTTGATTGCAAGCTCTGCTGGAGGCAAGCTCTATTTTGAGCTGTTTCTTTAATGTTTTTTACAGATTGTATTTGCAGGTTTGAGGGGTGTCTCTTCTTTTCCTGTTCTTCTCCCCAACCCTTCTCTCCAAAATAAAAATGGATATCAGGGTGTTAATATTTAACATCTGAAGTATCCAACTGTGTTTTTATTAAAGGTCTTTTACACTCTTACTAACGTCATCAAAACCCTGGTTGTTAGATTACTAATCAAAGTAAATTGCTGCGATCAGGACTGGTCTGTAAAATAAACATGAGGAAAGGCTTCACTAGGAAACCTTTCAGTGGATTAGGTTGTAACAAAGATGTTGCATTCAAGTAAAGGACATCAGATAATGAATACGCTTCTTTTATCGCGAAATTCTGCTGGTTTTCTCAGAAATAGCCCTAGTCTAGTTTTGGAGGTAGCAGGTAGGATACAGCACTGTGCTTGCAACCATTTTTCAAGTGTACAGAATAAGAGGTAGAAATTACTTTAATTCATGTTTGAAGTGTAAGAGACAATGTCTTTCCCCATTGCTTTTAATATAGAATTTTGAATTCTGTTGAATATTCTTCCCTCTTGCAGAAAGTGTTAAATGCATATATCGCTCTTTCCAAACCATCACTGTCCTGACGTCTTCAGTTTACATGTGGAAATTTCTAATTTTTCTAATCAGTTTCTTGGCCAACTTCAGACTCCTTTGAATTTCTGCTCCTTAACTTTAAAAAGGAATGTCTAGAACCAAACATGCTGTTCAGCACCAAACATGCTGTTCAGCAAAAGTTAGCACATATTATGGAAAGATGTGGGGTATGTAGACCATTATACCTGCATGTTACACATCTGAATTTCTGCCTACCCATACACAGTGAAAATTAGATCTAAGTGAACTTACATACAAACCATAGAATCATAGAATGGTTTAGGTTGGAAAGGACCTTAAGATCATCAAGCTCCAACCCATATGCCATGGGCAGGGACACCTCGCTCTAAACCATGTCACCCAAGGCTCTGTTCAGCCTGGCCTTGAACACTGGCAGGGATGGAGCATTCACAACTTAATTGGGGAACCTGTTCCAGTGCCTCACCACCCTCACAGTAAAGAACTTCTTCCTTACATGTAACCTGAACTCCCCTGTTTAAGTTTGAACCTCTTACCCCTTGCTCTGTCGCTACAGTCCCTGATGAAGATTCCCTCTCTGGCATCCTTGTAGGGCCCCCTTCAGATACTGGAAGTCTGCTATGAGGTCTCCACGCAGCTTTTCTTCTCCAGGCTGAACAGCCCCAATTTTCTCAGCCTGTCTTCAAATGCAGGCATTTCACCCACAGACTGATTAGTTTACAATCTAGTGCTGTGTATCAGTTGAGGTTATTTGCTTTTTGTATGTTGCTTTGCATCTGTAATTAATGTGTTCTGCCTTCTATTCTTCTAGCAGTTGATATTTCTGGGGTTTTTGCTCTGTGTTTTAAGCTTGCTGTTGTCTGTGCATGTAACTGGCTCACTCAAATAACTTTTGCATTAGCAGGTATTACTGTATCACTTCTGTGGCCATGGCAGTGCAAGATTGTGTGCTCTTTTAAGTATTTGCTTGAAAGGAGGGATCATTTGAACCTTCAGTTATCTGCAGAGATTGTGAATCAGATTGTCCATTATGGTTGCACCTGGGCAATGACAAGTTGAAGTGTCCTGCATTGCCCAAGTCTGCCATGCACTATTTTAGGATGTTTACATAATAAGTTTTGGACAAATTTTACATAAATTTCCTATCTCACCTTTTTACCTGCTTAGGGTCAGTGTCTGTGTAGTGGGTATTAGACAGTGGTGTCAAAGGCCATAAGCATCTGTCTCATATATCCTGAACTAATGTGTTGTTAAGCCCTATTTGAGTGCTGGTGATTGTAACTTGATTAGATTATCCTTTTTTTCTGGTGACAATTGTGAATGCCAGAGTAAGATTTTATAAAGACTTTTTTGAGAATTACTTTGTATTTAGGTGAATCTTTGATGCACAGTGCACGCTCATAGACCGTATAGTAATGCAGACCAGTTATTACCCATCAAACAATACAAAAGTACATTTTACTCATGAGGGTTACAGGATTTATCAAGATTTACATTGTAAATTATTATTAAGTTGGCAGTTGACAGAAAATACACTTGACTGAAATGCTCTTGAGGGGAGCTAAATTGGCTAATATGCAACCTTTGTATAAAGGTGTTTAACCATGTTGTCATTGTAAGATTGATGTATCTCAAAGGATTCTGATTTAAAACTAATCAAAGAGACTTGGCCATAATACATTTCAGAAAATAAAAAAGTTTATGCCTTAAGATTAGGGATGACTTTGTTAAAAAGTGGTATTGCCTCAGGCTAGCTAGGAGATTCAGATAATGGGTTCTCCTATTTTCTAATATTTTTTTTAATACAGTTTGACCTCTAAATGTGAATACCTTATTGAGAAATACTCCCTTTTAGATCTTTTATTTATAAAAAAAATTCTTCAAACTCCTCCTTTTGACAGTAGCTTTGTAAGTGACAGAAAAGCTTCTTGTCTGCTTAGGCTTAGGGGATAGTTTATCTTCTTAAACAGAGGATTCAGGAATATCAAGAAGTACGCCGGGAGAACCATCTCTTCCATTTCTTCAGAGAGAGCTAGGTGGAAGCTGGTGTTGCCCTTCCAGAAAGGAACACAAGCAGACTGTACTGGAGTGACACAGACACTGAAATGATAAAATCCCTTGCTAGTCTGGAAGAGAAGAAATACTATGGAAATCAGGATTAGGAACGCATTAACTTTTTCTTTACTCTGCTAGAACAGAGTTTAATGCAGCTGCTACTGTTGTTTTATTCTTTTGAGAGAGAATGGCAATTCAGTCTCTAGTTTCAGAGTAGTATCTCATTTATATTTTTTTCTTTCTTTATATAAAAAGGATGGTGTGTGTGGGCTTACACAGGGGTGAAGAGTTTTGTCTGTTTAGCACTACATACAGTTATTTATTACAGATGATGCTATCCCTGATGAAGTCTGTAAAGCAGAAAAAATCCTCTTCTATTTAAAATTGTTCCAAAGTTCATTAGCAAACACAAACCGTTAATGTTGTGACATAAACTGAATTCTAAATGTGTTCCTGGTGCACTGTCCTTAGTTTGTCCTGTGTCTGGGTTCAGGAGTAATTCAACAAAGTATTACATGCCATATGTTATGCAATACTTTGGCACTAGGGATGAGTTAAGGGTAGTCTCAACCCTTAGCAGTGAATGCCCTTGGTTTTGCTGGTTTATATCACAACTTTAACCTTGCTTTAGATGTAGTTTTTGGGTGTTAATTTAATTTGGCTGCTCTGTATGTGAGACATCTTGCCTGAGTGAATTTAATTGCACCGTTGAGTAAAACTAAAGCCATGAACACTGATGCACTAAAATTCTAGCAGAGGTATAAGGTTTAGTTTTATATGGTTTCTTGTTTGGAGTTATTAACTATATGGAGGAATAAACCCCCTTTAAAATTCTTTTTTAAAACATTACAAAACCCACAATGTAAAGTTGCCATGAGCCAGCCAAAAATAATACATATGGCATTCAGGAGTGCAGTTGCTAATTGGCTGCTGCCTGAGAAAATGGTACACTTGGCTTCTACTTAACACTGTGGGTTTGGCAGAAAGCCAGGTTTGGGGTGAGGTTGTGAATGAAGCTGCATGTGGTTAGGGAGGAGTTCAAATGATTCATGTCTTGGAAGTTGTAGTAAGCAGTGCAGTATGTACTTGGGTAAGCTGCTGGAGGAAACTCCTCGCCCATGGCCTCTCCCCACAAAGGCTTTCCTACACCTCTGTCTATGTGAGGACCGTATCTGTAATCAGTGGGTTTTTTTTTTTGTAGTCAGACCGTATTTCAGTCAGTTTTAATCATTAGCTGAATTGAGCTGTGTAGTGGTTTGATTCACTTTTCAACAATTCTTTTCTTATAGATGGAGAATGGAGAGGAGGTAGAAGTAGAGGAATTCTATGTAAAGTACAAAAACTTGTAAGTAAAGTTACAGGTTTCATTACTGTCTTTTAAGTTCATGTAACTTCCTAATGCTTTTTAGTAACTAATTTTCGTAGTGATCTATTATTATTCAACTTTAAACATTTCTAATATTTAATACAAAACAGTGGCAAATAAATAGGGTAATCCTTGCATTAGTGGTACTGGGTTTGATAGTGTCCTCCTAATTCGTATTCTCTCCAGAATGAAATCTGTAGGTAAAATTCCTCAGCTATTGAAAAAATTTAAGGCTTATTATGCATGCAGCACATACATATGAATATGTGTAACTAACTACAGCCGTAAAGTATTGTGTGTGCATACTCAAAAATAATCCTTAACATTGTTTCAAAAGCAAGATATGTGTGCAACAAAATGTCCAAGGTAACAAACTAGATGGCTTCCAGTATTCCAGTGGATAGCTGCTCCTCCGTAAGCGGGGCATAATAGTGGTGAGAACAGCATGTTGTTTCACTTCTGGGCTCTGAAACTGCAGTGCAATCAGTATTTAAAATAAGATACTTCACAGCTGGATAAGATCATTTTTCTTTTGGAAAAGTAGTATATCTTGTTTAATTTTAGCAAATTTTCCGTCCAAGACACAGATATATTTAAAGTGAGTTTCTTGCAGCTAACTGCAGATAGACTTCACTTTAAATATGATGCCACCTTTGTACCTTTTGCACTATATTGATTATTGCATGATGTTTAATAGCCTAATTATGCCTTCTTTTTTTTTTAGTTTTATTACATGGACATGTAATTTTTGTATTAGCTCTTCATGTCTTAGACTTCTTAGCAATTTAACTTCTGACAGACTCTAAATTTATAACGTGGGACTAGTCATTTTGGCAAACATGTTGTTGTGTTTTCTAAAGATGAATTATTACCATGGAACTACATTTAAAAGGGGTTTTCTTTTATTCAGTGTTAAAATTGACCCATATGTAACTTTTAATTACAATGCAGTTCTCACAAAAAGCCAGTACATCATATATATATACATCTTATTATATAAAATATTTGAGTATTTTCATTAACTTCTAAAAACCCTACTCTTTGCTAGAATATGATTTCAAATAATGACATTGATGATAAATGTCTTGTATAATATTTTCAGTGTGCCTAATAAAAATCATCTTAGCTTTGTGCCAAACACTGGGTGTATGGGGTATGTATTTAAATTGTGGGTGAGAGTTGTTTTTATTTATTGACAACATTTGCCATCAGTAAGTATACTTATTTCCCATAAGGATGATTTGTTAATAACTTGTATGATGAAGAAGATAGAGTCCAGTTTTCCAAGCATGGCGCTACAATGTGCTGGAAGTATACTAGTGGGATACATGAAGGATGCAATGGAAGCATAGTTTTGAGTAAGATTTTCTGTTTCATCTTCTAGTTCTTACCTTCATTGTCAGTGGGCATCTGTTGAAGAGCTGGACAAAGACAAGAGAATTCAGCAGAAGATAAAGCGGTTTAAGGCAAAACAGGGCCAGAACAAATTCCTTTCAGAAGTACGATTCCTTTTCCTTTTCCTTTTCCTTTTCCTTTCCTTTCCTTCTTGGAATATTTTTATGAATTTTTGCTCTGTATGGAAACGGAAGATTTTTAATGGCTGTGTGATATATCAGTAGCATTTATTCTGGTATAAAGTGTAACCATTCTTGATCCAAGTCTTGCAGGTTTATGAATCTCAAGTGATCTGTCCTGACTGTATACTTTTCACTGTATTTTTTTTCTTTAAAGTGAGTGGGGTTTTGCTCTGTAAGCATGAATCTTACTGAATCAGTAACAGCTCTCTTTTCTCAGGAGCTGATTATGCCAGAAAAATGCATCACATTTTTCTGTGTTATGGACTGCTGCTCACTAGGGATTCGAAGCTTTTTATCATCAATTTAATTTCACTTAGAGCCATAAGCAGTAGTGTGGCAGGGGTCCTGTCAATAAAAGACCAGATCTGCTGCTTTTTCTCTGGAAGCTTTCCTTTCAGTAAAATGTGGTCTTTTGAGGAAAAAACCCTAACACAACAGGTTCATGTGCTACTGTATTTGTTTATTTTTATTTACTATGTAGTTTGAGCTGAACAAAACCTGTAAATTGTAAACGTCCATCTGTTCTAGGTAAGGATGTCTGGAATTCCTTCTTATTTCTGTATTTGTTTTTGAAATCTGTTTCCAAATGGGTACAAGTTATTGTAAATACTTGGAATTTGCTCTTGTTTTAGAAAAAGCTATCAAAATGTACATAGTCTTTAGTACTCTTGCCTGCCTTTTCTGTTGAAGAGGATCTTTAAAGTATAAAAAGAAGCACAACACTTTAGTACACAGGAGAATCCCGTAAGTTGTTGAAGAGAGAAGATGGAACATAACAAGGCATGATTTTTTTTTTAAGACGCTGTGTATGCATGCAGTGTTTTCTGTGTTTTTGAAATAATAGTCTTTGAATCTTGCTTATAAAGCAGTTAGACAGTTCCTGGAGTTAAAGTAATCCAAAGGCACTTAGTGTACAAGGCTCTAATTTCTTTATTGCAAGCTGTAGTTTTCAAGAATGCTAAATGCATTGCATGCCATAAGCCCTTTCGATTGCTCATTAGTGAATTGTAATTTCACACTTCATTTAAAATATTCTTAAACATTCTCTCACAGTAAAAGGTTTCACACAGTAATTAAGAGGCCCAGTTAACAAAGTCTGAGAAGTCTGATTCCCTCACGGGGAATGATCTTGCTGAATTGTAGCATTTCAATTAACATGTTGAAGTTTGCCAAATATAAATTCTGTGTCACCGTGACCCAAAATATTATTGCCTGGTGAAATGTATAATAATTTTTCCACTCAGGAAGGGCTAATAGAGATATCTTTCCTATTTTTTGCCTTCTTGTACAGATTGATGATGAGCTTTTTAATCCAGATTATGTCGAAGTTGATCGAATCCTGGATTTTTCACGTAGCACAGATGATAACGGAGAGGTAAATAAAACTTTTAGTGCAGCTGTAGTCATATGGTCATTATGGTTAGAATTTTTTTTGTTTAGAAATGTGAATATATTGGAACACTTAAGAAGCCACCAGGGTATATGTGTGTAGAAAACAGACATGTTTGAGAAAACATTGGCTAGTACAGCAGTTTCCTTAAAATAAAAGGGGTTACATGCGAATTCTAAACTTATGTCACCTATATTTGAAAACTGACAAAACAACCCACCACACCACCATCACCAATATCCTCTAACATATAGATCTAAGGTGGTACTTAATACTGTAGAAATATGATTGTCCGTGCATGTAATACGGCGTTTAAATGAAAATTGCAAGAATCTTAGCTCAATGTCATAGTAGATGAGACATTGTTTAGACTACCTGTGGCAGAAGAGGTCCTGGATTCAATATTTCTTACTTTTTAATGACTTGTTCTGCAGAACAAGATCACTTTGTCTCCCAGCAGATTCTTCTTTAGCCATTGTTGAATAGAAGGCTTTACTGACAGCGTTTCCATAATGCTCTGTCAATGAATGGTGGTGGTTGGGTTGCCTGCTGGGAAGATTCTGATGACACTTTTAAGAAAAAAACAGTTGATTTTTGAAATACGTGGTAAACACAGAAATTGTAACAGTTGGAAAATGAATATTGGTTTACTTACAAATTTTTATTCTAGCCTTAGCAATTTCAGTTGTAGTATTGTACTTTTGTCGGTTGTAAGTTTGCATTCCCTGTGTTCTGATCTTACTTTGTTAGGTTGTCAAGGTGTCAGCCTGCTGTTTTCTTATCCTTTTGGCTGATTCAGACATTCAGGTCTGGTAAAGCTGTTTGAATTTTATCTAGCCTACAGGTCTCCTGTCAAAATGGTTACAGTTTTATTCTTCCTAAATTGTGATGTAATCTTATTTTTTGTCTTAACAAAGCCTGTAACACATTATCTGGTGAAATGGTGTTCACTTCCTTATGAAGACAGCACTTGGGAGCTCAAGCAAGACATTGACCAAGCTAAGGTTGAAGAATTTGAGAAACTGATGTCTAGGGAGCCAGAAACTGAGCGTGTGGTAAGAATTGGCTCAGTATAGAGGTTTTTATTTGAAAACAGTAAAGTAATGTGGTCTTTCAGAAACCACTAATGGGATTTGCTGTATTTGAAACAGGAGCGACCTCCTGCCGATGACTGGAAGAAATCGGAGAGTTCCAGGGAGTATAAAAACAATAACAAACTCAGGGAATACCAGTTGGAGGGAGTAAACTGGCTTCTTTTCAATTGGTACAACACGTACGTAAAATACTGCTTACTGCTGAATTCTGCTTTGGTAAAGCTCGGAAACAATTGCAAACAATCCTCTTTTTGAAACAATAACCTTATAAAGTAATCTTCTAAAGTGAGGTTTTAGAATTATTTACGTCTCATTTTTTGCCATAGGAGTGATACACAAGCTAATTTTGGGTGGATAACATAATCTTGTATTAAACATAAACGTCAGATTCTTCTGACAAATGCTTTTACATGTGTATGTGTTCTTGCATACCCTTGCTGCCCCTTTCCCATGTGAACTTGAGAGGTACATAAAATGGATATATCCATGCTTATTGTGTCACAAATTATTTATTTAAAATGCAAGATTATGATGGCTTTTTAGTATAAACTTGCTATTCTAAAAAGTTTGTTTTAGTCAGTTTAGCTCCTTACTACTTTTCTATGTTTTAAGTTACGAAGAAGTCATTCAGACTGGTTGTATTATTGTTTTCAGACGAAACTGCATTTTAGCAGATGAAATGGGGTTGGGAAAGACTATCCAGTCCATTACGTTTCTCTATGAGATATATTTGAAAGGAATCCATGGTCCTTTCTTGGTTATTGCACCGTTGTCTACAATTCCCAACTGGGAAAGGGAGTTCCGCACCTGGACAGAATTGAATGTGGTTGTGTATCATGGGAGTCAAGCAAGCCGGCGGACCATTCAGTTGTATGAAATGTATTTCAAAGATCCACAGGTAAAAGCTCTTCTTTCTTTTTCTCTTTGTTGTATGTGCCTTACTGTTGTTTATTAATCTAAGCACTGATTGGGTTTGTTGTACTGATACAGTAGGCTTTAGCTAATAGTGAATTAATAAAGGGGGTACTTTTTGTTAGTAGCCAAGAGATAGGCTGGAAACAGAAGGGGGACCAAGAATTGTTGCTGCAACTCTTGTTCAGGATTTCATTGTTTCATGCAAGGTTTTTATTGCTTCACATTCCTGAGGAGAGCTGACAGAAAGGATTCTTAATGGAGAAACTAATGTAGTTGGAACTAAGCGTAAAAAACAATCTTTGCCTACCATTCCAGGAAAAGACTAGCTTGCAGAAATTAAACTTGTTGATGTTTCTTTTTCAAGTTTCATGTATCAGATGTATTTTGAATCTGTGTTCCTGTGCTTGGGTTGAATAGTTCTTTTGAGAGAAGGAAAGCAGGTACAGAGAAAATTTGGGGTAGAACTATTTGGAAAACTGTAGCTATAAAGAGCAGAGTCTCTGCACTTACATGCATGGTTTTACACAAGGTAATTAAACAGGACTGTGGGAAAATAATGCATATGTATTGAATGTTGTTTCAAATCAACATAATCCTCCTCACTTAAATTTGATGTAATATGGAGTGTTATTTCCAGCTGAGCTTAAAGAAGTGATAGTGGTGAATTTATACATTTAGATTTTCTGTAAAGCATTTGATTTCATGCTGCTGGATATTTTGATTAATAAACTAGTATGATATAAAATCAATATGGCACACATTAAGTGGATTTAAAACTGGCTGATATTTCTTGATGTAATTGTAAATGAGAAATGATTTGCATTTCCAGCTTAGTTCTTAAGGGATTGGTTCGTGTCCATGAGCTATATAACACTTTTATCAATGACCTGAAATAAAACATAAGATCATTGCTGTGGAAGTTTTCAGATGACACAAAGATTGGGAGAGTGGTAAATAATTAAGACAGTTTGCAGATACAGAGTAAGCTGTGTTACTTAATAAATTGGATCCAAGCTAATAACACTTAGAATAGCTAAGTATAGGGCTATCTGTGGACGAAGAGTAGAGGAGAGCTACAAGGAGTAGGGAGAGCTTGGTTCTGGGAAGGCTGTAAGACAAATGCAGATCCCTTCATGTCATGACACATGGTGACCAGTTGAACATGAGCTTGTACTGTGAGACTGGTTATAGTTCAAGTGTGTAGGAGGAAAGAAATCTTTACTAAAGAGTAGAAAAGTCACAGCATTCTTCTCTTTGTCACTAATGGGGTGGTAGTCCAGTTCTGCCTAGTACTCACTTCCTGTCCACAGTGTTGGAAAACTGGAGTCTTGGAGCAAAGCTAGGGGGGAGGTTGCTGGATAGAAAACATGCTATTACAGGGAAAGAACTAATTAAAAACTGTTTTGAAGGTGATGACTGGGGCACGACTTGACATGCCATTAAGGCAAACAGACTATATACTTATATATAGTAGAAAAAACACATAGTAATTTATAGTAGTTGGAAGTTACATCTGTTTGGCCTAGAAAATAACCATTTCCCCAGCAGTTTATCAGGGAAACTTTCAAATCAAAATCATGTATGCTATTGTTAAATAAGATTGATTTGAATAACAATTGCTACACTGAGGTCTAATGCCTGTTATTCCTTAGGATAATAATCACAGTTGGCTTCTTGCTTAGATATATAATACACAAATAAACTGGAATTGATTTGTACTTCTGGTTTAAAAATTATTTCTTACCGGAGATGGATATGTGATACTAAATTCAAACATTTGGGTTTATACAAATACTGTCTCTACTGAAATGTTTTCTTGTGTTAAAGTCATATTTGTTCATTATTTAAGTGGTGCTTGTTCTCAGCATGTTCTTTCCCTTAGAATGCATCAGTTAGGTAGCATGAAACCTGAAGGGATGTAATCAGAAAAATCCCACTTACTGTGCAGATTTAGTGTTATTTTGGCAACATCATTTCACTGATCTAAAGGTACCTAAAAGGATCTAAGGCAAGAAGCCACAGAAAGTTTTGTTCCCCCTGTTGCTATAGTCTTAACTTGCCTCTTGCAATGACCATGGCAATCATTTGACCCCATAGTGAGTAATGATAAAGCACTCATAGCACAGAGAAATGAATCATTTTCTGCTAGCTTTGCTCCCGAAACTGCCTTAAGAGGAGAATCAGACAATTGTCATGGTTGGGGATAAACGAGAAATGGAGTGAAATCCTTTTGGTGGCAGGTAGCTTAGATGTGTCATGAAATCACCTTCTGTGTTCTATTCTTTTTAAGACTGTCAGCTGTGTAACACATGGTAGAAACTAAATTATGGGGGAAAAAAGCCTCTTCCTGTTCTGACAAAAAGAATCTCCATGTAGTGCTCAGTCTGGCATCCCCTAAAGTACCATCAGCGGGTGTACGATGGGGGAAGAGAAAGAAGGCTGGCTTCGCCAGTATCATTTCTTACCAAACACCTCAACCCAGACATCAGCATCTTAGGCTTTTTAGGCCTTCATGTGGAAAAAGGCTTCTCAAGCTGAGCTGTTTCTCAAAGGCAGTTGAAAATTGAGGAAATCTGAGTGTCTTTGAAGGGCTGTAATAAGAGATAGCATGTGTAAGGAGCGCCTGCCCCATCTGCAGTAGTGTTTTGTCAGAGTTAACACCAGTAACCAGAGTCAAGTTGTTGTGAAAAGCTAGAGAGTAGTCAGTAACAAAATACATTTCTGCAGTGCTGTGACTTCAACACTAACTACTTCCAGAGAATATCCCATAATATCCCTTCCTGCCCTACTGCTTGTGAGGGTCATGTAGGGAAGCCTGTTCTGAACGTTCCTGAGCCATATAACTGAAAGGACCTTCTGGGGCCCTTCCTTGGTTGGAATATCAAATAAGCCAGGTGCTTTTCTGTAGTGTTCTACCTCTGAGAAAGAGTCCTGTTGTAAGATCAGGAAAACTGTATATGTCAAGTAAAACTAATGACAGAGCCCTGCAAAATAGTTGAGTTGTTTGTGAGGGAAATTTTACTTCGCAGTGTAATGAGGACTAAAAAAGAGAAACCCCCTGACTCACATGTAGAAACAGAATACCTTGTCCTTGGTTGATTTCAGATCACTTCTGTTCATGTTCAGGACTTTTTCTGGCTTACCTGATTCACTCCTTTTGGGCTCAGTGGGTGTTGGCTTAGAGTATTTTCCTGCCTGTAGGGTTTTCCACCTTGCTGAGAAGCTACTGAGCTGGGAACACGTCATCAGCATAGGATTACCTCAGATTTCTGTAACAGATGGTTAGTATGCAGCAGTTTAAGGCCATATTTCACCACTAGGTACTCTGTCTTTCACCAAAGATTATGTCAAATTCCATTTTACAAAGTCACTGTGACTTAGTTTTCCAGATGCCTTCTGGCTATAGTTGGTTACTGTGTACATTTCTTGCGTCTGTTCTCTTGTTCCTCAAAGTGGAGCCTGAGGTTGGTGGGAAAAGACCATAATAATCTTTCACAGTTCCCGATGGTGGAATGTGCATCTTCTTAGAAGTCCATTTCTTCCACACATCCGGTTGATCTTCTCAGTTTGTATCTGCTAAGAGGTAATACCTCAAAACATAACCTAACTTTTATATTAATATGAAATTGTTGTACCATGTGGCTATCTCTGTTGATTGAGTTGCTTCCAGAAGACTTTTCTAAACAGAATAGGAAACTGCTACCTATTAGGAAGATTGATTTTTCTGAAATGGATGAACTTCTCTGAGTAAATGGATATAAATTCCTGTTTTTCTAACATGAGAGAACTTCATTGGGATGCCACACTGAAACAGGATAAATTTTTTCCTAGTTGCCTATGAACTCACCTATGACAATGCTGTAGGTCACTTTCCCGAGAGCTTCTACATTCAGATTTCTCAAATGTGACATTCATAGGATTATTTAGGGTTCTTTCTCATACTTCCCCAAATTTGGGAGACCTGAAACTGTGAAGAACAACATCATTCACCATCTGAAGCTCTTGGAGATCTCATGGAACTTTCTGCTTGATTTACTATTGTGTTCTTCAGTACAGTATTTGACTATCTTTCAAATAATGTGAGCTCTTGTGGCAAGACTGCTATGCATATTTTAATCTGAGATTTAGGCAGCTCTAAGTGTATAATCAAGGGTCCATCTTACAATTTTTGCTTCAACTGGATGCACTGCTTTATGCAGTGATAATTTTTTAAGAGCATTACTTGCCCTACTGTCACTAGATTGCTCATGGAAGAGTTTTCCACTACTTGGAGAGAATCTCCTGAGCTGCATTCTTGTATTTTCAGTGATACCTGGCTCATGAAGAGGTTACAGCATTTGCTGGCTATTTAAGTTGCCCACTTAGTGTATCTCCATCTGCTGTTTGTTAGGTAATGAGTTTTTTTTCCTTAAGAAGATAAATGTTTCTGGACTGCCACAAGAAAGCACTGTTGAACAGGTCATTACTTCCTCCGAAACACTCTTGATGTGCGCTGTCAGATTTAATGCTGAGTTCAGGGTATCAGGTTTCCAATCATTTTACAGAGTCAGTAGCCAGTTCTGATCCCCACAGTTTAGAGAGGATTATATGCAGGTCATTTGTAAAAGGATTCAGACTTGCACATGTTTGAAGAAAGAAATGGTCACCTTACTGTAAAATACGTGTTTCTTTTGAAATGTATTCAATACACCACCCATGACAGAGTCCTGCTTTGAAGACATAGGATGGCTTTGAAGTTGTGCGAGGCCCATTCTTAGTGAGAGTGTGTTTCTGTACAGAGCTGGTGACACTAGAGATACCAAGTTACGTTTTTCTTTGAACAACGTTGGGAAGAAATACAGCATAATGTCAGAAAGATGCTTATTCCATGATCTTCAGTAAAGTTTATTTAGGTTAGGGTTTATTTGCAGCAGAGTCTTAGTATCACCCATGAAAATAAGACTCTCAACTAATGAAATAGTGAGTGTGGTGCCAGACATCAAGTAACTTGTCCTGTTGCACATTAGTTAACACAAATTTACACAAATACCAAGGAAATATATGCAGAGATGTCCACTGGGAAAAAAAAATTACTGTTTGTTTGGAGCCAAATCATAGAATCACAGAATAGTTAGGGTTGGAAAGGATCTTAGCATCATCTAGTTCCAACCCCCCCTGCTATGGGCAGGGGCACCTCACACTAAACCATCTCACCCAAGGCTTCATCCAACCTGGCCTTGAACACTGCCAGGGATGGAGCATTTACAACCTCCCTGGGCAGCCCATACCAGTGCCTCACCACCCTTACAGTAAAGAATTTCTTCCTTATACCCGGTCTAGACTTCCCGTTTATGTTTTAACCCATTACCCCTTGTCCTGTCACTACAGTCTCTAATGAAGTGTCCATCCCCAGCATCCCTATAGGCCCCCTTCAGATACTGGAAGGCTGCTATGAGGTCTCCATGCAGCCTTCTCTTTTCCAGGCTGAGCAGCCCCAACTTTCTCAGCCTATCTTCATATGGGAGGTGCTCCAGTCCCCTGATCATCCTCGTGGCTCTTCTCTGGACTTGTTCCAACAGTTCCATGTCCTTTTTATGTTGAGGACACCAGAACTGCACACAATACTCCAAGTGAGGTCTCATGAGAGCAGAGTAGAGGGGCAGGATCACCTCTTTTGACCTGCTGGTCACGCTACTTATGATGCAGCCCAGGGTACAGGCTTTCTGGGCTGCGAGCGCACAATGCCTACTCATGTTCATTTTCTCATCAACCAACACCCCCAAGTCCTTCTCCTTGGGCTGCTCTGAATCTCTTCTCTGCCCAGCCTGTAGCTGTGCCTGGGTTTGCTCCGACTCAGGTGTACGACCTTGCACTTGTCATGGTTAAACTTCATAAGGTTGGCATCAGCCACTTACAAGTGTGTCAAGGTCCCTCTAGATGGCATTCCTTCCCTCCAGGGTATCAACCCAACCACACAGCTTGGTGTCATTGGCACACTGTCCATGTCAGTGACAAAGGTGTTGAACAGGATGAGCCCCAACACCAATCCCTGAGGGGCACCACTGGTTACTGGTCTCCTGCCAGACATTGAGCCATCGACCACAACTCTTTGCATGTGGCCATCCAGCCAGTTCTTTATCCACCGAGTGCTCCATCCATCAAATTGATGTCTCTCCAATTCAGAGACAAGGATGTCGTGTGGGACAGTGTCCAACGCTTTGCACAAGTCCAGGTAGATGACATCAACTGCTCTACCCCTCTCCATCAGTTCTGTAGCCCCGTCCTAGAAGGCCACCAAATTGGTCAGGCAGGATTTCCCCTTAGTGAAGCCCTGCTAGCTGTCACCAAGCACCTTGTTGTTTTTCATGTGCCTTAGCATGCCTTCCTGGAGAATCTGCTCTGAGATTTTGCCAGGCACAGAGGTGAGACTGACTGGTTTGTAGTTCCCCGGTCATCCATTTTCCCCTTCTTGAAAATGGGGGTTATATTTCCCTTTTTCCAGTCGTCAGGAACTTCACCTGACTGCTATGATTTTTCAAATATGATGGACAGTGGCTTAGCAACTTCATTCGCCAGCTCCTTCAGGAGCTGTGGATGGATTTCATCAGGTCCCATGGACTTGTGAACATTCAGGTTTTTAAGATGGTCTCAAACCAGATCCTCTCCTACAGTGGGCCTAGAGTCTTCATTCTCACTGTCCCTGCATCTGCCTTCCAAGACTTGGTTGTTGCGGTCAGAGCCTTTGCCAGCGAAGACTGAGGCAAAGAAGTCATTGAGAGCCTCATCCTTCTCCAAATCCTGTGTAGCAAGTTCTCCCGAGAGCTTCCAGAGGCGGCCTACGTTGTCCCTAGTCTGTTTTTTATTTGCTACGTACCTATATTCTAATAGTCATAAATATGAAGCCTTAATGTACTTACAGCTTATTTGGATTGTTTGGGAGGACTGTCCCATACCTTTGATTTCAAGAAAATTCTCTTGACGGAGTTGGAAAAGCTTATTTTGAATGTTGCAGCAGTGCATTAATGCATCAAGGCGTTAGTATAATCCACGTGAATTACAACTGAAGTTCTCGTATAACGTCTTTGTAATGTATATGCAGGGATTTTGTGGGCCTTTTTACAGGATTAAAAGCATAGCTAACATGAAGCAAGTAGTAAACATTTGTATTCCCTCACTGAGTCAGCAGTAATGACTACATTTACTTCATTCAGGGCCTTGGCCATTGTACTGTTCTGTATTTTTAAAGAATGAATTTTGAAGATGAAACAGATGTACTTGTTTCCGTGCCAGGGACTTTACTTAAACTTTTGCTGTTCTTTTTAGGGTCGTGTGATAAAGGGATCCTACAAGTTCCATGCCATTATCACAACATTTGAAATGATCCTGACTGACTGCCCGGAGCTGCGCAACATTCCATGGCGTTGCGTAGTCATCGATGAGGCCCACAGGCTGAAGAACAGGAATTGTAAGCTATTGGAAGGACTCAAGATGATGGATCTGGTCAGTGTGTACATTTATGTTTGCATCTTACATATTTTTATTCCTCCTTATTTATGGTTTCCTCAAAAAGTAAAATAAGAGGTTTTCTTCTCAAGTAAAATCATCAAGTGCTGTTAAGAGTGAGGGAGAGCTTCTGAGAAAGTTTTTAAAATACCTGCAAGCATATCATACCTTCCATTTTTGAGTGCTGATGTTTCATAAGCCTCTTCGTTGTTTTAGACCTAGAATTATGTGGATTCTGTTAAGATTAATTTGTTCTTCTCTTTCTCTCTTTTCATGTGACTTACTCCATAGTCACTTCACATAGACAGTTATTTAAACATATAGCATGGTCAGGTGGCCAGATATGTGTGCAAGAGTTAAACTGCTCTGCATTAATGTCAGCTCCAGAGTTACCTTGTTGTGTGGCCATAAGGATGTTCTTTCAGACTGACTAAGGAAGGGAAGAGTGAGTTGGTTTCTGATGCTTACCTAAGTATGCATTACATCATGTGCACAAAATACTTTTATTAAGCACACAGAGAAAAATAAGATGATTCTTTCTCCCTGTTTGTTAAATAATACTTTTCATGGAGTCTTGAGATCTAATGGATAAAAGTTTATAAAAATGCTGTATGCACTTTATTTTGCTTGTTGTGGTTGCTTAGGGGAAAGCTGATCCTTTAGGCGTGGCTGCATGTGGAGATACAGGACTTCTCATGTCAGTTCTTGTTCTACTAGTAAACTCATGTATGACCTTCGGCTAATTGCTTAACCTCTCTGGGCTCCTTCTCTAAAGCAATTTGCAACTTCTACTCTTGTCTTTGCCATTCATGCTCTGTTGTGTGTAGATGGAAAGTAGGACTCTGCTTCAGGTTCCCTATGTTAGAAACCTGCACACCAGCCCTGAAAAAATTAATGCACTGAGATCTCTTGGAGGTGTTGTAAATTGATGGATTTTCACTGGAAAGTGATGG
Organism: Pezoporus occidentalis; assembly: GCF_034315485.1. Classification (NCBI taxonomy): domain Eukaryota; kingdom Metazoa; phylum Chordata; class Aves; order Psittaciformes; family Psittacidae; genus Pezoporus; species Pezoporus occidentalis. Next base: position 7,057,869 of record NW_026915724.1, on the reverse strand, counting down.
AAGTGCACTGGAAGTGGTGGGATACGTTCAGTTCTTATTTTGCTATTTAAAGTTCATTATATTTGTGAAAGGTCTAGGATGTTGTGGATCAGTAAAATCTCTTGTGTAGGAAGGACTTTCGAAAGTGCGTAAGTAATTAAGTATTTTTCTGGGCTGAAGGAAGGCTGGAATACTAGTTAGAAATGTCTTTAAAAGTGCTATAAGTAGTTGGGGGTGGGGAGAAGAAGCAAAGATAAGAGATACATACAGGGAAAGAAAAGAGAATGTTGTGTGTTAGTCCATTGAAAATTAATCTAGATGGATTCCTAGGCAACTATTCCTTAACCTTTCAGGAACATAAAGTGCTGCTTACTGGAACCCCTTTGCAAAATACAGTAGAAGAGCTGTTTAGCTTGCTTCACTTCTTGGAACCAGGTCGCTTTCCATCAGAAACCACATTCATGCAAGAATTTGGTGATCTGAAAACAGAAGAACAGGTAAACCTCTCTTGCACAATTTTGTGTTTAGATGTTGTGAAATTATCCATTGTATTATGTCTGAACTTTATTTTTTGCTTTTACAAATTATACCTATTTACTTTTTGGAAGACCATAATAGTTTTATCCCTGGTTTTTGTTTTCATTTTGTTAACTTTTCTGCTTTTGACCAAAAGTAATTTGCTGTATCACTGTGGCAGGGCAGGGTTTGTTGTTTATGGGATCCTTTGTCCATGGATAATGCAGAAACACGAAAGGCTTCCCCTTGTTGAAATACGGTATTTAAAAATGGGGGTGAGGTGCCTTGTAACGGTTGCTGGAAGAAAATGCTTCTAGAATTCCTTTAAGAGAATTAACTTGCCAGCTGACCTTCTTCCTTAAGTGTCACTGTCAGAGTGAGGGGAGTGTCCTCTCTAACTTCTGTGGTGTTAACGTCTGAGAGTTTTATCAATGACTTCTATGGAAACAGGAACACATTTGAAACCTAGTTTAGCAAGAGGTAACCAAATGGAGGGAGATTTTTTTTGACTCATTCAGAAACAGATTTCTCAAGCTGTCCAATAGAAGGAATGCATAAGTCAATGCAGAATGAAAGACCCTTAGTGCAGCCTGTTTTGGACCTAGAATGTAAAAGCTTCTGATGATCATATATGAAATTTAAATATCATCTTGTATGTGTGAAAGTGTTTTAAAAAGTCAATAGGTAACTTTAACATTAGGACTTACCTTGTCATGGCATCTTAATTTAGGCACCTTAATTTGTGGTACTCAAACTTCATGGTTACATGCGTTTTTGTGTACAACTTTGTGTTGGTTTTGTCTGAAAAATAATTTCTGGTATTTCTAAGTTTTGACTGCTTGAATTTGTTAACTTCCTTTGAGAGCAACTCTTTCATAGGGAATAGTCTAAATTACAAAACAGTAATTACAAAATAGATCCCCTAGCCCCTTACCTCCTTGAAAAATCAGTGTGTCCTGAGGGAATCATAGGATGTTTGCCCAGATTGTGCAGTCAGATGCATGCCAGTCAGAATGGACTCTGACCTGATTGGAAGTGAGCCAGCTCTGATCCAGGAGCCATGTAGTCCTGTTAATGTAGTGTTTGAGCTGGAGTTTATCTATGTTAAATCTCAATGTAGCTTGTGTCTGGCCAGTTGAAAATGTCAGCAGAGCAGAACTGGACGCTTTTGAGGCCATACATAGAACTATTACTGAAGTAATGCCATCAGCCATGAGCAGAATTTGAGCCTGGGTTGCTTGGGCCAGCAAGTTTGGAAGAGCTGCCTCCTCTGCTGACATACTGTTAGTTGTTTTGGAATTTGATTTATCTTTCAAGTGATGGGCGAGATTATGTTTTAATGACTTAGGTTTTCTCCTCCATTCTTTGCAATCCCATTCCACGTATTTGAGGAAATGAACATTTCTTCATCCCTCCCCCATTTAGGATGTGTCTTAAAGAATACACTGCAAAACCTGGAGACACTAAAAATGATCAGTGTGTTACAAAACTCACAGAAAGAAAATGTTTTTGAGACCAGGCGTCAGTAGTTTCTACTTCAGTGGATGTCAAAATGAGGAAATAAGAAAATCATCAGAAGCAGATACATAAGGGAAAAATAGTATTAAACGTTGTGTCTAACGGTTAGAAGTTTAATTGTAAACTTTGATCTTGCAGACAGATTTGCTTATATAGCAGTACTTCGGGTTAGGTCTACATGACTGGTGTGCAATACTATCCTTGTCTAGAAGGATAGTTATAGGTGAGGTCTGTTTAATAACAGTCACTAAACAAAGGGGTTGCACACTGAAAGTTGACTTCAGAAGTGTATACGTCACTGAGTTAACAACGAGCACTCAGTATGTAGGTTGTCGAGGAAGCATTTTTTTACATATGCCCTCTGCTTGGGATCTGAGGTAGGAAACAAGGATTTTGAATTGAGGAAATTGAAAAATAAGTATTTGAAGCTTTGCAGTTTTAATTCAGTTACTTATTACGTGTATATTTCCTAGGTGCAAAAACTCCAAGCTATTTTGAAGCCGATGATGCTGAGACGTCTCAAGGAGGACGTAGAAAAGAACCTGGCCCCCAAAGAGGAAACAATCATTGAAGTTGAGCTGACAAACATTCAGAAGAAATACTACCGTGCTATTCTTGAAAAGAATTTCACATTTCTTTCCAAGGGTGGAGGTCAGGCAAATGTACCTAATCTTTTAAACACTATGATGGAACTAAGGAAATGCTGCAATCATCCATACCTTATTAATGGTAGGCCTCCTATTTTTCTCATTTGAAAAATGGTTGTAAGGAAGTTCAATAAGTTGGAAACTCTATTCTAGTGTGCCTTTTTATTTATTCATTTATCATAAGTAGAAAAGTGAGATAATGTTTAGGTTCTCTTAGGTATGGCTATATCTGCCAGCCACGACAGCATTGCCTTTGAGGACAGCTGTGGTGCTTTTTCCCAAGGTTTCTTAGCCCCGGCAGAGTTTGTGTTGCTGTTAACAAGTTTTCCTTTCTGTTAGCTCTGACAAACAAGACTTCAGTTACCATGCAGGTTGTTGGATGCTGGCATAAATCTGGCAGTTTTTTCTTCAGACTTAGAGTTAGCTGCTCTTATTTTCTTGCCATAGAACATTATGAGATAGTACCTTAAAGCTTCTGAACAAAAGGTGTGGGGTAAGAAATGATGACCAGGCTAGATTTCTATGGCCACATGCTGTCAGGTCATTTCCTAATATTAAGTAGTCAGGGAAAGATTTGTATGAATGTCATCTTAGACATTAATGACAAATACTGTTTTCCAGAGTGATGCTGTTGATTCTAGATCAGGATTATCTGAGGCAAGTAGCATAGAATCATAGAATTGGAAGGAACCCACAAGGATTGTAGAGTCCAAATCCCTGCTCCTCACAGGAGTACCTAAAACTAAATCATATGACGTAAGAGTCTCATCAAGATGCTTCTTGAACTTTTGATAGTCTTGGTGCCACGACCAGTTACCTGGGGACCTTGTTTCAGGGACTGACCATGTGATGAACCAGCTAGCTATAGCTGTCTGAAGCATGCTAAACTTGTGTGTGGTGGTCAAATCAAATCTGCCCTTTGAGGATGTAACAGAAGCCTCCATACACGGTTGCATTCTACTAGTTTCTTGTTTCCCAACTCCTTTTCCTTATTGTGTATAATTTATGCTATGGTTGGTTTAATGCTGGTTATAAGCTGCATGATGGAAAGACTGTTTTGTTGAACAGCCATATGCGATTTCATTTTTTTTATTGTATGACTTCCATATTGCACTGCTTATGGTTTTTTCTGTGACATTTTTTGTTTATATGGGGGAAAGAATACTTAAACTGATTCACAAAATGACATCTAATTATACTTCATGCGCAAGTAATTATTCCAAAGATGTAATGTAGGGTTACTCCAAAGTACTTCCCCTCAGCGATGCTGGTGGGCTACTCAGTTTCTAAACTTGGATGAGCTACAGTTAAATAGCTTGTGGTTCTGGTGTGGGGGTATTTTGTTTGTTGGTTCTTTCTGTCAAGTTTACTCAGCTACTTCAAGTTTATATAAATGAGTTTACCAGAAAATAGTTCAGGAAGTTCTGGTTATGAGCTTCTGAACTTGACACTTTTATGTTTTTCGGTTTTCAACTAGTTTTAACCTTGCTGTTATTTTTCCTTATTTCATATTTGCTAAAAGAAACAAACTGAATATTTTGCTGCTACTTTGTTTTGTCAAATAGAGTTCATGAGTAATGCTTGCAGTGTTGCCTACAGCAGAGAGTTGTGGGCTTTTTTCCTCAGAAGTCTTGTATCGTTCAGTGTCACCTGCTGAAGTCCAGGTGGCTATATACAGAATTTCAGATAGTTTTTGATGACTGTATCTGAACCCTAATAAAGGGAGATGGGTTTGTCTCTTGAATGCTTTTGCCTTTATAACATTATTGTGACTTTTGAACATTTGGACTTGCTTGGTGTCATGCAGCAACATGACACCAAGGGTCAAGCCTTCAGATCTGAGAGAAAAGCAAATCCTGATTGTTATTAGTGTGGAAATGGAATTACTCAAACACATCCTTTGTAGTTCTAGGACAGAAAACACTCTTACATACTGTAGTTGTCAGAATCTGAAGTTTTCTCTTGTTGATTGATTAACAGTTTTGTACTTAGCAGTGGCACAAGTTTGTTGTAGTTCTGTTAAGGAGTCCGGTGCTGGTAGTACAAGATGTTGCATAGCACTCTCCTTGTGAAGCATTTGTTGTGGTAGCAAGTTCTTGAGTCCTCCTTCAAGTTCCTCTGAATCCTTGTTTTCTTCCAAGTTTACTGTTTTTGTGAGCATGCAGTACTGCATTGTGTGCTGGAATATCCAAGTAGAATGGTGTATGTTTGGTTTTGCATAACAGTTGCAAGCAAGTGTTCTGGATCGTCGTCATTTAAGAGCCATAGTAGATTATATGGTGGAAGTAGTATGGTAGGAGTTGAATGTGGAGTGGTTTTATTCATTTATTTCTTGATTTGTAGTTGTGTTCTGTGGAGAGGAAAATGGTGGTAAGCTGAGACTGTCTTTGAGTAGACTTCTGGGAGTTACTACATTTTGTGTATTCTCCAACCAACTTGGGCAAAGCATTGTCTGTCAGTTTTCTTAGAGCGGGACTCCTTGTTTTATCTACAGCAACTCTTCTCAGCTTTTTATACATCACTCCTCTTTTGTCATCTCCAAGAGCCAGTCATGGGAAGTGCCTCTGTACTTATACATCATACAGTGTTGAGCACTGGGAAGGTTTCCTGCTCTATTCTGTATGCCGTCTTGAGGCCTCTTAGCCTCTCCTAATTGGGATTGGAAGTGGGGGCTTCCCTGATGGACCAAAACCACATTCAAATACCTTCCTTTCATCCCCTATTGAAAATAACCTAGGATAGGAACTCATGTTACAGACCCACACGTAGTACATCAAGTGATTTTTGGGTAATGGGCTTCTCAATATACATCACTTAATTGCAATTGAAATGGAACTGGAAAAGACAGAGTGGTCTTTTATAGGGTTTAGCCAAGATAGGGTTTTTGAAAGAGCAGATTTTTGGAGGTCATGGTCTGTTATGGAAGTGGGTCTTGCCAAGACCAAACTCTTGATGCTGAAAGTACACTATTCATTAGACCTGTTTGGGTTTATTGTGGTGTATTTGGCTTAGGTGGTTTGCTTTTGCAGGTGCTGTGTTTGCATATTGGTTTACTTAGTAGTAGCAAAACTTAAATTTGGATATCACAATTGAGGAAGAAATAAATGATGTAACCAAGAAAAATCACTGAAGTTACTGTATATGAACTACTTGACAGCCTGCTATATCCTGAAATAATATAAGCATGCTACAGAATCTGAGATGTGCTACCGAAAATTCTGCCCATTTTGCAAGGTGGGAAGTGATACGTTTGAAGGGCACTTGAAAGAGTGTCTGGCTGTACTATTGTCACGTGGGTTTATTTTTCTTACATGCAAACCATTTAATGCGTGGAGTACGGAATCCAGCTAAGGAAAATTAAGGGATGTAAAACTGTGTTCAAGGGTAGTCACATCTATAGTCTGTCGAGTTCTGTAAAATCTAGTAATGCAAGTGTATTGAGTATAGGAAGCAGTCAGCCAGCCTGCTTAGGGTGGTATCTAGTTAAGGCACCACATTACAGTAGGCACTGAAGCAGCAACCGCAGAGGGAGGGTGCATTTGTGTGTTTGTTTACAGGCATCTACTTGGAACTGGGATGCAAGAGAGATGCTCAGCAGAAGTCTGGCAGTAGCTGTTGTTCCCTCCTCCCCCAACCCTCCCACCTTTCCTTGTGTTATTCAAAAGCAGTATTGATGCTGAATATACAAACCAGAAATACCTGATAAACTGTATTTTGTCAAAAAACAAACAACACACATGCACAATCCCAACAACAAGAAAAAACAGAGACTGAAAAAGATAGCCCAAAAAAAAGGGTTTACTTGAATATGAAATAAACTTAGAATGAAGATTCTTAACCTTTTATGTAGCCAAGAACAGAAATCTGATAATTTTTGGAATAGTCCACAGATTGTAGAAGTGACCAAAAGTAAAAAATGAATAAAAGCACAGAAGTGGTTGGAAAGAAACTGAATTTCAGTCGTCAGGTAGTGAGCAGTACCAGGAAATATTTGCTGCTCTACATAGTATTCATAGGTAAAGAGAATGGCAAGAAAGAACTTACATACTCTTTCCAGAATTAGTTAAATATCGGATAGCTTCTTCAAACTGAGCAACAAAAAAATACACTGTGAGAAGAGAAAGCTAAATAGAAAGTAAAAATAATAATGTTACAGCTGCTTATCCTCCTCTTACCCCCTAAAGTTAGGTTTTTTCATTGTTTGGATTTTTGATTCTATAATTAATAGTGGAAGGAGCAGGTCCAGGTAATGCACTTGTTGAAGCCTGGTTGTGATTCTGGAGCTCAGGCATCAAATGTGATTTCTATTCCTTATATTTTCTTGTGGAAACAAGATATTTTTCCTTCATGTTGCATTTTTAAAAAGAACAGAAAATCCATTTGACCTGTTGGAATATGGTTTACTTTTTAGTCTTCTTTCTTATTATCTTTTCATTAAATTATGTGTGTCAAATAGTTGCATGAATATATTCAGGAAAGGGCTTACTCCTATTTAAAAGAATGAATGCTCAAAGTTACTTTGTATTTATGCTGTATTTGTGTGCATGTTTACTTTAAATTTAAGCTTAATATCTTTTCTAAATGTTTATTCACATAATGCTTATAGCATTCCTGCAGTTTCTATAGGGCATTGAAGGCAGGCGCGCTGTTGATAATAAAGCCCTTTGCAGTGTTCCTGTATTGCTGTCCAATCTTTGCAGGTGCTGAAGAGAAAATTTTGGAAGAGTTTAAAGAAACACACAATGCCGACTCTCCAGATTTTCAGCTCCAGGCAATGATCCAGGCTGCTGGCAAGCTAGTACTGATTGACAAGCTGCTGCCAAAACTGAAGGCTGGTGGCCACAGGGTGCTTATCTTTTCCCAGATGGTGCGCTGCTTGGACATACTGGAAGACTACCTCATTCAAAGACGGTGAGAGCAACAGAATAATACAATTCTAAATAAACTGTGCTTTCCTCAGTGGCCACTGTATTTAACCTGTGAATAGTCGGTATTGAAAAGGAATGAAATTCAAACATGTTACAGTACTTTCTGCAGTGATCTGGTACAGGGAAAAGCATACCTGTAAATTGCAAGTACTGAGATTTTTTGTTTGAGTGAATACAAAATGACCTCACATGGAAAGCTTTAAACCTTTTGGTTTACTACTCAGTGAAATGTTTTGGTGGCTGTAGAGATTTTTAGCTTAAGCCTGAATGTTTATTTAATTCCTTGGAATGAAAGTCCGTTCTTTACCAAAAGAAGCAAAGCAGGAGACATAGTAGTGTGTCTTCCACTGATGAAGATAGTGGATGCAGGAGCAGTCACTCAGTTTGTTGTAGTCTTTTAACCCTATAGTAGCATAGTTCCTTTTTGGTTTAATTGCATATTCTAACAAACAATGCCATTGCAATGAAGTTCTCCATATAATGCATCTATATTTCAGGTACCCCTATGAACGAATTGATGGCCGAGTAAGAGGCAACTTGCGTCAGGCAGCTATCGACAGGTTTTCAAGACCTGATTCTGATAGGTTTGTTTTCCTGCTGTGTACAAGGGCAGGAGGTCTAGGCATTAATCTTACTGCTGCTGATACCTGCATCATTTTTGATTCAGACTGGAACCCCCAGAATGACCTCCAGGTAATACTACAAGATATCATTTTCTTAAAAATATTTATTTGCCTTTTTGCTGTGAAATTTTCTACACCTACAAGAGAAATTATCTGCTGTCCCTTTCTTGAAAGCATAAAGATTATTACTTATATTGAAAGCAATGACTTTTAAAGTAAGTTCTCTGCATTGATTTGTCACCTGTAACTATCTGTCTTTGTTTCACCAGGCTCAAGCACGATGTCACAGAATAGGGCAAAGTAAATCAGTGAAAATTTACAGGTTGATAACAAGGAACTCTTACGAAAGGGAAATGTTTGACAAAGCTAGCCTGAAGCTTGGCCTTGATAAGGCTGTGCTACAGTCTATGAGTGGAAGAGAAAACGCTACAAATGGGGTGAGAATTAATATACTAACATGCATGATAAACAAATCCTATGAAAGCACAACACTTACCTTGGCTTGTTTGTATATAGCTGGAGAACAGTTTTCAGATGGGAGTATAGCATGTATTTTAAAGTAGGGTTAATTAAGGGCAGGGCTACCTGAACCAGCTCAGCCTATCTAATGGCTCATTTATTGCCTAAAGCGTGCAGGTGGAGTCATGTTCCCTCAATCCACATCCGTTCTCATCATTCCATCCTTTACATTATGTTCATCCCAGCACTTTTTGGAGTTCTTCTAGTCACGTCTTTATGGTGTAGACTTTTTGCTTTGTATTTCTTTCGCTTTAGCTCTTTGTCAGTTTAGTAAGTTAAATCTGTGTCCAGGAGGAATTTAGCAATCATAAGAGCTGAAGTAAAGGGAGTCAGTGACAATGAATTATTAAATAGTTTAAACCACTCATATAACTTCACCCTAAGAATTTTGTTGTTTGTATTCTTCTTTTAAAGGTGACCTCAGCATGAATGTTTAAGTGACCGATACCACATTATCATAGAGTTTCAGTTCTTAAAATGCTAAATAGGAATACCATCAGTCTGATTATGCTGTCACATGTACAAAAAAACTCAAACCCACCCCCCATCTCTTACATGTTACAGGTGCAACAGCTTTCTAAGAAAGAAATAGAAGATCTTCTTCGAAAGGGGGCATATGGTGCTCTGATGGATGAGGAAGATGAAGGGTCTAAGTTCTGTGAAGAGGATATTGATCAGATTCTTTTAAGGCGAACACATACGATTACTATTGAATCTGAAGGAAAAGGCTCAACATTTGCAAAGGTGTGCATTGACATTCAGAGGAAAATTAATAAAATGTGACCAGGGTAGATGGAAATAGTATTAAATTGCCTTCTGTGTCAATGTACTCATCTTAGATATTTCCCTCACAAGTGTTGTGTTATCTGTATTTCCAGTTGTGATAATTTCAAGGCTTACCTTTTTTCTTTCTTGAAATTACAACTTTATAACTCCTAAGTATTCTATTTACTGGTGTAAATAGATAGTCTTTGTAGCATACTGTTAAGAAACCAACGCATCTGTTTTCACATTTGCCAGGCTAGTTTTGTTGCATCTGGGAACAGGACAGACATTTCCTTGGATGATCCTAATTTTTGGCAGAAGTGGGCAAAGAAAGCTGAGCTGGATATTGATGCTTTAAATGGAAGGGTAAGAGCTTTGCAATAGTTCCTAGTACAATTAAATTGAAGATTTTCCCTTCTCCTAAAGTTTTATATCTTCACTTTGATTATAGAATAACCTTGTTATCGATACACCAAGAGTAAGAAAGCAAACCAGACTCTACAGTGCAGTCAAAGAGGATGAACTTATGGAGTTTTCAGACCTGGAAAGTGATTCTGAAGAAAAACCTAGCACAAAGCCCCGTAGGCCTCAGGACAAATCACAGGGTTATGCAAGAAGTGAATGTTTCAGGGTGGAGAAGAACTTGTTGGTTTATGGGTAAGGATATACAAGTTAAATATACTGATTGTGGCTACAGAACTGAAAATATGGAAATGATATATAGTAAATAACTCATCTGTCTCTTGGACACATTCACAAAATCTCTTACTGTGTAAGCTTTACCTCAGTACACTGTATACATGCCAGTGAGATTTTAAGTTGATGTATGTATATATAAGTTGTGTATATATGTGTTACTTAGCTGAAAGTGTCTCACAGATGGCTATGAGCTCATCAGTAATAGACGTAGATTTGTAATGCCAGAATATTTGTTAATGGTTTCTCATAGCGTAAAGAATTCCTGAGTTAGCAAGGATTAATCTCTCTTTCCTAAGTGTTTTGGAGAACAAAAAGTGTGTGTGTAAAGAACAATGTGGTTGTGAAATCAACAGTCAATCTGGAGGTTTTCAACATAGATTCTGGTATTTTGGGGCCACTTAAATTCAGCTATTTGATACTTTATATTTTTCCCCATTGAAGTTAATAATTTGAGTTTTACGTCTTTGAAAGCAAGTAGCTATATTTGATTGCTAACATGGTGAGCTTCAGAATGAGTGTCTTTATTTTAGGAAGTTGTTTACAACAATTGTTAACAGTGGATTTCAGGATTAAAATAAGAATGATTCCCCAAATACCATGTTTGTAGGTATTGGTTGAATTTCGTATTTGTAGCTTACTGGGACCATTAGAGTTAAACATATGTACTTTATTATTTTGAGTGTAATCCAATTGCAGCTTTACGAGCAGTGAATTTATTGCCTGTTCTGTAAAATAAACATTCTTAACCCTTTGGTGGTAGAGGTTGGCTTCCCTGATGTAACCTGCAAATGCAAAATACATCGGTGCTAATGCAGGAGGTCCCAACTTACTTGGTACCAGGAGTTAAATTGAAAGTCAGCAATTAAAACACCAGTCAGTGCCCTGGCTGTTATATTGAACATGTTTTTCTTATAGCTGGGGTCGGTGGACTGACATCCTCTCACATGGGCGCTATAAACGTCAGCTAACAGAGCAAGATGTGGAAACCATCTGCCGGACTATCCTGGTGTATTGTCTTAATCATTATAAAGGGGATGAAAATATCAAAAGTTTCATCTGGGATCTGATCACTCCAACTGCAGATGGGCAAACTAGAGCTTTGGTTAATCATTCCGGTATGTCAACTCAATCAAATAATGTTTCCAGTAAATAGGAAGGAATTGCTTCAGTTGTGCTATGTATTTAGTTTAAACTATAGCCATTCTGACATGTCATAGGATCTTGTCAGGTTTTATGAGTAAGGTGGGCTTTGACTTGGTCTGTACTTAAAGGGCAAGTCTCCCTTGAACACTTTGCAGTGTTCATTTCCATAAATCAGTTTTGACCAGGTATTCCAGAGTGATATTTAAGTGGCATCTACTGCTGGAGTTAATCTCTTTCAAATTGCCATAAATCAGAAAGCTTGTTTCCTTATGGCCATTCAGATTCATGAGAGTTTTTACAAAAAATATTTATATACCACTGTTTTCTAGCTGGCACTTTGAGTTTTGAAATATTCACACCTAAATTTGCATGAAAATTTTGGTTTATTTTTGTTATTTGCAATTTTCTGTACTGAATTATGTTGCTGTTCAAGTTTTGGGAGTGGTGTTGCCCAGAAAGGAATAAATATAGCAGTGATAGCTTTAGATGGATATTTGTAATGTAGTTTGGGGTGAGAGCTTTTTCTGTTAAGATTGTATAAGAAGTATTGGGGTTTTATGTAGGTCTGTCTGCACCAGTGCCCAGAGGGAGGAAGGGCAAGAAAGTAAAAGCCCAAAGTTCACAGCCAATGCTGCAAGACGCTGATTGGCTCACAACCTGTAATCCAGATGTGTTATTTCAAGAGGACAGCTATAGGAAACATCTCAAACATCACTGCAATAAGTAAGTATTAATAAATATTTCATTTAGAGGGGTTTGTTTTACTACATGCTTTTGAAATGCCCACAATTCTTTTGGATATTTTTAATAGGACACAGGGGCATTTAATACGATGAAAAAGCCATTATTACTTTTTAATTTGGGGATAATCATCTTAACAGATATCTGGATACTTCTGTAAGCTCTTTATGACTGATCAGCACAGTTCTGAAGAAAATGGTTTTCTACTTAGTAAATAATGATGGAATCAGATGAGGTTATTCTTTTTACCATATAAAGGAAAGACTACACTAAGTCTATTTCTCTTGACAATTGGCTGTCTTTAAACAAAAGCTTTTTTTATTTCTTACCCTTCTTGTGGGGTCCTTTCAAGCTGATGTCCTTTAAAGTTCTGTTCCTTAGATGTTAAAGTCAAATATCCAGTTCTTAGTTTCCAGAGTTATTATGTAATATTCTTTTCTCCTTTTCTGCTTTGTTTGGGATAAAATACATCACTGAGTTCTCTTACCTGAACCAGTGCCCTGATATGATTTTTGAAATTCTAAACATATTGTTAAACTTGAAAGCCGTTGGGGATAAAGATCATTGGATGTTACATTGTTTTACTGTTGCAGAATGTCTCTTAAGAGCCTCTGTTACATTCCTTTGGCTTTTGTTTTGTAGTATCTTAGTTATTTTTGTGTCAGCTTCCTTTGACAGCATCCTGGTTCTCCATCTCAGTTTTGCTTACTGTGTTTTTCATTATAGACATTGACCCTAACCCTTGGCCCAAAAGTAGCTTGCTTGGGGGTTGGGGAGAGGGTATTTGCTTTGGGAGTTTTGGGGGTTTTGTTTTATTTCAGATTTATACTCCTCATTACATATATACCATGCAGATGTAATGCAGTGTTACTGAAAGGTCATAAATTACTTTTGTGGTTTTAATATATATTGTGCCTTACTACTGTTTATTGGAAAGAAATTATTGATTTTAAAAGTACCTGTAGCCTGTCAATAGGGGGTGTGATGTGAAGGAGGAAAGGCATTTAAGGGGTTTATTAGCTCGTTTCCAGATGCTAAGCAAGCTTAATTCTCAGCTGATGAAAACAGGTACTTACAGAATTATATTAGCAAGTGCACTTCCAAATAAACTGCTTTCTGATTTTTTCTGTACTGTTACTCTGATCTGTTATTACATTTTACTTGCTCTTAAAGTAATTAAATTCTTCCCTGTAACATTATTTTAATCTCCCAGCTAACATGTCTTCATTACTTGTTCTATCAGTTTGCAGATCAGATTTAAATTCATTTTTAAAATACTAGTTCTGTAATAATGCAGTAGAATAATTACCAGGATCAGGAATCCTAAATGTGCAAGAATGTTTTCAGTTGCAGTCTTTTTCCTTCACTTCCCAGATCCACCAGGACTAAGTGAATTGTAGAAGCACCATGTTTAGCCCAGGTAAAAGCAAACAGAGGTGAAAGCCAATTAATAATCTCAATTTCCTTCAAAAGGTACCAGTCGCAGTTGGCTTTAAAAGAATTGGCGTCCTATCCTTATGCAACATGTATGCTGTTTTAGTGCATAGGACTCCTGAAAGAGCCTCTGGTTTTTGGTTGATTTTTTTTTTTTTTTTTTTTCCCCAGCTTCTCTTCTTTGGCTTGATGTAACAGCTGTTATTGCTTAATACTAAGATGATAGAGACCCTTAACAGCTTATTTACATAGCCACACAGGGAGCAGGGACGCCTTACTGGTCCCAGTTATCACGCATACAAAAAGAAGCATGTCTGACATGTTTTGAATTGCAGACATGACCTTCATTCAAATCCCTGCTCTTCTGAGGTTTGCTTGGATAACACGTGTAAAACCGGGTATTGCTCTGGTTGCATCTGATCTCTAATGAGGAGCTCTCAAAACTGGTGGTGGTCTAAATTTTTCATGCAAGCGAGTGATCAGATTACTGCTTCTCTGGTCATCCTTGCTGTTCCAGGAGCAGCAGCAATTCAACAGTTGCCGTGATGAATTTGGGTACAGCGAGAGGGCAGGCTGAGTAATCTCCGTTTTAGCTGGTACTGATTCTACTTCATGAACTAGGCAGCAGGGGGTGCCCTGATTTGGGCAAACATAGGAGAGCAGGATTATTTTCAGGTAGATACTTTTTCTACAGAGATGACCTCTTTTCTAGTCACCTTGAAAAGCTAGTCCGCCATGCTCTCTCCTGCCAGCTTCAAGTGTGACCACAACACCTGACAGCGCTTCCAAAAATGACTGTAGTATTGCAGAAATGGGGAAGAAATAAACATGGGCAATGAAGATTTTTCACTTCCTCATAGTAGTTAGGTTGTGCACAGGTAAAATTAAATAGCAGTTTGAACTATAAAGAGTAAAAATAGTTAATATCTCCCAAGGGAAATGGGGGATTATTTTTTCCCCCCATTCTTGGAAGCAAAAAGTTGTATAATCTGCAAACCTGACATTCCATATTGAGGGTTTATTGTAAGGTAGTAAAACCAGATTTTATATCTCGTTTATTCCTACAACTTCTGATGTGCTTCCAAAAATGGTATTAAGGCAGCAGCTGAGGAAATTTTATGAGATAATGAAGCAGAACAGTTACTGAAAGCCATCTGCTCAGTTGTTTACAAACTTGCTTCAATACTTCAGAGGCAGTGGTAGAGTACGTGTCTAAACTTCACAAGCTGCACTAGGTAGAACTAAATGAAATGCAGTGGGGCCGGGCTGAGCTGGGTCCCTCTCTGTGCAGTGTAAGCAGTTGCCAGGCAGGCCTGTTGGAAGCCAGCAGAAAGCACCACACAGAGGTGATTATGTGCCACCATCTGTCACGCTTCAAGCCTACCATACAGCATGGCTAATCAGCCTTGGCAGGATGATGGATGAACAGCAGCAGCTGCCAAAAGCCACTGTTGGCAAACAGTCCTGAAGTTAAGAACTTTTTTCCCCCTCTGCCTTCCTCTCCAGGGTCCTGCTGCGTGTCCGCATGCTCTACTATCTACGACAAGAAGTTATAGGGGACCAAGCAGACAAGATCTTAGAGGGTGCTGATTCAAGGTTGGTGCAAGTGCAGGTTGATTTTTTTTTTTTTTGCTGTATGACGTTGGTTTTTGTAAAGTACATGTACTGTAGTAGTGGAGCATTTAAAGGTTGTCACGGTTTATCTCTTAAATGTCTATTCTCAAGCAGCCTTAATTATTTTATCAAGAGCGGTGGGTAGTTTCCTTGGGGGAGGAAACGATGTGGGAAATGACAAAGGCGGATTTTCAGTTCTGTTAATATTGAAGGATTATTCTATCTCAATTTAAAAAAATTTTAAAGATATGCTAAAAGCTTGAATTAATCATATTTGGATAAGCATTGGCATTCCACTCCCAAAATAGCTGAATGTTGTGGTTTTTTTTTATGTGGGGGGGGCTTAAGGGGGGTGCGTGTGTGTTTTTGTTTAACCATCCTAATTATTTTTCAAGTTACCTAAATTCCTATGTTGGGTTTTGGGTCTTCCCTCAAAATTCATATTTAGAGAACAGCGTGAACCCCTTCTTTATTAAAAAATAAATAAATGAATTGTCCAGTAGTGCCTTTGAGAATATATATAATGGTGTCTTCACAGTGAAGTAGATGTATGGATACCTGAGCCATTCCATGCCGAAGTTCCTGCAGACTGGTGGGATAAGGAGGCAGATAAATCCCTCTTAATTGGAGTATTCAAACACGGTAAGTGATGTCTCACTCTGAACAAAACTCAGTTGTAAAGCTTTCTGTGTGTAGGACTGTTCAGTCATAATATTAACAAGTATTGTTCCAAAGAACTGTTGGCTTGTATCTCCCTTTTTTCCTGCCTGCATTAAAAACCCTAATATGAGCTGTAAATATCAGATGCTGTTTTTAAATGTTTGCAGAACATTTGAGAAGAAAACATTACTTTCTTGGCTGTAAATAAAACAAAACCATATTTGTTTAAATAATAGCCAAATAGTAAGATAGATCTCCATAAACTTTGCTTCCAGCACTGCTTCACTTGCTAACTCTGCCAACCAGTGTCAAAGTGGACGGTGGGCTTAACCTCTGCTATTAATCTGTACAAGTGCCTCCTGGGCTTTGTTCCAAGCAATATTTCACAAATGTCAGTGTTGAGAACTCCCGGCTCCCTTGAGTGGGATGCAGCCTTGTTAACTTTGAAAGGCTGGGGATGCAGAGCTGGCATGATATATACAGTGAGCGATTCCTGATTATAATCCCAATTCTCTGGAGGTTGCAGAGGTATTCTCAGCAGCCCAGCCTGACTAAAGGGGAGAATGATGGCTTATAAAACCTTTCATGATTACAGTTTGGCTTCAGGCTCTACAGCAGTTAGGAGCAGTGTGTTGTAGTACAAATCCTAATTGAATTGTGCTGTTCTGCCTATGTACAGCAGCTCTGTGTTGTGGGCTCAGCTGAGGCAAGTCTAGTCTAAAAATCATTTTCCTGCGGTGCACTGTTGGGATCTGCCATTTTCCATCTAGTCAACTTGGGCAGTAAAAAAGCAAACAGCAGTTTGAAAACCATAGAGGGAACAGTGTCATCTTACTGACATGCATCATCCTAAACCTAATAAGACAGGTTCATTGGCCCTACGTATAACCCATGTATACAGCATTTTTGCAGCCTACACTGAGGGTTCCAGCAGGGCTGGAGCTATCGAAAATGTGTGTGTGTTTCCATTCACATCTGCATGTTTCCAGTAGGGAGTATTGAATGTGGAGAACCACTGTGAAATTCATATAGCAAACTTAAAGTTTTTCACTTGTGAAAGATTTTTACTTTACCTTATAAAGACATTAAATTCACAGCTTTCTTCAGTAGCTGCTATTTGTTAATGCTGTTGATGTGAAAATGTTTCTATGCGGATGGAATTTACCACTATGAAAAATTTCATTACATGACTGAAATGGTTGTTTTCAGCATGGTGACAGCTCCTTTGGTTTTATTTAAATCAATTAACCCAGAAGATTTTACTTCTACTGCCTAAACCTATTCTGTTCGCAGTTGGTCATAGCTTTAAAAACAACCAAACACATTTGTCTTGCACTCTGCATGCAGGTTATGAGAAGTACAATTCTATGAGAGCTGATCCAGCACTGTGCTTTCTGGAACGGGTTGGCATGCCTGATGCAAAGGCCATAGCTGCTGAACAGAGAGGGACAGACATGTTAGCAGATGGTGGTGATGGGTAAGGAGGACATGAAAAAATTAATACATTTATTAGCATTGTATATGTTGGCAGGAGTTCATGTGTCGTATCTTGCTTACATCTTGCCTGAGGTTCTGAAGTGATTATATGATGTAAAAAGTACATAGACTTGTTGACACAGTTGAGCATGAAACATAAATGTGTACTATACCATACTGCTGGCTTTTGTAGCTTTCTTGCTTTTGTCCAGAAAATCAGCCCCTCTCAAAACCAATATGTTTCTTGAAAAATTGTCTTTTAAATATTTTATAGTGGTGAATTTGACAGAGAGGATGAAGATCCAGAATATAAGCCAACCAGAACTCCTTTCAAGGATGAAATTGATGTAAGAACTTCCAACTTTCTGTAATTGCAAATGCATAAAATTGTAATTGATTCCCCATGTTTATTTTAAAGTGCAGTTCTTGAGAGCTACTAGATAAACACACCTTACAGGGACTGGTTGCTGCTGGGTTTGAGAGATGACGTATTTTTCTTGTGAAATGGTAACATATGGTCAAAACTGAAAACTAAAATAACTTCTGTCTTCTCCCTAAGGAATTTGCAAACTCGCCTCCAGAAGACAAAGAGGAGTCCGTAGAAATACACCCAAGTAAGCTATAGTAAAGAAATTAAAAAGGCAAAAATCAACCATTTAGTGAAAGGTGGACTGTTAATATTGGCGCGTGAGGGGAGAGATGGTGGGTTGGGAAAGCACCACAGTAAACTTCTTGCTGCCAAATCTCTTCATGCTTCATATCTTTCAAAACCAATTATTTAATGTCTTTGAATAATTCACATTATGGCTTTCTGGGTTTCTAATTACATAGTAGAAATGAGGGATGTTTCATAATGCAGCCGTTGATGTTTTTGCCGAGATAGTCTTGGAAGTTATAGATATGTTGTTTCCTCACTTTAGAGGAAAATTGCCAAGTTTAAGTGAGAATAGTAGAATGGGAAATCATAAGCATAGGTGTTTCCTCAGAGGCAGAATGATCTTCTTAGTGTAATATATTTAAAGATGCATTAATTTAAATACTTACGGTATTCATAATACATTTGCATTCATAACATTGAATTATAATGCGTGATGGTTACATCTAAATGCTTCACAAGCATTTCTGAGTTTGTAGAATTGGATGGTTTGATTGTATTTTTTTATCTCTTACCAATGTAGTTCTCCTATTTCTAATTTGTAGTGCACAAATGTTAATGAAGCATATGATCTTACCTGATAAAACAGGACTCTAGTTATAGCCATAGGAACTTTGGAATATTTAGTGGTGGTTTTGCTGAGCAAAAATACTTTTCTATTCTCTAGACAAGCATGGCGAAAGTAATTCTGAGTTAGGCCAACTCTACTGGCCCAGCACTTCAACCCTGACTACCCGTCTGCGTCGCCTCATTACTGCTTATCAGCGCAGCTATAAAAGGCAACAAATGAGGCAAGAGGCACTAATGAAGACTGACCGCAGGAGACGCCGGCCTCGGGAAGAAGTGAGGGCACTGGAAGCAGAAAGGGAAGCTATAATAACTGAAAAACGACAGAAGTGAGTTTCTCAGTGGTATTTCTTCAAATCTTATTTGAGCTTTTGTGTCACCAGTGCCACTCTTCTGTTTTGAAAGAATAAACTTAAGGGCATCCAAACTAGGTTTGGGACTCTTACTTATTCACTGTTCTCATTTCTCTTTCTTCTTCCTTGACTAGATGGACAAGAAGAGAAGAAGCTGATTTTTATCGTGTAGTGTCTACTTTTGGAATTATTTTCGATCCTGTAAAGCATCAGTTTGATTGGAATCAATTCAGAGCATTTGCCAGGCTTGATAAAAAGTCCGATGAAAGTTTGGAGAAGTATTTTAATGGCTTTGTGAATATGTGTAAACGAGTGTGCCGGATGCCAGTCAAACCAGATGATGGTAAGTTTTAACTGACTGTAGAAATAACATAACTGTGAGGAGAACATGGGAACTGTTGAAACGTCATTACCAGGTGTGATGATTTTGAAATGGGTGTACATCTAGTCGATGTTTAAACAGCACACGTTGATGTCATTGCAGAACCACCTGATCTTTCCACATTGATTGAGCCCATCACAGAAGAGCGTGCTTCTAGAACTTTGTACCGCATAGAACTGCTGCGGAAAATCCGTGAACAGGTTCTCCATCACCCGCAGTTAGGGGAGAGGCTAAAACTTTGCCAACCAAGCTTGGACCTGCCAGAGTGGTGGGAGTGTGGTAAACATGACAAAGACTTACTGGTTGGTGCTGCTAAACATGGAGTCAGTAGGACAGATTATCACATTCTGAATGATCCCGAACTCTCTTTTCTTGAGGCTCACAAAAACTTTGCTCAAAACAGAGGGACTGGCAATGCAAATACTGTCTCTTCTGTAAACCCTCTGGGTGCTGGCTGCAGTCAAACACCACCTGTTGTACCATCTACACCCATACAAGAAGAAAAGACTACAGAACAAATGGAGTCTAAAATTGAAGGGTCTGAAAATCCAGCAGCCAAAGAAAAGTCTGATATCAAAGAGGAGACAGATATTGCAGATAAGGACACTAAACCGGACTGTGATGCTGAAGCTGAGCCTGGCTCTGTTAAATGTAAATTGAAAGACATAGAAATGAATACAGATGTAGACCCAAAATCTATTTCTGAGAAAGGTTCAGAAGAAGATGAAGAGGAGAAAATGGATGATGATGATAAATCAGAAGAATCCTCCCAGCCTGAAGGTAATGCGTTGATCAGATCTATTTTTATGCTTAGCATGAGGCCCACAGCTGTTGTAGCTTGTGCCAGCTGGTAAGTGGCACACAGAGAGCCATTATGGAGCTTGGGATGGGCTACATGTAGCAGTTCTTCTGCCCTTCCGCATATCAGGTGGCTAGATAAGCTTTCATGAAAGCCATCCAGCATCAGCAGGGTATTCCCCCACAAGGGATGATTTCCAAGATAGCTTACTGAGCCAGTGATCATGGTCTGTGTGCCAAATGCATAAGGCTATGGCTCTGCTGTAGTAATTTCTGAACAAAAGCCTGAGTTACAAATGTTGTGTCAAGACTGGTGGTCTTAACCTGTCTAGCTAGTTAGGTTGATATTGGGTGGTTGGGAACTTCTGTAGTTAATACCTGATTGTGGTTGTTACTCAGCAGGAGCAGTTTCTCAGGGTAAGAATTTTGATGAAGAAAGCAATGCCTCTATGAGTACGGCAAGAGATGAAACACGTGATGGATTCTACATGGAAGATGGGGATGCCTCAGTGGTTCAGCTGCTTCATGAGAGAACATTTGCCTTCTCTTTCTGGCCTAAGGTTGGTTAGGGGGAGAAGGGCTTGTGTCTTTTTTCAGTACAGATAAAACAGGGTAAATGTGGAGTCTGCACTTTGAGTGGGCAAGGGACTTTTTACTAAGAATGATTTGTGGCATAGCATTTTGTTCTTGAATTTCAGACAAATTAGCAGAGAAAATTAATTGGTCTACTGTAAATAGTGTCCTTTGGTTAAAACAAAAACTACTGACAAACACGAGTTTCTCATAGGCTCCATAACTGTATGTCAGCAGACTTGCACCTCCATTGATGGAAGCAAACTTATAATTTTGTATTAAAGATTTTGTCTGCAGAGCAATCTGCACTGTTGAGATCAAAGATTTTTAAGATCACCTTTTTATTTAGGAGTGAGGAGATTGTAAAGAAGTGTTCCGGGGACCTACATGATCTAAACTGTTACGTAATATTGACAGATGTAATTGTATTAAGGTATCCTGCAAACAGAAGCAGCAGTTTTAGATAGGATAAAGCTATATCTTATTTTGGTAACAGTGTAGGAAATTATCTAATAGAAAATGCTTTGTTTTTTTTTAATAGGAAACCCTGCCCTTTCATAATAAATCCATCCATAATTTAGTACTCTCTTTTGCAGTAAGGGCAGAGGGAAATAAAGTAGTAATAGTCTTAAGCTTACTAATCACCGTAACCGGGCCATCTGGTTTGGGACAGGGGGGGCAGGGCAGGGGGACCTTGCTCTTAATAGGCTTATTACTGGGGAAAGCAAGCAGTCTGTTGCAGCTGCTGAGATTTGCTAGTACTTTGCCCTGTTTTGCTGTTCAGGAAGCTCACTGATGCTCGTATTCCCTAACCAGCAGTATTTCTCATAGGTTGGAAGCTTCTACTACTTCAAGCAGAGTAGTGTAGAATGTGCTTGAATACTGAAATGGAAAAAATGAAATGATACTCATCTTCTTTGCTTTCAGCATGTATTTTAGAAACATGGAGTGAAATCTTACTCCAGTTACAGTGTAAAAGTAAACCAAAAAATTCTGTGTAGGTTCAGTATAAGTAGACTAATAAACATAATTAGAGATTTTTAGTGTACACGCTTCAGTGAAATTTGAAGTGATAATGGGCGTGGAATGAAAATTGACATTCATTAGATGTCCCTAGGTTGGTGCCCATTTCATAATGTTGAACTTTATTAATAGTGACGCTAATGGGGATCCACTTCCTAGGGCAGAATTGCAGATTCAGCCTGTTGGATCTCGAGAACTGCAGCTTTAAGATAGTGATTGCAGATGTTTTGATTTTCCCTACCTACCTAACTGTTGATTCTGCTGACTGCTGAAGTTTTGAAGTGTAAAACAGTACCGAGTTTCTGTTAGATTTGTCAGTTAGTACATTGTCATACAGAAAACTTGATCTTTCTCCTTCCCCCAGTGGAAATGCAGCTTTTAAATTCTGGTGATGTTTTATTCTACAAAATTGGCTGCGTATTAGCTTCTTGTAAGGTGACCACTTTAACCTGACCTGAAAGAATATTTGGTTTTGAAAGTATTTCTTGCACTTTGGAAGCTCAATGTGTCATTACACTCATTTGAGTTCAAAAGGCAACTTTCACACTGAAGGTTCATTATTTACTTTTCCTTTACGCAGGACCGAGTAATGATCAACCGATTAGACAACATCTGTGAAGCAGTGCTAAAAGGGAAGTGGCCAGTAAATAGGCGCCAGATGTTTGATTTCCAGGGGCTCATACCTGGGTATACTCCAACAGCTGTGGACAGCCCTCTACAAAAAAGGAGCTTTGCAGAGCTCTCCATGGTTGGTCAAGCCAGTGCCAGTGGCAGTGAAGATATTACCGCTTCTCCTCAGTTATCAAAGGCAAGACTGCATCTTTTTCTTGCATAAACCATTTTATCTTGCATGCATTTCTTTTGCATAATAGAAAAAATACAAAAATAGCATTTCTATACATAAAATAGGAAAAATAAAGCGTTTCCTTGAATAAAATGAAGGCTTTGTTTTCAGAGTTAGATGTTTGCACTTTTATTGCAAATTCAGCGTAGCAAACTGAGCTTTGCTAATGTTTGGAAATGCTCATTTTTCATTAGGAAGATGCACTCAATTTGTCGGTTCCACGTCAGAGGAGGAGGAGACGAAGAAAGATTGAAATTGAGGCTGAGAGAGCTGCCAAAAGGAGAAATCTTATGGAAATGGTTGCCCAGTTACGTGAGTCTCAGGTGGTCTCAGAAAATGGACAGGAAAAGGTTGTAGATTTATCAAAAGCCTCACGAGAGGCAGCAAGTTCTACCTCGAATTTTTCGTCTGTTACTTCAAAGTTTATCTTGCCTAATGTCTCCACACCCGTGTCTGATGCCTTTAAAACTCAAATGGAGCTGCTGCAAGCAGGTCTTTCACGCACACCCACAAGGCATCTACTAAATGGCTCTTTAATAGATGGAGAACCGCCCATGAAGAGGAGGAGAGGAAGGAGGAAAAATGTAGAAGGGCTTGATCTGTTATTTATGAGCAACAAACGGACATCATTGACTGTAGTAAGACAGCAACCTTTTTGTCTCATATTTGTTCTTCTGTGTCTAGTACTTTCTGAATGTGAGTTTAAAAGTGTCATCATGATCTCCCTAATAGTAATGTGCAGTTTTTATCCAATTAGCTTTTTCCTTTGTGTTTAGAGCTGCTACTTCTTGTGAGCAATGTTTTGTTTAGTTCAAAATCAAGTTTTTACTCTAGCAAATTGTAGCTGTTTTAAGTAGCTTGTGCTTTCAAAAAGATGTTTGTTTGTTTGTTTACAAAACATACTATATTTATAACAACATACATTTTGAGGCTTAAATATGTCTTTCTTACTGTGTAGGAAAGTGATGGTCTTGAAGGCCATTAACTGGAAATACATGAAAACCACTATGTCTTTAGCTGTATGTTCTTTACTATTCAAGGATGCTAAATTTACCAAATTCCCTAATGCTGTGGTATTTCTTTACATAGTGTGAATATTTAAATCCCATTTGTGTATGCAAAATGTCCTTGAGCATTTAGCTTCAGTCCCTGAAATTATTTCTCACAGGTAACTATTCCCTTGAAGTGAGAATTAACACAGACGTTAATGTTTTCAGGAGGATGCAGAAGTGACCAAAGCTTTTGAAGAAGATATGGAAGCCCTGCCAGCAAGGAACATTCCATCTCCTGGTCAGTTGGACCCAGACACTCGCATCCCTGTAATCAATCTAGAGGATGGGACCAGGCTGGTTGGAGAAGATGCTCCTAAAAACAAGGATTTAGTTGAATGGCTTAAATTGCATCCTACTTACACTGTAGATATGCCAAGTTATGTACCAGTAAGTATGTGATTCTAGAAGTGTTCTTGTATTATATTAATCCAGAAGTTAGTTTTATGGAGTTCAAAATCAACTTCCCCATGTTTGGGCATAGTCATTGGATTTTGTAACTGTTGGTTTTCAGTAGTGGTTTTCTCTTTAGGCACTCTGTTTATAGTAAAACACCCAAGTTAGTGGCATTGGGATGTATGGGTTGCTTTTTTTTCCTTAATACCTGTATACAGTAACGTGTTAACACAATGTTCCTGTCGAGTTCTGCAGAATTTCTTTATCTGACAAGAAAAAAGACTTTCCTGAGATAATTTAGAATCATAGAATAGTTAGGGTTGGAAAGGACCTTAAGATCATCTAGTTCCAACCCCCCCTGCTATGGGCAGGGGCACCTCACACTAAACCATATCACCCAAGGCTCTGTCCAACCTGGCCTTGAGCACCACCAAGGATGGAGCATTCACAGCCTCCCTGGGCAACCCATTCCAGTGCCTCACCACCATAACAGGAAAGAATTTCTTCCTTATATCCAATCTAAACTTCCCCTGTTTAAGTTTTAACCCGTTATCCTTGTCCTGTCACTACAGTCCCTAATGAAGAGTCCCTCCCCAGCATCCCTATAGGCCCCCTTCAGATACTGGAAGGCTGCTATGAGGTCTCCATGCAGCCTTCTCTGCTCCAGGCTGAACAGCCCCAACTTTCTCAGCCTATCTTCATACGGGAGGTGCTCCAGTCCCCTGATCATCCTCGTGGCCCTCCTCTGGACTTGTTCCAACAGTTCCATGTCCTTTTTATATTGAGGACACCAGAACTGCACACAGTGAGTGAGGTCTCAGGAGAACGATTTGAAGCTAAAGTAATTGGTCTCTTGAAATGATTCTATGAAAGGGTTCCATGACTGGTGATTTTTGTCAAGAATGTGAAAAACTAAAAAATAATCTATCTCTCTTCTTTCCAGAAGAGTGCAGATGTGCTGTTTTCCCCATTTCAGAAGCCGAAACAAAAACGACACAGATGTCGAAACCCTAATAAACTGGATATAAACACCTTGACAGGAGAAGAAAGGGTACCTGTTGTAAATAAGCGAAATGGAAAGAAGGTAAAAATTAAATTAGTTCAATGGGGGGCTTTAACAATGTCTTTGCATGTGGAAAGCAGGTTTTCTACTCCCAAGATTTCTTTTTCAAAGTTTAGTAATTTGTCACTGGCAGTTACTGGAATGTACCACCCAGTTCCTTTAATTCTTTTTGTGCTCTTCTGATGTGTTCTTATAACTCTTACTTTTTGAAACTGTATAGCACGGGTTTTTTCCTTATTTCAGATACTAATTTCATTAGTAGGTCTGCCTAAGCTGCAGCATTTTACTTTACTTTTAAAACATGATCATCTCAATTCTAGTATCATTAGGTGGTTTCCATGTAGCTTTCCACAGTCTGAACTGAGTCTTTACTGCTGTCCTTCAGAGATGAAAGTGCACAGATAGAGAATGTCCACATAAATAGTTGTTTGGATTTTGTTTGTGGTGGTTTGCTTTGTTTGTAAGTATTAACCCTGTCTTTTGTGTTAGATGGGTGGAGCTATGGCCCCTCCAATGAAGGACTTGCCAAGATGGCTGGAAGAAAATCCTGAATTTGCTGTTGCTCCAGATTGGACTGACATTGTTAAACAGTCTGTAAGTGAAACTGTCATTCCGTGCTTCACTGTAGATCATGGGATGGAAAAGTTGAAGGCTGTGTAAATTGATTATTAAGTCTTTACTCATAGCTGGTTTTGAGCTGATGAAATTGTATTGTCTGAGTGGGAGTTACCCAGCTCAGGAAGGATGGTGATAGGAGGCTGCTGCAGAATGGACTTGAAGTACACTCCTAAAACCAGCTACAGTAAGGCAGCCTTTGGCATTTGTTTTGTATTATTTTTTTTCCTTATAAGCAACAGTCCTTAATAAATGCAGGCATTCATATATTAGGAACTATTAAAGAAATGCTTGTCATATTCCAAATAGAATTTATCATCTTGGTAACAAGTACCATCAAAGGATTATGTTTTCTGCCTTTTATTTTAAATGAGTTGGTTGAAAAAAAAGGGTACAATTCTGCAAATACTTCGATAAAATATACTGTAGCACAGTATGAAGTACAAAGCTATGAATTCATGACTGCAGTATATCGGGGAGGATTTTTATGAAGCTACAGAATTTCAGCATGTGTGTTTTACTTATCTGTTTAAATGTAAAAAATCTGTGACTTTGCTTTCTTCAGGTATTTTTTACATGTTCTACTGCCATTCAGTTCAGTAGCTAGCTAGTCAGGATTTGCCAGGGCTGGAAAACAAACTGCTTTAGCAGTATGCTGAAATCCATTCTGTTTCTTCTGTCATCATCAGATAACTGCTGAAAGCTATAAAGGCTAATGGAGAATAAAGCTTGTTTTTTGTCTTCCCTTTCCAGGGTTTTGTTCCAGAGTCCATGTTTGACCGTCTTCTCACTGGACCTGTTGTGAGGGAGGAAGGAGCAAGCAGAAGAGGAAGAAGGCCAAAAAGTGAAATTGCCAAAGCAGCTGCAGCAGCTGCTGCTGTAGCATCAACTTCGGGAATCAACCCACTACTAATGAACAGTCTGTTTGCTGGAATGGACCTCACAAGCCTCCAGAACCTACAGAACCTGCAATCTCTCCAGCTTGCAGGCCTCATGGGCTTCCCGCCAGGGCTAGCAACAGCTGCTGCTGCTGGGGGGGATGCTAAAAATCCAGCTACCGTGTTGCCTCTGATGTTGCCAGGGATGGCAGGATTGCCTAATATGTTTGGACTAAGCGGATTGTTGAATAACCCGATAACGGCTACTACTGGAAATGCCACTACTGCTTCCGGTCAAGGAGAGACTGAGGATGGCACTTCAAAAGCTGAAGAGAAGAAAAATGAGAATGAAGAGGAGAACAAAGACTCTGAGAAAAGCACAGACACTGTTTCTGCTACTGACTCTGCAAATGGATCTGTCAGTGCTGCTACTGTGGTGACTACTGCCACTGCCACCACTACCACCACCACCAACACTGGATTGCCCACAAACCCTCTGGCCTTCAATCCTTTCCTGCTGTCTACCATGGCTCCTGGCCTCTTCTATCCATCTATGTTTCTACCTCCAGGACTGGGAGGATTGACTCTGCCCGGTTTCCCAGCATTAGCAGGACTTCAGAATGCAGTGGGCTCCAACGAAGAGAAGGCTACTGACAAAACTGAAGGAACTGCCTTTAAAGATGAAGAAAATCTCGAAGGCAGTGATGCAGAGGAGAGCCTTGATAAAACTGCAGATTCCTCCGTTTTAGAAGATGAAATAGCACAGGGTGAAGAATTAGACTCACTTGATGGGGGAGAAGAAATAGAAAACAATGAAAATGATGAATAACCAGTACCAGTTACAGTAAAGTGTTTTAAACTTTTGACAAGTGGTAGTCCTACTGTTTACACTCACAGTTAATGTCCATACTTAGTTTTTATAAGCTGTTCTGTAACATAGTGTAGCAAAAAAGAAGTTCAAGTCATGTTATACAGATGTGTCAAAAGGTATCTTGGTCATTAAGTATTGTGCAGTGCATTATTTATTATCCCTAGGAGAGATGAAATTTGAGAGGTGATCATGTCTTTTTAAGGAAATTGACATAATGCTCTGCTTTTTTGTTTGTTTCTTTTTTTTCTTTTGGTACCATTGGTATTATGAATTAAGCAGCAATTTGCAATCAAGTGGCACTAATAGAAGGAAGTGCTGCTTAAAGGAAGGATGAAGTTATGTATTTAATTTTATTTTTTTTTTTTTGCTGTGAAGGTCAAGATGGAATTTACCACACATATCGTACTCGCGCTTCATTTTGACTGCATGGGAGTTCACCCGCTCACGTGCGCGCACACCCCCACACACACACTCTCTCTCTGACAATCTTCATGATAGTGTGAATGTCTCTGTCTTGAGACGCAGCAATAATAAGGCAGCTGTTGAATGTGAAGAGTACCTTTTGGAAATTAACCCGCGGAGGAAGGTTCTTACAGGATAAAGCTACAGTTTAATCGTCTCGTGATCTTGTAATGCACTGGTATAAAGCAAAAAGAAAAAAAATCAGGTACCTTTTTTAAATTAAAGGACTTTGTTACTTTAGCCACAAAGCTAAACAGCATTACCTCAACTCTAAACTAGCCTTGAAGTTTACAGACATGACTTTGTAAATGTATTGTTTTTCTTTGTTGTGATGTCTTTTTATTTTTTTTCTTTGGAAACTGCTATCATGTAAGATAAGATGTAAATTGCTGCCAACTGTAGTAATGATGCTTTTAATAAAAGTGACCCATGATATGCAGAGATGTAATTATAGAAGGTAGTGTTTAGGGACATCAGAATTGGTGTTCGCTTTCCATATTTGCCTTGTGGCTTTTTTAATAGCGTGGGGTTTTTTTGCTATATTCTTTATAGATTAGAGGCTGTAAATGCTGAACTGGTTGTCTTCAGGGGGCTAGGCAAGAAGAAAAACCTTGAATTACCTTCATATTTTCCACTCTGAGTAACTACAGAAATGCACGCTAAAAACCCTACTTTACTCCTTCAAAGGGGCATGAGAGACTGAGAATACTTTAAAATGTGTTCAGCATGTGATAATGTGGTACACTAAAGAACAAAAGGGCAAAAGAAAAATGAGGCTTTAATAGGCACAATATCTAGGTCATTTATCCTTGGTTAATGGGTAGAAAAACACAATGCTGTAGTGACAGCAAGGGATACAAAGGCTCTGTGGTATCCTGTAGACCAGAGCTTGTGATGCCAGAAACCACTGTGTCAAACAACCTACATGAAACTAAAACTGACCCACTTTTCTTAAAAAAACAGTGCCTCTTCTGGAGAGTTACCGATTTGTACCCTTTTGTGACCTTTTGATATTAGAGATAATGTGCCATTTGAGGATTTCTGTTTTCAGTGTTGTCACCGTGACATGCACGTACACAAGCATCTCAAGAGTGAGGATAAAAGGCTGGATTTGCAGTGGAGTACATGAAAAATGAGCTATTTGAGTGGCCAGCTGTGGGTGGACCCCCATCTTCAATATTATCTGTGCTTTTGGGATGCTGGGGAGCTGCAAACCTTGCTCTCATGTCAACTGTGAATTTGCACGAGAGCTCAGATAGACAAGTCTTGCAAGGCCAAAATTTGGTCCTGAGGGCGACATCTGAAAAGGGGTGAACTTGGCCAAGAACGATTCATGAACGATGAAAGTGGAGGAGAAATGAAGGCTCAGGAAGTGAGTTCTGTGTGAATGAATCACAGGCAGGCACTGTTAAAGTGAATAGATGTCAGGATGTCTTGTACTGCCACTTAAATAGATCGTACAGAGTTAATGAAGGTCAGGAAGGATTCCCCCCACCATGTACATCACTGAACGGTTGACAAGGTGCCTCTTTCTAAAACATCACATGCAGACTGCGACAAAAAGGGAGAGGCTTAAAGCCAAGGTGCAGGTGTGCTACATGCTCTGTTGGATTTGTTCAAGCTGTTGTTTAAGTAAGTCAGTTAAATGCCTTGTGTCTTATTTTTCCTTCTACCTACAGAATTCCCACTGTAAAAGTTGGTAGGTGTTTCCCATTGGCTGTATTCCAGCCATTTCATTTTGTAGATAAATTCAGTTTTATAATTCCCAGCAAAGATTTACACAGACTGATGACATCGTTTGGGAGGACCCTTTTTAATTGGCAAGACTAGAAGTTATATTGTTAAATGCCACACTGTTCTTGTCTGTCAAAATCAGAGGGATACTCTAGTAACCGCCTATCTCTGCCTATAGGTTTTTGGTGCGGAAACATCCAAGTCATGGCACAGGGTGTCCAAGTGATCAGTGCACCTTACCCCTTTTATAGGTGTTCCTCGATAATGGTATTGCTCATCTGCCTTTTCGTAATCCCAGAAAAAAAACAAAACTGGAGAACTGTTGCAACAGAGTGAATGCCATGGCAATGCGGGAGCCTCCATGCTCTGCTTATGCTTTCCAACCAGCCTTGCTTCCTACAAGCCAAACGGACCACTCACATGTTGAAAAGAAGGTGACATTTGATTTTTTGGAAGGGATATGGGCCCCTGGTATGAAAAATGAAGTGGGGGGATTGCCATCTAATGTCCGAGAAATGTATTACATGAAAATATGAAGGTTTTTCTTTGATTTGACACAGAGATTTTACATGTTAATTATTGCAAAGATTCTCACAGAGTTTTAAAATGTGTCTAAATGAATAAAAGCTTACGTCAGATGCTTAGTTCAGATACTACTCTGCACTTGATTCACATCTGGACCACCCTTCTTGTGCATCTTAATGAGAAGCCTTCTGTTTGCCACCAACCATTTTGTGTTGTACCTCCTAATGGTCATGGGAACGTTAATAAGGTTATCAAGGAATACAAATGACTCTCGTTGTGGCTTTCAGGAAGAAAGCACCTGTGTCACAGTGCAGCAGTGGTCTGCATCTGAACACAGCCTTTCCTGAGTGCATGGTGCACAGTCCTGCCAAGGGAAACAACCCAACAACAGCAAACCTGATCAGGCTGGTAACAATGTTTTTAAGAACTGGACTGTAAAGGAGAACTGGTTCAAGTATGAGTGTTGAAAACTGTCACTGATGAAATAGCAGACAAATCCCTAAACTAGTCCCAAGTATCTTGTGTCAGCTTCAGTCTCTTGTTTCATATCAATGTCAAATGTCAAAGTGTACTTCTTACTGGAGTAACACACACTCCTGCTGAGGACCTTTGCTATTGAGCACAGCAAATTAAGCACTTCTCCATTTGAAGGAAGGTTAAGATTTGGGAGGAGGGGGGTTAATAATCAAATGTATTTTTAGTATTAAGCTTCTGTTGAATTTTGTATTGCATACAAAACTGCTTGGGGTGTTTAGGATTCCTGTTTGTACCACGTATTTCAGCTATCTGAATCCTCAGTGTCAGGGCTGGGGGTCTGGTAATGTCAGGGCACCTGAGGGCTCTTGGCTCTGCTGCCTTCAGACTCTTCCCTGAAAGGTGCCAGCCTGTGAACGTGTTCCCACTCTGCTCAGTGGGAGCGAGTGCTGGCTGCAGGTTTTGCTCCCATGCTCTGTAAATCACCTGTTGTACCCTTCCTCGGTGTCAGGTGATGATGCCTCAGAGAGACTTGAAGTTGGTTCCTTAGACAGGGAGATGATGTTTCAGGCATCTATTCTAATCATGAGCTTGAGTCAGCTGTTCAGAGGAAAATACGTGAAAGAAATTAGATTTGAAGGATTGACAGTTGCTGTGATCAAAGTTGGATAGGAGTTTCGGGAGCAATTGGACACCTGAATGTAAGGTGAACGTCCCAGCTCAATCCACCTGTAGTTTTAGGTAATAGATTTGGTGCCAAATAGCAAGTATTAAAGATAATAAACCTATAGTGCAAAAGCGTATTTTCTAAAGGGTAATAAATCTGTCACTGAATGGTTTTGGTTTTCCAGCTTTCACAGATTGCTGTCACACCGGTAAAACCATCAAATCTTCATCTTTTGAGCTATTTGTTTAGCAGTAGCTCAGTGCTGGTAATTTCCAACCTGTTACTTGTGCTCCCTCAGTCTTTGCTTAAAAAGTGTAGATATTGGTCATAGCTGCAAGTTGGATACTTCATTAAATTGTGGTAATTGTAGTCTACATTAAAACTGAAAACCCATCCCACCCATTTTGGAAGTTTGCTGGGCGTATGCAGATGCAAGCATTGTTAACTGGGGTCTCACTGCAGCAGCTCCTTTCTCTTTTAGTTCCAACTTTTCATATGTGAGCGTTATTAACCTGATGGGCAACATACAGACGCTGAACCATGGATTCATCCATGGTTGAATCCATAAACAGACCAGCCAGCCAGCCATCAGCTTTAAAACATCTTAGGAACGGTGCACTCTGCGGGCCATGGTCCGTTCTGACAACAGTGCTCTTGCAGCTGTCCCCTTCCTGGACAATGCTTTGACAGTCCAGTGTTTTGGAAGTCCCAAGAACCTGTGGGCTCTGCAGTCTTATGAGTTGGGAGCAGCAGCCTCCTGGCCTCTGCTGTCGGTCTCCTCCCACAGGGCTTCTGCTATTGTTGGGCCGGGGAAGGATTTGCATATCTGTGGCCGCAGAGCTAATGTTCGCTCCCTCCGCTCAGAGGCCCTGCAAGGAAATTCCATGAGCTGCCTTTTTTTTTTTTTTTTTTTCTTCCCCTTCTTTCTTTTTCTTCCTTTTTCTCTAAGGGCTAGTAGAAAGTAAGAGACGGCCATTGTATGTCACTGCAGCGGCATTGTTCTGCAACAGACAAAGATGGCATATTTCTCAATCCATAGTTTCTGCTCCTTCAGCCATGGCTGGCTACTGATGAGCAGCTGTGCAGACTCTGAATAGCCCAAGGTGTTTCCTAAAACAATTAAAAATATGAATTTTCCCCAAACATGTGCCAAACCCATCCCAAAAATATGTGGCAGGAGGAGGGCAGTGAAGCCTTTTTGTCCAGAATATGTTTTCCTGAACCCAAACTTTTAAGGCATGCCCGCTTTCAGAGAAAGTGTGCAGGTTCTCTCAAACATATCACCTGGTTCCTGAATGACTTGCGTGAGTACTGTTCATAAGATTAAAAGAAGAAACTTTGACATTTTCTGTAAGGGTTTTTGTGAAGAAAAGAGGTGAAAGCGAAAGGTTTTAACGAAGCCATATAATTTTGCTTTATGAGCTGGGCAGGTGCTCGTAATAAATTATTGGAGAAAATGTTAAAACTCATCCCTGTTCTTCAGCTGCTGTGCATCTGACATTTCCAAAATATCATTTTGGGCTGTCACTGTAAAGACATGCTTTTTCCTCCCAGTCGTCTTCAAGTTCTTCTCAACCAGACTGGCCATCTTCTGCTGTCTCAGTCTGCAGCAGGCTTGCCATCTGCTATATGGCTAATCAATTCACAAAGGTGCTGCTGGGCAGTGCAGACTCCCTGTCCTCTGCCAATATTTTCTGGAAGTTGTCAAACATAGCTGAATTTGTTCTCAGCTGTCACAATCATCACATTGATTCCAGCTTGTAGCACTCCAGTGACCAGTGGGGTATGTGCTTTGTTTTGCAAGCAGTGTTTGCTCTTTTGTGCCCGTTTACTTAGGCAGGAGTGATTGCTGGAGTCAGATGCGGGGAGCCTGCCTCCCCAGCTGGAGGTAGGCAGTGCCCACTGACTGTCTTAAGTAGCCTGCTCCCAAGTTTGAAGGGTGAGCCTGTGGGCGCATCGGCAGACCAGGGCTCCAGATTCAATTTCTAATTCTGTCTGCTTCCCCGAGGCGGTTGCTTTAATTGCATTTCCAGTCTTCAGAATGGAGAATGACACTTGCCTTCTTCACGGAGATGTTGCGAGGCTAATGTTAGCAACAATCATGTGGTACTCAAGCCACCCTGATTAGGACTGCCTGGGTAAGAAACTTCAGCTCATCCTTGAACATGACAGTCTTCATTTCATCTCTGGCTGTCATAATACAGCCCCCTCAATCAGTTGATGCCACTGATGGCAAACCTGCTACCCCACTGAGGGGCCAAACCTGTCAGCTTCTCCCTGCTGTCTCCTGCTTCCATGGAAAACCATGTGCCAAGCTTTGGGTCTCGCTTCTCACTGTCCTGTTGAGTCCTGCTTTCAGGGCAGGGCTACAGCTATTGCTACTGCTGTGCAGCTTGCTACCTCTCGACCCTGGGTATACTTTTTGTTCTGACTGCACAGTACATCATAGAAATGTGACCATAAGTCAGCACACTGAATTCTTCAGGAGGAGGGTTAGTTGTCATCCGCATGCAGCAAGCTCACTGCCCCGGACTTCAAAAGAGCAAAATTTGGCCTCTTCAGGAACCTGCTCAGTAAGGTTCCATAGGATACAGCCTTAGAGGGCAGGGGGGGGCCAATACTGTTGGTTGATATTCAAGGATCACCTGCTTAAGCTCAGGAGCATTGTGTCCCGACACAAAGGAAATGGGGCAAAAAGGCCAGGAGGCCTCCATGGATGAATAAGGAGCTTCTGAGAAGACTTAGAATTAAAAAAAAAGAATTTTATAGAAGGTGGAAGCAAGGACAGGCGCCTTGGGAAGAATACAGGGATGTTGTCTGGGAAGCTAGGGACCAGGTTAGGAAAGCTGTTAGAATTAAACTTGGCTAGGGATGTGAGAGATAACAGGAAGGGATTCTGTAGGTATGTAGCAAACAAAAGACAGATTAGGGACAACTTGGGCCCTCTCCGGAAGCTATCAGGAGAACTTGCTACACAGGATTTGGAGAAGGATGAGGCTCTCAATGACTTCTTTGCCTTGGTCTTCACTGGCAAATGCTCTGAGCACACCACCCCAGTTTTGGAAGGCAGATGCAGGAACTGTGAGAATGAAGACTCTAGGCCCACTGTAGGAGAGGATCAGGTCTGGGATCAACTTAGGAACCACATTCCATGGGACCTGATGAAATCCATCTGTGGGTCCTGAAGGAGCTGGCAAATTAAGTTGCTAAGCCACTGTCCATCATATTTGAAAAATCATAGCAGTCAGGTGAAGTTCCTGACGACTGGAAAAAGGGAAATATAACCCCCATTTTCAAGAAGGGGAAAATGGATGACCCAGGGAATTACAGAGCAGTCAGTCTCACCTCTGTGCCTGGCAAAATCTTGGAGCAGATTCTCCTGGAAGGCATGCTAAGGCACATGAAAATCAACAAGGTGCTTGGTGACAGCCAGCATGGCTTCACTAAGGGGAAATCCTGCCTGACCAATTTGGTGGCCTTCTATGAGGGAAATACAGAACCGATGGACAGGGATAGATCAGTTGATGTCATCTACCTGGACTTGTGTAAAGCGTTCGACACTGCCCCACATGACATCCTTGTCTCTAAACTGGAGAAACATCAGCTTGATGGATGGAGCACTCGGTGGATAAAGAACTGGCTGGATGGCCACACACAAGGAGTTGTGGTCAATGGCTCAATGTCTGGCTGGAGACCGGTAATGAGTGGTGTCCCTCAGGGATCAGTGTTGGGACTGGTCTTGTTCTCCATATGTTGGTGACCTGGACTGTGGGATTGAGTGCGCCCTCAGCAAGTTTGCTGATGACACCAAGCTGTGTGGTTCAGTTGATACACTGGAGGGAAGGAATGCCATCCAGAGGGACCTTGACACGCTTGTGAGGTGGGCTGATACCAACCTGATGAAGTTTAACCATGACAAGTGCAAGGTCCTACACCTGGGTCAGAGCAATCCCAGGCACAGCTACAGGTTGGGCAGAGAAGAGATTCAGAGCAGCCCTGCAGAGAAGGACTTGGGGGTGTTGGTTGATGAGAAAATGAACATGAGCTGGCTTCAGTGTGAGTTCACAGCCCAGAAAGCCAACCATATCCTGGGCTGCATCAAAAGGAGCGTGACCAGCAGGTTGAAGGAGGTGATCCTGCCCATCTACTCTGCTCTCATGAGACCTCACTTGGAGTATTGTGTGCAGTTCTGGTGTCCTCAACATAAAAAGGACATGAAACTGTTGGAACAAGTCCAGAGAAGGGCCATGAGGATGATCAGGGGACTGGAGCACCTCCTGTGTGAAGACAGGCTGAGAAAGTTGGGGCTGTTCAATGTGGAGAAGAGAAGGCTGTGAAGAACCTTGGGTGACATGGTTTAGTGGGAGTTGTCCCTGCCCACAGGACGGGGGTTGGAACCAGATGATCTTAAGGTCCTTTCCAGCCCTAACCATTCTGTGATTCTGTGATTCATGTTTCTTTAATCCTTCTTTGGCCATACCTGCATCTGACGGTGGAGCCGCTTCACCTGACTAACGCTGTTACCAAAGTTGCATGTTCAGACACTGGTTTTAAGTGGCAGGATTTGCGTCAGTACAGCTTCGTGTTCTCCACTCCAGTAGTACACGTTGCTCTGCTGATGGGGCAAATCTGAAATTAAGGTTGCTAAAGCTTTAGTATACTCCAAGCTAACAGCTTTTCTCCCTGGTCATGCAGGAGTGCTGAAAAACTCTCCCTTAGTTCTTCCTTGGCTTTATTTACAACTGCTTCAATAAAGGAGCTTATGGGTATGTCAGGGATGAGCAGAGAGAAGATAGTATTCCTGGGTTTTCCATCCTTGTCTGCTTTCTGTCAGATAGCAGGAAGTGGTTAGCTGATGATTCCAGTGTCCACTGGGCTTTCAGCAGAAATCGGTGGTTTTAAGAAGACCTTAAGTCTAGTAGGGATCCAAGTACCAGTTCCTACCAAGGAACACCTTCTATCATTGGTGCTGTACAACTGCACTAAAAAGGAACATTTGGGAAAAGAAAAAGGCATCTAGTAGCTTTAAACATGCCATGTTTCACTTGAGCAAACTTTTTCATTGCCCTATTAGTTTCCCTTGCCACATGAAGAGCTGCCATCATTTCTTATTTACTGTGTATCTGTACTTAATCCAAAGGAAAAAAGCAATTTTCTAGAAGCCACGAGAGGCAAGCTCCAAAAGATCTTTCAGCCTGTTTTCAGTACGTGCTGCTAAATACCTCATGTTTGTCAGCTCTTCTTGGCACCCTTTCTATGTAACAGCCTCTAATGAATTTGCATCAGCTTCTCTGCTGATGGCTAGTAGGGATCATGCTATGCAGTACCAGCACTAAAATATGTGTAGCATTTGACTACAACCTCTCAGAGGTGGATGGTTTTTAACCTGGATTTGGAATAGGATTTGTGAAACTGTTTTCATCAGTAGATTTCACTGTGTACAAGCTCAAGGATGAGTGGGCTTTCTTGCATGCTCTTTAATGAAGTCTTCCTAAAGCAGTTGCAAGTTGGCGTGCCAAGAGAATCTTAACTAAATTGGAACAAATTATGCTTCTCTGCCATGTGCTTCATTTATTCCTCACGGAGAGGTAGCTTTTTAGATCTCTTCTTAGGCCCCATGCCTGCAATGACCCAAGCAACGTTTGTGTGCAACCTTACCAGGTTTTCTTGCCTTTACTGTTTGCACTTCAGAAATAATCTGTGGTTGTGGAGCTGGTTTTTATGCTTGTCTTCACTCTGTCTGATAGGTAGGGGAGAATATGCTGCGAGCAGGCAAAAGCAAATTCAATCTGCCCTGATCTCTCTGATGGCCAGCGTGCAAGAGGATTGCATGCAAATGTCTGTGCTTACAGTGAACCAAAACTGTCATGGGGAAAATCAGAACCAGGGAGGAATGTGGGGATTTCCGTGGGAATAGCATGATGTCCTTTCCTGGTTCAAGGTGGCAGCAATGCCTTTCCACCGAAAGGTGAAGACTGAAGGAGTATGTGGGCAGTAAAGGAGTCCTTAATAGAGTATTTCTTGTATTGGTGCACTTTGTGAATGGAGACTATAGCAAGGGCAAGGAGAGCTTCCCTCATCAATGCTGTTGTCCTGGGGAAAACGCATGGACAGGACTGGCACTAGAAGGCTCTCCCCACTATTCCATCAGGCAGAGTTTCTGACAGAGGAGCCTCAGTAAGGAGGGGAACCAGAGAAGGAAAAATCCTCTCATAACCAACTGGGAAGGAATGGTTTTGTCTGGAAATGATACACAGCTGGTATGAATCAGTAGCAAAATGCAGGGCCTTTCCCTTATGATTCCCTTCACCTGCCAGCAACCACTCAACCTTGGACACAAGCAGTTAGAGCCTCCTGCAAAATGTGTGTAGGATGGGAACTTGTGGCACAAGCTTTTCAGTGCTCGCTAGATGGGTGCTGGGTAGTCTTACATCAGGAAGAATGTTTTTGGCTGGTGCAGGCTGTATGTATGTACTGGCTGTCTGGAGGATGGAAAAGATGAGGACACTGTCCTGAAGATCAAAATGTCACCAGGTGACAAATCCCTCCAGACTAACTCTCCATGTTCCTTGAGCTCCAGGCCAGCAGATTCAGTGGGTTTTAGGAGCTCATTGTCAGAGTCTAGTTTTATGTCCTGTTTTAAGTGAAGTCTGTTCTTTTTGGGTTTATTACTGGTTTACATTTGCACAATTCTTGTGTTTGCTGTCCCCGAACCTCATATGACACTGCAGCTATCATTCCCTCAGCTAAAATGCTAACAGCAGCTACTGAAATCTCAGTAGCAATGGATGGGACGCCAAGTGTTGCAGATGACTCTCTGATGGGAAAGACTCATAATCCCTTTGATATTTTTGGAAATATGAGTCCTGGCCCCCACAGAATTAAAGGCATAAGGCTAAAAAATGAAAGCCTCACCCTGAAGCACAGGCAAACTGATCATTCTGAATTTGTTTAGGAATCACATTTGACTGCAAGAAATCAGCCAAGCTCTGCACAAGTCATTCGGGAAGATACAAATGACTACGCTGTAATGAGCAGACACCTATTTTAAGCATGATCTATGTTTTTAAGAAAATTCATTACAATAAGTCTTACAATACCAAGCTCTTCAATGAATTTTTCATGTCTGCATACCCAGATATATATAAAATGATCGTAATCATACACCTTTGGGGCAATGCTGAGCACCAGCTGTTTCACTGATGATTTATAGGTTGCCATGTTCAAGGTTAATAATCAGGAGAAACAGGTTACAGTATGCAATGTATTTATGTCAGGGTAGAAGTTCAGTAGTGAGGATATGATGTTAGGATGATATGTGTGGTTTTAATTAGCTACATCCCAATTTTCTGGGGAATCAAATGCAACTGCTTTCCAAAAGTAAAATCTGTGAGAAGTTACCAGTGCTGATCTTTATTTTCAACTCAGTTGAAACTAAACCAGCAAAAATTCCTCCTCATATCTGCATGCTGGCTGCCAAAGCGGTCAATTCATAATGGAAACTCAGTGCTGAGGTGGATGGAGATTTTCCCAGGACAGACAGTGGGATGGTTTAAACTGCCAATGCTATTGCACGCTGTGCTTTGTGAGCTGCTGTACTTTGGACTTCAGACTATTAAGATAAGCCATTACAGTCTGTCAGTGTACCAGCCTCAAAGCAGTGGTGGAGATGGAGGTCATGGGACATCAGCCCATGCAGCTGCCACAGCTGCTGGCAGGGGCATCGCTGATGGCCATGGTTGTTTTCTCCCCGGTTCCAGCCCCATCCTCCTGCAAGGGGATCATTATAACTGTGTGATTGCCACGATCTGCTCTTCTGTGCAGGATGTTAACTTTAAGCAACAAAAAAGAGAGGCTTGGAGTCAATCATTTGATGCCAAAGGCCTTTTCAAAGTTTCTGAATAGCTACCCCTTGATTTAACTAAGGCACTGCCTGCAAACTGACAAGCCTAGAGCTTTGCAACATGGAAAAGCCTTTGCTTCCACCTCAACAGAGAAATTTTTAGCACTGGAGTTTTCTGACACAAGCAAAAGGTGGAAGCTTTTGTACTACGGCCTGGGGAGCTTTAGCTGCTTGCAAACACCAGAGTCCCTGAGCAGGGCCTCAGAGCATTGTCATCACATTCTATTGCTTTTGCAAAAACTTTTGTTTCTTCTGTTGAGCTTTCCTGAGCTCCCTTGAAGCTGAATGCTTGTTCCCAGAAGTCAGCAGCTTTCTCCACATGCTGTTGTGATTATATTCACAACAGGGAACTCTAAATAAGATGATGGAAAGCTTTAATTCAATTCAGAATGATGGCTTTAAAACTCACCAGATTCAGCAATTGCACACTCCTCTCTGGAGGAAAAGGGTTGATACATCCTACCTGTGTCTCCATCTGCATTGCTGCCAGGCTGGGAGTGATGGAAGGTGTGCTGGTACCTGGGCTGGGTCAAGCTTCATGCCCACAAGTTGCTGCATCCACCTCTTCCTCCAGGACTGATATATGGCTTAGTGGGATTTGGGGTTTGGACCACTGTGAGCCTTTGTTAAAGATTTCCTTGGTGCTGAGATGCTACATGCAGCAACACCCCTCACACATGGAGCCCAGCTGCGTGCTTAGACTGTTGGATGTTGTGCACCCAAGGCCTTTCTCCACTTCCTGCTGTGTGTTGATGTATGCTAAACAACCTGTTGAACTTAGGATAACAAATGCAGCCTGCCCTCTAAACAAATGGGAAGAGGCACCCTGGCATAATAAAATCACCAGAGAGAGGGCAAGGAATAGGACACAGATGAGATTTCATCCTCATAAATTGCCTCGCTATTACACTTTGAGTATATTCACAATAGGGAAGTCCAAATAAGATGAGAAAAGGGGCTAATTCATTTCATGAGGATGGCTTTAAATCTCAGCCTATACCCATGCTAGAAAATTAATTATGGCTATGATGAATGAAACGAGAAGTTATACCAGTAATCAACATCACCATATCCTGCTTTCTTAGCCCAATAAAATTTTCTTTAACTGAGCAGTGGCATTCATAAATGTCAGCAAAGCAAAACATGAAGGTAATAGGACACATTGACCTGGGTGCAGGCAATGGTGCCTATGGCTACGGGGAAAGCTGTTGGAGCCCTTACATATCTGTGTGTAATTTTAAAAGGCCAGGCTGTCTTGGGCATTTCACAGAGTGACCTGTTGGGCAGTGGGGAAATAGTCAATAAAAATGGGTGATACAAACATTATTATTGAGAGTCGTGGTTGATGGTGGAGCGAGCTGGAGTCCCAGGGTGAAAACTTGGCCATACTGAAGGTAGTAGTAAAACTCATCCTGACTCTGGATTCTGGTCTTACAGCATTCAGATCCCAAACAAAATAACCCAAATTGTCCTAAGTTATTAGACCGCATAGCCTGAGTTATTACTGAAAGGCTAGTGCTCAAACATTTTGTTTCACTACTGTGTCAATGTGTATTTGCCTCTCACTGGCCTGGCAGGGGCTTTGAACATCTAATAAATCTATTGCCCTAAAAGAGGGTAATACCCTTTAGGCTCTTATGGTCATATTTGCTTAACCTGTTCTTGAAGACCTCAAGATACGGAGATCCCACAATCCATGCTGTGCTTCGCTCGCAGTTTAGCTTACTCTCTTTGCTGTAGTGCTTGCCGATTCCTGTTACTTCTGTTTGCCATGAACATAGAATCATAAAATGGTTTGGGTTGGAAAGGACCTCAAGATTGTCTATATCCAGCAGCCCTGACATGGTGTGCTGTTGTATGGCTCTCAACCTATGATCTGTTCTCCCAGAGGTCCTCTGGCCTGTCATCCCTCCAGGCATTATTGCTGCATAGCTGTAGTATTGTGCTGCTTCTCACAGGACTGCATGAACATTTCTCCACTTCATCATTTTGAATAAAGACCTTTTTCAAACATGAACGTTGCCATTCAAAATA
This sequence comes from Pezoporus occidentalis, assembly GCF_034315485.1. Taxonomy (NCBI): domain Eukaryota; kingdom Metazoa; phylum Chordata; class Aves; order Psittaciformes; family Psittacidae; genus Pezoporus; species Pezoporus occidentalis. The sequence goes on along the minus strand of NW_026915724.1, from coordinate 7,016,741 downwards.
TTTCAAGACTCTCAGTGAAGGTGTGATCTCTGTTCCCCACTAAACACTCCTTGCACCAGATCCTGGGAGGCCTCACAGAACCATAAACTAAATCCGTATGTGGTTTCCAATTTGATTTTCAGTGGTGTTGCAGGACTTCGAGCTAGAGCTTCCTGCCCCGGCTTACTTAGGAAGAGGTTTGGAAGACTGTCAAAAGCCTTGCTAACCTCAAGTATATCCACAAAGCCTATTATTTCACCACACAAGGAAATTAATTTGATTTGATGCAGTATGTTCTTGACAAACCTGTCTTGGCTGAATCTCATCTCCCTGTTCTCATCTGTGTGCCTACAAATAGTTGTTTTATTTTCCTGGGAAATGAAATTAAGCTGACAGTGGTTTATAATCCAGCCCTTCTTCCCCCTCACTCACCCCTCATCCCTGCACATCTTTTTCCTTTCTCCAGCCACACTAGAGGCTTTGTGTGCTGCTGCTGTGACAGTCCTGGGCCTTCTGCTGCAATTTCTGTCCGTGCTTTCCTGTTCTTTACATTTTAGTCTGGTTTGGTTTTTGTATTGCTCCAGTGCAGTGACCCTCCCTCCCCATCCAAACCCCTTGCTCCACGGCTCCCACAGGGGATGGAAAGCTGCTGTTATCCCTCACATGTCATGACATTTGACCACTTCACCCTCAGCCAAACAGCGAGCGGCTCACTGCTTAATTTCAGGATGCAAAATACAATTGCTTTTTAAACTCCCTATGGACTCTTTCCAGGCTACTGCACAAATTAAGCCTCTTTCTACTCCTTTCCCCACCACTTCCTCTCCTTTCAGAGCAGTGGCCTCTTCTTTCTTTTTAAACTTTTATATAGTGCTATAAATTTGTGTGGGGATTTACAGGCACTAGATAAGACCTCCTGGCTGCACAGAAGAGTTTGCACACTGCTGCTTGGCTCTGGTGAGAGGGGGTCTCCTCTGCAGGCTCTACTCTCCCTCTTTCAGCAGCAATACAGAAGCCAGACAGGAGCAAGGCATCTCTCTCTTGCCAAAATGTCATCAGCAAAAGGTGCCACCTCACCAAAAACTGTTAAGAGCCTTCTGCTTCTCGGTGCAGGTCTGAGGTGCGCTGGGATCTGTGTGTCTTCTGCATGGCTCTGTGGTCTCCTGGTTTGTACCCAACGCAGACCAGGAGCTGCAGTTTTGTTTCCTTTCCACGCTGATGAGCTCAGCTGTTCCGGCAGCAGCAGAGCCCAGTGGGGGGCTCAGCTGTGGATTCATGCAACCCCTAAAACACTGGCAACAGCATCTCGGAAAGGACACGGAGAAGCCTGGTAATGGAAACCAGTGCTTCCCTGCTCAGCCTCCGAGAGCTGTAACCCACCTGCATGGCAGCAAGGGTGATGCCACTCGGCAAGTGTGGCTGAGGGCACACAGTGTCCTTTCCTCTCTGCTGACTGGAGAGGCTTCATGAACCCATGGCACTGGGAACCACCACGGCAAAGGACCCAGGAAACATTGGAAACTTGGCCCTCAGTTCATCCATCATCATCAGGTGGATGAATTCAGTTCCCATCTACATTTTGTTTTGAAGTCTTCATGAACCATTTTATCTTTGAGCCTAAATACTGTAACCAAGCGGACTTTCATGTAGTTTTGTCCTTTATGCCTGCAGCCCTTGCTCTGCCGTCTTGCTCAGCATCTAGTGATGCTGTTTTCTGCAACAGAAATAAACCTGTGAAGATCCTCTGGTTAATGAATGTTGAAAGGCTTCTGTAAATATTGTTTGCTATGAACATTACAGCAGAAAGAAACCCCCACAATTAGTAGTGAGTGAAAATTAACTGCAGACATGCTCCTACTGAATATTACCTGCCTAAATGCTTATAGAAATAGCAGCACTGAGGGCGTACAGTAATATAGATTTCACTTTTTACAGTGATCTGGTTATCTCATCAAAGCTAGAGTAGCTGGACTGTAAAGCGTGTCTAGCGCGTTAACAAATCCTCAGCAAGCAGAAGTCACAGGGGACAGCCACTATTTTGATTTTTAATCATATTTGGCTTTGAAAAGAATACTCTGCTTCTCCAGCGTGCTATAAACCCATCTTTGTGTAGACACTTTGCATGCTGCACCATCCGCACCACCTGCTCAGCTCCGCAGCCCTGTTACTAGGTGTTAGAGCTTGTTTAAAGAGATAAACAAAACCCAAGCAGCAAAACACACAACCCCCCACCAAACAGCTCGGTGTGGGGCAGAGCCACAGGACCCTGCATAGCTGCTGCCGCGTCGGGGGCTCCTGCAGCCACGCGTGGCCCCGTACCGGTGCTGTGCGTGGGGCAGCTGCCCCGGCCGCGCTGTGTGAACCTGAACTTGTGCATTTCCTGCCTTTGTGTTGTTTTGTTTTGCTCCATTGTTGGCCTGCCCGGCCGCCCCCCTCGCGTCGTCAGCGGATGCGCCTGAATTCAGCGTCTTCCCATTCTCAGAATCCCTCCCTTATTTTCTCTCCTCAGGCTGCGAACAAACTTTCGTGCCTTTTCCATGTTTTGCTTGATTTTTTCCAGCAGCTGAGTCAGCATCAACTTTTCTCTTGGAGACAGCAGCCCTTTAAGGGTTCTGTTGTCTTGCAAGGGAGCCATTTGCTATAACCACCACCTAGAGTGGCTGAGATAAGTAAAGCAGTTGAGGGAGTAACCATCTCCTCACAGCCCATGAATGCTTCCAGTCAGGCTGGGAAATAATAGAAATATTTATTCTCTGGAAAAGCTTCCCGCAGCTGCTCTTGCTCCCTCTTTGTTTCACGCGGTGCTGCCTATCTCGGTGGCAAACAGAGATGGAGCTGGGAAAGGCCGGAGCCTGGTGCAAAGTCTCCTGCTCTTCTCCTCGTGAGCAGGATCTTTAGTGAGTGCCAGGCTGAGCAGAGACCAGACTTGCCCTGTCTCTCCATGATATCATCAGTGCTGCCAGAGGGACGCAGCAAGAAATGGGGCAGCAGTACCAAAATCTCCTGTGTGATGAGCCTGGAGTTTTAGGGGTGCAGCAGAGCAGCAGGAGCCATGCTGGGGCTGGGAGCAACCCTCACTTTCCTTGCAGGGGACACTAAGCCCCAGTTGCCAGCCTTTTTCCATACGGATATAACAGAGGAGAGTCTGTAGCACAGGCGTGGAGCATGGCGTACACTGGGGAAAGGTTTCAAGCCGAAGAAGAGAGGGCTGGCATGCCCTGCGGGACAGGTCTGGCCAGGCTGACTGAGCCAAGCTGTGCCAAGAGGCAGTGGAAACCTCAGGTGAGGGCCAGGCTGTGTGCGTACTCAGAGATACGTGTGCCCATGTGGAAAGGGGACGAGAGCCGGAGGGTTTGGGAAGCATATATTGGCATTATAAACTTTGCAGCATCCCATTTAACTTCTCAGGGGTCACCCTCAGGGTAGGAGCTCAAACTGTGGCTTAGCTAGAAAAATCGTGCAGCATGTATGATAGACACCTGCTAGAGCTGCAAGCTCATTTTGTGGCCCCTTCCTTGGTACCCTTAACAAGCCTGTGCCCAGGGTAGATGGAAAACTAGTTTAATCTGCTCTTCTCTCTGGAAATACCTGTCATTCAACCAGCTCCTGCAATAGGGAGACAGTGGCTTTCTGGTGAAAGCTCCTACTCCAGGACGTACATGGTTACAGCGGAATCTGCCATTTTTACTACCATATCAGCAATTTCTGTTTGTGATTAACCTTTTTCTTCTTTCTCTCTCCATAAACTGCTGAAGATCAAAGGCTCAAAGCCAGAGCGCCAGGTTTATCTCAATGCATTGTGTCTGAGCTATGCTTTTTGACAGGCTGGAAGTAGCTGTAATGGGATCCGGGCAACAGTTGCTCCCTGTCCTGGTTTTGCATCCCTTTCTGTAAGGGAGAGCAGCCACTAGTACATCAAGAGTCAGCTTATGGCTTGTAAATGATGTTTTGTGGGGTTAAATGTGATACTCTATTTCTCAGCCCTAGCAGACTACAGCTACTATCAGAGAAAGGTCTCATGCCAGTGTTGGCCAGAGAAGTTGTGGCTGCCCCATCCCTGGCAGTGTTCAAGGCCAGGTTGGACACAGGGGCTTGGAACAACCTGGTCTAGTGGTGTCCCTGCCCATGGCAGTGGGGCTGGAACTGAATGAGCTTTGACTTCCAACACAAACTATGCTATGATTTTATGTCTTTGTATAAATCTGTATTTATTGTTATACTGAAAAGTGCAGGAACTTACTGTAAGACAGATCTGTTCTTCCCAGGAGCTGTATCAATTTAAGGATGGCCAAAATCATCCCCACACTTTTTGCTGCTGCCTGCATGCCTGCCTGTGTCCTGCTCCAGTTACTCAGTGCTGTGTCCTGCTGTAGTGCAGCCCCCAGTGTGCATTTTTGGGGGGTTCATTCCTGCCCTGCAGGCAGCTGGAAGAGACAGGCTTGGGTAGGTCTGAGCTGTGCTCACAGACTCCATGGGGCTCCAGCTCCCTGTGCAGGCAGGGCAGGGTCTGCAAGCAGGCAATGGTGCCTGGGGACCCCTCCATCCCTCTTGTCTGGATGCTTTCACCCAACATATCAGGTGGGAGCGGTTGGACCTTGACCAATTTTTAATTACCAGCACACTGATTGAAGGGGTGTCAGCAGCAGCTACCTGGGAGTCAGTAGGAATTGACTCCTGTCATGTGGTGGGTATAATCTGCTCTCACTTGTGACTCTGGTGTGGGACCGATGCCAAGAGACTGAGACCAGGAGCTGGGTTTTCAGAGGTGGCAAAATCCCGCAGCTTCTGCTGTGGAGCAGAGAGCGAATCCTCTGCCGCTGTGAATATCAGGCCACGGTCCCAGCCAGTCCTTGGGGGGGGGGGGGGCTGCTATTAGACAGTGCTGTGGCATGCCATACCGTGCTCTCAAATAAAGAGAGGAAGGAAAAGGATTTGAAGTAAACAAGAATGGAGCAGTTCACAGAGCCGGCTGCTGCTGCCAGGCAGCCTCGTCAATAACTTGCATACTTGCCTTGGACTGCAGATTATTTCAGTGCCAGCACAGATGCCATTTCTGGAAACTCCCAGCAGACCAAGGACATCAGAGGAGCCATTTTATTGTACTTGATGGGTGAGAGCAGGAGGCAGAGGCTAATAAGACTGGTATCATGCACGAGGTATAATAATAGAGGCAGCGTGAAAAGTTTGTGTGAAAAACGTTTTGTTTTCTCCATGCAGGCTGAAGAAAAAAACATCATTTCCTCCAATTCCTGTTTTTTAAATGCACATCCATGTTTTTTGCAGCTGCTAATGTGTGTAAGGCAGCGCTGTAAGGCTCTCCTGAGCCTGAGACTTCTCACCTAATATGCACATACTTAACTGCCTCTGAAACTCATTTATCTACACCAGCTACTTCCAGACTCTCTGGCATAAAACAGTTTTACACCAAAGCTGTGTTTGTATTCTCATATGTGACAACACCACATGAGGTGTTTTGGTGTTGTTTTGTAAAGTCTCTCTTTCCCTACACATGAGCCACATTTGCCTGTGGATGTAAGGAAGCTCTTCCACCCGTTCTGGCTTTAGCAAGAGGTTTGAGAGAAGCAGTAGTTGCATTTTGAATGCTGCACAAGGTTAGGAAAATAATATATTTCTCTGCACTCTAACAAACCACTTGTGAGCATAGAAGGGTTTGGGGTCACATTTTCAGGCACTCACACCGGAAGTCACAGTGAATTTTATGGCTGTGGAATCTTTCCAAAGCCCCACATGTGCCCAGCCCAGGCAATGTGCTGCTTTCAGGGCACCCTATGAGTGCCAGGACACCCAAATGCCCAAACGTACCGTAAGCACAGATGCCATTGAACAAGCCGGAGGGCTGCCAGCATAAACCCTGTTTGTAAAGATGATCTTTATGTCATGGGGAAACCTCCTTGCACACTGGGCTGTGAAGAATGCATGTTTGTCCTTCTCAAGTAATTCCTGAATAAGTCTTCCTAAACCTTCCAGGGATCAGGATAAGGAGAGGAAAAGGGTTTACTCTTGCTAATGTGGGTGTGTTTGCAACACCATGAAGGCAAAGCTTATGAAACTGCCAGGAAGTGTCTCAGGTCACTAATCATTGCCTGGTTCTGTAGGGCTGATTAGGGAATCCCATGCAGTAAAGGTGAAGGTGCAAACCCCAGGTGATGACCTGGGGATGGGATGGGATGTCCGTGTCGTGTCGTGTCCCCCCCCCCCCCCGGTAAGTAGGCGGCTGGCTGAGAGCAGCGCTCTGAGCATGAAGCATCAGTTTGTCGGTGCTGTGGCAGCAGGGTGCCTCGATGTCCCAGGCCTAATGACTCTTGACCACGCTCACAACAGCCATGAGTGCTTACAAAGAGCCCAATACTAATGCGTCGGCTGTCTGAATGCTCAGGCTCAGTGAATGCTGAGAAAGCAAAGGGGCTCCGGCTATTTTGGGGACAACAAATGCAGACAAAAGATGCAGCAAAGCCGACTGTAACAGCATATGCCACAAAAAGTTAGCTCCTCATCCTTTGTAGCCAGGATGGGCTGCAGCTGCAGCACGGGGGGAGCACCGGGGGCAGAGCAGGAGCGCAGCTGCTCCCCGTCACGTGGGGAGAGCCCACGCGGCACCTCCTGGGGATGGCTGGGGAAAGAGGAGGAAGGGAGGGAAGGAGGGGGCTGGCCGCGGGCCCGCTGCGGTGCTGCGCTGCGTGAGAGACAGCGAGCGCCAGGCCGGGCGTGTCGGGGTGCTCCCGTGCAAGCTGCCATCCCAGCAGTAAAACCCGGAGGGCTGGCGGTGGGGAGGCTGATGCTGGCTGTACGGAGCTGCAGGGAGGTACTTGTGCTGTCCTCCAGGAGTCCTGCAGCGGGTTTCCTTCATTTGGAAAACGCAACACTTTGTGAGGGCTGCTGATTTACCACCAGTTGAGCTGGAAGAATAATGGACGGATAAACTGGGCTTTTTTTTTTTTTTTTTTTTAACCCCAGATGCTTAATAAGCCTATTGCCGACCGAGCAAGCATATATATTACAAATTCAGATGGGACAGTTGGGAGCCAGCAAGTAAATCTGGGTGGAGAATCCTCCATATTACATCCCTGAAGCTATTTTGCAGTTTTCGTACATTATCCATCAGGGTTCAACACGCAGCAGCACTATAGGCCAGGAGTGATGCTCGTGAAGAATTTAAGCACATAAAGTTAATGATGTGAGAACAGGTGTTCGCTGCTGTAGTTGATGGGGAGGAGTTCGGTAAAGCATCTATATAAGGACAATATGAGCAGAGAGAGATTAAAATGCCTATGGGTAGCAACAACGAGAGAGAATACCAAATAGCAGAGGTGTCATGTGTGAGCCATGGGGTGATTGTGAAAAGGGTTAAAAAAGATGCTGTTGCAGAGGTTAAAGCTGTGACTCAAATGCAGATAGGAAGAAAGAAGAGAGTTTAAAATCGAGCAATGGATGCTGTCAGACACCATGATGCTCGTGTATCATCAGCATGAAGGAAAGCATCCACCTTCCTGGTATGGCTACAGCATGAAGTGAATGGGCTTGAGAGGATTGCACAGCAGACCTGGCACTATCCAGTTGAAACACTCCATCCCCTTGTTGGGAGTGACCCCCCCAACCCATCAGGGGGTATTGCTGTAAGCATCATGCCACCAAATAGTGGCTTCTTAACACTGGGAGTGTGATAATAGTGGATTTGAGCACCCGAGTTAATGCAGTTTCCATTACTGGACCTTTTCCTTGTTCCCCATAACTTTCTCAAATTAATTCTATGTTTCCTTGCTCAAGCTTTCCTCATGGGTGACTTCTTGTTGTTTGAAGTGGTGGGGGAGCAAAAAAGGCAGAAATGCAACCAGAAATCCAGTCTCCTTTTTGATTCTTATGGAGGGACTTAACCAAACGCAACCAATTGGCCTGAATATTCCAAACAAAATTAGACTTTGTTCAGCCATAGCACAACCTCACAGATCTCTGTGGAACAATCCAAATTCTAAGGAAACTGAAGTAATTCTTTCTGTATAGACATGTGGGCAAGTGGACATGAGCACACAAAACCTCTCAATAGCACAGTGGAAGACACTTGCTGTGAGTATAGCTGAAGAAACTAAATAGCAGATAAGGAGCACAGGCTGCTGGAGTCTTAGGTCTCCTTTTCCGTCCCTGTTGGGTTTTAGTAACTGGTGTTTATCAAATGTTGCTTGCCATATTATGACTTGAATTTGCTGATAGGGAAACTGATGTTTATAACCTGCCTTACCAGCACAGGACTGGGATCAGAATGTCAATGTGAGATTGCCTTGAAAAAATGAATGCAAAGACAATGGCGAAAAACATAGGGTGGAAAGGGAACTGATGCTGTTGAGAAGTTGAGACCAGAGACATAGAGGGAAAAGGAGCCTGAACCTGCTGCCTAACAGTATCTGCAGCATCTCAGAAAAGTGTGTTTCTCCTCGAGGAATGTTAACAATTTTAAATGCATTGGAGCCTATCTGCAGCTGCTGCCTGTGCAGCCTGGTGTCAAGCAAGGCCTAGAAAGAGTACACATTGCCTGAAGCACAGCACGATGCAATGGTAGGTAGAGAATTTGCAGAAAACACAAAAGATCAAGCCAAGCTCTGCAATATGGTGCTCATTTTAGCTGAAAGATTTAAATATCAGCAAAAGGGAAAGATGGAGCAGGTGCAGCAGCTCCATGGGGCTTCTTCTCACAGCCGCCTTCCTGTTCCTGCCTTGTGCTTTCTTGTCCTCTGGAGTGTCGCAGCAGTCCCAGTTACTAAAAAGGCACGCGGCAGCACTGCAGCGCACCGGAGTGGGTGGCCATGGGGGGCAGCAGGAGGATGGATGGATGCAGCCCAAGGCAATTGAGAAAGATGCCTGTATCTTCCTTGGAGGACATGGGACTGCCCCACTTTGGAGCAAAAAGCCATCTGGTCTTGGATGCACAAGCTCCCGGCTTTCAGGTGCAAGATGACCTCCAGGCTCCTCCTGGAGACACAGAAGGGGGTGCCATGCAGGCTGGGCCCCAACTGGGTACCAAGAGGAGGAGGAGGGAGAGGTTTGGTAGCCCTCCTCCCTCTCATGGACACTTCCGTAGTGCCTGACCTGTGGTTTCACAGGCATCCCCAGCCACATCCTGGCAAGAAGAGAGTTCTTGTCACCACGTGGGCATTTACCTTCCCCAGCCATTACACCTCCTTCTGTGGTGGGGAATGAGCCATCAGGCTGGGGACACCCGGCTCTGCCTCTTACATAAATTCAACAACCACCAAAAAGAGGTCTCAGTGAACTGAAAAAAAATGCTCAGCAACACAGGAAATAATTAAAGGTTAATTTCACTCCAAAGAACATAATTTGATTTTGGTTTAGAGTCCTTAAATGTAAATGACTTCCAAATTAAACATTATTTTAAAATACAGAATTGAGCATTTTTATTTTGAAAGCCCCAATTAAAATGGTGGTGTACTTTTTTAATTATCAAAACTATTCACCAAACCCATGATGAATTTGGCAAATAGGTTCAACAGCTGATTTCTTTTTTCTAAATCAATTACTCCCTTGGAAAAAAACCCTGTCCCAACACTAACCAAGAGCACAGCCTTGGCCCTTCAGCATGCAGAAAGCCTCTCCTTCCATTCATCTCTCCCTAATGTGCATTAAAAATTGCACATAAGAAGTAATTATTGAGCTGTGTAAATCATGCGTAGTGGGAAGGAGAAGAATGATGAGGTGTATCCGCCAGGCTCGATCCACATCAGTCACCGGCTTCCTGGGCAAATTCCTTACCCAGCTGAAATCAACAGCGGAACTCTCAGCAGCATCAAGAGTTTCAGGGGTTTGGTTTGGTTTATCTCATTTTCTGGGCTTCAAACCTGCTCTGAAGCACTGCTTTGTAACCTGGATCCTCTGTGGAAGAAAACCCAACACAACACCCTGATGCCCCTCCGTTAACAAATGTATTTTGAAGGCTGCATCCTGATGCCACCATGGCCAGGAGCTTTCGGTCCACAGGTAGCAGCTGCTGCTGGTGCCAATGGTGCTCTGCTGGCTCCAGCACATGCACACATGTGTGCACACACACACGTATGCACATACATCTCTCCTGCATGCATCTCTCCCATCACACACACAAGGAAACCCTGTGCCCTCTCCAGCAGCATTGTGGTGTCCCAGCTCCCATGGGAAACTCCAATATATCTTAAAATGAATCCATGTCTTTTTTTATTCTGAATCAATTATTTGCTTTTCTGCCTATACAATGGCTATTCTCTTATCAATGTTGTTTTTCTCTCTGACCCATTTCCCCTCTTTTTCCTTCCTTTTTTTTTTTTGGGGGGGGGGGGGGGAAGGGAGCAGGATTGGAAGCTGCTAATTAACCCTCTGCATTACAGGGTCCCTGATGAGTATCACCACAAGGCAAAGGTGAGGCTGTGAGGAGGAGGAGGATGAGGTGGGGGGAGCAAGGGAGATGACACAACAAACATGAGGCCTCACAGCAGCCGGTTCCAGACACAACATCTGCAGAATGAGGCCATTTTTCTGTAACTCTAATCTCATAATTCATTGTTTGTGTGGTGTTGGTTACAGTAGCTGAAAGGGGGGATAACAGCAGGTCAATTTGGCACAGAACCGTGTTTGAATCTGCAATGAGGGACTAGCCCACCTTCTGATGAGCTGCTGAACCGTGGCCAGGAATAGAGAAAATAATCAGGAAAGTGGCTTAAAAGAAGAAACAAGAACCCTTAAAATAACGTAAACCCGCTAGAAAGACTTATTGTGGGAATCCGTAGGGCTGGGATTTGTTTGCAAGCACCAGGGCGATGTCACAGCCTTTTTCTCACTGCTGCTGCTGGTCATTTACTGCTTGGGCTCCTGTGAAAGCGAGCTGCTGGCTTGGCTCCCACCGGCACTGTCTGGCTCCCAAGGCTTTTGCCTTTTTTTTTCCCTGTGAGAGATAAACCCAAATCTCTTCTATTTTTTGCCTATAGCGTTGAAGGACAGCCCAGCCCGGCGCAGGCGGTTGTGCGAGAGGTGTGTTGGTTAATGTTAATGGCTGATTACTAAACTTCTCATTTGGAACCGCAAACCCCCAGCATGTCAGCCTGAATTAGCTAACAGCAAGGGAGTGTCCTTCTCGGTTTGCAGGCCACAGCACATCTGCTCTTTGAAGAGAGAGAATGAGCAAAATAGGGTTGGGTGGTTGGTGGCGGGGTTGTTGGTGTGTGTTGTTTTTGCCTCCCCTCAGCCTCCTGTTTGTGCCTGTGTTCATAAATACCCTGATGAGAGGCTGTCTCTGTGGCTGCCGTGTGGGAAGGGGGGGAGGGAGGGTGGATAAAGAGCAGTTCTCCATCCGCGTGGGGGACACCCTTCCTCCCCTCCCCGCCACCTCCTCTTCCTCCCCCTCCCCTCGCTGTTTGACCTTGAGTTCGTTCTCTGCTCCTGCTCCCCTCCTCCCGCTGCCTGCATCTGGCATCTGAGGCAGGCTGGCGCAGCTGGGGGGCTGAAAATCCCCCTCCACACACCCCTTATCCCTTGCATGGGGTTTACCATGGGTGCTCCATATCCACCGTGGGTGCTTCCCATTCACCAGCAGCGCAACCCCCTTAGGGGGCATAGGACCAGGAGCAGCCCCCTTGGCTCCTCATCACAGGCATCCCGCTCTGCAGTGCTGCCACTCAGCTACCCTAATCCGGTTGTCCTTTCCAAGGGGAACAATGGACGGCCTTGTGCTGGCCCAGGCTGCCCGTCCCCGTCCTTGCAGCTGGCTCATCCACCAGTGCTAAGCTCCAGTGAGCAGGATCAGCTGAAGCCCTCATTCCCCTTCACCCTCTTCAAGGGCTTGCCTATCCACTGGGGCCGCTATCGGTTACACAAAACATTTGGTTTGCAATGGGCTGTTTGTGCTGGAAAGCAGAGGGCTCTTACAGCAGCGGGCAGTGATCCCCGGCAGAAAAAGCTTGCCCTGTGTTAGTTTACAACAGTTTCACCCACACAGAAAAGTACAATGGAGACAGATCATGCACAGTGACAGGCTGCCGGCGTCTCCAGGGGATCCATAATTTATGATGTTTTTCCTACCGATCCGGTTTTGGATTTCACAAGCAGGCCCGTTTCCTTCCCATTTGTTGCTTCCTTCCGTCCTGGTTTCAAGAAATCGAACACCAGGCTCAAAATGGGTGAGAGCGGCAGTGGCTGCCCAGCTCTCCTGGGTTGGATGTGGGAGCACGGGACAAGTGGGAGTTCCCCAGCCTCACCTTGCCACCCTGAATTTATCACAGGGGAAGGAGAATGCCCTAACACACACCTTGCTTCCTGATGAGTGGTGGCAGTGGCAGCCCTTGTGCTGCTGCCCTGATGCTCAGTTTTCACCGGGTCACTCAGTAAAAACAGGGCTACCAGGACTCCCAGCAATTGGCTGATTAAAGGTAAGGAGGTTAATAATGGCTTTTAAGGATTGTCTTTACTCAAATAAATAAGAATCAAAACCTAATCTGCTCTATCGCCTGTAATCTAGCTGCTGTTCCCTTGCCAGAAATAGATGAGCCAGGGCAAGATGCGGGTGGTCAGATGCCACTTCCGGAGCCAGTCACATCCAGACGTGGAGGTGTGGTGCTACGTGGGTTTGTCCAATGGGCCAAGCCTGAAACGTGCTTCTGGGAAAACCCCCAGTTTCAGATCTGGAGGTGCATTTTCAGCTGAAGCCCATCCCAACCAGGAGCCACTGGTCCTGCCTGCTCTGTGGCCACACTCCCAACTTCCTTGCACCCATGTGGGAACCCACCAGCACAGAGGCGGGGAAAGGACCATCACCAACATCCCACCACTATCCATGGGCTGGTCAGTGTGGGCTGTGGGGCTGCGTGGCCACAGCCCCGCTGCAGATGGCTGGGTCATGGGGGGGGGTTGCAAACAACCAAGTCAGGTTAAACCCACAGCACCGTGGTTACAGGCGGCTGTGATTAGTCACACAGTGAGTGATCCAATTATAGCAACCCCTCCCCCGCAACACCCCCCACGTCATCTGCTTACAAGGAAGAGCTCAGGCCTCCCTTAACTCCATTTCACCACCGGTTTGCGTCCGAAAGAAAAAGGAGCCTCAACTTGGAAATGGAGAAGTGGAGCGATGGAGTCGGGGGCACCGGCAAGATTTTTGTTTTGAAACCTGCCATGGCTCCCAGTAATGGGAAGCCCTGCTTGCCCCCACGCTGGTGCCTTCAGATGGGCATCATGGGCATCGGTGCATGGGAGGCAGCTTCTGGGATGGTGGTGGTCCTGCAGCCATGGTGGGGTGGCAGAGGGTATGAACTGTTGGAGTGCTGTTCACCACTCAGCCTCGGCAGGTCAGTATCACCTGCCACTGTGGTTTACTGACCCCGAGGCTGCTCTCCTGCTGCTTCCCACCTGGTCTGCTGTGCAACTCAATTTCCTTTTCTTCTTTACAAAAGGAAAGAAAGGATTTCAGACTATTTCAAGGACTTCACCTGGTTCACCTTGCAAATGGCTGTGGTTATTAGAAACGCATTTCCCCTCTTGCTGGGCCCAGGTCCTCCCACAGGCAGGGGAAGGGGATGAGGGGGATGAGGCTGCTCTCCCCATCCTCCTCTACCCCAGCTGGTTCTGGGAGCAGGTGACGGGCACCTGCGTCCTCACCACTGGGTGAGCCCCCTGGGCCCCCTCCCCAGCAGCCACCGGGGTGGTGTGAGAGGCGGATGGGAAGCAGGAGAAAGGGGAGGGAGGCATTAATTTGCCTCCGTGGCAGGCAGTGGTGCCTGCCTACAGAGCCTGGAGCTGGGCACCACCTGGGCATCCCAAGCCACCATCCTGCCTGGATACACCCTGTGAACCCTGCTGACATCCTCTGCAGAGCCCGCTGTGGCAGGGCACGCTGCTACCCACATCAGTCATTGTTATTTATTGTCTTCTTTCAGTGCAGAGCAATCCCGCAGGCACACAAAGGCTCTGTAGTGCTGATCCTGTACCAGATCCTTCCTCACCTTCCCTTGCATGCATAGGTTTTTTGTCCATGCAGTTCTCAAATGTTATTGTCCCAGCTGAGAGCTCTTCTGTAGCAGGGTGAGGGCTGAGAAATGGGTCAGGCAAATCTGCAGATGACCAATAATGCCACAACTTTGTTCCCACGCTGCCAGCTTCTGCCCCAGTGCACAGTTTTATGGCTGAGCTGTAAATCCTTGGGAAGCCATCTAATGGAAACCCCGATCCTGTAGTGTGGTGTTTGCCGTGCCATTCATGGAGAAAGCTGTTACAGCTCCAGCCCTCCCCTGTCTCGTGAATACAGCCGCTGTGCTCTCAGCTATGGGCTTCACAGCTCTATCTCATGTGCACCTCGGGTTTCATCTGGTCAGGGCTGAAGAAACACACACGAGAGGTGAGGGCTCTATCCTGAAGGAGGGCGAGTGAGGAATGGGAGGCTTCAGACTGACCCAGCCACAGTGGTGTGCTGTAGGGTGGCTTGAGGGGCTTGTCAAGACCCTGATGGGACAAATGTCCATTCTTGAATTAAGAGGGAGTCTGTGGCTCCTGTTGTGGCCATTCACTGACCTCACATTGACAAATCACTGCTGGCTGAGGGCACTGCTGTCTTGGGGATCATGCAGCAATTTGCAGTGATTTTCTTGGCCTTTCAGGGCAACCACTGTGAGACAATATCCAAAGTATTTCTGAGGGCAAGATAGACGTGAGCACCTCCCTTTCTGCCCACCAGATTTATTTCCTCATACACGTTGACTCAACACATTCTTAACTCCCTGAATAACTGGGAACTTCCCTGGAGCTCTTCCAACAGGTGTCCTCTGTTATATGCTTACCTGCTGATATTGCCTTCCTACTTGAACTTTCCTGCTTTTCCTATCTTCTCTCTCTCCCTCCTGCCTGTCAGAAAGGTTTCTTCACACTCCTGTCTCCAGTCCTGCCCAGCCGAGCCAAAGAAAATGTCCTCTCTCCTCTCCACAGGGATGTGTTCCCCTCATGCAGCCGCTGGTCAAGTGCAACCAAAGTGTCCTTTTTGTTGGAGACAAGTGCTTTGGTGCAACATCCCCTGTGGTGGGAGCCCTCCTGCACTACAGAGATCTGGAGGACCTGATCCACCTACATCTTCCCCTGTCCACCCATCACCCTGGCTTCTGGGGCAGAGTTCAGCAAAACAACACTGGCACAATTAAATGTTGTAGTTCCTTCCTGAACTGATGCAAGCTCCGATACCAGCATTGCAGCCCAGGTAAGTATCAGCAGATGTCTGAGGCCTCAGAGAGCCATTTCACAGAGAAGGAGAAATGAATGACATAAAGTTTAGGCCACCACAGTGCCCAGAGATTGGGCTGAGCAACAGCCATCCTTCCCCTGCAAGCACAAGGGTGATAGGACTAACAGAAGGCTGGGGAGACCCCAATTGCATCTCACAGGTCCCCTCACGGGGGAGAAAGAGAGTGATGTTCTTATGAGGGTTGGAAGCATCTACAGCTGGTCCCCAGAACTGACACCCAAGCAGGTTAAAACACGATGTGTTAAACAGATTCTGAATATTGTTTCCTAGTTGTCAATGTGTGCCAGTCCACCAGTGAGGCTCTCCAGGCTGTGTGAGCCCTTTTTCCCAGCACATCCAGGCCCTGCCCTGGGAACTGCTTGTAATTGGGACAAGGAGCAGTTGAAAACTCCTCTGGCCCTTCGCACAGCATCCTCTTCAAGTTGTACTGCCTCAACACAGAGCAGTGCTTAGCAAAAATGCTGGGTGCATCTTCCCAAGACCGAGTACAATAGCACATGAAGCAACAGGACTGAGATGGCAATGTGTAACCCAGCATAAGTCCTGCCCATGAGGCTACAAGGACTGTCAGAAACACCACCGTTAGTGGTGTTTATTGCTTGCACACTAATGAGATATAGAAGCAGCTCCCAAGGATAAAGGTTATATTTGCTCCTCATTTTGGCAGAGCTGGTTCCTGCCAGTAAGCAGCTCGCATTTTAAAGTCTGAACCAAACCCCATAAAGTCCTGCAAACCTTATTCATCTGTAGTTCAAGTCCTTTGTGTGTAAAGAAGTGGAAAAAGAAACAAAATAATTCCCTTTAATGAACAGAAGAGAGAGAAGAAATTCCCAAATAATTATAAGTGTGTTTACAGTGACTCCCAGTTTTATGCTGGTGACCCTGGGTCAGATGAGGGGTTTTGTACAGATCCATCTGTAAGTACATAATACACTTGTCATAGATGAGATCAGCTCTGATGTATTTTTCTGGCAGCTTCAGAGCCATCATATTTTCAATGTTTTGTCCAGTCAATCACATCTCAAATGGTGGGGTTTCCATCACATCCCTCCACTGCTGTGTAGCAACTCTTTGTTAGGAAAGCTTCTCAGTGTTGGCAGTAACTCTCTGACCAGAGAAAGATGAGCCTTGTTTACAATTCACCAAAAAATGACCCATTTTATTTTCATTAACTGGATGCAAAATGTTCTCCCTGGCTCTTATCAGCCTGACTTGCATGGCTCAAGGAGTGCATACCTATGCGGCTGAGCACAGTGCTGTGCAGAGTTACCCTGGGCAGCCATCCTCCCTGACTGGAGTAAATGTGTGCTTGCTTGCCAGCTCTTCAGGGAAAATTGACCTAGGATGAGAAAGACACCAATGCTACATCCAGCACCAGATGTAGTTCCCTGAGAGCTGCCTGGTGTGTCTCTGCCTTGCCATCCCATCCACTTAATGGCACTGTGAAGGTAGTGTCAAGCTCAGGCACGGTGCCCTGAAGCACTGAGAGCAGCAGCACAGCTGTGAGAGGTGTGTAGCCCAGAGGTCTTGCTAATGGGAAGCAACGGGTTCACTAGTTGCTTTCCTTCCTTGCAGGAAATCCGCAGGGGAATGCCCGGGCTTGGAAGCCAAGCTGCTTTTAACACGTCTTTGCAGGCATCACGGGACGTGCTCAGGGTCTACCCTGCTTCCTGTGAGGCTGTTGCTGCAGGTAGAGTGTGCATGAGCACCCCATCTCACCTTCCTGCACCTTCTCCCTCACCACTGAACCCTAATACAAAGTGTACACCCGCTGTAGGATCCTCTCCCAGTGTACATTTGCCTAGATTGGCATAGACACTTTGCTGATGAGTTTATACTGTGGAACACCAGATCCTAGCTGTGCATCTTGGTACCTGAGCCCTTCCAGAGGGGCTGCTTAGGTCAGTGCTTGTGCTACCCTGCCAGCGGCACCAAACATCTTCACTCATTTTTATGGCACTAGCCTGTGCAGAAGTAGGATCATCACATCAAAGGGGGTGGCTTCTGCAATACCATATGCATCTGTTCCCATGCATATTCCTCATGGAGTCCTCCTCTGTTTATGTTTTTATTCTCTTGCTGTACTGAGTGAACTTGAAAGATTTTGGCTTTTGAGCATGTGGCTTCAAAGGTACACATTGACCATGAGTAAAGCATGCATCTCCCTAAACACCTTTCCCCAAGACCCCACATTTCATAAAGCAACTGCATGGATAGGGTAGGGAAGCCTGCACCTCCTTCTTTCCCTCACCCTTCGCCTCCCTGCAGGAGCCACCATGCAAAGCAAAGCAGGGCAGGGCAGGGCAGGGCTCAGGAGGTGGTTCTCCACTCACAGCCCACTGGCATTTCTCTCCCAGATGGTTTTGACAAGGAGAGATGGTAATGCTCCTGCTCACCCCAGCCCCGTCTGTAGGCTCACATGTATTTCTGCTCACATACACACTCCCACCATGGCCCTGGCAGCTGCTCTCATTTATTCCCTCTATATTTGGCTACTCAGTGTGCCCACCATGACTGCATCTGTGGGGGAGGCTTTCAGAGGTGCTTCCCCATGCACGGGTGCAGGCAGGTGCTGAGTAGGGCTTTCAAAAGCATCTTATTCCTCATGACTTAAACAGGAGCGAGGCACGCTGGCACCTTTTCTACCCTGATCTGCACCTTTTGTGCTGAACACTGTATTTAGCTAGGATTATTTTGATGTCCTCACCCCTGCTTGTCTTCTGAATCACTGATGTGCAAGCCAGCTCCTATCTGCGGTAAAGCCACATAATGGTGTTAGCAGTTAACACCAGCCCTGGGTAAATACACCCTGCCCTGGAGTTGGGCTGGCTTTGCTTGGTTTGGCTCTGGGCTGACCATGGCTGCTTGGGCTCTGATGAGGTTGGAGTGTAAGCAGGGCAGGCTCATATCTGCTGTTAATTCCTTACTGGAACTTGAGCAATTTATATTAGCCTAAGATAGGTCCTTCTTGGTCTCTGTGGTGTGCACTGCACAGAACAAATGTTTGTTGTGTGATTCGTGATTTGGGAAAGTGCAAAGCGTATGCTCAAAAAGACACCACCCCCCACTACCCAATTAGTTTCCCTGTCATATTTTTTTCATTTCTTTATTATTATTTCCATGGTTTCAAGTTTATTAAGAGTCTCATAATATCTGGTGTTATTATGTAAAGCCTCAAGTCCTGGAGTCTTTCAAATGCACAGGAACTGCTGCTTTCAGTGCAAGAATAAACAAAGCAAGAATGAGTTTCGGCTTTCTATAGCCACAAAGACATGCCAAAGAGCTAAACACCCTTCAGTCACCCAAAATGTCAGCAAAGAGAAAGCCAGTCTGTTCCACTGAGATGTGTTTAAAAACACGTCCTCCTTTTCATTTCACTTGTGGGGCACTGAGCAGCAGACTCATGTTTTCTGCATGGTGATGCTGCATTTGACCCATTTTTGGAGTGGGATGAGAAGCAGAAAATGAGCTGCAAGGAGGTGGCCTTAGATCACAGAGGAGGTGGCTATGGTGCAGGGAGGAGGTGGCCACAGGTTGTGGAGAAGGTGGCCATGGTGTAGGAAGATGTTCCTGGAGTAGGAAGGAGATTTCCCTGGAGCAGGGAGGAGGATTCCCATAGATTGCGGAGGAGGTGGCCATGGAGCAGTGAAATGTCCCTGAAGCAGTGCAAAGGCAGGAGCTGCTCCCTGGGCATGGAGGAAGGAAAGGATCCCCACACACACACTTCTAATGGATTTCTTCAGATAAAAGAGTCCCAGCTACCTTTCTTCCCTGTAATGGCCCCTGAGGCCATTTCCTCTTAAAGAGGAAACAAAAGGATTGCTTTACATCACACAAGTGGGGCAGGAGCTCAGGGGGGAAAGCAGCACTTGAGTGCTACAGCATTGCCAGAGCTCCTGCTGCAGGATGGAGGCCAGGGGGAGGGGTGCTGCTGGCCCTAACTTGAGCTTTGCTGTGTGGCCCCTTGGTATTAAACCCTTCATTAACCCTTTCTCTGCTGCTCTGGTGTCCATATGCTCCAGGAGGGCTTTTCTGTCCTGGGTTATTCAAGCTAGTGGGGACATCAAGGCAGGCCACACAAGTGTTTGCATTTCATGCGTAGCCATCAATGAAGACACCTAGTGTGCAGTGGCTAAACCAGCCAGAAACAGCAATAATAATACTAAAATCCACAAAGGAATTCTGCAGTAATGCCTTAAAGACGACAGCAAGTGATAAACACAGGGAAGAGCCAAGCTCAGAGGGCAGCAGGAAAGACATTTCCTACGGAAGAGGGGTGTTGGGCGAGTGCAACAACAGTGGCGGGTAGCGTACAGCTTCCAGCAGCTCCAGCTGTGCTGCTCTTCCTTTGTCTGCTCTCTCCTCTGGCAGCTTCCAGAAGGGAGGACAGAGCAGGTGTGACAGCCACAGAGGGAGCCCCAGCAGCAAAAGCAGGGGGTCGGGCAGCAGCTGGGGGCTGCAGGCAGAAGATGGATGCAGCAGGTTCACTCCTCTAAGGAGGAGGAGGCTGCACAACTGCCTGTCGTGACTGGCTCCATCAGGAGAGCCATGATGTCCCTCTGGCTTTACATGGCTGTTCACCATCCACTCCAGCAGCTGAAATTTTCTATGCTTGGTCCCTGCACAGCACCTTCTGTGTATCTGGTTTTGGCAGAGGGTTGTATAGGAGAGAGATTGCTGTAGGGAGAATAAACTGTCAAACAAAGTAAAAGAGACACCTTTGATTAGCAGCTAATAGAAGAAAATCGACTCTTTTGGACCACCATCGTCCTTGCCACATTGGATCAGAATGATGCTCTGTCAGTGCCTTGGGTTTGACCCTACCCTACTGGTTTCTTCACAGGAAGATACAGGGAAGTGGGCTCATCAGCATCTCTCCAAGGGCATCCTTCTTACCCCTGGGATCCCCTTTTTGTCACATCCCTGAAGCATGACCCCACTATGCCTGTCCTAAACTCATTCCGCAAGGCATGTGACTCCTTTGTGCTTGAATTTATCAAGTTTAAATAAGATCAAGTGATGTCTGAAGCTTGTCCTGTTACGGTTCCCATTGAAGATAGATAAATATTTTGCTTGGTTGAATATGAAGCAGCTGAAAAAAAAGACTCAGTGGCTGGATGATGTGGTCTACTGAGGCTTTCAGCCTTGTAGGGTAGGTTTGTCCCCTCTGTGGCATTACAGAATGAGCAACCCTCCTTCAGGCTTAAGAGCTACACTGCTCTCAGAAAAGCTTACCAAGGGAGCAGGATCTCATCCTGCTATTGAAACCTATATGACTCGCAGATAAAGTGAAAAATAATTAAAAATTAATAAAAAAACCAAACAAAATCCTATTCTATTTTAAAAGTAGGGTCAAGGGAGAATATCTGGTGCTGAAAATCGCATATCCCCAAGGAACAAGCACCATCTTTTCAAAGGTGCAGTTCTCCCAGAAGCAATGGGAGCAGCATCTGTGCATATAGCTTTCAAGTTTGTAATTTGTCTGTAATTTCTTTGCAATCACCAATATTCTGTGGGGATTCTAGGGTGCTTTTTTTCTAATGTGTGTTTTCTTTTCCATTGCAAAGGCCCAGCACTCTCTCTGAAAGCCCATATGCTCCTGTCCTGTTTGACTTTAGCGTGCAGGAAATGGCCTTTGTCCAATTAGCAGCATGGGAATTAGCACGCTGGAAATTCACTACTCCCTACTGTATTCCCCTCTGAGAGTGCTGAACTTCAGTGCTCAATTTTCTCCCTTTATCTCTCTTTCTCTTTTTAAACAGCACCGTGAAGACTGAGTGCATAGGAAGCTGTTAGAAAAGCACTGCTCATACTGAAGTCAGGAGATGCAGCTGTTAAATTCCTAGTGATATTAACACAGAGGTATTGCAGGTGAGTTGTGCTTTTGAGTTGCTTTTTTTTTTCCTGGATTAGTATATATCATTTATCTTATAAGGTGTTAATAGTGTTAGCAGTTCTTGCAGTTTGTTGTGAACTCATAATATTTAATACTTTACTTAAGCCTGAGCCTTTGGAGTCAAAATATATGACAGAGAAAAATACAAGTTTTAGGACCCTCAGGTTTGTGAAAAGCATGTTGAGCATCGTCAAAGTAAAGATGGAAAATGTAAAATAAAGAAACAACCACAACTCCATACACCTAGATACAGAAATGTATAGATTTATAGCCATATCGTTACTTGTAAAGTCAACTGTAGGATGTTTTACTGGGATGGGGAGAAAGCAACACATGCTTTTTGTATGCTTGAGATTGACATTGCTGTGTAAACACCACGAGTAATAAAAAGGAGAAATCCATCTGAGATAACAGAATTACAATACCTCATTTTTAACATCCCGTGCTCAAGCTTTTACCAATGTGTCTTTAATGTGATAAATTTCTGTGATGGGGCATATTTACTGTATAAAAGAGATAGCCAGCGCTCTTTTGTGATGAATGCAAAGCATGCAAAGGAAACTTTTTATTTAGGCTGCTGGACACAGACCAAAGCTGTGGTTTTTCTGAGCTGTCTCGCTCCCAGACTGACTCTCACAGTGGGTGCCTAGTGTCACCATAATGGGTTTCTCAAAGTCCTGGCCTGGATTAGTCGGTTTCAGAGCAGAATGAAATGCAGACTGCATTACACACAGCTTGCTCTCTTTTTTCACCACAATTTTGAGAAAAGAATCTCTAAAGAAGCCAAAATGGAAAGCACATGTCATGTGCGAGGCAGTAAAGTCCCTGCTATGTCTTTTGCAATTTGCCCACAATCACAGACAAAATTAAATATCATTATTGTCATTATTTAATTACCTTGTGCCAAGCAACCTCTTTCTTGGCCAGGCTCTAGTTGTACTGGTTGTTCTACAGAACTGTTTTCAGGTGCAGGGCTTAAAATGTAAGTTATAAACTGCAGTAACTGCGAGAAGTAATGGGAAAGCTGAAAAGCATTTGTTTAGGCTGAGATCAAATTGGGCGGGGGGGGGAGGAATTGAGCTGCTTCTCCTCCTCTGCCAGGAATCTGTTGAAGGTGTCCAGTATATCAGAAGGTGTTTGGGGATCAAACTTCCTTGCTGTATTCACTTGGCCAGAAATGTGTGACGTCCTATGCATTCATGTTACCAAATGCGGATAACTGGTTCTCTTGTATCTCTAGACGGAAATCTGGGCAAGGACTACACAGACACCAAACAAGGGAGGCCCACCTGGATGCTGCAAGAGAAGTCAAGATTTCCAAATGTCTTTTCACTTTGAGCTGGAACAAAAGCGTTTTGCCAAAATGGGAGTGCGCATTCGCAAGCAAGACCAAGGTTGAGGTTAAGACCAGCAAGAGGCTGGCGTAGCGCTCTTGAGATTAGCACAACCCCTCTGCTAGGTTTAACTGGGAAGAGTTTGGACACATGAGAACACAAGGTAGTGTGAATGATAGTAGCTGAATGGCAAAAGTAAACAGATGACATCCATGGCATGCTGGAGGCAGCCCAGAGGCCCATTTTTCATGATGAGGAACTCTTGCTCTATCACTCAATGGTAGAGAAATTAGAGAGCCCTAGGACAGGATCTGGACTGAAGTGCTGCAACACAGGGTTGACAGACACCAGTAGCCTTTGGAATAACACTGTTTTCCTGTATTTTCAAGAAAGATTTATGTCTGGTTTTATCTGAGGAAGAAACTGACTTTTATTGGCATACTGTTTAGCCAAACTAAGACCATGAGCAGGTACTATCTAAAATGGGTGTAAAACAGGAGACACTAATACTTACAGGGTCTCTGGTAGTATATGGCTTCACTTCAGTGTTTGACACCAAGAAATACTTTGGTCAAATATAGCATAATTGCATCCCCCCTGTGCTGGGTTTGAGCCACTAATGTATACAGTGTGGACCCATGGTGTCTTTTCATAAGAAGACCTTGGCATGTTTGCTAAGTCCTGCACAGTGCCAACCACATACTGTCCAGGGAATTAGCTATTATAACACTGTAGTCATATTTAGACATTTCTGGGGAAGGATTTTCTTCATATCTCAAGCCCACTTATGGGTCATTGTCCCTCAAATGTGCACCTAATTGTGTTGTAAAGAGCCTGTTGTCACCTGTCCTTCCCCTTCAGGGGGGCCATGACCTAGGTGGACACAAGGGCTGTTCCCGGGTGCCCAGGATGCTATTGTGCCTCTCCTGAGCTGTATGAAAGGAGGTGATGCTGTCACTCTGTTGTGGGTGGCCCAGCTTGCTGGGAATGGGTAAGTCCTCCCTGTGCATGGAGGGCACTGGAGGCAGGATTTCTCCATTAGCTCCCTTTGGGGTGGTTGGCTCAGCATTAGTCCTGGGCGTTGGGTCCTCCCTTAACTGGCTGTGGCCTGTGGTCATTGACAGGCTCTCGGCCATTTTAATGGAAAGATGTGTTCTAACAGTGACCTTGACCTAACCAGGAGGTGCCAATCACAGCAAGAATGACTGTCATAACAATCATTGCCGGCACATCAGCGACCTCAGGACCAGCAGCAAGGCAGGTGACACTACTCACAGCCTCTGTGGCTCCATCCTGCAGCAGGTCAGAGGAAGCTTCTGAGCCCAGAGATTTTCCTTCCCACTGTGAGCTCAGGTCCTGGTCTGAGGAATCACATCTTTTGTGGGGTCTGACTGAGCTTCACCCATCAGTAACTGCACAAATGTCTCCTCTACCCCTCCTTTGGTCCCTCTGACCCTGTCCTCCAGCAGCCTCGGCTGTCTGTGCCCAAGCTCCTGTGCAGCCTGCAGCACCCGGCTCTGGGGGCTCCCACTCTCTCCCCAAAACACCTTCTTTGTTCTGCGCCTTCATTCGCTATTCATGTGATCACCTCGGTGCGATGCCGTTTCTCTCCCCTTCCCTGACTCTGCAGGAATCAGCGGTAGCTTCCCTCTCCATCTGCCACTGCAGAAGGCTCCTGGGCTGCGCTCTGCCCTTCCCCCAGTATTTGTAGGTCTCTCTCTCTCTCCTCACCCGCTCTCCCCCCTCCCATTCCCTGCAGAAGTCCTCAAGAGTCAGCTGTCACTTGTTTTTTATTTTCTCCTGGCTCTGGTAGCACCGTCACATCTGACTTGCCGGCGCTATTCCTCCGTGGCTGGGAGAAAACATGGCCAACTTTTGCCTGGTGTCAGTTTAGCAGCCTGGGCCTCCTCCTCCTCCTCCTCCCTCGGGGTCGTGGAAGCTGTTGCCTCACTGTCTCCTCTCCTTTCTCATCATGGCTGGGCTGCAGCTGGTGTGACTGGTGTGAGCAAATCTGGGGCCCCCCGCAAAGATGCTCAATTGAGTTTGCCTCCCATCCCCCTGCCCCTGCGAGGGTCTGTGTGACTTTTCTCCCCCCTTCCTCCTCCCCTCGGCAGGGAGGAAGGCTGGTCCGAGCTAGAGATAGAGACAGGGACGATGGTACAGGGAACTCATGGCAATCGCCCGGGTAGGCAGCACCTTCTGGGATAAAGCGAGGGTTTTCCAAGCTCCCTTCAGTGCAGCTAGGGAGGCGCCTGCTGCCTTTTGGGGCTCAGCCAGGACAAAGGACCAGTGGCTCCACCAGCACGCCATGGGAGAGCAGACATCACTGCCACAGGGCTCCAGCACACCCCAGCCATGCCACAGCCCCCTGTATTGCCTGTCGGGGACCGCGGGGTCCCCCAGTCCTTAATGAATTGACCCTTTCCTGCTTTCCCGCTTATCCTTTTATGATTGCCCTGGGGCATGGTTCATTTTACTCCCTCCTTTAATGAGTCAAAGGGGTCCAGTTGGAGGCTTTCCAAGACTAAGCTTCCTGCGTTTCTTTACCCTTTCTACAAGCTTAATGAATATGCCACCAAAAAGCTCATTAGATGTAATGTCAGTTCTGCTTCTGGTGCTCCCTCTTGGAGAAACCGCGTCCTGTGCTGGCAGGGAGATAAACCCAATGAAAGCCACAAATAAATATGAAAATACTCTCATCCCTTCTTTTCTGTCCTTCACTTTTTCATGCTAAAACAGGAATGAGGGAAGATTCATGAGCCCTCCAAACTTATGCTCCCACTGGTTATTTACCCAAGACTCTTCCCTCTTGGCCCCTTGGACTAAAACCAACAGCCTGTGGTTTTTGCTCCTGGTTGCTGCTGTGGCAGGGGGACAGTGGTGGTGGTGTGCGGTGGGGAGGTGACAAGTACAAGGCTGTGTGGAGGAAGTGGAGCCTTTAAAGAGTGATGCAAACCACGGTGCTTCTGGGAAGCAATCAGCCCTGTTTACTGCAGGTGAATCAGAGCTCCATGACTGGTGAATCACTGGAGTATTTGACATATCAGAGCAGTGGAAAATGATTCACTGAAGGTGTGATCTCTGGAGAATAGTTTTTTTTCCCCTACAAAGGAAATTTGGGATTGCTTTAGGGTTTGTTTGGGTCCCCCCCTCCCTTCCAGGGAAACTGGAGTTCACAGAGACAGGCAGGCCAAATGGTGGAGTGGCAGAAGAAATTTAAAGGTGCAGTTATTTGGTTGGGAATAGCTCCCTCCTGCTGCTTGTCCTTGGCTATCACTTGTCACACACATATGTGAGTTGCAACTAGTCACCAGGAAGGAAGATGCAGCCAAAGGGAGAGGATGTGGTTACTTTGCAATATACTGTATCTCCGCTAGAGAGTTGCAAAATGCATCATTCTTAACTTGTGAGCCCCTTGCATTCTCCCCGAAGGTACAGGAGAAAAGAAGTTCTTCTGCCCCTGTATTTCACTTTCTACAGATGTGTTTTTCAATGTAACGTTATTTTGTCATCTGCATTACAATCATCTGGTGAGGAGGTCTTCTATTTTGGGAGTGAGTATTCTCAGCTCTAGGAATCATAAAGTCTAATATGGCTTTTGATGCATTGGGAGCACTAACACCCTCATAAAAAATCCTATTTATGTTTGAATTTGAGCAAGGTATTACAATGATTTAAAGGGTACAAGTCAGGAGTGTGCCAAGATTAGTGGCCTGCTATTGGTCTTAATCTTTCCCCCTTACCGTTTCCAAAGATGTATTAACAGCTTCAATTTTTAATTTGAATTTTCTTTCCCTGTAAGATATCATTAAGTTGAAAGGTGCAAATGAATGACACTGGTAATTTGGTCTGCTTGAATGTCTCTGCCTAGGATGGGAGGGTCAGATGTTTCCAAGTTGCTTCCCCAATGTGGCTATCAGTTATAGATTAGGTCACATCTTGTACCTCCAGAGGTGTGGAGAAGGCAACAGGGGCCCTAAGTCCCTTTAAACTTTCCAGACTTTCTCTTTCCAGGCTGTTTCAGGGCCGGAACAGCCCTGTTACTTAACTTTTGTCTACTTTCTTTAGCGTACATCTCAGGAGACAGCAACACTCTTGCTGGGTACGGCCCCCTGGTGTGAGTGCAAATCACAGGATGGTCCCCAGTTTGCAGAATGAGGCCACCCATCACTAGCATGTAGAGACAGAAGTGTTGCTTTTGCAAAGTACCTGCTCTAAAAATGATGCCACCTAGATACTAATAACTGTTTATATTTTGCATTATTATTATATGATAATTAATGCTGTGATACATAAAAGCTTCTTGCACAATTAAAATGACGAAGTAATAATATGGAAGATGGGAATCTCTAGAGCTAAGGGACAAAGGGAAGCAGCAATTAGTGGAGCTATCTTTAGATCTTTGGCCCTTCACAAGGGCAACAGAGAGTTATTTAATATGGGGGTTGGGAAAGCAGTCCTCAAAAAAAAATCATGTAGGAAAATACATGTGCCCTGAGTTGCTCAGTTCTCCCTCATTCTCCCTGGTATCCATTCACTTCTAAAACAGCCCTGTGTTTCTTAGCATTTTTAAAATGAAACTGTCTTATATCCCTTAACCTTGTCTCTGAGGGAGACAGAAATTCTACCAGGAAGCCCTGTGAGAGATTAGCACTGCTGATACACTCGCCACCATAGCTACCACCTCCTTATTTGTCCAGGAGCATGCTGTGTCTGGCAGCTGGTAAGAAAATAAATAAATAAACCCCAGGAATCAAATTCCTGAGGAATCTGGTCATTTCAAGGTTCCTCTATACATTCACAGGTTTTAAAGGCCAGAAGGGACAATTATATTGTGACCTTTGGTGCACCATAATCCATTGAATTTCTCCCAGTGTTGCCGGCACTCAGCCATATGAAATGAGTTTGTGCTCTTTAAAATCTCCTCAGCTCTAGTCTCTTCTCTCAAACAATCCCCTCTTACCCCTCATGCTCTCCCCTTCAGCACTGCCTGTGTGGGCAAGTGTGTTTTCAGGTCCTCTAACAGAAGCAGCAGTATTTTACGTTAAAGCAGCACAGCGCGATCCCTTTAACCTGTGCTCGCTGCTTCACCTCCAAGCTTTCTCACAGCATTTCAGCCTGGCTCCCAGAGGTGGGGATGACCTTCACAGATACACCACAGATATGTCCTGTTTGGGTCCCTTCCACGGGGAGGTTTTAGGGCAGTGTTTTTTCCCCAGCAGGGAGGAGGGGTGGTACCTCTGCCAAATGGCAGGGGAATAGTAGCGCTGCAGCGGGGAGGCTGGCTGGGCTACAGCCTATGTAATGTGTCTCAATGCTGCCCCGAAGGGGGAGAATTCATGCCTTTTCCTGTTATTTATTCTGTGATGGCTGCAGCCTGGGGTTGGGCTGCCTCTCAGATAGACAGTGTCAGCCAGTGGCCAGCCTGGCTGATGGGTCTGCTTTGCGTGGAATTGGGAGCACATCAGCGTCGGGGGAGCAGGAAACCTCCTCTGGGCCCAGAATGGGCAGAGCTGAAACCCTGCAACAAGCATAGGATGGTTTCTTAGGGGCTGAAGAGGCTGTGAAGAGAGTCTGGGTCGAAATCACTGGGCTGGGTAGAGCAGGGGCAGAGCGCCCTTGGCCCTGAGTCAGAGCAGCCCTCCAGGCACACCTGTGTGGAAGAGATGACTGGTTCCTGTAGAGAGGCTGAGTAACTTGTTTCTTTAGTCAGAGGATTATTGCCTCCCCAGCAGGGTGGACAGAGCCTGGCAGCTGCGTGCAGCTCAGCAGAAGGCTGATAGCAAAAGGAAGGCTGAAGCTCCAAAGCATCTTGGAGGTGCAGAAGCTGCTGCTTGCTTCCCTGTGCTTGACATGGCAGCAACACTGCATTTACCTCGGTGCACAGGAGGGCTAAGTCTGGCTTTGGGACTGTAAATGTTAAATTAGTTCTCTCCCTTTCAGTTCTCTTAGGATGTTTCCCACTTCCACACAGGCTCACAGGTTAGTCTGAACTGAGATTCTTTCTGTATCCTCAGACACTGTAGGGGTGAAACATACATTCTGCATACTGAATCAGCAAGAGTGACTTTTTGGCTGTGCTTTACATCAGGCTTAAATTGTATGGGGTTTTGGGGAAGGGGGATAGTTAGGCATACATCAAGCAAAGACTTGCCCCTTGCCCCTCTGGCACATTCTGAATGTGCCAGAGCTCCTGCAGCTCAACCCAGTATCTTCAAATACATGTTGCCTCTGAGCCTTAGAGCCAAGGGATCACATGGGGTTGCTCTTCCTTCTTTTGGTCTGTTTATTTACTTCCCTATTCGTTCAGGGCAGATGTCTAGCTATTCTAGCTAAGCAGCAAAGCTTGAAGGCTCAGGCCAGCGAGCAAATAAAAAGAAGCCCAACTGTACTACTTCAAAAAATCTAAATCTCATGATCTGTTAAGCTTGTCTCCCTGTCTGCCAAGGGCCTGGCTGGTGATTCCGGACTGATTGGTTGGCAGGACTGCCATTTCCAACAGTTTTCCAGCCTTCCCACAGGAGCAGTGATGTGGTTTATATATTTCAGTCTGTGCTTCAGCCTGCTGCTGTCTTTAAAATGGCTGAAAGTCCTTAGCAAAGGGAGTAGGTGTGCCTAAAAAAAATCTCTTCATGCGGTGCCCTCTTCTCCACAGCTGTGATTCACTCACCATTATAAACAATGTGATAACTTAATTCTGATGGGCTGTTTTAATGTGTTATAAAATATAAATTTAGGCAGCACGTAAAATAAGCTTTTCCTGCCATATGACAGAAACCACAACTGTCTGGCAAGGACACACAAGCCAGAACCTGAAAGGAAGCAAAGCACAAAGCCAGACATGATCTTTGATCATATGTTGTTTAAAATTAACAGCACAGATCATAACCACACTTAAATAACACATCTGTCTGGGGGTTAGATAGTAACACACAATATGCTTTTTTAATTCATTATGCATTTGAATCTCTCCCAAGTAACAGGTGGTTTTCTGACAACACAGCCTGCCAAAAAAGCGCTTGAGAAAGGGCTGGCTGATGGTTATCCTGGGAGGTGAGGTAGCCTGGGTTCCTGGATAGCAACAAGCCCTGGCTTTCTTAACTCTTTTCCTGCTGGTTCTCCATCAGCTCCTGCTATAATTAATGCCCTGCCTGCATTACAGCACCTGTATCTGACTGCTGAGTGGGCTCAAAGGGTAGCACTGACCTCACCAAACATGTTTCCTCAAGGGATAGATCTGAGCTAATGACCTTAGAGACCCTTCATGGCCACCAGAGAGGAAATGGCACCTTTGGAGGGCCATTCATCCTGGGATGTAGCTGTCTCAATGGTGGCTGTGCCCACAGGAGGTCTGCTTGTCCCCCTGAACCATTAAGGGAGTGACAAACCTGGATGGTGACATCTACACCACAGACAGGAGTTGGAGAAGTGAATCCCATCTGAGCTGCTCACACACTGCTCTGGGAGAGCTCAGACCATCCAGACTGCATTGATGTGGCCATGTGTTGCCCTCTACCAAGGGTATGTCAGAACAGTGCTGGTGGCATGTGGACAAGAGGTTGGGGTCTGTCATGGCAGGCATGCCCCAGGCTGTTCACAAACCCCTTCAAGGTGGAGGGGAGGGCATCGCTCTGCCAGGACTGGTGTTCCACCAAATGGTGACTGGCACCTAGTCCAAGAGAGGGAAGTGTAAAACCACCACACCTTGCTTTTCCTTGCAAAAGAGGCTACACAGATGATCCCACTGCAGCATGAGGCAGGGATATGATTAACTGTACCTCATTATGCATGACAGCAACCACTAGAGCTTATAAAATTAGCCACATCTTTTAGAACTCTATCTGTGCTGTCTGGAGTCCAACACACGTGCCGCTGCACAGCTCCCCGGGGCCCTGCTGCGAGGTTTCTGGTGAGGAGCCCAAGAGCAATCCAAGCTGGTAAAGGAAAGAGGGGAACAGGATGTGGTCCCACTTCTCCTCTTGCTTCTTGCTTCTCCTCTGAGCATACTTTAGGTGGTCCGTCTGTCCCTCTGGCAGTCTCTGGAGCTAATCCTAGGGAGAAGGGTCCTGGCCTCAGCCCTCGAGAAGTGAGGTGAGCTCAACTCCAGCAGTCATGAATTTGTGTCCCTTCATGTACTCCAATTATAGCAGTCATTCATTTTGACCTGCTCCTTGTATAAGCAGCTGCTCTGGGAGGCGAGGGAAAGAGAGACATGACTTCCTCCAGGGCTTGCTCATAGTCATTTCTGTTTCTGGCCAAATAAACTCACCAGAGGCTGATGGAAAGAAGCCTTTCCCTCTTGCCAGGAGCACTTTGATCCTCATACTTCCAGGTTTGAGGGGAATGGCTTCTTTCAGGTACTTGGTCCTCCAGACCGGATGGACCAGGGAAGTTGAGCTTTGTAACCTGGGAACAGAGCTCTAGACATTCAGCCTAGTCTCTTTCCCACATAATGACATGTTAGCCCTCGGGGTCCTCCTGGGTATGATGTGGTATGATTTGATCCCAGCCACTCTGTTAGTCAAAAGGAAGCTTTGAGAAATCCTGACACTGAGCAGGCTGCAGACGAGTGCTGGGCTCAGGGACTTGACAAGCCTGTGTCCAACTCTTTCATTTTGCTGTGAATTCTTCCTCCTTCTCACACATTCATCACACTGGTCTGCTTCGACTAGCACCTGGGTAGGGATCAGCACTGGGATTACTTAGCACAGCAGGGCTGCTAGGGCTCCTAGGCTGTGCTGTACTGCAAACGGCAATGATATGAGACCCTGAAGATGAGGGGTTTGGGTTCTGGGGCTTTGGTTTAAGCTTTTTGCCTGCTGGGCAAGTAGAGACCTGCAAATCATACACTTATAGACAAGAGAGGGGCGCAGTCATCAACGCTACCTAACCACAAAAGTCACTTTTCTTGCTGCTTGCAAATTAGGGGACTTTCTAGGAACAGCACCTGTGCAAAGTGCACACACACCAAACGTCAGCAGTCGCAAACTGAACTGGTGGGGATTGCCCGGGCACCTCCCCACATTGCTGCCCCCTGGTGCCCTTGCCCTCCTTTCCCCTGCACCCCTGGGCAGGGGACGGAGGGATTTCCCCCAGGTCTAATGCCTCCAACCACAGGAGGTTGTTTCCCAGCGCTGGTGGAAGAGATGAACCACCTCCCCTGGGTGTGAGAAAGCACATGCGTTTAAAAACCCCGGTGCGGGGAGAGTCAGAGCTATCCCAACGGTGAACCTGCCTGCAGGGGTGCCACAAAAACAGGACCCCATCAGACAGGTTGAAAGCTGGTTTGTGCACTGTGTGTGGCACATGTGTAGTGGGTACCCAGCTGCTTTGAGAGGGCTGGGGGCTCCCTGGGGCTGCTGCTGCCCACCACCCTGGCGGCAGGGCGCGTCGGCAGAGCGCAGCTGTCAGCCGCCATCCGGGGGGACAGGCTGTGTGTTTACATGAGCGATCATATGGTAACCTCTTCCAGCTCATGGGCAACGCTCAGGGTTACCTCATCTGCAGCCAAATTACCTCATCGATGTGAAATGCAGCGAGTGCAAGGCAGGAGCAACGCAGGCTGTGCTGCTCTCGGGACACGGCTTCCTTAGTAGCAGGCTGCGGAGGAGTGATCCAGCCCAGCCACTGAGGGTATAAATTTGAAATCTTGAGTTTTGCAGTTATCTCAGTTCCAGAGGTCCCTCATAAATGATCTGGGATTGTTTCGCAGTGTGAGAAGGCTACGCTGGGGTATTTGTGCTGGTCCTGGTGCACAGGACCCATTGGATCCCTACACACCAGGGCCCATCAGATCCTTGTGCAAGAAGTCTGCTGTGCTGGCCCGCAGTCCAGCTCCTTGCAATGCCCAGCTACTATGCAAAATCCCTGCAGGAGTGTGAGGAGCAGCAACCAGGCTGTTAATCTCCACCACAGGCTCAGACTAGGAGAGCGGATCTCTCTGCATGCTCGGGTTTAAGAATATTTCTTGACCCAGATGGTCCTGCTTCACCTCTTTAAAAACAAACCAACAAACTATACATATATGTATAAATAAAAAGTAGCATGCAATGCCTAGGAATATATAATAAATTATTGGTGCCATAGGCAGGGGAGTTTACTGGATGCTGTTAAGCTATTCACAATGTAAAGGACATACTGACCTAGAATGATCTCTTTCTTCCAATCAGCATTTAAACTGTAACAGGAGGAGAGCCAGTATTTGTGCTTTGGTAAGGTTAACCCTTCAGGCTACCCTTACAGATATTTACTCTAGGATTTTGTGCAAAATTCCAACCCTGGCAGGCCATATTTATTTCTAATCAACCCGTTTATTAATCAAGGAAGCTGTGAGCTGGAGGCCAACACTTCTGAAAACAACCATATTTTAAATTCCTTAGAGCGCATACATACATACATATGTATTTGTATGTGTGCATGTATATATTTTTTTTTTCACCAAGCCTGTTTATCATGTCCAGTTGGACACGCTGTGTGAGCACAGCTGCTCTTATCTGGCATGGGGTAGTATATTAAAGGGAAGATTAAGACTATCATTTTGCTTTATTTCATTTCTCAAAGCTTGCTATGCATAGCCAAACCCTGTGCTTCTGTGTGTGTGTGTGAGTGCAGAATAATAGTTGTAAGCGGTGTTCACGCATGGAGTCTCCAGGCACTAGGTAAGGCACATCTGGAGTTCACAGCATCCTGAAGATAGTTGCTGGAATCCCAGGAGCGTGGGTTGGACTGGGAATGGGGGCCCGGTATCCATGGTGAGGCTCCCTATCTCACAGTGCCAGGTGTGTGTGTGTGCAGTTAGTTCTTGGAAAGACTGGCCTCAGGGGGGGAAAGAGAGAAACCAGGAGAGGGGTAATTAGGAGCTACCTTGCACAACTGAGCGAGCTCCTCAGGGATAGGTATGGGAAGGACAGTGCTTGGAGCAGGTGAAGCATGCAGAGGTTTCATGCAGCCTGTGAGCGGCCATGCTGGCTCCCTTTTCGTTTCTTCTTTTTATTTTTCCTTTCTTTTTTTTTTCCTTTTTCTTTTTTTTTTTTTTCTTTTTCCTCTTCTTTTTCCTTTCTCTTCTTCTTTTCTTTTTCTTTTCTCTCTTCCATCCCTATTATCAGGAAGGGAAAGAGGCACAAGCGTGGAAAATGGAGCTTCTGAAATAATTCCAGAAGGCTCTGTTTGACAGCATCAGTGCTAGTTGTTCTCTATCTTGAAACAAGATCCATATTTGGATCAATAGAGATTTGTGTGGGGGGAAGTGTTCCCTTTTATTTCTTTGTCAACTCGATGTGGCAGAGCTGCAAAAAACCACATGCTCTGAAAGCTACTAGCATGAGACGAATTATTAAAACAAACCCTTTCCGTCTGCGTTGTGTACACTTCATCTGTTTCCACACATAGACCTAGAGCATGGCTTCACACAGACCTACACTGTTCCAGCCCTCCACATTGAAAAATGTGATCATTTCACTTGTGGAAGTTTGGAGCCTCTTGAATCCCATCTCAGCTTCCCAGCATCCTGCAGACCAACAGCAGCATGGTGCTGCCTTAAGCTCCCAGCAAAAATTGGGTGAATACGGCTCATAATCCAAGCTTAAGTGGATTTATGGGGTGAAGAGGCAATCTTCCTTCTGTTCTGTGTTTCATGGTGCTGCTTGGAAAGAAAACTGATGCATGAATGTATTAAACCTTCCCTCCTCTCCAAGCCCTACACCACGCTGGAAAACAGCATGTCCTTATGGGGTGCTGAGCACTGGTCCTTGTGAAGCACTAGGAACCATATTAAGATCAAAATCTGATGAAGGATCAGACTGGGAAAGGCCTTTCTTAACTAAATTTACTATTCAAGTAATGTTCAGTATAGTGGCTTTCTTAAGAGTTTTGCTGCTGTCTTCCAGGCAAGTGGGGATAGTGCTCCATGTGCTGGTGCAGGCATCAGCCTTATTTTGCAGGATCAATTTTGAAGTCAGGGAATTAGGAGAGGAACCTGAATTCTCTCATGCAGGTGAAATTATGGAGAGGAAGATATGACTCATTGGTGGGGCAAATTGAGCCTGCCAGCTGGGCTTCATTCAGCTGAAAAATATGCCCTCGTGGCTGCAGAGAAGCCAACCAGAACTAACCAGAGGGGTGCAAATCTTCCAGTCAAACTGCATATTGGGAACAACAAAGCAAATCATTCAGGTAGAAGGCATGCAAAACGCAATTGGTTCTCTTGCGCTTTACCTTGAATGGATTAAATCTGGCACTCAATGTGTGAACCCACAAGAGCTTGAACGGTAGTAAGCTGGCGTAAGGCTGGCTATAATTAGAAGTGATATCTGCTCAAAATTAATGTGCCAAATGTGCCTTCAGGTGTATTCATTCTCCATCTTGCTTTTTAGTCCAGGCCTGACACATTTGGGATTCTTGCCACAGGAACTGTACCAAATGACTCACTCACAGTGGTAGCCCTGTGCTGAAGACTGCCTACAGAATCAGTGGGCCTGGAGTTCTGCATGATAGGCAAAACCTCAGGAGACTGACATATGGTCAGTTGGTTCAAATAAGCTCTTTGAACTTGAAAATCTGTCTAAATTTTTGTCTTCTTTCTTTCTGCCATTTCTACAGTGGTGGCTTTTTTTGGCTGGTTCCTACCTTTGTTTATTCTTCTCTGTCTTCTCATTCTTTATAGTCTCTGTGAGCTTGGACAGTCCTCATTCTCAAATTCTTCTTATTAACAGCAGGCACCAGAAACTCTCTGTTTTCTCTTGACTCCTTGACAGCATCTGAGGTTTTATAGGCCCTCTGGTGACTCAGCTGTAAAGACTGGAATGCTCTCTGCTAATTTCCCTCTGGCTGCTCTCTTGGTTGCTCATGTAAGAAGGGACAGATCTGCAAAACCACTTAGGGGCTGCAGAGGTGAGTACTGCAGAGCCCAGCTATAAGGTGTTTTTGTGGAATACACAACCCAACAGCAGTGGCTGGGCAGCCATCAACAGGAGAAGGTAGGCATTCAGGCTCATCTTCTGGATCAGGTAGCAGAAGGGAGTGCAACATCTCCTGCCTCATGGAGGGGCTTACTTTTCTTTTCCAGAAAAACCCAAGGGTGTCGGGCAGGTATTAGTTGATTTTACAATGATATCATAGAATAGTTAGGGTTGGAAAGGACCTTAAGACCGTCTGGTTCCAACCCCCCTGCCATGGGCAGGGACACCTCACACTAGACGTGAAAGAGACAAGGCTCTATGCAACCTGGCCTTGAATGCTTCCAGGGATGGAGCATTTACCACTTCTTTGGGACAACGCATGCCAGTGCCTCACCACCCTCACAGTAAAGAACTTCTTCCTTATATCCAATCTAAACTTCCCCTGTTTAAGTTTTAACCCGTTACCCCTTGTCCTATCACTTCAGTCCCTGACGAAGAGTCCCTCTCCAGCATCCTTGTAGGCCCCCTTCTGATACTGGAAGGCTGCTATGAGGTCTCCACGCAGCCTTCTCTTCTCCAGGCTGAACAGCCCCAGCTTTCTCACCACACTAAGTGTCTGGTTGGTGCTGTGTGCACCCTGCCCAGACACTTAAAAAAGTGTTCCTGGATCCAGTGCTATTAACAAAACCCAACCAAGCTGAAGTTTGCTCTGGCACTCTGAATTTGCCAACCTGATTTTCATGTGTTAGCAAATTAAAATGCAGTTTCTTGCCTTTTGTAAGTCCAGTCATCTTTTAACACCTGTTGGTCTTTTAGAAACCATTTTAGGGGTTTTGTAGCATCTTGTCCTGTTGTGCTTGGCATGTCAGGAAGATCTATTCTTCACACAATTCCCCTCAGATCAGATTGATAATATGTATTGAATGATGTTGCTTAAATCAATGCAAATTGATTGAGGGCCTCAGAGCGTCTGGAATATAACAGGAGAAGAGAGACCAATTTCCCGAAAGGATATTCATGGACATTTTTACAGTGATGCCCAATTTCTGCCCAAAAGGAAAAAGTTGCAGGTCATTTGAGAGGATGACATGCTTTGTGTTGAAATTGAGAACCTGTGCAAGATGGGTTATGATGTTCCCTGAGTACTGTTATCCCTCTTACTTCTTTTAACTTCCATTAACTGCTAATGAATTACGTTGACCATTGGATTACGGTCAGCAGGGAGTCTTAAAGAAAAAAATTTGGTTGTCTTAATGAGGAAGTGGGAGGGAGAGCAGATGAGAGGGATTTTAATGGAGAAAACAAACATCATCAGGCCATGGGGCTGTTTATTTTGCAGTCGGATTGCATGCAAGAGCAGGGAACCCAAAGAGCCAAGCTGCCCCTGCTGAATTTCTGTCCACCTCCTCCATCCTGCTCATAATCAGAAGCAGCTCACATAGCTGTCTTTGTGCTAAAGCTTACAAGCAAATTGGACAGGGTGTCAGGCTGGCTATGAAATATGACAAATTAACAGCCAAGGCTGCTACTGCCCTGGTTACAGACACTTCATTTAGAAGTTATCATGTTACTGGATGCTTTCTGTAATTTGTGATGATACTGACTGTGATAAATTGCAAGATTCAGGCAAAAATTTCAGCCCATTCCTGAAGCTGAATATCAAGGGAGGAAATGGTTGTCAATACTGCACCACTTACCTTCAAGCCCCGAATGAGAAAAGATCTCACAATAACAATAAAATTCTCAGTCACTGAGCACTGTAATTAAATTAAGCTAATTACATTACAATTAGCAAATCTTTAATTTATATTTAATGCACTGGTTAAACTTTATGTGGTAACCATAAAGCTTTCTGAGCAGTAATCCTGGTGGGTAAGCATTGCCACCAACCTGGGGTCATTGCTTGATGCTAGAGAATTTCCTGAAAGTAATAAATAATTGCTTTTTATATCTAGCTTGAATAGGTTTCCATGCAAATACTTCAGGCACATAATTTAATCACTTACTTCCCTTTACCTTGATGGCTGATCATGGAAAAATGAATGTTCCACATTTCAGTCCACTCCATTGGTACCATGGATTATTTGCGTGCTCATTGGATTGCTCATTGTTTTTTAAAGCTGGTGGCTCTCTCCAACGACCCAAAGAAGTCCTTATCGGGTGATTCACTAGTGGTTACTGGACATTCCTCCTCATTTCTGTAGGACTCCATGTGAGAAAAGGTAGGGGAATGTGGTCCCTTCAAGGTCTGCATACCAGGTGTGTCTGCATCTCTCACCAGACAAGAGGAAACTTTGGCATGCTAAATGTGCTTACGTTTACATAGAAATTAGGGACCTGGGTGTAAAGCTCCCTGAAACCTGTGTAAA
Source organism: Pezoporus occidentalis (assembly GCF_034315485.1). NCBI lineage: Eukaryota > Metazoa > Chordata > Aves > Psittaciformes > Psittacidae > Pezoporus > Pezoporus occidentalis. Next base: position 6,978,993 of record NW_026915724.1, on the reverse strand, counting down.
GCTCCCTGTAGCCTATGTTCAACTCCCATCCGGTCTTAGAGGCAATGAGACTGTACAGGTTCTTCAGTCTTTGCTATCAAAGTTCCTGAGGCATCTAATGTTGCTTCAAAGCATGCCTAACTAGTGCTTCTGCCCTGAGCAGACTGTGCAGCATGGTACTTATCTGATATTTAAGTTGGATTAGAAAACGTGAACAGTACATTCATCCCCTTATCTTATTGCAGGTCTCAGTCGCACAAGGACGCTTCAAATCTACTTGCTGTGCTCTGCCATATCTGGTCCATCTTTGGCCATTAGGCCAAATGTTTCTTCTTTCTTACCATCTACCTTATAAAAAGAAAATACATACATACTACCTATGAAGTATGACTGCTTTGTAAAGAGAAGGGAAGGGCGGTCTTTCCACCTCAAATGCCTTATCAACAGGGTGACTGAGAGCTCTTCGCAGAGAAGCAAATCTCCTCAGGCAGGAAAGGGGGAGCAGCACTTTGTGTAGGACAGTTCAACTGTTGCAAAAGATGGAGTATTTCACTGACATGGGTTCTTGTTTTGACCACCCTGTGTGATTGTGCTCAGATCTGCAGGAAAGAGGCATCCGAAGTGGAAAAATGCACAACATAAGATACCTAAGTTCTGGAGAGAAAAGGGATTTTAACTGCACTCGTATAACCTCTTCTCAGATTTTCCTAGAGGTAGGCTATGACTGCTCCTCTGTCAGTCTCATGTTTTTAAAGCTATGGGCTGAATCTATGCGGATCAGGGCTGAATGCTTTGATCTTAAAAAGCCTATGCCCAGCTGTGATTTCCCCTGTCTACTGGAGGAGGCGAAGGTGAAGGGGGTCAGGAATCAGCGCATCCCAAACCTTACTTGTACTGTACAGCTGCACCCGCTTAGCTGATCCCATGCTGAGCCAGAGCTGGGCTATCCCCAGCATCATGCTGGGATGGTACCAGCTCAGTCCTCTGCAGAGGACTGGGCTTTTTGCCCTGTGTCAGCTTTACTGATGTAAAGCACCTACCCAGCTCCTGGGATGCGAGCTATTATCTCTGCAGGGCTCTCTGCTTCTTGGAGTAGATGTATCTGCCTCCCTGCCGCTAGCTCCAGGCTCTCTTGCATGGCAAGCACCAAGGCACGTGTTGTAGCTCATTTTTTTGGATCTGGTCCTGGCTTCTTAGGGACCAGATGTAATTTGTTCATGCACCTTGAGCTCTGCAGGTGACTCAGGAGCGTGGGTCTGGCCTCTACCTACATTCAGCATGAGTGAGAGGCAGCCATTCCGTGCAGACAAATTGACGTGTTGCTGCCACACTAAATACATGGAAGGGAAATGGCTGAGCTGGAGGAGCTGAGAACAGAGCATACTTAAAACTGCAAACATTTGGGGTTTTTTCCTCCTTAAAATTTTGAAAATTTGTCCTGTCAGCACTGAATAATTATATTAAAAAATAATTGAAAAATGTGTTATTTTACATCTTACAAGTAAACAGAGCAATGGCTCAGCATTGCGTATGGAGTGACCTACAGTCCTTGTTTTGTTTGTGTGGGACCTAGAACAACTGCTGTGTTTATTTTTTCCTGGTAATCTCTCTAAAAGCATGGAAAAAGAAGGCACAGACTGTGCTTTTTTTTTCCCCTCCTGTCTTTTTGAGAATTGAAATAATTCATGTTTCTCTTCTGCGGAATGAATTTCCCAACTGCAATACTGCACATTGAGTGTATCTGGAAAGGATGCCTCCTTGTTCGATGAACTGAATTGTGCACACAGTTGGAGACTCTGACAGTGCCAGCATCAGTGAATGCAAGTTGCATAAAAAAGAGGCAGCATCATTCATGACACTAATGAACAGTCTTTCCTCGTCTAACAGAGAAATCTTTCCCAAGGATAACGATTCTCCTAGCATTTTCTTAGCCATAAAGAAGAGATTGTGTTGGGTCTTTGGTTCTGTACGAAACTATCAGGAGGATTCTTAGGCTGCAAACAGAAATCAATGTTTCTGTGATACTGTATTGGCTAAATACTTAGACCAGAGAGAAAAGATTTTGTTCTGACTGCACAGTGAACTTCTTGTTTTGCTTTGCTGCTACAAGATTGTGAAAATAGTGTGAAATTTAAGGGGACATATTTGACTCTGAGCAAGCCTGCCAGCAAGCTCTAGTCGTTTATTGCAATGCGATGTACCTAATTCACTCGTATAATCCTACAGCTTTAAGTAACTGTAACTTCATTGATTTCAGTGGAATCTCGAGAGTAAAAGGGGAAAATTAGTGTGACATAGCAGTGATTCAGCTTTAATGTATTTCCTCATTCTTCTCCAGGTATTTATTATCCTTTAAGAGACAACCACTTTAAATCTTTCTTATTACTTGAAAAAAAGCCTCCTAAGATATGAACAAAGCCAATACACATAGCTGAAGGGTCTCTGGGGATCTGTTCTACAACATGACAATTAGACAAGATCTAAACTAGGGGCTTGATCGTAACAGCAATTAAGGGTATGATTCTTTCTTTAAACTGCTGAAATGAAAGCTAAACTATGGATTTAGTTTTATCCGGAAAGTATGATTTGCCTTGCATAGCTTTATTGGAATCATTGAATGAACATGGCCTGTACCTACTTATTTGTCAGCGTATACTATGTCACCCCTAGGAAGCCTTGTCAGTTTAAACATATTACTGCAGACTAGACCTCAAACCAAGATTCTAACTATTTTATTTCTTCTGCTGTGCCCCTTAAAGATTTTGTACCTTGCTCCCTGCCTTTTGCATGTATTTCTGTGCAAACCTAAATAATACTTAGTAGGTCTCTCCTTCATTCACTCTCTAATTTCCTAGCGCTTTGCAAGTGTCTCCAGTGCTGTGAAGTTAGATCTTGATCCATGATACACATTCATTTGTGGGTGATCCCACTAGTTTTAACGGTCTAACTTTTTGGCCGTTTGCAATGCCTTTTGGTGAAGGAAACCCATGGAGATAGATTTGTCTTGGAGATTATGTTTGTGCTTGTGATAGCAACCATAATGATTGAGATTATAGCAGAAAAAGAGTTTGAAGCTTGCCTTTCGGTTAGAGGTAAAATCATACCTTTTACCATTGAGAGCATTTAGTTACCCACCATCTAGCTTTCTCCACTTCCTCAAGACATGCTAGCATCTTCAAGAGAGATAATTTAAATTAGAAAATAAAAAAAAGAGAAGAACTTTACATCATGACTGAACAGTTTGATACGAGTAATTTAAAGAAGTATATTTTAGGACTGACTATGATTAGGTTACAGGGTGCTTTAAAGTAAATTTATTACATACTGTGCATTAGTATCAGGCACAAGGCTTTTGTCACTGGAGGAAATCTCTTCAAAGGAGCGGAGCAAATCCCTCACATTGGTGAAGTAATTCCTGATCTCCCTCGCATGACTGATTTCTACAGGAGTGAAGCTTTTGTGATCCATGCATTTGCAATAACCAGCTACAGCTACAGTAATTAAATGGTTTAAATCTACCATCCTATATGGATTCACTTTGATTGCTTGCTTTCTTACTGTTCCTGTTACTGGACTCCAGAAATTAACACTTTGGTAGATGCTGGAAAAGCCAGCTTTCCCCTATTCCTGCTGTAAAATGGGCCCCATTAGAAAACAAGCCATTTATTGGCATTGAGTTTGCATTAATACAGTAATAATATTTATGCTTTCAATCACTGCAAATTGCAAAGTACGATGCCAACTCAAGCAGAGATACTATTTGGTGCTATTTTGTCAGCAAGTTTTTATTAGCTCGTTGGATTTACTAGAATTAGAGGGCTTTTTGAGGAAAAAGAATGAAGCGTCTTGCAGTGGGTATTACACATTGAAAGATTAGCAGGTTGTTTCAAGTTCTGCCTTCATTCTCTGAGCAGTAAAGGCAATTACTACATCTGGAAGAACATTGACTCATGACATGGGACATTTCTGTTGAAGCTGGCGCCCGAGATTTTGTCTGTCTGTTCTGCTGTAACAGAAGCTAAACTGAAAATTATTGTTAGTCCTCTACAGGTCTGGCAGCTTTGCAGCTCAGCTCCAAGTCTAGAGGAGAAATCAAGTGTTCAGTCTCCAATATGCTTGTTTACAAAAGACACAATTATCTTTCTCAGTCTCTCACAGGAATGTGAAAGCTTAAAACCCACTTTTTTGTCTTTGTTCCCAAACCCTGAGCTTTTCACCTGAGAAACCCTTCTAGGTCAAAGCTCCTCCTCTGAGACCATATGACCTTTAAAGGTGGGCTTAAACCTTTTTTTATGCAGCTGCTCTGCAATACAAATGAACCTCAAAGCTTTAGCAGCCAGACAAAGAAGAGGTCTTTAACCCACCCAGTCTCTGTAAGGGGGGTCATTTATGCTTAAATGACCCCTAATGGGCAAGTGATGAGTACTGTTCAACACAACAATATTAATGGGCAGGCAGGAGCACAGAGCAAGGGGTAAGATGGATGTTTGTGTGTTTCCATACCTTACAAAGCAAAAAGGGGTGGGCAAACTTACCTACTCCTTTCCCAAAGGACAGCCAATAGCATCTGAGTACTTCAAAAGCAATGATGCTTTTGTCAATTTATTTCAATGAAATGAAAAGATTAATAAATTCACATTTAATTAGATAAGTTTAGATTTATTTGGATTGTATAGCCCAGCTGATATGAAGGTGAGGAGAAGTAGAAAATTTACTTTATTTCCAATGATCTGATGTCCATTTCCATGGAAACAGAAATGGAAGCAGGAACCAAACATAAGCAGTCACAGCCCTGGTTAATTGCCCATGGCTGCTTTCTGTTTCCACTTCTATAGTGCTGAACTCTATGTTTTCTACTGACCCTGTTACTATAAAACACTGTGTGTGATAGGGGACTGGTGAGGGGAGATGGGGCACAAGAAGGCAGAGAGGGGAAACATCTGAGAGGCAGCATGCAGGTTTTCCAGGCTGATCAGTGAGAAATCTCCCTTAAGATTTTGTTTTACTTGGCTGGAAAAAAAAAAAAAAGAGTAACATCAGAAAAGTAATTTTAATTAAGTTATTGCTATGAGCCTGGTGATATAACAACTCTTAATGATGATCAATGCAAATCTGGAATTGCTCCATGGCAGTCAATGACAATATAACAGGTATTAAGGACAAGCTCTGGCCTTTAACAAGAAATGCAAAAAATACTAACAGAAAGTGTGTTTCTGTGATTGCTGAGGGGGTGACAAAAGTTGTATAAGGAGTCAGATCTTGATTTGGCAAGCTCTGATAGCTTTACCATACAACAGAGGTCTAGAAGTAGACCACTGTATTCAATGATAAAATAAAAATTGAGTATGGGAAACAAACCACAAGGAAATCTATTTCCAGGCAGCAAAACGGTTGTATTTATTCATTAAAGTAATTGAGCACCTCTGCACTCTCAAATTTGGCCTAAAACCAGGAGCAGAAAATAACATTAAAAACAATACTCCCTGTTCTTGTTGTTTCCAAAACCAGATCCCCCAACAGGAAGCAATGATCCCCAGAGGTTCAGCTTCATGGAAACCAAACCAGATCTTAGGCCTTTTGAGGTTTACCCATCTCTTGTAATCATGCTGGCGTCTGTCCTGTAACAGACTTCTTGCTGATATAGAACAGCTCGTTCTAACCTAACTAAGCTATAAACTAACAAAAGACTGCTGTTTGGAAGACCTTGAAAAGGTTTGTGTAAAAAAAAAAAGAGCTTTTGGTGGTTTTTTCTCTGTTGTTTTGTGGACAAAATACTGAAAATAACCCAACATTGCCTTTCAATATGGAAAATAAGGAGAAAACTGGAAAAAAAATGTCTGTGTTACAAGGTGGATGCTCTTAAGCATTGAGACAAGTTAGGCTCAAAGCACAGCAGCTTCTTCCCCGCGGTCTCATGCCCTGCCACTATTCAATGACAGTCTGCAAACATTCAGTGTCTGCCACGTGAGCACTCCTCGTGCTACTCCTCTTTTCTGCGGTGCCCTTCAGAGCAGAAACTACCTTTGTTTACATGTTAAACTTGGATCTGAGAACTAGCAGGAGGTGACAACGGAGTCGTCCATCAAAATATCCCAGCATCGAGCACCACAAGAACGACTGCCAAAGAAGTACAAACTTTTGTAAGTGCTATTCTGTCAGGACGCGCTGCGGTATTGAAATGCACTCGCATTTTCTCCCTGAAATAAATCTTCCTCTCTTTTTTAATACTGCCTGGGATATCATGGAAAGGGAGTGGTGATTTTAAGCTGGGAAATTTGTTCACAGCTTTTGGAAAAGCTTTCCTGATTGTCTAATTGTATATTGCTTGATAGATTGAGCGAGAATTGTTTCAGGTGGGTAGAGTCAAAAGATCAGGTGTAAATGGTGAGGGACGTCTGACTGCAGCTGGAGTGTGGACAGGCCAGATGGCTGTTGAGGAAGGAGGTGGAAACCTGGGGGATTCTAATGATGAGAAGCTCTGGGATGCAGAAAAGCTAAGGTTTCTGGGAGATTTAGCAATCAGCTTCCATGCAGCTAGTGTAGGACATTCTCATGCATTACAGTTGCATTTTATGGCATGGCGTAGCCTTACAATCTGCGGCAGGTAGATGATGTTAAAGTTGGAGCAAAAATGTCCAACTTTAAAGCTCCAAAGCAGTGCACAGATTTTGAAATCACACTGAGTAAAGTCTGACTGAGGAAGAGTAAAGAACACTGGTTTTATCAATTTCCACTGTTTCTAAAATGTCCAGTTTTAAACCATACATTATCTCTGTCTACAAGTCTGTATTTATAAAGAAAAACATATAGAAAAATGTAGATCTCTCACACCTTGTATTACCATGCTGACTTGGTGATAGTTTACCCCCTTTTGCATAAATGTAAAAGACTGCTCATGGCATAAGGTAAGTGAAAGTCAGGCTTAGTGCATAAATAACTTCTGTGCTATATTGTGCAATAGATAAGTAACAGTTGCATGTGGTTTTCTGTGGATTTTGATTACCCACATACTACCAGTGACCTTAAGTAGGATGCAGTGAACATGGACTCTGACAAGTTATGACAGTCACATTCCCATTTGGGCTAACTAAGATGGAGATATAGTTTGAGCTCTGTGCAGCCCATGCCCCCTGCATCTCACACTTTGTCAGATACTTCCTACTCATTTTTGCCTATGGCTTTGCTCAACAGACACATTCACAGATCAGCAGTCTGAAGTAAAGACAAGGGATGCCTTCACTGTGGTCAGACATCTGTTGCACTTCAAGTGTCAAGCCCCCTAGTTGTAGCTTTGGGGCTGTATTACACCTGGAACTGATTTGGCTTCACTGCCTATGGTCCTTCCTCATGTGCTCAGTGGCTGTTTTGTATGATTATAGTAGGTAAGAGTCTGCCTACTCACACTCACTGATTCACTTTCAGGTGCTCTCACATTGATAAATATACAAATTCTTTGATTTTTATAAAAGAAAATAAAAAGAAAGGAAAAAAAATATTACCAACCATTAGAGTTTTCCATTTATATGAAACGTCTGGTACCTAACACGGGAAGAACAACAAGGTGTGCAATCTGATTGAGTTTCTGGGAATAAAAATGACACACATGAAATTGTTCAGAGGTTGCAAAGTCTAAACCCTGGATTTCTTGTGAGTGGAAGGGTAAAACCTAGAGATTTACTTGACTTCATATATGCTCATCAAAAATTAAAGTCCTAAGATACCTTGTGTGTTAGTGGCCTAGCAGTTAAGATGTTATTGAACTTTTGGCTGTAATACTCAAACTTACAGTAAGAGGCCACATTGAGTGAGTCTGATTTTTCCTTTTTTTCACACTAGCTGCTTCTGCTTTGTTCTATCGTATTAAAGGACAAGAAGACTTCCAGAGCAGTAGACCTCCCAAAACAGGAGAGTGACTTGATTTCAAAGTGAAGAGCAAGTAACTGCCAGTACAGGAGCTTGCAGGTTAATTGGGTATCCTGACCCAGACAAAACTCAAAAGAGAGAGCAGCTCAATTCTTTCATTTTGTACATGAAAAATTGCTGTTTGTATTGCGTGGAGTTCAGTTTAATCAGCCCTGTGAGCCACTGTCGTATCATGAAGTGGATCACCCCTTCTCAGGAAGGAAGAGAAGAACTATAGAGGAGGCCCACGAGAATTGAAAGATGGTAACTTTAAAAATAAGTGAAGTTAGTGATTTTGAAAGGCACCAGATTAGCAGCACAGGAAATAGCCTCCCTGATTTAATCGTACGTAAGTGCTTTGAGATAGATTCTTATTCCTTTTATCTTGATGAGTAGCACATCTCCAAGATGGGCACAGCATCTGCTGGGGCAGCTGTGCAGGAGAGATAGGGGTCAAGCCTTAGGTAAAGCCAGCCAGGCTTGTCAGCAGCAGGAAGTGGATAAGCACAGTGTTGTTCCTCTGCCACTCTTTCTCCTATCTACACATCTCGAGGTCAGCCTAGGAAAAAAGCTGCAAAGGAAAAAAGGCGTTTTAAGAGGTGTGTTGTAGCAGATTTGCAGATGAAGAGCTAAAATATGACACTTAGTGCTGCCTAAACACTTTGGGATGGACGCTGATGGTCTTCCTTTGGCCTAGGCAGTATCAGAGGACTGTGAAAGATAGATATATGGGATGCTATAAACATTGCCCATGCTGCACCCTATCCATCTGCTATCTCCATAACGGTCTTGTGGACAGTCTGCTAAGATACCAGGTGTCTACCTGGTATTTGGATCTCAGCATCCTTTGGAGGGTACACTCCAGCCATGCTTAGAGTTGTGCCTACAGACTTGTAGTCTGAAGATATGGTGGAGACCCAAGCAGTCACTCAAAATCACTTGGTAGGATCACCAGGATCTGCAGTCAGAGACCTTAACTTGGGCATACTTCTCTAGAATTAGATGGTACAGGAACACTCCAACTCAGGTTGTTAGCATTCGGTCCTGTTTCAAATACTGCTGTTAATCCACAGAGAAAAGCTCAGAACTGGTGCCAGAGTGATGGTTAGAGTGGTGTCACCACTGACACCTAGACTAAGAGAGACCCAGGCAGGTATGAGACAGCTGTGAATTAACTGTGTTCTTCAGTCCCTTGGAGTTGAATTCAGGGACAGTGTATGTTTCTTGGTTCCACCAGAGTGAAGAGATTTTCCATTAATAGAGTGTTTTGTTGTGGTGTTGATTTTGTTGGGGTTTCTTTTTTTTGGGGGGGGGGTTGTTTTTTTGTTTTTGCCAATAACTGTCTGAGCATAAGAAAGAAGGGAATAATCTTAGGGGATAATGGGAGAGCTGGTGTCCTAGGCATGCTTTACAAAAGTACATAGGAACACATTTTTATGTAGAGTGAAAACGTGACGTCAACTCTTTATCTCCCAGGAGTGGTTAATAGCTCTTACCTACACATTTTCTTCAAAGGATCTTGCTGACTAATTTCCTTTTGGCAGAAGCTGCTCTGCATCTGGAAATGCACCTATTTGTTGCTTTCCGCCTTTCCACCTTTGTCGGTCTCCTTGTGAACTGCCTTCAGCCGCTCTTCCTGGAGCAGGTTAGAGCTTGTTGCTCTCGCCTCTCCTCTCACCTCTCCTGCTCCAGGAAGCTTGAGGAGCAGTTGTAAGTAAGCTGTTGCTTTTCAGGTCTGCATGAGAGTGGATCTCACTTGAGGTGCCTATACCCAAGTGTGGAGTTTTCAAAACAGCAGCAGCTCTGGGCTGTCTGCTTCTCGGTGTAGCTGGCCAAGAATAAGGTGTGTGTGTTTGTGGCTCTTGCTTAGTTTCCTCACCCCCAATGTATATTGGCATCATGGAAGCAAAAACTAGAGATTGTCTCATCCGCTGTTTGTACTGAGCTTCAAATTTGTCAATTCCTGACCAAGAGTAAAGAAAAAAAGAAAGAGCAGGGTAGACTGGAGGCAGCCTGATGGATCAAATGGGATCAAACACCTGCATACACAAAATCCTGCTATTTGGTTCCCTCATAAACAATAATATCTGTATAAAATGCCCAGCAGTGTCAGGTACCCACCTAAGAATGCACGGCATTCAGATCATATGAATATGTACATCTCTATGCATCCCATTAGCTGTTGCTAATTCTTTCTCAGCCTATGGGGCTAATGACTAAATCCAGATCAGTAAAATCTTAGTTCCCTGTTGGCAGACTTCCTTTATTGCAAGTGCTTCTACTCCTATGGGTATCAAAATGATTCCAACACCCCATAATTAGATCCCATGTCAGCCTAATACCTGTGAATTTGCCTTATGGATTTAGTCTGCAACCTCATTAGCTCTGCATCAAGTCAGCCTATTCTCAGATAAGACATTGGATAGACAGGAAACTCTTGGTGCCACATGTTGTTGTAGAACTAGCTTGGTGGCTTGAACATAAAAATACATGGGAAAACTTCTCTTTGATAAGGGTCATAACAAATGTATATTAAAAAGGCCATCTCCAGATGATCTCTCACACTCAGACCTGGATGACATGCACCTGGGGAATCCAAATGGTCCTTCATCTCCAGAAGCCTGAAAAAAAAGCAACGCCTTCCTGAGGAGGCAGTCCATAAGTAGTAAATACACTTTGTATATGGAGGCAACAGTGGGAAGACTCCAGAACAGATTTGCTCACCTCCAAGAGTAAGAGCTTCTGCTCCAAGAAGGCTCAGGTCCAGAAATGTTATTGGATTGTTTTTCTCCCTCTGAGCCCTGTATTATGCCGTTGCAGTAGCTACCCTGATTCCCAGGGTAATCTGAAAGATCAGAAAGAGACAAAGACATGATCATTCTCCAGCTTTGTACTGGCCAGGACAGTTTTGGCTGGCAGACCTAGTACAGATGGTCATCAGCCTCTGATCCAGCTCCTGGACTGCCTGGACCTGATCTCACAGCCCTGCAGCCAGACCCAGAGTTGCTGCACCTGACGACACTGCTGTTGCTTGGCTGAATAGCATTGAGAGACACGGATCCCTACATCTGTAGAAAATCAGAAAGAAATATATTTGTCCAAGTGGAGAAAGTTTTCTTTTTGGCAGTCCAAAATTGACTGATCTGACCTTGCTACCAAAGGCATTTCTCTGTATTTAAAACAAGCTGCCTTTGTTCATCTGGGTTTGAACTGATTTGCACATGCCACTTGCTTATTTAATTATTCTTGGTCTTTTCTGAGAGCTCTTGCCCAGCGATCAGAGACAGAACTTTGGCTTTGTATCTGGAATTAATGTTCCTAAGACTCCTAAAATATCCTTTGGAATATTTCTTATATCACTTGTCTATTACCTCATTTTGAAGTCCATCTTTCTAGCAGCTGTCCTCTAAAACACAAGGCTAAGCTCAACTCTCTCTTCTAAACTTTTTCTCTAAACTCTACCTTGTAAACTATTCCTAAAGCCAGGTTTGACACCAGAAGAAAAGCCCTCTGTAAAAAAATAAGCATCACACTGACTGGTGATATTCTTTCTTCCAAGACTAACTCAGCTTTGTCTTCTTTAGAAATGAACCTAAATCTGAGGTTTGGACAGAAAACTACTGATTACCACTCCCCAACATAACTTTTATGACTTCAGTCCATGTTCTTTGACTGAAGCTGAAGCAGAATCTGGTTATTTTGGTGCTCTGTCCAGTATTTTGGTGACTCTGCTTAGCTGCCAACTAGAAAGACTGCCTTTTCCTAGTGCTCGCAAAAGACCTGCAATAGCTTATGAGAATGCTATTTCTTTATTTCTACTCAGCTGTATGCTGGAATAGAAACTGCACTGAGTTGTCAAACACTTAGGGTTTGTGAATCAGCTCAAATTCTATTTGCACTTTTGCTGCTTTGGTTTCTGTGGAGCCACACCAGAATCAACCCAGATAGAGGTTTTGGCCCTAAGTCTTGAGAGTGACACTCAGTTGTTATGCTGATGTTTCACAGGAAAAAAGCACTTCAATCCCTTCACTGTGGTTTATGTTTGCAGCTTTTCTTACTCTTTAATCTTCAAAATTTGGCTTAGTGCATTGAGAATGATGTCACTGAACAAGGGCCCTAGCTTCAGCTGATGATCCTTTTGTAAAAACAGTTTCTGCTCTGCTTTAATTTATGGCAGTTGCTGAATAGCTAGTTTGGTTTACCAGCTATGCTCTGTCAGCTATTAATAAAGGTGAATTTCATGAAGGGTACGTTTTTCTTTCTGGCAATGGGACTTACTTGCTCAGTATAAATGAAGCCCTTTTGTTCACCACCAGGGTTTCCATTGAAATATTTTCCCATTGAATGCTAAATATTGGAATGGGTGAAATTTGGCCATGGAATAGGTAATTCCTTTCATTTATTGTAAATGAGCCATTACTCAGCCAGTGTAATCTGTCAAAGCTTCCGAGCAGTAGGAGTAGTCGCTTAAGACTGGCCTCATTGCAGTTTTTAAAGCAGTGTGTGATAGAGCCACTGACATGGTGGCACTGAAATCTTCCCCAGACCCCCATTTCTGAAGTGGAAACTGCACCCATCTGCTGGGCTGAGCTGGGCTGTCAGCTGAGCTCCAGTTCTTGAATAAAGATGGCAGAATCTCACAAAGAAGGAAATGAAGAAGAGGCCTGGGTGGTTTTATTGAACCTTATAACATGTAAGTGCCAGAATACCAAAGAGCTTGTAGCAGCATAGAAAATCCCCTCTGCTAGTGACTCCATTTGCACTGCAGCACTATTCCATTGCAGGGCCTATAAAGCAGATTGCTAACAAAAAGGTTATTCAGAGGGGTTCTTTCAATAAACCCAAAGGTAACAAGTATCCACTGAGCAGATGTCATGAGACTGAGCTGCACGCTGGAAAACTGCCGCAATATTTAAAAATAACGCTTTCTTATTAACCTAAGTACAATACTAAAAGTCTTTTAAAATAAAACTTTCCAGATGGCACCTGCATCTGAGATGCTAATAGGATGAATGCCAGTAAGCCCACTAATACTGGAAATGCTCTTAAGGAACAACTACAACTGATTGTTCTGGCACAAACAAATAAAAAACTAATTTATGTATTCCTGCAGCTGCATCTCTAGCCAAAGCAGAGGCAGGAGTCAGGACCAATTCACAACTGACTAATGCTGTCTCATTCTTCACAGATTTCTGGCATTTAAGTGTAATTAAGATTTATTGTTTGCTAACTTGCAGGTCAGAACAGGCACTGCAATATGGGTAACTTTTTGTCAATCAGTAAAATGCCTGTTACGAAGAATCATCAAACCTTCCAAGCAGAACATGGCAGAAATGAATAACAGAGTTATCTGCATGTCAGCTGACTGCTGTGATCCAAACAAGATCAGGAAGTGATGGGCAGTAGGTTGAGGAGCCCAACTGCATATAGAATACAGACAGATGTGTTCATGGTAGAGTAGGGTATGGTAGGCACACTGTAAAAGCTGGTTGGTGTTGCTCCAAGCCAGACTTACCTACCACCATCAGTGCTATGCCCCTGCTTTCCTGGCCTCTGATGCTTTTGAGAGGAATGCAGGAAGCAACACAGGGCTCCCTTCACCTCTACTAATATGACCAAGTCAGCAGGGGAAGCAATCCACCACAGTTTGCCATTGTAGAAAAGAGGTGAAAAAGGGACCATTTAGTACTACAGCTTGGCTGCAGAAATGATAAGGTCATGCAGAAGGACACGAGTTAGACCACCACTGGTCTGTGGTGTATCATCGTCATGTTTATTTCATTTGTTGCACTAAGCTGGCAAAACTGTACACTAGCTGATGACTGGGACCTAAACATGGTGGGGGCCAGAATCAGCTTCAGGTATGGTGAATATTTTTAGCATTTGCATGGGACTTCGATTAGCACAGATAGCATGAAGTTGAAGCTTGGAGTCTGGCTGACGAGGAATAGAATCATAGAGTAGTTTGTGTTGGTTAAAAGTGACCTTCAAAGGTCAGCTAGTCCAACCCCCCTTGCAATGAGAAGGAACATCTTCAACTAGTTTGGGTCTCCCAGAACCACATCCAGCCTGGCCTTTGAATATGTAAAATCACATTCTCATTCTTAGAACAGTATTTTATGTTTCTGCCTTCCTTATAGCTAAGAATTTCCAAGAACGTTTTTGTCATTAATAACTTAAACTTCCCGACACACCTGAGTTACCTGTATGTGACTGTCAGTGCTTGACAGAGAGGTAAATGGAGGCACAGGAGATACTGGATTAGGTTAATTTTTTAAATGTGCATCTTAAGCAGTTATTATCTTTGCAAAGAAGAGACAAATGTTATCACTTGTTTTTTTTTCAGACTGTGTAATGCCTGGGCTTGGAGATGTAATGAAAGAGGTTTGCAAGGAATTAAGCTGGCTTGTCTCAGGTATCACAGCCTGCCTTTCATTTGCTCCTGCTGCCAAGCCTGATTGCTAGGGTTAGGACTGCCTTGAATCTTTTGTATTTAAACCTCTGCCAAGAAACCTCTACCAAATCAGGGTTTCTACACCTCCATTCTCCTAATCCTACCCATTCTTTCTTTCACATCAAATCTGTTCATAAGCTGAGGAGGAGGGACATAGGACAGGGATGAGGAAAGCTGTACAGATCCACTTCATTAACCAGGCACTGTAAACAGAACTGGCTGTCTTACATCCTGGCACCAAAGGATGGAGCAGGAATATATCTGAATGTAATCACTTTCAGTAACTTCAGAAAATAACAAAGGGCTGACTAATACCAGGAGCCTCTCCTACAGTCCATTTACTGTGTATGAGCTAGTTCCGAGACGCACTTGGCAGATGAGAATGCACATCGAATGTTTTGATCTATGGAGGAACATTTTTCCTAATATTTTTTCAGTGATATTTTTTCCCTCAACTTTGTAATGTGACTCTGAAGATGGTCATGCCATACTTTAAAAGGAGACACTCTCTGTGTGTTTTTTAAGGCCTTTTTCGAAGGGGGACAGAGGGTTGCATATTTTTTAACTCCAAAACCCAGATGTTCTTTAACAGAGAAAAATAGAATAACATACATTAATAGCTTGGAAAACAATGGCAATATTTAATTAACCTTTAGAAATGGCTAATCTGTGAATCTGCACGTGTCAGCTCATCTTTAGAACAGAGTGACTGTGTGTGCCTTTGCCAAAATCAACATGCTTGTTCGGTGGATTTCTTCCACTGGGGATTCACAAGAAGAACAAAAAAAGAAAAAAAAAAGAATGTAAAAATAATTTTTTTTTTCAGTTGTTTGACTTGAAGCATTCATGTGATCCAGATGACCTCGTCAGGGTTGATGCAGCCTGGTGTGCCACAGACCCAAGGTCTATATGTTCAAGGCTTGGCTCTTAGCCCTTAGTCATTGGACCAGACAGTCTACAGGTCTTGTGGGACCATTAAAAGCTTCAGTTTAGCAATGGGTCTGTTACCTCTTCATCACTGACTCTTTCTATATATCCCTTTAACTTTGCTTCCATCAGTGCTTATATCCAACAGACCCTCTACACACCACATCCCCTCCTTTTTGAATCCTTTCAGTAGAAATACAGACTATGAGAGGAAAAGAAGTGTCCCTGAATATTTGACTCCTTTTAGAGCCCCACTTCCCCTTTGGTAGGAGCCCCATGCTAAAATGGCATAGGCTATACCCCTCCTCCAGCTGGTTCCTAGGGCTATAAGGTGCAGGCAGATCACAGTCTCTCAGCATGCCGGAGAGGTATCTGAAGCATAAGGCTCATGGTGCATACGGGAGGAGTGGCAAGTACACCAGAAGGTGAAGAGATGGCTGGAAGCAACACTAATGCCCCTCCATCTGGAAAGATGAGCGCTGTTTAGTACGTCTGGAAAGCATTATTTCTGCAAATAGCTCAACCTCTTTCAGCTTAGAGGCAGGGATCCCAGCCTGCTGCCAAGCTTAGATCTCCCTGATGGCAATGTGGTAGGGGAGATGGTGAACAAGTGTACTAATGGCATAAAGCAGGAAAAAACAGCATCCAATACATCAGCTGAAGGTACATCAGGCATCTGCCCTTCTCCCAGAAGGCTGCCTGTGACTTCAAATTGCATTAAGGCACACTTGTGTTTTATATCATGGGATCAACCCATATAATAAAAGTTTAATTGGGTGGGTGTGAGGGGGAATTCAGAAATCACTCAGCTGATTGTTCCCAGTGATTTAGCTTCACAAGGGAGATATGGGAAGGGATCAGCTGTAATCTACTATTATCCCTGAATATTTATTTGAATTGTAGACCTGCAAAGATCTAGCTTTACATGAAACTCATCTGAAAACACTGACAGGTGCTATTTCATGTGCTTTCAGAACAAACGCCTGACCCAAGCTTGCTCAAAACCTTGATTTAAATTCAGAGACCAGAGGGGATTGCTCAGCAAACACCATCAGGCCTTTGGCTTTGTAACAAAATCAAAATCAGTATGTATGGCTTTTCTTTAAATAGTTTTGAATGGATAGAGCTGAAGGCACAAGTTCCAATAAAATACTTGTTTACCTTTTAAGCATATTAACTCAACAGTCTAAACATCCATCAGAAATGCACTCCTTCTGTGAATTTCAAGCAGGACAATTTCCAAACTCCATCTCATCAGTGTACAGCCTGTTTTCTAATGATATATATTCATGATCAATGTGGGATGCTGTGCGTGGTAATGAACAAGTTGTAATGCAGCTGATGTGTGAGGGTCTTGTGTGTATTCTCATGGGTCACTGTTGACCAGCCATCTGATATGTGCCAAGTTTGGATGAGACAACGTGGTGTGCAAAGCTCATGAAGGATTTCTGGAAAATGTTGCTTTGGTTTGTTTAAGGCAGATTTGAAACCTTGCAAATGGTTTGGTTTGGTTTGTTTTTTTTTTTTGTTTGTTTGTTTTTTTTCCAGTGAAATTCTATAGATGTTCTCATTTAAAAATATAAGCTGAGAATGTATTTTAAAACTCTTTAGGATTGGACTCCAGACCGTAAAATAGGTCTTTGGAAAAGCAGTCTATTCTCAGACTTGAAAATAAAGGCACAAACCGCACTTTCTAAGCAGTTCCAGGAGAATTTTTTTACAGTTGTGGTGGGTTTGTACATCATTTCACAGATTTGTGGATGTTTGCCTCAAAAGATTTCTTTATGGTGTTTCTTTCCTCATCTGTCTCTGTACTGAATGTCAGCCTTTTCTAAAATATTTGCCAAATTTTGTGTGACTTGAAGGATTACCCATAGCTCATATGCTTAAGTTTATGGAAGAATTTGCAGGTCAGAGCTGACATTCGTTTCCTTTTTAGAGGCTCCAAAATGAGTTTTAAAACTGGGATAGATAACAAAGATACAACACACTGGTAGAACACTGTAGGTTTTAATGGAAGAAATCAAAATGCAAGCAATGAGTTTATAACAATAGGAACATCAAAATCCTAATCTCATTCTCTTTGTTTTAAAAAAGGGCTTTACTTTTTCTTTTGATATTCCCCAGGTGTTTTCCACAATTTTCATTAACATTGTTTCAAAACTATTTGCTTGTCAATTCTTTTTCTTAGTGAAAAAGTAAAAATCTGCATATAGACTTGTTTTTTTTCCCATGGTTGTTTTGGTTGGGTTTTGTTTGTTTGTTTGGTGTTTTGTTGTTTCTTGTTTTGTTTGGTTTTGTTCCTTTTGTTTAACTGTACAAAATAAAAAGTCTGTGAGCATTCTGGTAAAATATGATAGAGCATTTCCAATAATAAAGAAAAATGATGCATTTTGTGAAGAATTGTTTTTGGATAAAAAGGGTTCTTTTCAAGTGAAAAGGCATGTCGTGCAAAAAATTCAATTAGTTCTAGTTTCAAGATCCCTATGGGCCATATCCTGAATAGTTATTGAGACAAAGCTCCCATTGAAGTCACTGGGCATACTTCCTGATTAAAGCCTTCAGGACTAGGTCAACTGGGAGTTTTGCCTGAGTAAGCACTTCAGGATTTGAGTGTAAACACAGCCACTGGGGAATAAATGGGTTAATACAGCAGCCTAATACAGTCTCTGCATTTGTAAGCTCGGCTTTATTTAAGGCAAGTGGATCCCTCTTCCTCCTCAGGAAGATGGCAGACATTTTATTCTCTGCAACTCACAGTGCTGGTGTCCTTTCCTTCGTATCATCGAAGTGGTGTTATCTGGCCCTAGTCTTTCCCCACCCTCCTGCATCTCTCTCCTCCAAGAATGAATCCCCCATGTCAGTGTAAAGGCCAAACCAATTTTTTAATACAGTACCAAGGGAGGAATCCCCCTACCCCCTCCCAGCCAAGCCTGTTCCCCCATCCAGGCTGAGTTAGTCATGTCTGACTTCTCCTATTCACATTATGGCTACCCTTGTTGCTTTTTGGGTTTTGTTTTGCTTCCTTACTGTTGTTGTTTTTCAGCCAAAGCTGTCATTTATCATGAGAACAAGAGCAGCCATGTGTTGATTTTTCTGGATTCCTTTTGGACAGTGTCCCAGTGCTAATGAAGGCCCTTCCAAAGTGCTAAAGAGCTGGTGCCAAAATCAGTTACAGTGAAAACAATAGGGGAGTGGTGCACAGACAGCACATCTAGTGTGTGTGTGCGTGCATGCGTGTGTGAGCGGACGGAGCACTTACAATTGTGATTTTGGTCCCCCTCCCTTAAGGATAATAAATTCGACTGAACTAAGGGGCTCGAATTCACATTTGCTCAGGGTCTGAGGCCCATTAGAAATAAAAGCCAGTGGAAAAATAGATGGTAGATGTTCACACATTATGTCCTGGCTGGTCTGGATAATAACACAAAAATCAATGTTGTACGTAAACTGTGGCAATGATGATGAAGCTCCTCAACAGTCACAAGACCTTGAAATTCAGGGCTTTATCTCTGCTCATGGGTCATTTATCTAAAAACTTCCTTTTTTTTAAGGGCTGCTGAAAAATGCCTTTTTTCTTTCTTTTTATTTTTTTTTTTTTTTTTTAAATACACTTCTGAAAACCAGAGCTAGTCTGCTTCTCACACTTTATGAGCTGCTACATTTACGATGCATGCTAGGTCTTACAATACGAAGCAGCAGTTGTTGCGTGCTCTACTGTTAAGGTGCAGGATGGTGATGGAAACATACTTTTGCTGGGACCACGAAGGTGAGTGAAACCGAGACAGAAACATGCAGAAGGTGCACAAATCTCTGCAAACTACCTACAGAACTGCTGTCCAAACCTAAATTAAAGGCTAAATACAGGTGGTCACAGCACGGGTGCTGGGACTTGGAGAATTTTCGCCTGGTAGGAAGTGCACAGTTGCTGCGTTTTCCTGTTATTATTCATCTTGGAGGATTTATGCACTTTATGAATCAAAACCACCGGGGAATTGTGCAGCCCAGCGAGCGCTCTCCCCCAGCCCAGTCTCTAGCCTTGTGCTCCATCTACCGGCTACCGGCCCCGCTCAGCGTACGCGGTGCTGCAGCCTCCGTTTCCACCGAGTCGAAGGGGTTTGGGGACAGGGACCGAGGACAGAGGGGAAAATCTTCACCCATCCCTGGGGATCGAGGGGAAAAACCTCCCTTTCTTCCCGGTCTCGGGGCCGCTGCCGCTCCGCTGGAGCTGAGCGCTTCCCCCAGTCCCAGCCCCGGAGGGCTCCACCAAGCACATGGCACCCAAAAACATTCACAAGGGAGTGTATGTATACATATACACACACATATATATGTGTGTATTAATATATCTTGCTCCTGATGGGTATCCAGCTACTTGTGCTGTGTTTCTGCAGCACCCATTCTTCTTTATTAAACCCCAAATGATCTAATCAAAATGATGTTTACCCAACATAGCCGGGAAGCAATACTTTCATTACCAGATGCCAATCTTTCTCGTGTGCATTTCGGCTGTGAGCAAGCCAGTTAATGTTTAGAGGCAGATGCTGGTGATTTGGAAAGACCTTTCTGCGGTACTTCCCACTAACATTCTGCTTCTTCTGAATTTTGCTCAAAGATAAGAAATATATAGGATTTCAATAGAACAATCACTATATTGGACAAATCTGGTGAGTGACTAAATCTACAGATCAGTTTAATTTACATCTGCCATTATATATATGCTTCAGTAATAAAAAATAACCTTTGACTAATTTACAACATTTAGTTTTAAATCCCCATTTAACATAGAGTGTTACTGTAACTATGTACTTGATTTTCATGTTTCTCATCTTCATAGACATTACCTTCTGCAAGATTTGGCAGACTTCATAGGTTCTTAGGCCAGAAGGGCCATTATGCTCGTCTGGTCTGACCTCCTGCACAACACTGGGCATACAATTTCACACTGTGATTTCTTCATCTACGCAAGCAATTTGCAGCTGAGGTAAGTCATAGCTTATAGAAAGATAGTAAAAATATACACAGCCTTATGTATCACTCCTAAATACCTGTCTGGACTTTAAAATTTTCTCCAAAACACAGTACTCTGTTAGAAGTTTCCATCCATGCTTACTCTACCCATATTACGAGAGTTCCTTAACCCTCCTATTTGAACAGTAAACTATTTTAGGTGTAACATTTATGCACATAGATGTTTCAGGAGAAGTCTAATTTATCAGCCGTCTACCCTTCTTTCATCCTCTTATTCAAGCATTTCAACAGTGCAACAGATGGTCCTTGCGGGCCATTTGCTGTGATTGGAATTGTAGTGTCCCAAAGAAGGGCTGCTTTCTTATAGCTGAAAGTGAGTCTAAGTTTCCTTACCTAGTAAGAATTTCAAATGATGCCTCAATTTGCCTTGCTGCTAAAGAAAACATGTTTCCCAACAGTTGAAGAGTGAAATCTGCAAACATTAAGAATCAGGTCTCACCATATGGACTATCACACTCTTAGAAAGAATGGAGATTTTGAAGACACAGCATAGAAAAGTCCTCATTTTTGTCTCTGTGCCTTTGGATCCTGAACTTGGGATGACACAAACAGTAATGTATTTGGAAGTAACCCGAATTATTTGTTGATATCATTGGCACATTTAAATCTTCGGGGGAACTACTCTCAATTGTGTGCTCCAGTGATGCACCTTAGAAGCACAGGCATTACAAAGGCCAAAAGTTTTGTCTTAATCCAAAAAGGATGAGAATAAAAACATTCTTTAAAAGATTTTGGTTTAATTATCTCATTGAATTTTGCAACCAACTACATATTATAGACTAACACAAAATATTTGTAAAGATTTAAATAAAGTTTATGATTCTATATGAAATTCTATGGACCAGCTCTTGTAGAGCTATAGTCCTGCCTGGCTACAGAGTACTGTTACAGGTCTATAGACCTAAAGCTATGTGGTTTACTTTGCTTATCATCCGCTCAGGGACCTCCCAGCCCAAAGGTACTTTAAAGCTTGGGCCCTAATTCACGTTGTGAGCATTCATAACTCTCAGGGTAATGAGAATTAGGCACCTTGATTCTTCATGCTACTGGTTTTGTATTTTTTCATTAGTTGACCAGCTGAAGCAAATTCTAGGGTATGGGCATCTTCCTAAGGGATACTTTGGCCACAGGAGGTCTATGACTTGGATACAGCAATGTTTTGAGCTTGACGCATAGGTGACATTCAGGACTGTTAAAGCCCCTTGTATAGCACGAGGTCTTCTGCTGAGTTTATTCTATTCCTGTTTTATGTAAAACAGGTTTCAAAATCAGGTAAATGACAATGTAATAGAGATCTTCCTTCCTTCCCTCTACTGTCCATATGGCCAGGTATTCACGGTACTTTCTGTTGGTAAGGAAGATACAAATTTGAACACCATGTGGATGTATGGGATCCTGAATCTGATCTGCAGCTTTCAGTTCTCAGCTGGGGCTGAGAAGTTGTATTCACCACTTTTTACAGGTGTTTCAGGTCTTTCCTTATGTACAGCTTTACAGTCTACAGACTTGAACTGACCCAGCCTCTTGACTAGGGACTGACTTTGTGCCACGGCCTGTTCACGTCTGTCTTGTATGAGACGTGTAAGTTCACAGACCAAGCAAAGTGATGATTCAAGCCTGTGATCTGAACCCAGGCTTAAGTGTAAAGAGTTACATTATGTTACTCTCTCAGGTTCTGAGAGGGTAACAAATTTTTCTCTTCTTTTACCAGAAAGAAGACAAAAGAAGGTTTCTGTTTTTTCCCATTTTAGAACATTAAATACACCTTAATAGCACTTATTTTATTCCTCAGAAGATTTTTTGCAGAGCTCAACACAGCCAGGTCCATGGGTAAGGTAAAATAAACTGGGAAATTTCAGATGGAAAAGACATTATGGAAGGAGAAGAAATTACTGAGGGAAATATGTTGATTTAGCCAGACAGGAAAATCATATGTGCTAATTGAGATAGCCTGGATTATTGAGGTAAACACTGCAATTTTGAACTACATCACAAAGTGAACTCATACAGTAAACCTTTACTCTTTTATGTCCTATCATCTCGGAAAATTCATAACCCAGATTAGATGACAGACTCCCATATCTAATGCATTAAAACTAGATGCCTGAGAATAGGAAATACAGAAAGCAACATGCTGAACAGGAAGCTGTGGAGGTGAATCTCCGGAAATACCAGTACATGTTGCCTATCCTTATCTTGGAAGTTTTCTGATTTTCACATGTTCTCAGAAGAGTTTATTCTGTGGAGATGATCACCTTCCTACAGCATGAAGCTTTAGCTTAGTCCAGATTTAGGGCAGACAGGCCTGTGAAGTCCATTTAGAAGTCTCTGGAGAATCATGGAAAGCTAGGTGTTCATAAGGCTATGACTGTTTCTGGTGGTGCCCATCTTTTACATAATTTCCTACCACAAGGGCATGGCAAAAAAGTTCTCATTGGTTTTATGAGGAATGAACTCAGGCTTAGAAAGGCATAATAAACACCAGACTGTGGGGTACCTGGTGTGACAGCACTTTCCAGTTTTGATTTCTTTTTCTTTCAAAGTTGAGTCACTGTGCACCTGTGTATGCAATGCTGGTGGGAACACAAAACATAAAGTGGTTATAGAACTGGGCTGCTCAGAAGATGGTTGGGCTCAGAAGGCAGAGGCTAATGAATCGTGCATTACCTGGAGGCTGGTAACAAGTGAGAATTACAGAGGACTGTACTGAGATTTGTTAAACATCTTTATCAATGATCTGGAGGAGATGACAAAGTGCATGTGTCACATTTGCAAATGACACCAAAACTGGGGGCGGGGGAGAGAATGGAGACCCACTGATATGCTTGAGGGCAGGGTCATGATACAGAGGGACATAGACACACTGGAGGAATGAATGGGTCAACAGGAGCCTTATGAAATTCAGTACTGTTGTGAATAGATAACTGGGATTTCTTTCTGGAAAAATAATACCTGTCTGTATGCAAGGAGAAAACCCTGCCATTCTGATTCTGTAGGCTTGGTTGTTAGGGCTTTTTCTCGAGACACAGGTTTAATGCCTCTCAGGATGAAAAGAGCCTAAACCCAAGTTTATTACTTCCAGAGAGCAGATGGCATCTGTATTGCTTTGTTGTAATACAGCTACATGTAATATAACTGTAATATGTTGTAAGATAGGCCCACCCTTGTACACCTTACAGCAGATCCTAAATAGCTGCTGACTGTACTCTCACCACCAGAACTCATGGGCACATGTCCTCTATGGGTTAGTGACTGCCCTTTTCTGGCAAAACTGAAACTGCTGCCTCACTTGCACCTTGAATATCATGGATTGGAATAGTCACTCAGCCTAAAGGTATGGCAGAGGGATTATGGAGCATCTAGTCAGGATGTAGCTCTGGCTCCCATCTGAATGTAAGTGAAATGCAAAGTGTAATGTCTTTGACAGGACTGGCTACAGTGGTGAGGGATCATAACTAAAGGCTTCATATGAGAAAAGGGAGTCAAGAATGTAGCTCTTCAAAACAGGGTGAAAAATATGTATACTTTTCTGAATGACAAATAGGGTACTACATGTGAAGCCTAGAGGTGGCAAGGAACTGTCACGTTCCCTTCCACCTTTGCTGCACAAAGCCCTACTGTGGTTGTGCTCTGGGCTTTGCAGACCTTCTTAGAGAGGTAGGACAGGGTTTTTTCCTATAGCTGTGCAGCCCCCTTGGAGGAAAAGGGGGTACCTTTGTTGACTTGTCTCTAAGAGAATTAGAGTGGAAACTTGTAAGTATGAAGGCCACATAGATAGTGGACTTCAGTGCTGAGCTAGGTCATTATGTCCTCTGAGTGAATCTGGGTTCATGCTTTTTTGTTCAGAACAACTCGCCTGTAGAGCCAGATTGCTGAAAGTCAATACACAAGAATACATGGATGTAGCTACCTCATTTCCCTTCCTTCAGTGTCCTTATATGTGCTGCTTGAGTGATACAGCAGGGATTAAACATTTTTCCAGGCAAGAGATCTATAGCACATAGAAGGTTGATGGGGAGAGAAGGATAGCAATATAATTTATAAAAAGCTCTTAGAAGCAGCAGGCTTGGCTTTCTACTATCATGGAGTACAGCTGAAAATAGCAGGTAATGGGACCGGTGTCCCTTTAAGAATTCTTGAGGTTACTAATGGATATAGGTCATGGTGACAGCCTTAAATAAACCTTCAGTAATAAACAAATCATTTTGAGTTTTCATAAGATTACCATCACTCTGAGGCTGCTCCAGTAGGGCTAAGAATGCGTGAAGGAAATGAGTATGATAGATCATATACATCATACTGTCATACCCCAAGAAAAGGACACAAAAAATCTTTCAAGGAGGCTCACACTGTATTCCTGATAAAAGCTGTTAAGAATGTGCATTAATATTAATCCTCTATTTTACAATAAGCTATTCACTGCCTCTACACAAAATGCAACATTGCATCAGAGGAAAATAAAAACAAAACTTAGGAAAAAAACTTCAGCAGGCATAAGTATCATGTTCCCAGGATCTGGAAATTTAACGAGGGCTAAAAGGAATACCCATGTATCCAAAATTATTGTAAGAATAATATGGAAGTTTATATATAACAGAAATTCCGTATCTCATTGTTTCCTGCAGTACATTCCTTAGGTATTGCAGCTTTACTTTGGTTTTAGTTATTTACATTTAATTTAAATAGAGTTCATAGTTCTTTCCTATTCTAAAAGTGCTTCCATTTTGATAGCTTTAGTGCTTTCTTATAGTGAAGGGCGAGGTGCATTTAAACAGAAATATTGCTTGTTCTTATTTGATGCTTCTGTATATCTTACTGCAATCAATGTTTGCACTTGGTGTTCTTGCTACTTCACTGAGAAAACTGGAGTTCAGCTGAATCGAGATGTGAGTAAAATAAGATTTCCCTCTTTTCTAACAAAGCCTTCTCTAAATTGAGTGTCACTTCATTACTTACATAAGTCCCATTCTGGAATACAAATGTCTCATGGACTGTTTTTAAACCTTTGATACTTCCTTATAAATTCCTCCACCTCCAAAAAGGAGCATAAGAGAGTGAAAAGAGATTTTGGTGTACAGCAGATAAGTAATAGGATTCATTGCTGAAGAAAAAAATGGGTTGAGATATCTTTATGGATAATGACCTGCCAATGATTGTAAATACAAGGTGACATCTTTAAAGATAAGGACATTCACAAATCGATTAGACAAATCAGTTAAGCAGGGCCACGCAGATATATAGCTATACTGGGACTGAAATACCCTACTGTATGGAACACATAGATGACTGCAAATATTGTAATGTCTTCTTCCTTGTGTCCATAAATAATAATAATCATAATAAACGTGCTCCTGCCGACAGCCTAAGCATCCCAGTAATGTGAATTGATTGTTAGCATTTAGCTTTAGAGATAGATTAATTAAGGCTGAATCATATGGCAATCCTTACAAAACTACTGTAAATATAACATCTAAATTAATACCAAATGAATTAATCACAAGCAGGGTAATTACAATGAATAACTAATGAATTAATAATGATCATTTATGATTCATGTATATGTGTACACCTATACATACACACACGCACACTCACATACACAGGATAGCAAATTTGCTGCTGTCAAATGGAAGAATGAGATCTGTGGTTTTTAGCTCTGTCTGAGGGTTCGTACTGGTTTTCAGTGAGCTTAGCACTTCCCTAGTGCTGGGCAAAATGGAGGCAGAGAAACCAGCTGAAATAACATCCAGGTATGGGTGGTGAGTCACTGACATAAAGCTGTGATCCTTCCTTCCTGTGTAACAAAAGATACCAGCATAGAAGTGGAGACATAATTTTCATGCAATTTCAAAGTCACTCTGGATGGACTTTGGATACTTGTTTTAAGCTATGTGGAAGGATGTGGAAGCTGAGTACCTAAACGGTAATTGTACTCTAGCAACAGAGGTCTTCTATGACTGGGTAGTTGTGCCAGGAGCTTGTTTTCAGTAATGATAGCCCTGAATTCTCCTGTCATCTGTTCATCAGCCTTTACAGGTTATCACTACTCAGAGTGAGGTTTTCAGTTTTAGGAATGCCAATAGATATACCTGAAAAGTGTTTGGCTCATCCCTATCTTCCAGATCACAGATATTTTACTTTCCCACCATTTAAATTTCTTTTCCCCCTGTCATCTGACCTGCCCCTCATCCCCTCAGTCTTTTTAAAATCTAACCCAGTTTTTTTCCTTTTCAGCATCTTCTATTTATCTTTGACTTCAAACTTTGTGAAAGTGCCTCCTACAGCCACCACTTAACTTTCATTGAATCTCCCATCCATTACTCTGCTATGGGGCTGAAATAAGGCACCTTCATCCATTAACAAGTGTTTGTCAAGACCAACATGACCTTCTCTGGCTGCTACCAAGGTTTCTTGTTATTTTCATATGTCTGTGACTACCGAGTTACCAACGATAACTCAAATAATCAATTTCTCATTGATTATTCTCTCCTCAGACATCTTTGACCGTGCTTCCCTCCTTCTCAGCCCTCTCTTTACGACCACTCTTTCAGTGATTCTTTGTTATTTTGATTCTGTCTTTAGCCTGTTCTCATTTTCATTGTGTGGTAATCCCTTGGCAGTCCATTCACCTGTCCATTCTGATAGCTCACACGGCCATCTCTTTATCCTTGACCCACTGTCTGGACATTCGCTCTCTAATCTTCTTCTGTGGCTTTTATATTGATATGATGTTCTCTTCAACTTAAACTCAGCTTTATATCAACTGGATTCTATTTTTGTCTTTTATTTTCCTTCCTTATCCATTACCAGTATAAGTTCCCTGGGCTCCTTGGCAAAGTGACATAGTTGGACTCTCACCAGATGGTCATGCCAGTGTCCAGACTCTGAAGGCTGTAAGTCCTTATCTTACCAGGGCTGAGAATAGGCCAAACCTTTTTCCTGGATTTAAACATCTACCCTACATTTCAGGAGCAAACCTCATGCCTGGTACCAGGAGCGATTCCTCAGTCTAACAGTCTAGCTCTGGAACTGGGACCTTCTCTGCCCAGTTCTTCTCAGCAGTTGTTATGTCTCTCTGTATCCCACTGAAGGAATGTCAGTGTTCATGTGGTTTACATTTTGTTTCTTCAAGGGCGCATGATAGATCAGGTAAAAAAAAAAATCTCTGCATATGTACACGTACACAAACACACAGAGTTTGCTTAAAAGTCTAAAACTTGACTCATCTTATCTAAATAATACAAGAAACATGCGAACCCTAGGTAAGGTTAATAAAGCCATAAAGCCTCCATGCAATTCTACTACCTTGATTTCCTCCTCATTCTGGATGTAGTCTTTGGGCTTCATTCAGAGCCGTTTAGGAAAAGAGAAAATATTTTCTCTGCAACACTGAGATGTCTTTTAAACCTAAAGTTTCATTCAGCTCACTTTAGAACAGTTGATCTTGTCAATAAAGAGGGTTTTCCTATTACAAAGGCACATCTTTTTGTTCCCTTCTCTTTAAACCCTTTCTTGCAGCCATCTCAGTGAGTGTCTTCTGTGTGTGTGTTCCAATACCTGATTCCTTTGTTTTGCCACTGGCTCTTCTTTCCTTTCCACTTCACCTGAAGACTAGCTGGAGTAAAGTGCTTCTCCTTGCTTCTGCTGACCCCCTTGGCATTGTCTGTTTAGAGTAGAGACATGAAGATCTCTATTATAGCTAGTCTGAGAAAGACATACTTTTGGCCTTGTGAGTGAATACACAGTGACATTAAGTCATACGATAGTTTTCATAGGAACAATTTCATCATATTGAACACAACTGTGAATTTACACTTGCTATCTTTGACCAATTTTTCATCTCCTTTTTCTCCTATTCCCCACCCATCAATATACTTGGCTGACGCTCAGCAGAAAAGAGTGCAGTAACCTAATTCTTTCTACTCCTTCCCAGCTTTCCTGTGATACCTTTGCATAGTTGTGCAGCCCGAGACCCCCTCATCACTTGAATCATTACTCCTTATTCAGCATCAATCTGGGCAAAAAATGTGTTTACCATCTGGCAAATTATCTTCCTGGCCTACCACACCCACATAGAAAACGGGAAGGGGGCTCAAAAGGTCATGGGGTCCAGCATTTGCCCCAGGGCAGGATCAGGCACATCTACAACATTCCCAACAGATGTTTACCTAACTTGTTCTTAAACCTTCAAATGGGGAGATTTTCCAAGCTCCTCATGCAGTGCTCAATTCTCCTTGCAAATTCCTAATGATCCTTAGTGTCCTGAGCTCTTCAATTACAACCTCTCACATTCCCCCATTAAATTCAACCTGCTTATCTGCTCCTTCAAAGGCTCAACACAGCTCTGGCTCCATCTGTCCCTGGTTCTTTATGAGAGTGTCTTCACAGGGTGCCTGGGTGACTTTGCCCTCTTACTGATTAGTTATTTAAACCCCATATCTCTCCTCACTTACATTCTGCACCCACCCATCTCCCTATCTCCATCTGTCTGGCTCCCTTTGTCCCAAAATCACTTCATCAGGCTTTCATTTTCACTTTCAAGAACTTTCCCCTTAAACTCCTTCTTTTGTGAATAAGCAAACTCTAGTTCACTTAAAAATGTGCTTTTTAAAGGCAAGCCCTCCCTCCCCAGCCCAGAAGTTACCACTTAGTCTGCCACCCTGTGCACCCAGCCAAGTGTAGGGTTTTGTTTGCCTTCATTAG
The DNA here is from genome assembly GCF_034315485.1 of Pezoporus occidentalis. Taxonomy (NCBI): domain Eukaryota; kingdom Metazoa; phylum Chordata; class Aves; order Psittaciformes; family Psittacidae; genus Pezoporus; species Pezoporus occidentalis. Next base: position 6,949,997 of record NW_026915724.1, on the reverse strand, counting down.
GCTGTAAACTCATTTTGGGTGGGGCTGTTTTCTGCCCTTTGTTCTTCACTGTGTTGAATGTGCTGACAGCGCTGAACTCTTGATTATTAATAGGGCAAACAAAGCTTAAAAAGGGATGGATCAAAGGAAGGAGAAAGGGAAGGCAGAGGGAATATGAGGTTTTGTTTAAAGCAGCAAGGAAGCTTCAGGATAAATGTATCCTGTTGGGATGTGTTGAACACCTGTTAGGAGAAGGTTGTGGATAAGACTGTTAAACCAGCTGAATGAAGGCAGTCTCTGCATCTCCCTAAAATGCTCAGAAAAATATCTATTCAGTATAACAGGTCAACACTTTGCATAAACTTATCTGAATCAAGGGAGACAACAAGTAAATGAGTGAAACTTGAAAAAGCAAGGGCAAATAGGAGGCAGGAAAAATGCCACTGAGCTTCTACCACAGGGTTTACCCTACTTTGGACATTCAAGTTCACTTGCATGTGTCCACCTTGCTATACTCTTGAGTTATAACCCATTTAGTGATGGCCATGTTGTCATAGTACTAAGGCTTCTGAAAAGATTAAGCAGACCTTGACGTGTTCCATACTCATGGTATCTGCATGTTCCTCTTGTGGAACTGCCAAGGAGACGCAGGCAGTTCTGACCCTACAGGAGGAAACCTCATTCCATCACTCTGCCTTCAGCAGACCCAAGGTGGTACAAGATGGGAGAGACCAGAGCTGGTGCAAGGCTGTGGATGGCAAGATAGTGCGGGACATGGTATAGAGCTTTCTGATGGTGTTCAGAGGGTGACCAACACATCAGTGAGTGGTTCACACAGATCACCTGAGGACCTCTGACTGCAGCCATGAGGGTTTCAGAGTTCTTGATGCACCAGCCACTGATGGCAGAGAGGAAGCACAAGGACAAAATGGCTCAAAAAGGCCTTTCATATGGATCTGGGAGGGCCAGGACCTCCAAGGAACTGTGCAAGGAGTTTGCTTCTCTTCTTCAGTGCTAAGACACTTCAGACCTGACACCCTCAGGAAGTCCTGAGGCAGATTTTCATTGTCCACTGTCAGCAATTTACACCACACTGCTGCAAATCTGTTGCTGACTGGACTATAACTGGCAAGCTGGATGTCAGTGCTGTGGTGATAGAAAGACATGAAACCTATTGTTGATGGTTTTCCCACCAAAATCATGGCTACCACTGAAGAAATAAAACACCTAGATTGTGCTGGGAACATCACTGGCAAAAGTATGCTCATTGTTTGCCTCTGCGTGAATCCAGTCTTTGGACAACCATCAACATCAATGTGGGATGTGCCAGCTGTTTACAGAAAACAGTGTGCTAATGTCTTCTAGAGTTAAGGTGTCTGGTTATGTAGAACAGCATTATCTCAAAGTAACATGAATATGAATGTTATTGCCTGCCTCCCTGCCATTCAAATGGCCCAGTGACCATATAGTGTGTTGGCTCCTGAAGGTGGACCTGGAGGAAAGAGCACTTGGGAAGAAGTGGCTGCACTTATCTCGGTGTTCAGGGAGCATGCACCTGGCTGACTGTGGGGGAGATGGGCTGCCAGCACACTTCCACCCCAAAGTCTCTAATGTTACTTGTATTATTAGGGTGGGCAATGCATGGCAGGGCATATGGATCAAGAAGGGATGGGGGACTTCCACCAGGAATAGGAGGATTAAGGTGGCTCACAGGCCCAATACAGGCAATGAGAGAGTGTACCTGTCATCACAGATGCTATGTTAGTAAAGCAAGGGAGTTGGTTTGTAAAGGAAAAAGCAATTTGGGGAAGTGCTATAGCACGTATATCAATCTGTCTATTTGCTATTATTATTATGAGAATTTATTCAAAGTTTTAGTTTAAACTTCCTGCCTCTTTATTTTGTGAAAAATCGCTGAATCAGTAGATGGTGTAACCAGTGGGCTGTACAAACACAGACATCCCTGCTGTTATTATACTACAAATGCAAATGTTAATAGAAGCAAAACGTTCAGTGGGCAAGGACAAGTGGCACACAATGCGAGGGAGGACAGTGCCAGTGGCTGCTGAATCCCCCAGACCCCAACACCTGTGAGAGCACAAGACGAGGGTGAGCAGGGGCTGCAGGGCCATACTGTCTTTCCTCCCAGGAGTTCCCTGACCCACCAGTGCAGGCAAGAGCCTCCAGTACTCCCTTTGGCTACAGCACATGATAAAAGCAACCCAGAACTGAAGGACTATTCCCCCCTAGCTCTTGAGGATATTTGGAAGATGTTTTTCCAATAGGATCTGCTTGTTGGGGTTAACTAAAATAACATTTCAGATACTGATTTTGTTACACTGATAAGAATTGCCATCTCAGTATTTTCTAGGAAAAAGCCCCGATTTTTTTTATTGAAAATACTTTGCTTTGAAATTAGCTTCAATTTGAGAGCTAAAAATGTATTAAGGAACATTTTTTTATTTCAGATGATTCACATGACTCCAAATGAGTTACTTCCAAAAAGTTTTGTTTTGATAAAGACAAATTATTTGAATATTTGAATAATAATAACATATACTCCTCTGCTCAGAACTTAAAGTCTGTTAACAAGATTTTACTTACACTCATACTGCCAAGTGGGTGTTAGTACTAATGTTGATGCGAAGCCCAGGTTTAATTTATATCACCATTTGAGTAACCAAGCCCATATCCAGGGCACAGTTACATCTAAGACTGCTGTGCCTACATAAGAAGAGTTTAAAAACAATCTGGCTCCCGGGCTAACTGAAGAGATGATGTGATTCCAAAAGGCTGGAGAGGGGGAAGGGCAGAGCAGAGAAGAATTGAAAGAGAGAGAGAGAGGGCGGGAGAGGGAGAATGTGTGCATTAGGGAAATTGCCAATAGGGTGGTTGGAAAAAGATTAATTACAGCAGTAGCAGCATAGCAAAGACAAAAGAACTGACTGGGCTTGATGGCCTTCTAGGGTGGATTTGTGAAAAATGACGAGATCGAGTATCCAGTTCTCCTTTAAAGCACAGTGATGGCAATCTGTGCTACTCAGCTGACATCAGTGATATTATTCCAGGTTTACACCACTTTCAGTGAGAGGAATTTACCTCTGATTCTCTGACTCATGCTTAATATGTCACACTCTTTCAGGCAGATAGCCAGCTGGGTCTGCAATGGTTCTTTGGAAAATGGTGCAATTCTCCCAGGTGGTAACAGCTGAGGATCAACTTCTGAAAAGGACAAGACTGTTGTAGTGACATTTGGCTCTGTATTTCATTTGTTCTTATTGAAAGATGGGTGTCTCCCTGTTTAATGTGAATTAGCTTCGTGGCTTTGTTCATACCTGCTAAACACTCCCCTGTAGTTTCCCAAGCGTGTGTTCCTGGAGAACATCTATGGAAATGTTGAGGGCCTGGTGTAATCATCAGAACAGCAAGTATGCCCATCAGCGAGCCACATGCCAAGCTGGTTTCATGAAGTTAAATGAAAGGGGCTCTCAGAGTTCAGAGGATGGCTGCTCTTCTAATTAACAGTATCTGTGATGTTGCACTGCACCTTCAAATAACATGTATGCCTACAGCTCACCAGAGCATCCATCCTTCCTTCTCACAGCTGATTAATGATTCTTTTGCACATGTATTTGAAGCTTGAGGAATTTCATTTCCTGATGATAATTTTCTTTATCTCTTCTGTCAGTGAGGGAGTGCCTCTTCGTCCAGGGCAGAACCTGGTAAGAGAGGAGGCAGGGTTGCGGGGGCTGCTTACACCATTCATGCACGTTAGAGAAGTCCCAAGGGACACCCTACCTGGTACTGCAGTAGCCTGTGAAACTGGCTTTCAGCAAGGCTCACAGCTCTCACCTGGGCACATGCTGGGAGGGAGGCAGGGAGGAAAGGGACCACAAAGGTGGTTATTTATCCTTGGTGGCGATACTGGCTCTGCGTTTCTGCACTCTGAAGGAGTTTAGGATTGTTGTACCATCGTTTGGGGTCAATTGCTATGTGGAGAGCAAACACAGCACGCTTTGAGCACCCAACACATCTCCACATTTACAGCTTGAACTTTCTGAAGGGAACGGGATATTGAAGTGCAAGGAGATCTTCCTGAATGCCAGCCCACCTTCAGAGATCAAGCCTTCAGGTTTCATCTTCAAAACAGTGTATACTATATTTTCAAACAAGTCACTACTCCCTACAGCTTGCAATTTCTGTAAGTTTCATGTCTCTGTGCAAGTCTGAATTCTATCTGCAAGTGCATAACTTTGCTTGAAGTCCATCAGCAGCCAAACTCTGCTATCAGACAGCCTCAGGCACGTCCATGGGCATCTGCAGGAGGTCAGAGTGAAGATTCAGTTCTGCCCAAAGCGGCTGATGAAAAGTCAGAGACTGAAAGATGAGGTCTTTTCTCTTTCATTCCTTAAGACACAAAGAGTTATTTATTTTAAAGACTGACTTAACATCATTGTAATTAGCTTCACAATGGGTGCCTGGATGTTCCAGCCTGGACCAGGGACCTCTTGTCCTAGGCACTAATCTTGCCACTGTGACCTTTGGTTCATTGAATACCTGGGTGTATCTGTCTGATCCTCCCTTTTTTTTATTTTTTATAAGATGAGTTTACATTTCAGAGTCCATTCACATATGCTAACCTAGTTATGAGCCAGTTTCACTCTTCATGAACTTCCTGCCTACAGGCAGTTTTTGTAAATTGCTGTAATATGATAACTGGGAATTCTTTTTACTATCTCGAAACAGGAAATAAACATCCTGTTGTGAGAAGAGAATTAGAATTATGCATGATGCATCTTTTGTAATTTACTCAATCTTGATAAAATATATTATGTAGGAGAGAATTCTATGGCATGAAAGCAAAGATGACCAGCCCATAAATCAACCTTGAGGAGAGAGTATGCTGAATCCCTGTCAAATAGCACTTAGATCATTTTTGTTCAGCTGGAGTGTTGGTAATTTTTTGCCTTTGGGGCTGATGAGGAATTAGTGAGATTAGAAGATATTTAGCAATTCAGCAGATTTGGGACTGCAATTTGTTGATTTTCAGATGAATGCTCAAATAATTTGTACTTTCTGTCACTTAATGCCTTATATTCGGAAGCTGTTTCCTTAAATATCAACGGTATCTGCCTGCAGAATGTACCTAGGGTTGTCTTTGTGAGCTGGAGATTGCGTTTTCAGGAGCAGTGGGCAAGCAAAATCTTTGGTGCCTGAAGTCTTGAGGTATGTATTCTGCTTGTCATCCTTGTATTGCTCAATAAATATAAATAAAGTTTCTCTTCTTAGTCTTCCTAAACCTGAATTTCTTTTTCTCTGTTGGAATTATTCACATTTTTTTTTCCTCAAAAGAATCCTTTCCTTATGCTTTTTATTCCCCCCCCCCCTTCTTTTTAATAGCATATAATAACACAAGGTATTGCTGGAGGATTTATGAAGTTGTTCTTATTTTAGGCCTCAGTAGGAATTCTAAAGAATTGCTTTTCACTTTACGCATCTTACAGGTCAAGTCAGCGATGAATTGCGTTTAAAAAAGGAAAGAGCCAGCCACATTACTGTAATTTCTGAAAAGTGTCTTGATGATTTGTGACAGAGGGATGTTAGGATATCTCTGTTACATAACATCGGAGAAATTATACTAATGACAGTGTTTGGATTTCTACTGTCATTACTGGACCAAAATATTAGGGCAAATATTCTTTGTATAATATTTCTTTCTAAGTGATGCTACACAATTATTTATGAAGTTGGAGTTCTTTGCTATACTAATCAAAATATTATGAGAGAAATAATTCCAGTTTGGCATACATTTATAAACACTGTTGAAATGTTTGAGTGCTTGCAACAGCTGTAAGACTGGTTTTTTGGACTCCTTCTTTCTACGCATGTGTCATGTTTTTATGTTTTGGGTAGTTTAATAGAAGTAGCTTTCGGAAGAATGAGAAATAAGTGCTAGACAGTGCATTTACACAGAGTAGTATTTAAACTGGGAGAAGGGCTTATTAGTCTGCCTTTATTCAGATGCTGCTAGTCAAAATGGATTAGAGCTGTTTAAACCTGGGATTTCTGAGCCTAGATAGGGTCCTTCAAGTGAACACTGAGGTTTTTCTAAAATAGACTCTTCTCTTCCCCCCACTCTCATTCTAAGAATACAGTTTAAGTATTTTAACCAGGCATGTTTTCTGAGAATGGCTGGTGGTTAAAGGATAGGCCTGTGAGTCAGATATATGGGGCTGTAATCCAATGTCTGCATTTGAGTCACTGAGCTTTGTCTACCCTGATGGGTGCAGGCAATCACACCGCTCCTTCACCCACACATCAGCCTGTCCACATGCAGGCCAGGACTGGAGCAGCTGCATTACTGTGGTGCTAAACCTGAACAACTGTATCCTTCCTACTACCATGGCTTATTATGTGTTTGTAACCAAAGCTCTGATTACACAAGCCACACACTGAAATATTCATCTCTTCAATACCTGCAAGACACATTCCAGATACCTCATGGAGCAGGAGCCCTGGGAGCCTTTCATGGGAGGGAGGGAGGTAGTGATGAGTTATCTTCCCACTCTGCTTCCAAAGGGGATGGGTCTAGGCATTTGCCTGGTTCCCAAGGCAACCAAGCAATATTGACTTCATCATCCTTTGATGATTTGCTTATTGCCACAGCTGGGAAGTAAGATTATTAGGAAGTCCCTATGGCGGTAGGGTCCTGCTGCTGATCATGAGTGCAAAATGCACTTGAACTGATCAAGAACCACAGCTGGGCCACATTGAGATTATTACCTTGGACTTCTGCCTATAGAGCCCCTGGACTGGAGCTGGTTCCTGTCCATCAGAAGGCAGACAAAGCAGATGTACAGCTGTCAGCACCTGTAGGTCCCTCAGCTCTGAAATCAGGCAAACTACCAACCTTTTCCTTCCAGTGTTTCCTTTCAAAAGAGGTTTCATACACATTAGGAAGCTGTGATTCCTTGTCTTTATTTGCGTAATCTGTGCTTTAATGTATTCTTCAGTAATTTTCAGAAATGACTGCAACTGTAACATGCTGATGCCTTTGAAAGTGATTAAAGAAGAAATGTCTCTGCCTTAGAGTTTTCTGATAAGGACCCAGTTCTGCATCTTAATGCAAGTGGGCATGCCCTGACACCTCTCTAGAACGTCAGACTTGTTCTTCCTTGCTTTGTTTGTCATTTTAAACAGCAAAGTATTGTCAGCAGAAGTTTGTTTTGCTCTTTGTATAAATGCATAGATGAACACTCCCATTAAGTTCAGTGGGGTTAAGGTTTCATTTGTATAGTTGTGAGCATCCAAGGATTTTCTGCAGCTTAGTTAGTGTGCATAATGCCACTCTAGAAGTGTAAGTTACTTTTGTTATTTTACTAACTTATTAAATAGTGCTGTCTTGCTTTGGAATTATCAGTTGCAGCTACTTACACGGTGACCATTTTCATCTCCACAATCAGCTTGCTCCGGGAAGAGCTTTTGCAGTGTGGAGGGTGTTGAGATCAGTCATGTTTGGAAATCCCTGTAGCTTCATCCATCCGGGTAGGCCAAGGGGGGAGCTTTCTCTTTTACTATGAATTTCTCTGAATTAGTGCTATTACATTTTCACTTTTGTACCCTTTATGTCGTTGTGGAAACTTGCTCTCTTCAGCTCTCACGCACCTTGCTAGTGGGATGTACTCTCATACATTCCACTAAGGTTTTGTAGCTTTAATGCTGAGATTGAAATGGCATCCTCCACCATCATCATTATAGGTACCAGCAGGAGTTTCCACAGAAATGTAAAGAAATCCCAGTTATTCAGGGAGCTAATTATGCAAAGAGTCAGTATTGTTTCTTGAAAACAGTGCTACATCTCAGTGATGTGAACGAGTGCAGCAATGGTGACTTGAAGGGAGCAGTACAGGTTTTGATTCCATCTTGGTGTCTGATACATATACACAGTAGGTAAAGGCTATTAAAGTACTTACATAATAATGATGTTACAAAATCTACGCAAACCCCAACACAGAATTTTTTAACTTCCCCATGAAAGTCCCTTTTTTCTTCCAGCTCACAACCAATTTTAATGCTTATTTTGTCTCAAATACTGGATTGAGAAAACAAATTTCATTTCTTCTTTTACTGTGAAATGCTTAAAAAAAGGCATGTCTACATAAGCATCACTGTTCACTATTGCGTGAGATCAAAAATGCTCCTCTGCATGGCACATGTCCTGCATTGTAGGAAGTTGTTGGAGGTTTGTTGCTTATTTAGAAGAAGAGTCCTGATATTTTGCAAGAGGAGGGTGCGAGTCTCCTTGGTGGAAACAGAAAGAGGATCTGCTGCTGCAGGTTCCAAAAGATTATTTCATGTGTCAGCAGTACATGTCTGAAGTTTTAGGAAGAACCCAGTTTCATTTAATTTCTTCCTGTAATGTCAGAAACTCTTTCAACAGCATTCATTAGCTGAAGTTTTGGATCACAGGCTAAATACTGATTGATTCACTTGACAAAATTACTGTTCATTCCAATAATACAGGGAAATGGACTTGTGTATGAGACCAAGTTTCGAAGGGCTTTAGATGAAGATGATCATAGGCAGGTACCTAATCCTATTTTCAATTTAATGGACATAAACACATATATGTTGGCTTCCAAAGGATCAGTTTCATAAAGGAGAGAACTGCTATGAGTCCCTAAACCAGGGAATAAATATGAAAACAGGAAAATGAGAAAGGGAACATATAACAATCACCAGAAGTTCAAGGTAAATATAGTAGAAAATTCAGTAGGAAAGAAAACGGTATTAAGAGAAATGCATAAACAAAAGGAAATTTTACAGGATTGCAGGTACAAAGCTTACCCTAGATATGGTAGAATTCTCAATAATAATGCAGAAAATGCAAAAGTGTTCAATCAATACTTCTGTTCAGTATTTGGGGAAAAGCCAGATGATTTGGGACAGAATAATGATGAAAAGCTTTCCATTCTAGCAGTAACTAAGGGAATGTGTTAAACAGCAGATACTAAAGTTCGATACATTAAAATTAGTGGGTCTGGATGATTTGCATCCAAGATTTTAAGATCGATAGTCAAGGAGCACTACAGACCATTAATTTTGATTTTTAACAAGCCATGGAGCATTGGGGATGTTCCAGAGGACTACAAGAAAGCTAATGTTGTGCCAATATTTAAAAAAGGTAAATGCAGTGACCCGAGTAATTATAGGCCTGTCAGCTTGCCTTCGATCCTTGGCAAAATAATGGAAAGGCTGATAGGGCGCTTGAGTAATAAGGAATTAAAAGAAGGCGATAGAATTAATGGCAATCAGGATGGTTCTTGTCAAACTAACTTGATATCATTTAAAATCAGTTCAAATAGGGTGATTTAATTTTCAGTTTTGATTTAGAAGGCTGAAATGGGTTTAGCCTTCTGTAAGATGTTTGTGTGGCTTGACATTTTGATTATTCAAACCGGGGCTAGCTCTGCAAACAGTGGTTATAGAGAGAAGTTAGGAGGAGTTTAGGCATCTGAATCTGAAGTGGCAATCCTGAAAGCTCAGCTCTGTGGCTGCCCAGAAATGCCTTAATCTCCTCAATTTTCAGATGGAGAAGTTTCCAAGGCAACAAAGGTTTTGCTTTTGTGCACTCCCAGAAGACACCTCAATCCTGACAGGGTTGAGTGGTTCAGTATCAGTGTCATGACTATACATTTGTCTGCCTGTTTCCCATATGGAGCTTGGTCCAAGGAGTGTGCTTGTGGCACACTTGAAGGATCAGCCTGGGTACAAAATGCAGACACAAGTGCAACCTTCCTTTAACATACGACCACAGGAAAAGGTCTTTTATTCTATTACCTCCTGGTTAGAGCACTCGCTTGCCCAGGTTAAAAAACCACAAATTTGAATTCTTTCCTCTCTTAAAAATATTTTAAATCCACTTATCTCACTGGATCTCACCAATTAGTGCTGTATGGTGATGATGGAGTAAGGAGGGACTGCATACACATTAACAGGAGCAACAATTGTGGCCGAAGTTAACAATCACAGTGGCTCTCAACATGAAATGCAATGGATCTCAAGTATGTATTCTGTAAAGAAAAGATATGTCAAGAAGAAGAGGGAGGAATATCAAATGACTGCTCTAGAATATCCTACAGGTGCAAATAAAGCTAAACTTATTATTATGCATAGTCAACACAAACCCCTACAGAGGCCATTTTGTCCTGTCCCAGGACAGGTATCCAAGATCTTTGGGATGAATCCCTGTGTTCAGATTCTTCTGTCACTGGTCATCTAGGTTAGTTTACACGCATAGTTAAAATTAAGGAAAAGAAGTCCTACCATAAATACACACACATAGATCAGAGAGAGCTCTTGATTTCAACAAAGGATAAGAGCCAGTGATGGAAGCAACATTCTAGTAGTGGCGAAAGATTCTAGACAAAATCAAACAAGGAAAAAAGCACCAGCTTTTATCAGTGGAGGTTACTGATCAGTTGTTTACCAAAAGCTACATTGGATTTAGGGATTTTTTGCTTTTTTCCATTCAATATGTACATATATATTTATCCTAAAATCTATTCTTTTGTCTATCACAGCTGCTGAAACAGGATTTAATTCTGGGAGCTCCCAGGACTTGTCTTGTATAAGAGATCATGACCAGATGATCACTGTGTTTCACTCTGGTCTTAAAAGATCCAGCAAAAAGCACTGAGGACAAACAAACTGAAAACCCAAGCCCATGCAGTGAGAAGCTTTCCCTGCCCAGGAAAGCAGATAATCTAAATAGACAAGACAGTCTGGGGTGAGAAAAAGGATGTGTTATCTCTGTTTCACAGATGGGAAACAGAGGCACAGAGAGATTAAGTGATTTACACAAGGTTTGTGTCAGAGCCAGGAATGAGAGCCAGATCTCCTGAATTCTGTGTTACTACCTTAACAACAAGACCATCTTTTCTCTCTCTTACCATAGCCTTGAGAGGAAAAGGCCTGTACTGTCTTATGCATAAAATTGCACCATTGCTTACAGAGTAATCTGATAAAATGCTATACATGTAGCATACATCTGGTGTTTCTCCTTTTCTGTCAGACTGACTCCTCTTTCCTTCCTTCATCTTTCTTTTTATCCTCCCTTTCCTTTGTTTTCACTGTCTCTTGCAAAGGACATTGGTGTCAATTATATTGAGAGAAAGCACCACTGTCTCAGAAAAAACATATTCAGACTACCTAATCTTTCAATGCACAGCGAGAAATGTACCACGCATAGCTGGGCACATAGCCTCTAAGACTTGGTTGGCAAATAAAAAGAGCAGAAAAATGACGAAAAGGCATTTGAGAATTGCCCATTTTCTTATGATCAAATCTGAGTACATTTTCCAGGGAGTCAGGAATGACCTCAACAGGGTCTGATAGCTGAGTTGGCTAAGTTCAGTTATGTCTAAATCCTTAAATTGTTCCCTTCTATATCTTCTCATTTTACACATGGTTCTGGCCTGCCTTTTCTAAGCACTTCTGGGTAAAAACATTCCAGTTTTGATACTGAGAGCAGGATCATGAGATGGGGTAGTGCCTTAGACAAAATCTGTAAATACACAGCCTGTTTCTATGGAGGTTCTAAGAATACCAGTTCCCCTACTGGTCTGTGAAATTCTTGGAATGAGGTCTTCTTCCAGTGCCTCAAATTGCAAATTTGCAGGATGCAGAAAGAAAACCATAAAATAATGTTCATATACAGAACAGATGAATGCCTGAGAGAGTGTCAAAACATAGTGTTGCTATGGATAGAGGAGGATCAGCTATAGTTAGCTAAGGAAGGACAGTTTGCCCAGGGGAGGATGTTTTGCCTAGGGTCCTGTGTTTTGAGAGGTTAGAGAGGGTCCTGTCTAATTGCCTAATGATACACAAGAGGTCATAACCTTCACCTTTGCCCCAGGCCCCTGGGAGCCACTGCTATTGCTCTTCCCTGCACCGTGGCCATCTCTGAAGCATGAGGGACAACGGCCAGCCAGCAGTGGTGTTCAGCATTTTATTTTGGACAGGCAAGCAGAAGCCATGCATGGCAGCTGAAATTCGCATCCAGGAGGATATAGATAGCAGGACAGAACCTTATGGATGTGTATGGCAAAGGTGACCCTGCTGATAAATGTAGCCTTGGGCTCCGCTGTATCATAAAAAGTTCTGGTCAGAACTCAGAGAACCTGAACCTCTTTCCAGCTAGATGCGTGCTGGGAATAGGTTCCCAGAATCAGGTTATCGTCCTATTAAAGGAGGCATAAAGGACAATGCTGAGAGAATTACAGTGCCTTTTTAGGGAAAGATCAATGGCATGTCCTCAGCTAGAGTGCTGTTGTTAGGTAAGGGTAGTTTCACCTCATAAAAGATTATATGGCTGACATATTTTTAAGTTCAGGGAGGAGTAACAAAACCTGTGATGGAGAGGTATGGAAACATTTCGAGATGAAGATATGGACAATTGAGTAGTGGAAGGAGTCAAGTAAGAGATGTCATTGCAGTATATAAAATAATAGATGGTGCCGAGGGGTCACGTGTTCACTCCTGTGTACCCTCTCTTGTAATAAATATCAGAGACACTTGGAAATAAAAGCAACAGGTTCAAGTCTAAAACAGCAAATGCTTTTTTAACACAGTGCCTCTGCCATGGCCTCGAGAAAATACTGAGGTGAAGAGCTTAGCAGGATTAACAAATGTTAGACATTGCAATCAATACTGCCTACATCTGCAGTTAAACTATCCAGGGTAAAAGTTAATCTATTAACTCATATTTTAAAGTAATATTATTTTAATAACCCAAATCTCTGCTTCTGGGCTTGTGGCAACGAGTCCTTACCACTCACAGTGAAACTTGACTGCTGGGCATGTTTCTGGCTGGGCATTTGTCCTTTGCAGGGGGGCATCTTCTGTATGTGTTCCTGGCGAGTGGGAGAGGCAGGATTTCAGGCTAGCTGGACCTCTGATCTGATCTGCTCTGGCACCTGATGCTGGCCAGGGATGCGGAGAGGCGTCCGGCCTGGCTCCCCTGCCAGCAGCAGGGTTGAGCTCCCAGCACCCTTCCCAGGGCTGGCCCCACTGGTATTGCTGCCTGCCAAACCTGGACTTGAGAAAAGCGGGCTCAGCTTGGCAGCGCTGAGCGCAGCGTGTTCAGGCAGCTTTGAGCCTTCACCCAAATCGCTTGCCCTGCCCTGGAAGACACCACCTGTGCTAAACTCACCCTAGGCAGGAAATGGAAGAACAAGTCAGGCCTAATTCAATTAAAAAAACATCCTTAAAACAAACTGCACGTAGTCTTCTCTGCACGCCATCTGCATAGGAGCAGGAGAAGTGCTCGATTCATACTGCGATTCGAATGGAAGTGAGAGTGAATTGAAGGCTGATATATATCAGTGCTGAGGGCAGGGTTTAGACAAGTGAACAGTTCTTCCTATAACAAAAACAGATAATGTTGTCAAGTTTGTTCCCTAACCAAAGATTCAATCAAACACTCTCCAGACTCGAGCTAAATTTCCACAACCTTTATTGCTTCCTGTACACTCACTTAAATCTTGCCTAACTCTTTCCTGTCCCAGCGCTGGTTTCCTTCTTCCTCCCGAGGGTGGTATTAGAGTCTGCCCACTAAACCATGTCAGCAGGTGAAATTTATAGATGGGCTACAGCAAGCTGTTTATCATCATTTTTGTAATTTCATTCCCCATTCCCCAATAAATGCAATAATCTTCTGAGCACTTTAAACACAAAATCCGTTGCCCTAGCCAAAAGATTATTTCTCCTTCTAGCATGTGAATGTGGCAATTCACTGTCCCATAGCACTGCTGCAGGCAGTGAAAGGTATTTAGAAATGTTTATATTTTTTTTTCTTGTCAGAGAAGAGAACACCACACACAAGAATTGGGACTTTTACAGGCTTTGCAAATAGGTCATTCCCCTTAATGAGTCTCTTTATTAAGCAAAGTAGCTACAGTCACAAGGAGAAATAGTAATGAGCATTTCCTCTCAGCATTTGGAGACTACTGAGAGCTATTTGCCACCCATGACCAAGTGTGGATCCCCAGGAAGTGACACCCATGCTACAGGTTTTCCTTGTACTTAGCTTCTCCATCCTCCCATCTTCCATACATGTTTGTAATTTCTCTCTTCTTTCTAGCAAGCAGCAGACACCAAAATTTTAGAAAAGATTTCTTAGGAAATCTCTTTAGAAGAGCAAAATTGACCATCTGGGGGGTACATTTTCACTGCCCTGAAGCTTGCCAGAGCCCTTCATGGAGAAGGGAGCAGGAGCATCGCTGCAGACGGCTACCCTTGGGCTGCTGGGCAAAATCAGACCTGAGAGACCGATGGCTTGGGAAGTCTACTCATTCCAGATAACTCCATTTCCTACTCTGACTCTGCTGCTTTCTTCTGGAGTGGATAATAGGAGCCGACACCTGGGGCATGACAGGAAGATTGATGTAATTTTGTGTATAAGTTATTATTCATGAATAAATTTGGATGCCCCTGCTCAACAACAACAACCCTATGAGAATAATAGAAGGAATTTATTGGGGAATTATGTGGGAGATATATTTAGCTCACCAGGTGGCAACAATAATTTTTCTTTTTTTTTACTTTTTAGTGCTAGCTTCTCAGGGGCACAGAGAGAGAGAGAAATGGGAAGTATCCCAGCTGCTACATAGAAAAGAGGGGCAATTTCAGCAAGAGTTTGCTTTTGCTTCATCGACAAGGTAGACTAGAGGAAAGGGCCCCAGGGATTGTGCAAGAGATTAATCTGTTGGGTGAGTTTCCCTTCAAAGGCACTTTCAGCCAAACACTATTTCAGCTGAGGACTCTGAGAGTGAAAAGCATTAATATGTTGATATAAATACACAACAGGGTGTGCCCTTCAACATGGAGCAAAGCTGGTGTGTTGGTTCGCTACGCAGGCATCAGAAGAATCAAACCACACTGCTTTGCTTCTTCAGTGTAGACACAAAATATCTTTTGATATATTTTCCTTTGATATGGTGGACTTCCAGTGCCGGTCTCTGCCCCGTGTCCCGGAGTATGCCCTGCATTACTGAAGAGAGCAGAGCATCCAGTTTAAGCCAGATCTATCCTGCTTGCTCATCTCACTGGCACACAGGGTGCTGAAGACGGTAAAGGACTGTACACATGCTCATGGACTATCTTGAAAGCACCAAGGGAAGGAGATGGCAAGGAAGTTTGTCCAAGGAGCTAGCTGTTTACTGTCCTCTGACTCAACTTTTGATTCATTTCCTTTTCTTCAGTGACTTCCAAACCCCCTGTTCTCTGGCCTTAAAGTGAAATGGTGCTGCAGTGCACAGGAACTGTAAAATTTATCCCCTCAGTAACTGCTTAAATCTCATCTCTAATCCTCTAAACTCCTTGGTTCAGAGTAATTTAAATTGTTGTAAATATCTATGAGGTGGATTATACTGCTTAATTGCTACTAAGGGAATAATAATATTATGTGTATGTGCATACATAATATAATGTACATAGTCACAGACACAGAAAATCTTCCTGGCAAAGAAGATATTAAACAGTAGTTTAAACTACTTGGGATTTGGAAAAGCCTGTTAAAGGGATTAGAAACTAAATCCAAAACTGGACAAGGGGTAAAGGCAGTGATTTCCACGGACAACAGTGTAGCAACACACTATTTCCCCTCTTTCTATATTTATGTTTTCTTTATACATGCTGCATACCACTTAACAAGAGAACATGATCTTTTCCATTAAGTTAACCTCAGTTATGTGAAAGATACTTATGTCTGAGGAAGCATAGATACTACTTTAACAAGAAGATGGAGGCATAATGTCCATTCTGTTTTGAGGGAGAAAATAGTTTCCCATCACTTGAACAACAGTTTTAAGTCCAGCTGTTCTAAGTAATAAAATTTAAACCTGAAAATATTGCTTAAATAAATAGCTAAATATAACTTCCTTTATGTGAGCAGTCCCACTGAGTTTCTTGTGACCATGGCACATGTGCAGATGCCTGGGTACCTGGGGCCAAAGGCTTTGTCCTAGAAATATGCTGGCAGATATAAACCTTTTAAAGAAAATAGCTGTGATAGTAACTGCTCCTGAGAGTGCAAGAAAAGGAGTATATGAAGAAGAGTTTAAACTTTTAAAACATTAACATGAGGAAATATTATGATAGGTATTCCAAACAACTTGGTTCCCATGAATATGTTTGCTATTGCAAACGTCTGCCCTTCATTTTTGCTCTTCTTCTGCTCTGTCTTGCTCACAGAATGCTGCAAATTAATTCTGGAAGCAACCCAGTTTGCCTGTGTTGACCCAAAACATGAGCTGGGATCTACCAGAGTTCAGAGAACCAGTTCCAGAAAATAAAATCAAAGTATTGTAAGGAATTGATTTTAAAAGAAATTTACTGAGAAGGTTAATTGCTGAATATAATAGCTGATGCAAAACCCCTAGTGAATGAAATAAGTAAATACTATGATCTTACAGACTTAATAGAAAGAAAGTAATCCTGATACTGACTCTTTCAAAATGGTAAGGAAATGCAATAGCAGTCAGCCTGCTAGGGCTAATTCTTGCCCAAACTTCATTCACTAAGTAGAAGCACGCACCTGTAAGTTTGAATCTGAGCATGAGCATGGATTCAGTTCCAGAAGAACTGTGCATCATGGCATTGCCTGTCTTTTATCATCTGAAATAAACTTACTTTATTATAAATACAGTAATTTGTGGAACTTATTATTACCCTGTTCCTAGGCACATTAGATCTGCTTTTTAGCCTAGTGTTTATACTGTTTATATCCTGTTATTAAACCAGTTTGATCTTGTTCTGTGTTTAGAAGAAGAATTTCCTCTCTGGAAGGCAAAATACGCATTCATCTTACCATCCCTTGTCCATTCTTGTTCATCTTCACTTGATACCTGTTTTGATTCAAGGCTAAAAGTTTAAATTTATAAAACATTATGTGGAAAGGTCTAAGAAACATCAACATTATTGAATATTCTAGCATTCTTTGGATATCTCTTCTATTTATTCTTTAGGCTCAAGGTATTCTTTCTTTCCAGGGTTTGTACTGTACTTTGGAGAATGGGTTTGGTGCGTGATTTGTTCTCCCTGCATCTGGCCAAATACCCACACCTGTGTGTAGCGAAGCCAGCACAGCCACACATGGAGCCATGTCTGGTCATGAGTGCTAAGGCCAAGATCAGATGGGGTTTTGTCTGATCTGTGAATGCAGCAGGATGCCGTGTGCTCCCACTGCTCCTCATGTACAGGCATGGGGCTGTAAGGAACAGTTTTGAATGATTAGTTTGTAAACAGCTGGAGATACAGAAGCAAGCACCTCTCTGCAGACCCAAAAGTTAATGGTGTGCAGTAAAATCTGTTCAGACTGCTAAATATGTTTGGATTTATGTTCTTTTCAATATAGAGTTTTTAATGTCCTATGCCTTAATTCAGCAAAGTATGCTTAAACACAGCTGGGAGGAACATAAGTATCTTCTAAATAGGGATCTACATGTACTTGTGATTACATCCAATAAAGGACATGGTGACCGACAAGTGAGGGGAGGCCCTTATGGACTCCCCAGATGAAGTCCAGGCCAGGCTCTTGGGTTCAGTGTCTACATTGTCCCTGTAAACTATTCCTGTAGAAGAGCTTTACACTCTCTTGTAAGGAAAGGGAGGAGGCAAGGCTTACAGTAGAGGAACCAGACCTGTTTCCCTAACATGTAATTGCGCTTCTTATAGATAAGATGCAAATGTACTGTACTTTGCACTTTTTATGGGAAAGGGATTTTTTAACTTGGTTTCGGCTGACCTCCAGCCTTGGCTGTGCATGAGGCATTTGAAGGAGCAGCTCTTTCATCATTACAATCTGTTATACTGATCCCTTCCCACTAATATGTTTGCTAATTTCCTGACATACATACAGTGTGTTCCTTTTTTTGTAACAGAAGCTAGCAGCTCCTCCTGTTCCAAAGACAGGGAAACTGAGGCATGGGATTGGGAACTGGCCAGGAGTTTGCCAGCAGAACCTGATGACAAGTCCAGCAGTCGCTCTGTGCCATCTTCTGGCCTACTGTTGATTTTGGCAGACACTGAAGCAATGTCCCAGGTTTCAGTTGCTGGCAAGCAGGCTGGTTCCTCAGCAGAGCTGCTGGCAGCATTCCATGGTTCTTCCATTTTGTGTTTTCCAGGTCATTTTTGCTCATCAGGCCTTTTCAGCTCCTTTCTAGGGAGAACATGATTTCAGAGGTGATCCACTTCCCCTACCTGTGTAATCAGAAGTGAAGGATGTGATCATATTTATTACAATGATCAGTGATAGGAAGGAGAAAGAAAGAACAAGAATAGTACCCAAGATTCCCATCTTTCAGAAAATGGATATGAAAGAGGATGAATTTATCAACTCGATGCTTTTTGGATCACAGTGGGAAAATAAGACAAAGAGGGAAAGAAGCAAAACAGAACAAATTAGTAACAACCATCCTAGCAGCATTCATGGACATACTGCAGCAGCTTTCAGGCACATGAGGAGGATTCATATGAGATCTAGAAAAAACTCACATCAATTTCCAAACTTTCCTCTCTCCTAAATAGAACACAAGTAAAGAATCTCCTCAAATAGTATAACTGAACCTAAGGCAAGCACAGATCAGAATATTGCCCCCAAAGAAAATGGCTGACTCCTTTGTTAACAGATCCTATATTAAAAGAAGGAATGTGTGATATGCTCAGAAGAAGCAATAACTTCTGTGAGACTGCTGGTGTTGGGAGTGATCTGGCTACGTAGAAAGCAAGTGCACACCAATTCACAGCCACAGAGTAGGTGGAGTGCTGCATCAGCTTGTGTTTTTGTGGTGAAAGGAGGGAAAAAAAGGAGAAGCTCTGATGTTTGTGCAAGAAGACAAGTAAAAAAGGAAGAAATAATCTCCAGAGGAAGATACCAGGTTAAAAAAAATCATTAATAGAAAATAGCCTGCACATAAGGCCAGGTGCAATAGCTATGGTAAGAACTGCCCAGGCATGCAGAAAAGCTGGCCCATGAAGAGCCAGAGCAGGCATTGCTGCGTTGCTGCTGTAGCTAGGACTGCTGAAAGGTTATCAAGATATTTTCGAAGAACTGGGATATCTTCCAGGCATTTCACCTTGAAATAGAGACAGTGATTCAGCCAGGATGGCACCTGTGTAACCACTGCATCAAGGGCGAAGGAGAAGCAGCAGCCAGTACAATGAATGGGGAGAGGTGGTGTCAGTGCTGCAGTTGCTGCATCCTCAGTTGGGAGTGTGGCCCAAGAGCCAACCTCCACATGGCAAATGCTCCATTTGCGTAAGTCCAAGTGACCTCATCAAAGTACGACAAACTGCTCATTACCAAGTGTCTGTAATGAAAGACATGTTACCTGACTTGGCAGAAGCAAAAATAGCCTCAGCGCTTGGTGCCAAAGATAAATATTGGCGAATGCTGTTGGATAAAGAAAGCAACCACCTCACTATGTCTTGGACACCAGCAGGTAGCTGCAGATGGTGGAATATGCTGTTTTGGATCAAACCTGCTGTGGAAGAATACTGCTGCTGCCAACAAGATGCGCTAACAGGACTCACAGGGATCAGAGGTGTGGATGATGGCATTCTGCGGTAGAGCTGCAGAGACACTGAAATGGAAACAGCCATAGATCATACTCTTGTTTGTTGTGAAGAACCAAGAAAATAAATTCACAGTTAAATAGTAATAATCACCCTATCCATGGTAATAATTTTGCAGCAGACTACAGCATAAGACCCAGGATATTCAAAGCAAGTGCAGGATCTGTGAAGTGCTTGCTAAACATGCCAGTCAGGGCTGGTGAGAAGTTTTGAGGCTTGGGGGAATAGGAACCAACTCTATGGGGTGGTGAGAATGTGCTGTATTCCCATGGTCCTGGAGCAAGTTCAAAAGCAACTTTTCACAGCAGCTCTCAGAAACTGCCCTGCTCTGATACACTGAACCACTGGGTGCCACCAAAATTAAACAACTCATCTCAGCATCACTGTAGTTTCAAATCAAAAATCCCCATTTACTTTCAGGGACATTTTTTAATTTTTAATGGGAGTGAGAGTGCAGTCATACCAGGCCTTTGGTCACACAGGGCCTTCTGCCACCACAGAAAGGCAGCTGGGAAAGCCTATTAAAATTCCCAGCTGTGGCTTTGAGAAGGTTCAAGAAGCAAAGAAGACAGCAAGCAAGCCTTGAACTCTGAAGGAACTCTGTCTCTAATATCAGCCCCAATAACACTCAATGTCAAGATGCATCTCTATAGCATTGTCTATAGCTAGCAGTAGTGAATGGAGGAAAGGAGAAGAAAGAAAAGATGTGCAGGAAGGATATAGCCTGTCACACCAGACCTTCCCCACCGGTGTTCAGAGATGCAGTTACAGATAGAATCATAGAATACTTAGGGTTGGAAAGGACCTTAAGATCATCTAGTTCCAGCCCCCCTGCCATGGGCAGGGACACCTCACACTAAACCATCTCACCCAAGGCTCTGTTCAACCCAGCCTTGAACACTGCCAGGGATGGAGCATTCACAACTTCCCTGGGCAACCCATTCCAGTGACTCGCCACCCTCACAGTAAAGAACTTCTTCTTTGTATCTGACCTGAACTTCCCCTGTTTAAGTTTTAACCCATTACCCCTTGTCCTATCACAACAGCCCCTAATGAAGAGTCCCTTCCCAGCATCCTTATAGGCTCCCTTCAGATACTGGAGGGCTGCTATGATTCAAAACATCCATGTTCAAGTGAGAGATTGAGGAGATCAAATCCGGAGGGTGACAGCAGCTGATCTGGTCATGGACCACATTCCCCTATTTTGTTGCTGGCAGTGGTATTTCCCTGATGCTATCGAAAGGGCAGAACAATTTAAACTCCATTTAGGATTATAAGTTTCTGGGAAGAGAAAGCTTTGCATTATGGTATATTTTCAGTATTGGCATGATAAAATGTTCATTGGATGAGATGCTCCAAAATGAGGTTGCACTCTAGAACTTTTAGCTTCCTATTTGAAATTGGCTCACTGAATTGATCCAGGGCAAGAACTTCCTCAAAGAGCAACTTTCTCTGTTAGACCATGTCACATTGTTGAGAAGTGCCAGGATAAATCCTATGAGTTAAATGGTTACTACTTTATTATGTTTGTCTTTATATTTTCCTGTAAAACTGTTTCCTTGAGCCAGGTGAGACACGTGAAAGTAAGCAGCATTGATCAGGCCACAAATTCCTGGTTTTGGAAAAGATGGTGATGAATGGGTTTCTTTATCACTGATGCCAAAAATTTATCAAGCTTTACAAACAGACAGATTGGATACAGTGCTCTGTTCACCCTGATGAAATTTCATAAGCCAAATGCTGAAAGCATACAAGCTTTTTCATGATTGTTTACAGTGCCAAGATATGACCTGTCCTGCCACCACTTTCTCCCTGCAAGAGGAATATAGTTTTAGGTGCAGTTGTTAGACACAGTTCTAACGTATGGACTTCAGAGTCACATACTGGTAAGCTAAATCTAAAGGCAAGCCTAGACAGTGATGTTTAACTTTGCACTGGAACTTGGGAGATCAGTGACTTGCCAGGTGGCTAAAGGAAAGTCTTTTTACCCCCTCAGTGTTCGTTTCCCCATCTGGAGAAGAACTGCTGCAATATTTGCTGATGTGAAATGTGCTACTTGCAACTGGGTATTATCGTCGTCTGAAATGAATGTGACAAATGAAATGCTGTGATAAACAGCTTCCTCATCCCCGAGTTGAGAGCACAAGAGTGGGATTGTGTGAGAACTGTGAGAACACAGCACATGACCAGAATCGGGTATGGGTGACAGCAGTATAGGCATGGGGAAGGAAAAAGCCTGAATGTTGCCCTGTCTCAGAGTTCTCTCCCCTTGCTTGAACACCGAATAATGAGGTCAGCTGTGATTTTAACCAGCTCAAAGAGCAATTCCTAATCTCTTTGCAGCTGGGCTTTCATTTCCTAGTTATCTCATGTAGTGCTACGTGCTTTTTTGAGACCAAAAGTCATGCCAGGATGGCTCTGTTTCCATTTACATGAGACAATAAACAGGATAGCGCTCAGGTACCCTTGCTAACTTATCTGCTTGTTTCGTTAATCGCAGGAAGTGTGCCAGCTGCTTACGTGACCGGGCGAGCTTTCCGAGGCCACGCACGCAGGCAGGCACTGTGCCAGTTTTCTGGGTGGCTCTGCTTTTCACAAGGGAATGAGACATGGCAGTGGTTACTGCCACTCCACCCTTGGTATTGGTTTCTAATACCTTACCCTGGCAGGAGGTCAGGAATGCAGGAGGACCCAGATTTGGGTCCAGGCTCCTGTTCCGTTTACTTCCCTTTATGGCAGTAATGGATTTCTTGCGCTTCCCTCTCTTTCTTCCCCTGCTTTTTGATGGATATAGCCATTACGTAGCTCTGAGAAAATGAATTACCAGGCAACACTCGGCGTCACCACTGCTCTGCTGACCATTTGTGTGTTTGCAGAGGTTTTTAATTGCTGTATTTGTTTTACCCATGTTACAAGAGGCCATGGCATTTCAAAGCCACGGCAGGCTGGGGAGGTATTGCACCTATTGCCTACATTTCCTCATCTGCTGCAAATCCGTGAGGAAGACTTCTAGGTGCATCTTGCAACCTCTGGATGGGGGTGAGTCAGCATTCCCTTGAAGGCTCTATCACAACCATCGTCATTGCCTCCCTCTCAACGTGGCGTGTGGCCGGAGGCACCTGCAGAGCAGGGAAGCACAGTTACAAATGGGTGCACCTCCCTGACATGAAGCAAGCGTTTTGGCGAAGGCATGCACTCCAGTGCCACCCATAGTGTGCAGTCAGCAGGGCAGGGAGCAGTGGAGGGCCTTATTAAACAGGCTGGTACTTGCTGCTGGCATACACCACTGTGAGAGTGTCGATGTATTCCTCTCAGGCCACACTCATGCTCTGTCCATTGCTCTGCAGGAACAGTCTGTGACAGGAGCTACTGTTCAAATGGACGCATTAGAAAAGTGAATGTGAACGTGAGTTCTTCAGTAGTTGCTATTTCATTATCACTGCTTATAAAGCTTTCTGAGAAGTGTGAACATTTGCTGCTTTTAGCCAGGCTCTCAATTCACAGTAAGCTTGACCCTAGTTTCCACCAGCCTCTTCCCCTCTGCTGCTCTCCCTCCCTAAACCTTCTCCTGTACTCTTTCTGGCCTCTCTCTCTGCATGATGCCAAATGGCTGTGTCCTGCAGCAACTGTCCGCTGCTGTTGATGCCACAGTGATGATACATCAGCCCTACACACATGACAGTAGATGTCCCACATCTGCTTCTGTAGGGGAATTCAAGTAGCACCATTGCACAGAGGGGTGGGAGGTGTTTATGGCTCCTCAGTCTCTCAGTCAAGAGACACTTTCAAAAGAAGCATTCATCCTTCTCCTCGGATATAGGTTGAACCCATTCCTGCTGCCTCTGCTTATCCTCATTTCAATAAGCCTGGGCTAAAAGATCTCCTCTCCTGTGTGCGAGGCCACAGTTCCTCACACATAAAGTCCACCAAACCATTTCAGTTGTTATTTCTTAATTTTCTGTTTTGCAGTATGTTGTCCAAATCATTTATGATATTCAAGAAGGGAGTGATAAGTTTTTCAGGAATATCTGTGTAAGCATCACACATTGCTGAAAAGCTGTCATTACATATATTGCGAATTCAATTACAAAAAGAAAAGAAACCACAATAAATTTAATTGAAAGTGTATTTTTAGTTTAAAGAAATCATATTTTTATTTACAGCCAAGGAAATAGATGTCTTTAAAAATTTAATAGTGTTATTTGCAACAGCTGGTTTAGCTTATGAAGCTGCTAGAGTAGAGAGAGGGGTCTCCAAGACAGGCATTTTATACTTCAGAGCACTAGTAATCTGTTTGTCCTTGCTTAACTTCTTCTATGCCATGCCCTGGTTCACAGTTGGAGCTATATTTTATCTCCAAGTTCCTATTATTTCTTACAGGTTAGCACAACATATGACCTATGACACTGCAGCCATAAAGAAAGTAGGCACATGTGATTTTTCTCTTCAGTTTCCATATCTCAGCACTCTGGCCATTCAATTTAGTTTCCCAGGTGCTGACAGCTGGTAATACTCTTAACTGCTCTCCCCTGTTGGTAAGATATGGATATTTCCTAACTGAAGTTTAATTGTATAACTTTACTTCACTCGACATGCCAAGGGTCCCAGGAACCCATTCCTCGCCCAGGCTGAGTACAGCACTGAAGATAATACTGTTTGTGGATGGTAAACCTAAACCCCTGCTGAGTGTCTTCTAAGACAAACTGACATTTATTGCTTTCCTCATTACAACATGACTGTCCAGAGCTGGCCCAGAAGACACAAACCCCTATTTTTTAGGTTACATCTTCCATATATATAAAAGCAAGCATAAAAAAAATACGTTTTTGTGTTTATCACTGAGGCTCGAGGAGAAGATGGGAGATTTAAAAGAAGAGCTGTTTTATAGGTGCCAAAGAGAGAATCAGGGGCTGACTGCCTCAGGAGCTCAGGTGGGTATTACACTAGCCCAGTACCATGAAGCAGGATCTAGTTCCACACATGGTGTCTTGTATTTGCCACACACAACCTGGGCTTCTCCCCCTCTTCCTGGGAATGAGAACTCCCTGCTCTCGGTGTTGGGCACGCTGTGCAGTGCCAAGCTGTCTCATTAAAGGGGCACTGTCATGCTGCTCCCTTGGTGGCCTCAGTGAAGTAGTTAGGGTGCTAAGGGTGACCTCGAGGCCCCTCCTTGTGGGCTTGTTACTCCCTTCCTTCCACCTGCATCAGTGTTGGTTGCTGTGGCTTCCTGGATGGACAGACATTTGTAAGACTGTATCCCCTTTGGCTCCTGATCCCTGGAAGAAACCTGTCCAAGTGACTGCAGGGTGCTGGGACTCCTCTGTGAGAAGGTACCAGGTCTGTGCACACAGTCTGCAGGACCACAAACAGGTCAGATAGATAGGCTATGCATTAGTTTTACTCAGCACCAGGCTTCTCAGCCCTCACTGGGAATTAGGAACTAAAATACCTGTTGAGGCTGTCATGAAGTTTGGCCTTACCTTGCTCAATGAGTGAAATACGCCTTCACTTCATCCCCGGGGGTAAACTGAGGTTAAACTGTGAGGGTAATAAACGGAGGATAATGAGAGGTAAAATAATGGTGAAATGTTCTGATACTGTTGCAACAGAGGCGAAGGTGGGGAGGGCAGGACTGACTGATGTCCCCATTACTGAAAGGTGAACTCGCTTTGCCCAATTCCATGACTATTGAATGTTTCTGCAGCTGTGGCAAGCTGGGGTCAGAGAGGGAGAGAACCTCATAAAAAATGAATAGAGCATTCTTTTCATTCTGCCTCTGCTCTGTAAATTCATACCTCCATCTACCTGGGAATATATAACCTCTGTATGGTGGTGCCAGCTTTGGTGGGTTAAGCTGCTTCTTTCTAGGAGAGAATGGAGGGAAGTTTGTCATGGGAATGACTGTGAATTGGGCCCACCATATTCCCTGTGAAAGAAAAAAAATGTTTGTCAAAATTTGACCCTTGTTTTATAAATCCTCAATCAGTTGGCTGAGATTCACCTTCTCTATTGTTACTACTTTCACCCTTCACAAGGCTCCTCAGTCCCCTGCAGCTGCCAGCTGGCTGCTGTCTGTTCAGCAGCCGATGGGGAAGGACTGACCCAGTGGGAGAAGGTGTTATAGATCTCCTGGAGCAGCTGGCCCAGCTTTGCTGCTTCCTAGTGAAGCCCAGAGGGGAAACAGACAGACTTTCACCTCCAAGGTACCCAGACCCTTCTGGGGACCTTGTGTGAGGCATGGGAAGGGCAACAAGGTAAAGACTGCATTGCATTTGAAGGCTTGAGAATGTGCTGCTGCAGAGGAGAGGACCCCATGCAGAGGGAAAAGCACCCCTTGCATGCCTTGAATCCCCTTCCTTTTTCTAGACAGCCTACAGGAGTTCCCGGTAAAGAATCATGAGCAAGTCTAATGTAAAAATCCAGTGACGAGGAGCTAGGATGAAGCAGGCTATTTTTGTGGTCCAGTTAAGTATAGACAGCCGGCTGCTGGTCACAATTAACATTTCTATAGGAAAAAAGCAGTTTGAAGAGGTCCTTGTCCTTCCCAGTGCATTCCCTCTCTCCTCCTTTTTCTACTACAGGTTCCTGTCCCCTCCCACAGCTACATTAAGGCAGCTATTTCTGGTGTCAAGGTCCAAAACAGATCAGTGGAGTTTTTCTGGTTTTGCTAATACTGGCCATTTCACTAATTTAGTTTGAAGGGTATCAGCACACTTAGGAGTGATAAATGGGAGGGAGAAAAGAGCTGTGGGCAAGAAAAGGCAGGGTCCTCATTTGGCAGCTTTGCCATTAGATGATTGTGGTGTGGAACAGCACTTTCAGATGTCCACTGAGAAACACATCTGCATCTGGGCCCCAATTCTGAAAAGCATGTTGGTGCCTGCTTCACTGCTGCTCTGTTGCTTAATTCTCAGTGAACTGTCAAGCAAGCACATGTCCAAGGCACCCACTGACTAGTTTATGCTGCCAAATTGGGGTTTAGACAGAGGAGAAAAGTAAATACTGCTACCTCTCTACTGATGAAAACTACAGAAAATGGACAATATAATACTTTCAGCAGAACCAGAATATACACCCTGTGTATCCCTTCTGCAGGTATTGGAGTAGTGCAGCGTTTTGCTGAATTTCCCATGTTTTTTTTTTTGCTATAGCACTCATCTCTAGTATTTTAGGCTTACACATATATTTAGGCTCTTACGTCTGTTTACGTGCCAAATGCTCAGTATTGCAAGAGCTCGGTGGGTCTGTTTCTGATTTCTTCCAGTGAGTAGTTCCATTTTCTTGAGTGATCTCCCCTGATTTCTGCCGGTGAAATGGAACTGGACTATAGATCTAGGTAGACAAGAAAGGTACACTGGGAATTGCTGCAGAGACTACACAGTGCTAATGTACTTTTGCTGATCAGCCTGATTGTCTAAAGGATTACCTGATTAAACTTACAATTTAAATGCTGCGTGTCTTGATAGACAAGGTCACAGTTATGCAGCCTGAAGTGCCACCTAGAGTCTTACTTCATATATCTCCTATAACATTTCTCGTAGGACAGGAGAGTGTTTGAAGGTCAGGAGCTGGATAGTGGGGGCAGGATGAGTAAATGATCTTCAGTGGTCTAAGAAATAGCAATAGTGAAAATTATTATTTCACAATGGCGGAGCAAATCACTGTCACTGGAAAACCCCTGTTTCCTGTTCCCTCTCCCTTGTCAGATCTGTCCCTTACACACAGAGATGTGGTGGTCAAATGGGAATGCCCGTGGGACATATCCTCTGAGGACTCTCCTTTGTGATGGCAGTTTGGAGCCAGAGGTATGTTAGCCAGAGGTGGCTGCAAACAGTCCTTCAGGGCCAGTTGGTGTCCCCAGGCACCCGCAGTGCACCTACAAACCCCCTTTGAATGATCTGTGCCTTGGGGCAACGTGAGTCAGCCAAGTAAACTGAAGGGACATTATAATCCTCTTTCTGAAGACACGTGCTGCTCAAGCTGTTCCTCCTGTCACCTCCTCCCCGCCATGTCCCGATGGATACAAACGGGAGCTTTGCTCCCTCCCCTTCCCCGTGCAAAGCCCTGCTGCATCCCTGTCCCTGCTCCGGGAGGCACACAGCCAGCTGAGACGTTTTTTTTTTTTATCCTGAACCCTTTCCCTCCCGATGCAGGCAGTTCCCCCCGCTGCAAGCTCCTGGAGGGCAGGCATTTACTTTCGCCTGTGTCTCCTGAGCTCACAGATTAAATTGGAAAGACCTTTCTGAGACCCACATATCCTGCCACTGAAACTGAGCCTCTGTGCTCTTGGAAGAGAAACTCTCCCTTTTTCAGGTTTTTCTGGGATAAGTCTGTGTGGGAATGCCTGAAATCACAGAAGGAATGAAGATGTTCAGAGCTGTGTGAAAAAAAGATAAGCCTATACCCACAGATCCAAATGTTTCCCATATATAATATCCCATATCATTCTGAATCTGATTTTGTTTGTAGCTATATCGAGAATAAAAGCTTTTTCTTCACCTAACAGAATCAATCGGCCCATAGTGGGTCTTTATTCCCATTCAAATTAAGGGCTATTCCATACCGAAAATGCACTAATGTAACTAAATTGATTTCTAACTTGATTTTAGTTAAACGGGTGTAGTTCCCTGCGGGGATACACTTAAATCAGTCGAAGAGAGGGTAAATTATGCATCTTTGTATATTTCTCAGTGATTTATCTTATTTAGCGGTAAAGGGAACTTGCAGCATCTGAGGATCCAACTGCAGGTAAAAACCCCCACAACGGAACCCCCCATCTTCCCATTCCTGGGGATGCTTAGCAACTCTCCTGAAGTGCCGAATTCTCTTAACTCCTGCTATTGATTGCTGGAGGTGTTTCCTGCCTCACAAGTGTTCAGCACTTCTGGAGATCAGACCCTGCATTGTCAGTTCGTGTGTGATGTGTGTGTGTCTCATATTTTGCGGTGGATAATAGCCTCCCCCTGCCTCATTGCTCCAAGAGTGGAGGCTAAGTGCAGCCCTCAGTGTGCCCAGCATCCCAGCAGATTCAGTAGGAGGCTTTTTTCTTATTGGACTGTGCCACCCTCCCAGGGGGAGTTTTCTTCCCATGGGAGAGAGAAAAAAACCCTTAGCAAAGGAAAACCGCAATGATTTATAACCTGAGGCACAGCCGGCACTGGGAGATGCCTGCTGGCTAGGCCAGTCCTCAGCTAGACATGGCTGTGTCTCTAAGCATCTTGGGAACAGTGCCTGGCTTACAGTGTTTCTTTGCTCCCAAGCAGAAACCTGTTATCTGTTCCCATTCCTGGTGTCAGGAAAGCAAGGCATGCCTTCAAAGCAGAGATGCTAAGTGGCCAGGGTTCCCACCCCTGGAGGGTGTTACATGCTGTGTTATGCGGGAAGGGGCCATTCACACTCAGCACTCCTGCAAGCTGCAGTGCCTAAAAAATTTAAAACATCAATGTTATATTATTTTAATTGTTCTTTGAAATGGATGGATTGTAAAGCTGTGCAGGCCAAACTGCATGTGAGCCCTTGAAAAGAAGCAGAAAAGGGGAATGACATGCCCCATCAATCAGAATATGGATTTTGAAATTTCTGTGACTAATTTGTGGGAGATTATATGCCAATACCTAAATCTGGGAGACTTCTGACCTTTCACCATTGACAAAGGCTGTGGACAGGTCAGACATACAGTAGGTTAATGGAAATATAAGCAATGGCTTCCAGGGTAGAGGCCAGAAGTGCGGAGGCTGTGGTCATTCTTCCAGGAACGATGTGCAGGCTTGATTGACCAGAAACATCTCTGAGAAAGTGAGAGACCCAAAGAGGTCAATTCCCTCTCTTCAATGGCTCTGAATATTTTCTTTAAATTAAAAAGAAAAACGGGACACTCCAGTCCTTTGTGTAATTTTATATCCTAAGGAATATTTCCTGGCTGTGCGCTGTAAAGCAGGATGGGGTATTTAGCCCCTGAATTTTCACTTGGGTGTTTTCTTCTTCTGTTCACATTCATTTACTGCACAATATCCACTTCTAAATGTTCTGTGTGATTTAGGCTTTTTTTAAAAATTGAGGATTTTATATTAATAAACCATGGAATCTTATTGTCAATGTTTGCTAGCATGATAGGCACATGCAATATTATACAGATGCATTTTCTCTTTTCCATCCCCCTTCTTTCCTTCCCTCCCTCCTTCCTCTCCCAGCCTGTTACAATCTTTTGTACACATTTTTCCATGTTTTCTTTAACTCTTTGAACACAAGGAGGTTCCCAGTCAGCGCCATGTAATATCAGAGTAATTATGTCCATTTGAAGACACTGCAGGGCAAAATCCCACATGGCAACACCAGAAGGGTCTGATGGCTGCTGGGTGAAGAAACCACAATCATATTTGTTCATACAATGGCTGCAGTCTCCTCTCCTTCTGTCTCCTCTCCTGTTGTCTCCTCTCCTTATCTTTCCTCTGAAACTGGATGTGTCAGGCTATGCTGGTGATGGTGGTGAGTGTCATGGTGGGTGGGTAAGTGCTGTGGTGTGTACACTACAGATGACACACATGCAGAGCTGCAGCCTCTGTCCTGGGCAGGGCAAAGTTGAGGTTGTCCCACTTGTGAGTGCTTCCACCTCAAGGGCTCATTGCTGCAGTGAGACAGGCATCCTGTGCCTTTGGCTTATGGGAATTTGCAGGATGGAGCTGCACCTCGTTGTCCCCCAGGAGGCAGTCCCACAGAGGAAACCCACATTGTCACCACACAGGCAAAGAGAAAAAGCTCTGACTCCTGTTCGGTATTTTCCTGAGTGGTGATAAAAATGCGCCTCATCATAATGTACTCAGTAAGAAAAAAATCATCATTTTTATGTCGTTCATCAGAAACGTATGGTAAATGAGATTCAAAGGATTAATGCACAGAGGAAATGTCAATGTTAATCTGTAGACAGCCCCTTTAGTCCTGCTTGTCATAAATTCTGGGCAAGTGAATTTGCAGGCTGGCTCGGGAAGGGTAAAATTGAAGGATTAAACAAACCATAACTCAATCTTTCTGTGCCTTGAATTCTCACTTTTTGGGTATTTTCCTCTGTAGCTTTTATTAAAGGAACATATATCTTCAGCGAGAGAGAGAAATTACAAACATTAGACCATGAAAGTTGGGCTTTCTTGTAGTCATGCTTCCACAGGTGGTCTCTAACTCAAATCAGCTGCGCTGGTTAAAAGCCGTGCTAGTACCCTTTATTGCTAACAGTGAGCTACTTGGGTTACTCACTGTTGTGTCTTCTATGGGAATATAGGAAGAAATAGGCTGGCTTTGTCTGCCTTCTGACAGAGGCTCTGTATCTACTGGTCCTCAGCAGTCAGATCATAAAATTAGAGCTTCATCATTGTTGTGGTGGTCTTTTTTTTTTTTTTTTTTTCTCCCCAGATGAACGTTAAGTTTGTTTTGCTTCCCAGTATTCCAGCTCAGCCTGAAAGGAGTGTGTGAATCTTCAGATAATGTGAAGGACAGCCTAGTTCTGATTTTTCTCTGGATAAAGGACTTAATCTCGCACTGGGATTCACAAGGGCGGTACATTCATTTAGACTGCAGTCTGCCTGGTGTCAGGCCCTGCCCAACTTCTTAGAGTAGAAAATGTGCATTCAGTTGCATGTCTAATTTGTTCACAAATTTTCCACGAGTGTTGAACCAAACCACACTGCAAACACTATGCCTAGTTATGTGCCTAACTCAGCATTTACACACAAAATTCCCTAATGAGCATGTGCAATTATGGCAATTAGACACGTGAATTAAGCATGCAAATATCCTAGCATTTGGGTTAGAGAGTCATAGCCTGTATCACTAGAAATAGCATAACCTATTTTAGATATCATAAAAAGCACATCCACCTTTTCCAGTATGACCACATTTGTGAAAAGAGAGCATTGTAAGACCTTTGGCTTGGGAAGGGAACACTGCAAGCTCTAGGCGGAGGCCACAGGGAACCTGCAAATGAAGGCAGACTTTAGGTGCTTCTGCTTCTCTGTCCCAGGTGTCCCTTGCTCATAATGAAATACTAGCACACTCTCACTGAGCACACCTTGTCTTAATGGGGTTAGTCTTTCAGTGTGCAAGGCAGCCTCCACCAGCAAGAACTGCCATAAAAAGTGCACATCTTTCCTTCTGTTATAGCCTTTTCTTCTATAAATAAAGTACAGTGCAGAACTACCCCATGCCTACACAATACTGCTGCTGAATTTGTTGTTTTTTAACAGAATTCCACTTTGAGGCATTCCCACCCTCCTGAGGGAAGGCACTGCTGGCTGGCTGCGGCACAAATCCCAGCATAAGGTGTGAATCTGGTTGGCAGCTGCCAGGGCTGAGAGTTTTGCATCAGTTACTGCTGCTGTAGAGGTTAACAAGCACAGAGGTGAGCAGGTAGTCAGAGATAAACAGGTGAGGGAACGCATTTCTGTAATAAAGAAAAGTCTTAGGAGGGAAACCATCTCTCCCCCCCTCGAATTTCTGCTTCATTAAGGTGATTTCAAACTTGCTGTGAAATCAAGGACTCGGTAGCTGATCAGTGCAAACAAAAATAATCCAGGTGGCAAGCCTGATGAGATATGACCTTGTTCAGAATCAATAGACTGTTCCCCTTCCACCGAGCACAACTGACTCTCGAATGAGTTTACTTCAACGGAGGCATTTCCCTCACAACATTAACATTTTAATTGCTTGTGCAGGATTTTCTGGAAAATTAACCCAGCGATGGGTGATCCCAGGCAGAGGATGCTGGGCGGCAAGGCTGGGAGTGCAGGCAGTGCGGAGGGGAGCCGCAAACACATACTGCCACCTAAAGGAAAGAGATCTGCAGAAAAATCGGAAAGCTGCTCCCCTCGCCTCTGTCAGAGCTTCTTAAAACAGGACCTTCATTTGCTCTTCGCAGCCTGCCTTCCTGATGCCTTCCAAAAGGCTGTCTCTCTGGCAAGCTCCCTTCAGCATCATGTACTCTCTGCTACAGCGCTACGTATTGCAATGGTCGAGCACCCTAATGGGCACTGGACAACTTTAGGAGTTTTCCCACCTTCTGTGGGTGTCTAGGGGGTCTTGTAGCAGGCACACAAATTAGGTGCAGCTAGGCTGTGTACTAGCGGAGAGCTGTGGTGCTTGGAGAAGTGGGACTCTGGTGAGGAAAGCACAACCTGGGCTGCGGCACAGGACTGTGGCATCGCTTGGGTTGCTACTGCTGGGTCTGGTGAGGCAGGGACACCAGGGAATTGGGAGAAAGCTCAGGTTGATGTGTCAGTAATGGGTGGATGCGGAGGGTGGGTGGCAGCTGAGTAGGTGGTCTTCAGATCATATCTGCTTTCACTTTATTACCTAGTGTAGATTGCACAAATGTCAAGGGGACAGAACTAAGATCTGCTTCAGCCTGGCTGGGTACCTTAACTGCTGGCACTAAACAGACAGGCTTCTTTTGAATAGTCTTTTTCTGGCTTCATAAATCCCACATTCCTGACTGCACAGGGGAGGCAGGCAGAAGAAGAAACTATTTACATGGAATATATTCCCACCAAGTATTCCCAATCAGTTCCTGAGCAAAGCCTGTGAAAATAAGGGGATCGGGAGGAGGGAAAGGAAATCTTCTCCTTGCTTTCTATAAACTTGTGGAGCATAAAGGAAAGAGCCTCTTGCAAACAGATATACAGGCAATGCCAAGCCACAGGGCGGTGCTCTCAAGGTGTGGCTAATGTGTCAGCCAGTAGCGGCTGAGCAGATGCTGTGCCAAATCACCAGCAATGAAAAATGTGAGGATTG
Organism: Pezoporus occidentalis; assembly: GCF_034315485.1. Taxonomy (NCBI): domain Eukaryota; kingdom Metazoa; phylum Chordata; class Aves; order Psittaciformes; family Psittacidae; genus Pezoporus; species Pezoporus occidentalis. Next base: position 6,916,607 of record NW_026915724.1, on the reverse strand, counting down.
GAACTTTCCCTGTTTGGGAGTGCTGCTGATTTCCTGTCAAGCAGCGGCCAATATCGAATTAACACCACAAATGCCGGTAGCGCGGTGTTACTGGAAGGCTGAGCCAGCATGTGAAGGCTGAAGAGTTGTGGAAGCACGTGTAGCTGCATGCTGAAAAGTAGCCTACGCAGGAGGAGGCTGAGGTGAGGGAAGCCTGTGCACACAGCAGCACTTTTGGCTGGATAGAAGGCAAAGTTTTGGTGTTCTAGGGAACAACTGCAGAGCTGTAATGTTTCCTTATGTGTGTGCCCGTAGACAGACATACACACAGTGCCTCCTGTCTAAGCTCTGGGCACAGTCCATCACCTGATGTCTGATTGCAAGAAACCGGTTGCACCCAAATGCTGTGTATTGCATGTCGCTATCCTGCGAGGGATAGTATCCCGGAGAGGCAGGAGGTTGTGCACAGGAAGCAGCACCCTGCTGAGCAGTCATAATCAGCACATTCCTGGGATTCCTGCCGGGCCAGCCCAAATCTTCAGCTCAGAGCTTACCTGGTGAGAGGACTTCTGGTCTGTGGCACACTGGGCCATTGTACTCTGAGGTCAAACTCTTACCACTCACAGCTCCAGGAAAGCTCTCCAGTAAAGCTGCAAGGTCGCAGGCAGGCAGAACAGATCCTGTTTTCTCTTGTGCTAGTTGTTTTCATTTTGAAACTGATCATGATCTCAGCAGCCCTACTTGGTGTGCCCATGGAGCAGGTTCAGGAAGTGTCTTTCATTGTTCATGCTGTTCTACAGCGTAGCTTACAGCCTTGGTTGCAGTATGAAAAGTGTTCACTGGGAAGGAAGTTTCTCAGAATGAACAGAACATCAATTAACGTGGCTTTCCTTCATACAGAACTTTATTTTTATTTGTGATAAATTCTTCAAAATTACGCGTTTGAGGGAATTTCAATACTATTTTTGGACCTTATTAGTGAAATACATTTTTTTGCCTTTTGACGTACAGATCTGTGTGATTTTGTAAGCCATTGAACGTCTGTTTTCAGGTAGAGTTTCAATCTCATGCAGCATCCACACTTCCAGTGTAAGACACTAGCATCTTGCTGTCTTCTATGTCTATAATATTGCTTAATGGATTCGAGGTAAATGTAACAAGGTAGAATTGAAAAGTTGGATTCTCAAATGGGTTCAAGTATTGTAAAGCACTGTTTGAAAACCCGAATACAGCTTCTTATGAATTAACATTACATTGTATGGACATAGTCATAGTAAGTGCTGGAAGGGGCACTATCCTGCAGGGAGAATGGTTCATGATTCTTCAGATAGTTTTCTGTGTAGACTTGAACAAAAAGACGTTTACTCCTCCATGCCTTAATCTTTACATCTGATTAGAGACATGATTAAAGCTGATGAAACATTTTCAATTCAATGACTGAAGAAGCTGGTTCTGGCTAAAGAGCTAAAGGAAATGTCCCACAGCTGTTGCTCTGATGGGATCAAGCCAAGTTATTCATTTCTGTGAGACAAAAAAAGATTTACTTGAACTTTAGATTTTAATTTGTATTATTTTCTTTGCTTCTGCATGCACCCTTTGCTTTTGCTTTATTAAACTGCCTTTATGTTGATCCATGATTTTTTTCCATTTTATTTTCTCTCCCCCAACCAGCTGTTGTTGAGAAGGGGAGTGATAAAGTAGTTTGGAGGGCACCTGGCATCCAGACAAGGTCAAACCACCACAGTCCCTTTTGGTACCCAACATGGCGCGCAAGACAATGTCAGTTTTGCATTCAGCATGCTACAGCTGTAGTAGTTAATAAGTGGCAAGCTCTTGTGCAGGTCATGGAGCTTGTTGGCTGTACTGCTTATCTTTTTATTTTGCTGAGCTTGGGAACATGTTAATCCAAATAATAGACTGCCTCAGGAGAGGATACTTCAAGGACCCATAGGTGTCTGATGGGCTTTTGGTGTAGCCACTGTGAACACAGATAGGATCAAACAGCTTTCTGTCCTGCTTGTCCTCTCAGAAGATTCCTTTGTAGTGGGATGGCTGTGGGTTGAAGAACAGCAGGTGACACATAAATCAAGACTCCCTGGCTCCTATCCATGAGCTGATTCATCAACTGCATAGCTAAGGAGTGATCAGCAGGACTCACTCACCCTTTTAGAGTCCCATATGGCAAGTGCAAAAGTGTGACAGAGCGTGGAGATGATTAACCATAGACTACTGTGGCCTGAATAAAGTAATGCCACAACCAAGTGCTGCTGTACATGGCCAGTGTGTATTTTTCAATTCCTTTGGCAGCAGAGTGAAGGCCACAATTTGCTTTCATGCAAGGAGGTGTCCAATACACCCAGAATCAACAGTCCCAAGGGTGGAAGCACAGCCCTGCCACCTGCAATGGATTGATCCAGACTGCACTGGAAAAGGTTGATGCCCCCGAACATCTACAATACATTGATGACATCATTGTGTGGGCCACAAGGCAGAAATAGTGTTCGAGAAGAGAAAAAAAGTAGTTCAGATTCTTCTGAAAGCTGGTTTTGCCATAAAAAAAAAACAAGATAAGGGACCTGCACAATTTCTAGGAATAAAATGGTAGCATGGATGCCATCATGTGCCTACGGATGTGGTCAGCAGGATAGATAGCAACAACTAACTTCACCAGCTAACAAGAAGGAAACAAAAGCTTTCCTAGGCCTTCTGGAGAATGCATATTCTCTTTCAAGAGAGCCACACAAATAAAGTCTCCCTGAAACAGAGTGCAGTGGCTTGATTTTTGATATGGTGAGACCTAGCAAATCGACTGTATGAGACCCCTGCCATAAGCACACCAATGCGATATGCTAACCGTATTGGAAGCAACTACTGGTTGGCTAGAAACATACTCTGTAAACCATCCCACTGCCCAAAACACCATCTTAGTCCTTGAAATGCAAGTTCTGGGGTGAGGTGGTACCCCAGAAAGAATTGAATCAGACAATAAAACTCATTTATGAAATAACCTCATAAACACCTAGGCAAAGAAACACAGCACTGAGTCGGTGTGTCACATCCTCTGTCACCCACAAGCCTCTGGAAAGACTGGGGGATATAATGAACTGAAAAAAAAGATTGTGTTGAAAGCTTTGGGCAATGGGGCATGGAAACATTGGGATACAAATTTAGCAAAAGCCACTTGAATTGGATGGTTAACATCAGAGGATCTTCTAACCTTTCTGGTCCTAGCAAAACTCCTACATATTGTGGGAGGAGATAAGGTCCCCATAGTGGACCCTATAAGGATGGGGAGACCTGGTGTGTACCTCAAGATGATTTAACCTTGGGGAAAAAAAAAAGTGTGATGTGAATTGTATGTTGTAGGAAGTAACATAGCAGGAATGACCTGAACTGACAAAGTGAGTTTTGCAAGGAACCAGACAAGTGCAATAATGACCCAAACCAAGCCAGTGTTGGTGGCCAACAATCAAACATACTGCTTCTCCTGTCCTGAGCACCCATCTTTACAGATGGGGCCTAAGTCACAGCCTGTTCTTATGAGGAAGAGTGTAGGAAGCCCATATCTACGTGTTAGCGAGCAACAGATAGTAGTTAATGTATAAATGTCTATGGTGGGTATACAGGTGGTTTAAGTATGTAGTTTAACTGTTGGTAAGAAGGACTTCAGTAATAAAAATAAAATATAATGGGATGGTTAGGAGATCTATGCATTAAATTATGTGGGACCTGAGCATTATGCAAATGGCATGGAGTAAGGGGTGGAGATTGCATTGGATCTAGTTGAGGTGGAGTAAATTTTCCCCTTAGCAGCCCTCCTAGTGCTGTGCTTTGTATTGGTAGCTAGAAAGGTGTTGATAACACACCAGTGTTCTGGCTACAGCTGGGCAGTGCTTGCATACCATCAAGGCTTTGCACAGCATCAAGGCTGTCTCTTCAACGTACCCCCCTCACAGGTAGGCTATGGGGTAGGCAAGATCTTGAGAGTGGACATAGCCAGGACAGCTGTCGCAAACTGACCAAAGGGATATTCCATACCACGTGATGTCTGCTCAACAATAAATGCTAACAGAAAGGAGGAGGAAGGGGGGACATTCATTGTTACAATGTTCATATTCTGGAGCAACTTCTATGACTACTGAAGCCCTGCTTCACATCTTGAAGTGGCTAAACATCGCTTGCTGATGGGAAGCAGAGAATACAGCTTTTGTTTTGTTTTGCTTCCATGCATAATCTTTGCTTTTACTTTTTTAAACACCCTTTATCTTGACCCATATTTTTTTTTCTGTCCTGTTTTCTCCACTAACGCCCATCCTGCTGAAGAGGGCAGTGATACAGCAGGTTGGTGGGCACCTGATGTCCAGCCATGGTCAACCCACCACATTCTCCCAGTACAAGACATTGGCAAGTTCAGAAAGATTATTTAGAGACAAAAGGTTCAAAATTACTTTTCCAAAGGCCCCTGGTCACACCATTAAAAGGGTCTTAGAGCTCTGCTAGGGAGCAGGACTTAGGAACTCAGCTGCAGCCCTTCACCAAGCAGGTGAAGGCTACCTGCAGGGGCAGACCTGGTTTGTCTGCTGGATACCGAATGGTGTGGTGTGGGTGCCGTGGCCTCCTAGGAGCCAGTGTAGGGCTCCTCACCCTGTACAACTTCATGATGTTAGTCCCACCTGGTGAATTCTGTGGAGTGACTTTGATAGGCCCTTGCAGAGGGGAGAGCCAGCCACAGCGTGCATGTTCCTTCTCTTTTCTTTGCATAACTAGTTCACAGCCATGCCTATATGGCCTAGAGCTGAAAGGCTATGTAAAAGTACTGCATGCATCCCAGAGGAAAACCTGTCTTTGAAGAATAGAAAAGGTGGGCTCAAGGGAATATGTATCTGTGATTAATCTGTTCAGCCACTGGGTGCCAATGTTGGCTCATATTTGATAATTTGAGACATTTTTCTATGGGAAGAGGAATTTTTGAAATCCAAAACAAGATGATGTCGTTTTGGAAGGCTGCAGAGCCTGAAAAATATTCCCGAGAGCATGTGGCATTTTATGTGAGCCGACCTGGAAATGGATTGCCAGGAGGGCGGCTGCAAGGGTGGGGGAAACAGGGGAGCCCTGGGTTAACAAAAGAAAGAGTGGGACCCTTAATGAAATAGGCTTGCTGAGAATTATGAATCTGTGAGCCTATGTCTTGTAGTGATTAATGATGAACCACTGTTTTAACTTTGGATCAAATAATGGGTTGCCTCTGAAAAGCTTCATTAATCACTGTTAGAAATAGGCCTGCCATTTCATTACTTCAGGGTAGACATGAGCTGAACAGTTCAGCAAATTTCAGGATTGAGTGACTCTAGGCAGGGGATGGTTAAAAAGAAAGAAGGGGTCTAATCTGTGTTTCAATGCACTGGGATTTATGAGCGAAGAATATCCTCTCATTGGCAGTTTCCTCTTCTTTCCCCTCCTCTCCCACAAAATCTTTTTGCTAATTGTGGTCTAGGCACAATGGACAAATACCCCATGGCATTTGGGGCCAGATTCTTCTTCCAGGTACCCAGATGTGGCTCCCATTTGAATATGAAGAAATTGTACTGCATGTCCCAGGGCAGAATGTGGTGGTCCTCAGCTGCTGTTTTTCACTTTGTAGCCTTCATCTGAGACTAATGCTTTGCCACTGTGAATTTAAGTGCAGCAGAACATTTGCAAGGAATGGATTTGCCCCTTTTATAAGAAACTGCTGTCAATAGTAAGAAGCTTCCATGCTTTAGATGTGATGTAAGATTTTTAAGTCAGCTGGGATATATTTTAATTGCTGTTCCGAAAAGCTAGGGACCAGGATACCCAGTTGATACTCCCTTCATGGATTGATACTTCCTTCATGGGAAGATATCAACTCTCTCTTTTTCAGAGTAACATCCAAATATTAGATAAAAAGCTCACCATGCCTCCATGCTCTCTGCATCTAACCATACTGGACACACTGGACAGGGAAAGAGAAGGGAATGGAAATTAGGGCTAGAATAAAATTTTTAGCAAAAATTGCTTTCCTCTCCAAACATTACTTTTGATCAAAAGAAATACATTTCAAAGGCGTAGTGGGATCTACCTAAGTTATTTTGAGTAGAAATCCTCCCTTTACTCCTGCCAAAAAAGAAATTGAAAGCTACTTGCCCTACCCTCATCTCCACCCCAAAGTCAAAAATGCTTTGATTTTATTTTTTTTTTCAGTCCCTCCAGCATTTACAACTTTACTTCGGCTATTATTTACTAAATATTTCTCAAAAATCAAACTCATCATTTTTTTCAGTTTGTCTTATTTGAAACATTCACCCAAAATGGACATTTACACAGTTTTGTTTTCCTGAAAAATATGAGTAATTTTGTTCAGAATTGACTGAACTTCCTTGAAACAAACAAAAAGTCATTTATTCACACAGCTGGAGATAGAGAAGGAAAAACATCTGGATGTTAGAAGGGGGAGAAAATGTGCATTGGGAGGAAAAAAAACAGTAAAAGGACAAAAGGTTATAAGTAGAAAAAGTAAAAGGATTGGTATGGGGGTTGGAGAGTGTGTCCAGGGATTATGTGGGGAGGGCTATAGAAAATGGGCCTTGAAAGAGAAATGTAAATATGGTGATGGAAAGGAAGAGGGGAAGACTGAGATGAAACAAGAGAAAAGAGAGGGGAAAATGAAACCAGAATAAAATACTATAAACTAATGGAAAGCAAAAATAATGAATAATCTTACATTTGGATGAAACAAAAGAAGGAATAAACATAAGATGGAAACATGTACTGTAGAAAAACAAAGCTAAAAAAACTGATGAGAGTAAGGGTATGCTGAAAAAGACCTAGAAATTGAAAAATCCCAGAGAAATATATTGCAAAAAAGGAAAACAGCATCTTTTCCTGAATCTTGACCACTTCTCACCCAGCTCCAGATACAGTGAACACACCAGCACAGCAGTCCCTGGACTCTGAGACTGCAGCATCCCTGCTGCCAAAATCCACGTGTGTGACAAGCTGAGGCTAAGAAGTAACATGTCAGCACCTGGGTCCTGTGTTAATTCGGTGCATCAGCACCTTGGCTTCTACCAGCTCATTGTTTCCATATGGTGCCTGAGCTCTGAGCTGGTATTTAAAGCTTTTAAGGTCACCTTCATTAAGTTTCTTTGGGGGCAGCAATGAACTCAACTTCCATGCATGTGGAGCTCAGTGACAAACCCGTTGGCACGTTGCAGCACTGCCAACTGCTTTGCAAAACTGAGATGGCCATTGAGCAAAGTGGCCTGTTTTTTATTGACTCACCAGCATCTCACCTCATACGGCATGGGGAAGGAAGGGCACTGGTTTGTGCTGAGCTCCCCTGCCTTTGCAGAAAGGAGATATATCCATGGTCTATTTTCCAGCCCCTCATAAGCAAGGTCTGAGCTCTACACTCTCTGGAGACAACCCCAGCTTGGACCTGCAGGGACAAGGTTGTGGGCTAAGTCAGTTGTTCCCTCCTCCTTTCAGCAGCTTTTAGTATTTCCCCCTCCCCCCATCATACACATTTCTTCTGCTTGGCTGAAATAAAAAAAAAAAAATCTTTTTAAAATTTTCTATTTTCAAGTTTGGTTTATGAGCACTTCTAGACATAAACTTCAAATACTGAAAGCCTGAAAGGAAAATTAGGGTGTGAAGGTCTAGGTGATGTGAAAAAAAGACTGGAAGCAATAAGCACTGCTTCTTAATGAGGTGACTGCTCCTGCTGGCTTTGTGTAAATAAGCCAAGTGACCAGTGCTGAGATTCAATGTCAGATCTCAGCTCTGCTGAAGTTAATGCCACGATGTTATCAAAACATCAGAAAGAAAAATGAAACTGATGGTCTTTCTTTTCACTCATAGTGGTTGAGCTCCGCCATTAGGCATTGATTACAACCCTGCCCTCATCAAAGGCTTTTGTTATTAATTTCAGTGTATCCCAATTGTTCATGGACTTTAAACATAATACTACTTTCTTGTACTGTTTAAGTTGAGGGATAATCAGACAGAGGTCTAAATTCTTGAAGTTATGGAGGGCAGTGTAGTCTCCAAGGGGACGAGAAACCTATATTTAGCCATTATCATTTAAGGGTTAGTCAAACGTGAATAATTTTGATCTCAGATAATTTTTGATCCAAAGGCTGATCACTAACATATCCAAACTCCCTGTCTTTTTAGAGAAGAAATGCAATTATAACTACAGAATTTGTCAGTTCTTTGTTGCAACTCCTAATAACAGCTTTTGGCCATGAGCATCAACACATACATGATCAGATTGCATCAGTTTTAATGGTCCCACTTTAAAAAAGTGCTGAAAATTTCCTAGAGGCGTGTATTGGCTGGAGCAGGGGAAGAGTGTGAAGTGGCCTACACCTGAGGAGGAAAGAGTAGCAGAAACACTGTGTAATAGACTGACCACAACCTGTTACTTATCCCCCTGTGCTGGTGGGGTGGAGGAGGTAGAGAATTTGGGAGTAAAATTAAGCCTGGGAAGAAGAGAGGAGTAGTGGGGAGGTTTTTTTAGTATTTAGTTTTATTTCTCATTATTCTACTGTGATTTCATTGTTAATAAATTAAAATAATTTCACCAAGTTGAGTCTTTTTTTGCCTGGGACAGTAAATGGTGAATGATCTCCCTATCCCCTGCCCTGTTCAGCTGAGGAGGGTGAGCGATACAGTAGCTTTGGTGGGCACCTGGCATCCAGCCAGGCTCAACCCACCATGCATCTGCAAGGTGTGGAAACAGTCATATTTTTGGAACAAGCATCTACACTTCCTTGTTTCCAGAGTTAACAAAATTAAATATCTGTAGTAATTCTAAACCTCTTTGTCAGATGAGGAAATCTGATTAAAAATATGTGCTGCAACTCACGTTATCAAAGTTTGGAACATTAGATTGAAGCTTACATGTCAAATTTTAGAATATTCTTAATACAGTCCCATTAATGTAATGAAAACAGGCGGACAAGGAGTTATTCTTTTTGCAGTTGCAAAGTCATATACGCCTATCAGAAATAGACTGAAACCTATGGCCATGGAGAAAAGTAGTCCTATTATAACCCAATTAATTGTGCTTTTTTTTTAAATGCATAGTTTTTTGTCATGTTGCTGTATACGCATAGGTTTGAGCAACACTGAGTCAGGGTGTTTACTCATAGAGATCTGGGTGTTTTCAAACTAGAGAGCCCTGTGAGCTGTATGCTAAAGTACAGATAGAGCTGACTCATGTCATCTCCCAGCTAGGACTCCTTGAGAATCTGTGAAGATGGCTATAATGCTGTAAAATGAAAGCACAAAGAAAAGGATATCCATTGGCTTAATTTTGCCTTCCTTACAAATAGTGAAACAGAATATGTTTTAGTGCTTGGAATGTAAGAAGAAGGTAAGGAATTATCCTCATGGATTTGTCATTAACTAATAATTTCAAACCCATCTCATTTACTTTTTTGCAGGACACTAGGCCTTATAAGTAAGTGGAAATGGTGAATATCATATACAGTGACTTTAGCAAAGCTTTTGACATCAATTCTCATGTCCTTTTAAGAAAACAAGATTTACATGTACGTAATATAGAACAGATAGAGCACTGCCCAGAAAACACACTATTTAGAGTTCAGTTAACAAAGAAATTTCCTGGCAAAACGCAAGGATATATAAAGTTCAATTCTACAGGGGTCTGGTATTATTCAATATTTTCATTAATTAGTTTGGGTGATCCAATAAGGAGTAACATGTTTTTTTTTAAGCTTTCAGATAGCGCCAAGATGGGAAGCACTGGGGGAAGAAAAAGATGTGTTAATAGATTGGAGAGAAGAAATGAAACCAGAATAAAAACAATAGAAAAAAGTGCCAAGTACTGCATTTAGACAGACGTAATTTAAAAGATGGGTATCTAGTAAGATTAAGTACCATAACATTGATCAGTCAACTATCAGTTCTGTTGAAAAGGGCCTGGGGTTTGTGAGCTATGATGCAGCATTGTCATGTTATCATAGTATAGGCAAACATACACTTCAAACTAGAGAGAGGTCTGCAAGATGTAGGAGCTATGAATTTTTCTGTACTAAGACCTCAGCTGGAGCACTGTGTCTGGATTCAGGTATTGCACTCCAAGGGAAATCAGGGCTAATTGGAAAAAAGCTTAGAGAAGAGCAACAAGAATGGTCAGAAGTCTATGAAACATGGAGAATAAGGTGAAGTGAGAATGATAGCCTAAAGTGGAGGAAATAATGAGGGATGGGGAAAAAAAGAGGATATTGTAACAGTTTTGAAAATAGAAAATATTGGTGCAAATATGAAAAATCTGTTCGTCATCTCAAAGGTGAGTGAGAAGAAGTAGAATGCATGAATACAGCATGGGAGCTTTAGGTTAGATTTTAACCTTTATGTTGTTAAAGCCCAAGAATAGGTTTCCTAGGTATGGAGGATACACTGAAAGTCTTTTACAAACAGGTAAGAAGGATGTCTGTCAGGAGTGACTGAGTGATTCAGTCTTGAGACTGAACAGCAGTAACTCCTTGAGATGTTTTCCAAACTAATTTGATTTTATGGCACTTCTTTGTTCTCACGCAACAGTCACCTTGCCATTTTCTCAGTTTTCAAATTTCTTAGAAACAACACAAAAATTGCTATTCTGATTCAGTTCATTTGCTTGTGGTCCTACATTTGACAATCAACCACCAGTAAACACCTTCCCTGTGAACTGTTATAAACCTGTCAGTAATTATTACTACCTTTACTGAGCCATAAAAAATCATTTCCTCTCTAATTCCAGAAAGCAAATGAGCGTAAAGACCATTCTTGCTTTTACTGTGTGTCAGGAGTTGCTGATGAACACAGCTGGCTAAATATAAGCTTGGCCCATCTAAAAATACAGAAATAGTATTTATAGACAGCTTTAGACTGTGATATTGTGATCAGTCTCTATGCGCTGTCCTCCCTGATTTTGATTTGGGCCAATGGATTCAGGTACACATAGTATTTAGCTCCTGTTAACTATACAGAAGAAAATTAAAATCAGATACCATTAAATTGAGTAGGCACATTTTTTGTTAAAGTAGAATACAGAGCTCTCAAAATGCATTTTAGAAAACATAACTTTGCATTTTAGTGGCAGCTGAAGTAATTTCCTGCATTCAGATTATTTAAAAAAAATAGTTTTAAATGTAAACTGCTGTTGCTTGAGAAGAAGTGGCTAACATAGGAAAGACTGAAGTTCAATGAAATCTTTAGGAAAATATTGCGGATTCATCCATTTGGAAGTCCTTCTGGGAAAGAACTGGGGAAGGACTGCTCAAGAAATTCCTTTCAGTTGCTTTCTGGTCTTTTTTCTGTATACATTTCTAGTACTCAAGCACTGAGCTCAGTGGAGAGATCAGAGGTGGTTTGCATTTTTGGAAGAGGTTTTCCACCTCATCTCTTGACAAAATTTCCTTCCTCTAGACTTGGTCTCAAGGAAGCCCCATCCCCTTTCTGTTTCCCATCCTTCCAAGTGTCAGCACTGTCTTCAGTTGTTCAGCAGTCTCTCACAGCAACATCCTCCTTACTTGACATTACTCTTTCCAGATAAAATTTCTCAAGGTCTAGTAAAGTCTCCAACTGGAAATGTGTTCAGGAACTGGCTTGCTATCATTTTCCAGACCTGGACCTTGTTAAAGTACACACTAAACTGTCGTAATAAAATATTAATACACAGCTGTGACAAGGATTTGCTATTTACATAATGATTAATTAACTCTTCTAGAAGTTTTCTTCTTTCTTGTCCTTTCCTTGCCCTTGCACTAAATTACAAGTACAAAACCAGAAGCCTGTGGTAGTGTGATGTTTTAACAAGCCAGCCTCAGGAGTGAGGTTACAGACATGATTTTTATTGCAGCTCTTCAGTTTGATCCTAAGGAAGGGCGACGCCAAAAGAGAATTAAAAGAAAAATTGTTTTTCCACCTCAAGGTTGTTTTCATAGTAAGGAAACACCTACTTTGGAATTTCTAAGGCTGAGTTCTACTTTGAGAGCAAGATTCAACCAACCATTACATTGCTGTATGTTGCTCTGCAAGGCTTGGATTAATTGATTCAGCCTTCTCCTGACTCATGTGACAAACGAATGAAGATACGGCCCTTAAAACAACGGATGGGGGTAAAGATCATTCAGGGAAACTGAAATGGAAGAGCAATTCTATGGTCAAAAAACAAACAAGGTTATAATTTAGAAACAGATCATTATAAAAAAGCTATTTGATAATTATTAGTGTTTGGATTCTAATTCTACTTTTATTCAATATAATGACCAAAATCAAATGAGGGACTGGCACAGGCTAATAATGCTCCCTGTTTCCTTGTGAAGAAAGGCTCAAAGAGAATATCCAAAAATAAAACAGAACACTCAAAGGCAACAGCAAAGGACAATGGTGTTAATTAGAGGTCAATTCCTGAAGAACTAAATTCATTAAAATAATGTAGGCATTACCTAATGGGTAAGCACTAGATTACAAGATACTGCTTTGTTTTCCACAGTAAATCCTGAATTCTTCATTGCATTATTGAAGAACCTTAGGAGAAAACATGCTGAGACCTGGCACCTAGTTCCTCACTGGGTTGTGCCAAAGGGAGAGGAGGACTTTAGTTTCATAAGTGAAGGAAAGAATTGAGTTTGGTTTTACAGGAGGCACCTACAGAAGCTGTGTCATACTGATTCATGCTAAATACTGGGTCATGCCCCTGAAATGGTCAGGGTGCCTTACTCAGAGAACTGTGAGTCAACATTCACTTACAAGATAAGTCCACGTAGAAGTGTCAAAGTCCTTCTGGAGCTTAACTTGCAGTTCTTGCTCAGGCTTCATTTGAGCCTTACACGTGCAGAATTCCCAGTGTAGCATCAGGAGTTGTTTTTCAGACATTGAAAGGTAGTTCTTTTTGTACTTAGATAGAAAATAATATGAATCATGCTGAAAATGGACCCTGGAAAATGCCTGACACGCCTAATGTATCTATTCAGAGCTTTGAAATATTTTACCAGACAGAAGCCATTAGCCAGGGGTGAATCTTGTTCTTTTGAACATTTGAACTATGGCATGAATGCAAAGCCCAGATTAAACAGTGAGCTTGTTCAGCCAAATAAAGCTGCTCTATTAAGAATAGGAAGGGTTATATTGGAGTATCAGAGAATCATAGAACGGTTTGGGTTGGAAGGGACCCTAAAGGACCATCTAGTTTGACCTGACTGCCATGGGCACGGGCATCTTCCATTAGACCAGGCTACTCCAAGCCCCGTCCAACCTGGCCTTGAACACTTCTAGGGATGGGGCAGCCACAGCTTCTCTGGGCAACCTGTGCCAGTGCCTCACCACTCTCATAGCGAAGATATTTTTCCTAATATTTAATCTAAACCTAGCCTCTGTCAGCTTAAAGCCATCAAGTAACTGGGAAAGTCTAGAGACTGTGATAACACAGCAGTTGACACAGCGGACCATATCATTATATGGCAAGCATAACTCTTCAAATTAAAAATAGAGTAAAATGGCATACTTAGAATAGCAGTGGAGGTGAGTGTAAGGAAGGAGAGCCTGACCCACAGAAGAATCCAAGCCCTGCTTCTCTGCCTTGAGGTATCACAGAGCAAGGGAGAAGGTGGGTTTTCAGAGCAGCAAGTTTGCTTGCTTTCAGTCCACAATTGAGGAGCAGAGCAATGAAAAAAAGCTGAGGATGTGCTACTGCACCTCCGAAACCGAGTTCATCACTTCTTCGCCTCGTGCACCAAATACTTCCGGAAAACCTGAAAGTATTCATGTAAGGAAATCACCGCTTCTGTACCATGATGCGAGATGCTGAGAACGGGCGAAAAAGGGAACCCGTCGCGCCTCGGGGAAGCACCAGCAGAGGTCAGCACAGCCGGGAGAATGGAGCAGCGGCCGGTGGGATGCTGTACGCATCATCGTGCTTTCTGGGACAAAACAGCAGCAGTTACCGGTAGTTTCTTTATTCTGACCTATGTGCTTTCTAAATTAAAGAGAGAAGGGAAGGCTCTGGGGAGGCGTTATAGCAGCCTTCCAGTACCTAAAGGGGCCTACAAGAAATCTGAAGAGGGAGTTTTTACAAGGGCATGTAATGACAGGACAAGGGGGAATGGCTTTAAACTGAAAGAAGGGAGATTGAGGTTAGATCAGAAGAAATTCTTCACTGTGAGGGTGGTGAGGCTGAAAGAGGTTGCCCTGAGACTCTGTGACTGCCTCATCCCTGGCTAGGTTGGACTGGGCTTTGAGCAACCTGGTCTAGCAGAAGGTGTCCCTGCCATGCAAGGGGGTTGGAACTGTATGAGCTTTAAGGTCCCTTCCAACCGAAACCATTCTGTGATCCTATGAGTCTCTGAATGTGGCTTGACATAGCACTTTATATAAGAAAAAAACCCCACCTGAATTCTTTCTCAGCAATAAAACTTTCTCTAAAATTCATAGAATATGGAAGAAATCATGTCTATCACTGCCTGTTAAAAAGCCCAGCCTGATGTACCTTTTTCTTTCACAACACCAGCTCTCTCGGATAATTGTAGACACAAAAACCAGAACACCATTCATCACAGTTAATCAGTAAAACTCTCCTTCATGGAACTGTTTATTCCAGGAAAGCTCTGTTTTATGAATCATTTCATATTTGGATTCCTTGATTTGAAGCTGGGGCAAGAAACTGGATTTTCCTACTGTAAGATGATGCATCATGCCTGTTTCTCCTGAGAATAATGTTGAAACTTGGGTCCCTTCCAGATCAAATGATGGCAAATGCCAAAATGCCCAGTGGAAAGTGAGATGTAAGGTGGTTAGATGTAGAAACACATACAGCTTCATCTTGCTTGCTTCATCTTCTTCTGAAGTAAAAAAGTGCAGGTAAGAGAATCTTGGCAGTAGCAGAGTTGTGTGAGCTTGAGGTTATTGAGTTATGAAATTAATTAATAATCATAGTGATGCACATCTTAAACTAATGCTAGTGAATCATGCCAGTGATTTCCTGGCTGAAGAGAACTGCAACTGATTAACTGCTTTGCTTAAAATGATGTGGATCCTTTTCCAAATCTAAAGAGGCTGTGTTTCTCTTACATCTTATATTTACAATACAAATGGAAGCTTAGATCTGTGTTTCTCCAAGATAAAGTATGAGTTATTTTCTGAAGTATACATTGTATGAGGCTGAGATTTTCTGAAGAACTGAGAAGAACATACAAATGAAATTATATCTCATCCCAGTAGACATAATTATAGAATTGAGTAACTTTACAGTGATGAGTATCACCACTGGTGTCTCATGCAAAGACAGGAAAGAGGCATATACCCAGCATGAACTCTGTGCAAAGATGTCTGGGGTAATTTTGTGCCTGCAACCTCACCACCATGGCATGATGTAGCACTGGGGAGATGCACTAATATGGCCTGGAAGCAGCAGAACTGTGTTTTCCATCTCATTTGATGTTAACAGCCCCACAGCAGTGTTATTTAAGCATATGATAGCTACATGACTAAATTGCTTGCTTTTCCAGAACTAGCTTGCATGGCACTAGCTTAGATAATTTTGCCAGCCAGTGTATTGCACAGTATGGTCATGTCCCCCATTTGAGTCCCCAGAAAACAGAAGTTACCAAAGAATATATAAGGTTGAACTGATATTAACACCTTTGTGCACCATTTCTTAATTCAGAGGTTTCTTTTATTAAATGGAAGACTGCCTACTATTACTTTAAATATTGGTAATCCTGAAATGCCCAGTGAAAGAGATCTAGCATCAGAAATCGAAAGATTTGTGTAAAGTCTTTACCCAGTATTCATTGCATAGAGAGGTCTGAACAGAAGTCCTATGGGAGAAGGGCTTCCACAGGTATGTAGACAAAAGACTAACACAGAGCATGAAGATGTCACTGCCAGATAGAGGTGGGACGCAGGTCTTGAGGGACATGGGGAGGTGCCAGTTGGAGTGGTAACCACAAAAACAATCAAAAAGTTTTTACTGTAGGCTAAATCCACCATAGACCCTAACAACAGTAAGGTCCTGGGTATTACTCAGACACAGAAATGTGTTTGGACTACTTAACTTAACTTTTACTTAGTTTTCATCAGTTTTCCTATAAAAATTCCATTATTCTAGGTAACTGTTGGCAGGCCCAGAGAGTGGTGGTCACAGTAGCTGAAAATGAGTTACAATGCCCTTGTGTGTGTAAAATGTGTCACTTGTCCCTTTGTGTGAAAAGAAACACACAGTGCTGGATTTCTCTGTTCCCAGTGATGTCTGAGGCCTCAATTCCCTGATAGGAGTTGAACAAAGAAAACTGCATTTTGAAGAAGCCACTTCAGTCTGAGATAGCAAAAAAATATAGTTTATTGTCATTAATTTTCTTTTTTTTGCCTGAAATAAGTAATGCACTCTACTTGTTTTCTCTGATATAAACAGAATCAGTATTTATTTGATAATGTAAAACATCCCAAATGACAGAGATTTACCAGTAGCATATAATGAATAAGACTGAGGGCTGCAGGGAACAACTGCTATATAATGGTAGCGTTCCCTGCTTCTAAGCTAAGAAGAAATACATGACATTATTTCTGGATATAGAATCATAGAATCACAGAATAGTTAGGGTTGGAAAGGACCTTAAGATCATCTAGTTCCAGCCCTCCTGCCATGGGCAGGGACACCTCATATTAAACCGTATCACCCAAGGCTCTGTCCAACCCAGCCTTGAACACCGACAGGGATGGAGCATTCAGAACTTCCTTGGGTGACCCATTCCAGTGCCTCACCACCCTAACAGTAAAAAACTTTCTCCTTATATCCAAGAAAACTGCTAATGTGCAGTAAAATGATTAATAAAATGACTTTTCCCTCTATAACTTAGGCCTGCATAAGACTGGCTTACTTGCCAAAAGATGTCTGTGCACTGGTGTTACTGATATAAATGATGGAGCAACCTAATTTTTTGCTGATAGCTATTTATGCAAGTAGCTGTGTTTTAATGTAGTAGGAAAAAAAATGAAAGTCTTTAATATATAGTGATGCATGAAAATGAGTTTCTCTGAACACAGAGAAATACAGCATCACTTGTGGCTGCACAATTAAAAAAGGTGTCTGTGCATTCCCATTGTGTCCAAGAAGGAAAAACCGAGTCTCGTATATCAAATGGAGTCAAGGATAGTCCTTGACATGGATTAGTTTATATTAAAGAAATGTAGTGACATGCATCAGAAAACATTAGTGAAACCTGACCTCGTCCATCACTGGCTCTCAGAGAAGTGTAGCCATATCTAGTAGTTTCATGAAAATCCAGACCTGAGCATCAGTTTATGTCAGGTAATCTTCGCATGGCATTGTATTACAATAGAGAAAAACTCAGTGTGTTAAGTTAGTATAACTGTTAAGTTAGTATAACTGACTTCTGCTAAAACCACCACTTACCATCAATCTTGTTACACAAACTAATGCCAATGAAAAAAACCCAAACCTCAAAACCACAACGTAGCTGTCAGTCAGGACATATTTATGAGTTGCAGGCTTAGTTCTCACCAGCGCTTCTGGTCAGGGAATATCACACAGGCTGAGTATGTTTTTGATGATGCCAATGCAATCACATGGAATGACAATGCCAAAGAAATATTTTTTGCCTCCTTCAACAGCACCCCTGGCTCAAACCCATCACTATCTTAATGAGAATCAGTCAGTGCTGCATTCAGATAGGCATGTCTCGTGCCATTTTAAATCCTCAGAGTCCTAGCACAGATGGCATTAGGCCCATGGGTTTCCAACCTGCTTGGGCCATGACTGGAGTCAGTCTAGTATAGCCTAGTGTCTCTAAAATGATACTGTACCCAGTCAGTTAAGTCCCACCATTGATGCCTTGCTTCATTTCAGTGAACTTCAACAGAGACATGAGCCATTTTCTGAGCAAATGGTTAACAGATTTTTAATGCAAACTAGCTGTCTTTAGTAGAAAAATTAGTGATGCTGTATGTAAAATGTTTCATATCAAAACATATGTCAGTCTTGGAAAAGTAGAGGGTCACACATCAAGGAAAGATTTGGAAGTTTTATCCCATAGTTTCTCAGGTGGGTTACATTTTTGGATCATGGCATTTGATTTCCAATTCCCAACATGTAGCTGTTTCACAAAAATCCATTCTTACCAGGATGGGCAGGGAGGTGGAGGGTCAGGGTGGCAGTCTGCCTTGGATTCCTGTTGTGAAAGGAGCTTGGATTTTCACAGTATGGTATATCCTGCTGTGTAAATCATGTGCTTCAAGTTTTGCCTTTGGGCCTTCTGGAACCTCTGTGTGTCCCTGAGTCAAGTAACTCAGCTTCAGTCGTCAAGGTACCTCAGAGAAAATTATAATAGGGCATCATTTTATAATTAAGAATGGAAATTCGGTCTCCCAAATGGTCATGAAATTAATCCCTTTTCATCTAGCATCCTCAGAATGAGAAACCTAGTCTAATGCATCTCTTGACAGTAGCAACAAAATCATCATCCATCACTTTGCACCAGGGAAGTCCCTTCATTTGCTTCATTTTCAATCTGGGAATACCATCTTCCCACAAATGAACGAACACCAGAAAAACAGCCCTTCAGATAAATTGCCTCCTGAGGATGTATATCTTTAGATACTGCATTGCATTCATATATTAGTATTATATGCATTATCTTTCCCATAAGATGAATAAAGTTTCTGTACAGCAGATATCACCCTGTGTATATTCACTTTATGATCAGGATAAACCTGCTACATTACCTTTAGTATGGGAATTCTGATTGGAGACCAGGAAACCACTAGAGTAGAGGAAAATCTATTGCACTGCAAAGTGAATATAATGGAATGTGCAGCTGACAGCCCTGTGTAGACAAAAAGCTACTGTAACAGCCCTGCAGAAACACTAAATATGCAATCCATTTTAAATAACCTTGATGTTGTCTCCATATGTTGAGTACAATAGCGCAGTGATAAATGATATTGAAGTTGGGAATTTTTCTAGAGAAACAAAATCAAATATCCTTCAACAGAGAGATTCTTAGCATTCATTCAGCAAAGAAATTTTGCCTCATGTTTATGAGGCAACTTATCACTCACTTTATTTCTGCTTTTGTAATCTAAGACGAATATAAGTCTTTGTTCTCCCAAACAACAGTAAGTAACAGATTACTGCAATTGTAATTGGGCTTTAAATAGTCTTGGATTAAGGCAAAAAGGTGGATGGGGCTCAAGACAATTATCTTTTATTAGACTGTAAGCATTGCATAATACAATACTGTCCATGAAGGGACCATGGCTTCATTGTATCACATCATTTCAGTAAAAATGCACGGTTGGATCACTTAATTTAGAGGAATACAAACATTACTTTAGAGCAAAGAAAATTCCATAGCCCATCCTCAATGTTTGCTGAATGTATTTCTCCTCCCCTCTTGCAAGAGTTTAAAAATTCCTTACTGCTAGAAAAAAGAGCTTTTTCTTCATACCATACCTAGAAACAAGATGCTTCACCATGTACATCTTTCACCACCACGAGATTCATTTTACTTGGCACAAAGCCTCTCAGAATAAATTTATCTAACTGCATCCTTCCTGTTACAAACAGAGGCAGAAAAACTCATTCTTGCTTAGTACCTGCCATAAGAGAGTTTCAGGCTTAAATATTATGTTGGAGATATTCAACTTCACTCATCTTAGAGAAAAGCAGGAGCATGTAGAAAATTATATTCAAACACATGGCAGACCTTGCTCATGTCAGCAATAGGGCTTCAGAGCTCAAATGATTGCTTGTAATAGATGGGTCAACATGGTCCTTGGGAAAAACAGATGAGGAAATGTAAATAGGAGGAATATTGTATTAGAGTGAAAAGTTTTTCTCTCCTTCATTCTATTTTATTAAATACCAGTTTATTAAACACATGTACTGAATTGAATAAAAGAGACTCCAGTGGAGAGATTTTCCACATGTGGAAGAGAAAGTCAGCATACGGTCAAATAATTTATCTTTCTGAAATGGGATGAATTTTTCATTGTTCTATGGCAGTTTTAATGCTGTGTCTTAGAGTCCCACTGCTTTGTGTGATAGTTGTAATGAGGTCTGTGGGCCTAAAGGGTACAATATTCACCTATTACACCCTCTCAGACAACCAGAATGCAAAATGAGCATTTATTTCAGCTGTGGTTTGCAGAGGCAGATACCAGGCTACATTTCACTTTACATTGAGGGAAACTGGTTTCATGTATTAATGGGAAGTCCAGCAGGGATGGATATATCACAGTATGAATTTGGTTTAGCTGGGTCCATGGCACCTGCAGGACCTGGGTCCATGGTGCCTGCAGGAGTGGGGTGGACTCTCCACAGCCCAATCCCTCCATTAGTCAGTCATTTTGCACTGGAGTTCAGTACAGATTTGGTAGATTGCATTCTCTTTACAATCAGAAATACAGGAGTGAACACCTCACTCCTGTATAGAAAACTGTCCTCCTGCCTTGAGGAAAATACTGCCTCTTCAAGGCCTTTATGTAAGGCATTGATTGCAGGGACCAACCATAAAACTCAGCTTCATCAAACAGTTTGTGCCATAGCAATGATCTTTGATCTCTCCTGCCTAACCATATATAATTAAATGGTGACACCATTGAAAATCTGGTATCAAGGAACAATGTTTTCAGGTTTCTCATTATGTAAGGGAGAAATAGATATTAAGTATCACCAGTTGTATGAAACCCACTAAATCTTAGCTCAATTTACATAAGGAATATCTAACTCCATGCCTCACTGGGTGTTGGAGAAACTCATGCATCACTGTAGCTAGGGAGAGGTCAGCAGTTGCTTTTTATACTCTTTCTTCTGGGGAAACATTTCTCTAGGCATCACTTTGCATTAAAGATACTTGGCCACATGCATCATTCTGCAAAATGTAGAGTGGGTATAATAGATCACATTACCAGAGGGAGATGCCACCACACATTACACTAAAGAAAAGCTACCTCATGATATTGTTTAATATTGAGGACAGGTAAATCTTTCACATCACTTAACATCACAGGAACACAGCCTGGCAGTGAGCAACTTGGACTGGGAGAAATATGAATATTTCATATCCTTAGCTACAATAGCACAGGAATAAAAAAGATGTCATTTTTTAGGTACAAATCTTAGTCAAATAATTTCTTACTGTTACCCTCCTCTCAGTCTAAACAATTAGCTCTGTTACACACTCTTTGTTATTCCTACCAGAGGTGTTTCTGGTGATGGCATTTTCTAATTAAACCATGTAATCTTGCCATGCTGATAGGGCACAGGATGAAGTTTTGTTGCCCAGGACACAGGAACATTTTTGCCAGCTTTCTGCTCCTAGCTTTCTTCCTTTGTAAGCTCTATACAGTTGTGGTTCTTACTTTCATTGAAGTCAGCAAAGTAATTCAGGGTTTGTATTAGGGCAACAATACTAAAAAGCTGTCACCTGGCATCTGTATCCCGATGAGTTGCATTTGAGAGATTTGTCTTGAACTTTTATAGATTTTCCCCACTCCCACTAACTTTCAGATCCTCTTTGAGGTAAGCCATGATGTGATACAGTCACCTGTGGAACACCTGTGGAAAGTGATGTTGTGACAAAGTACATTCACATATTGGCTGAAACTTACTTCATTTTTTTATATAGGTTGTAGCTTGGCTTCAACTTTCCAGCAACATATAAGCCCAAAGCTAAGTCAATGCCCACCGGCAAGGAAGTGGTCAAAAAAAACATGCACTGCAGTAATAGCACCTTACAGCCAGTAATGTTCACTTGCACCTTAGTTCAGACAATACCTAAGCCTTTTCCTATGAGGGACAGACCACAGGTATTTCTCAACTCTATTCCTTTGCTTACACCTACTTCTTTGTACAACTTCGACCTCTCTATGAAGCTGCTGAGGAGCATTCAGTGAAGAAATGTTTGCTTTCCCTAGGGTACACCAGACCTCAGCTGTTATTCAGAAATACCTGATGGCCCACATTCCTGGCCATGTGGGAAATGGTCATAGATGTCTGTTAATGAGTTTATGATTTCAGATTTAGTTTCCATCTCTTACCTCTCTATCTGCTGTTCATAATAATGAGCTCTGGGACAAGATTCACTGAGAGGAGGGGGAGCCCTTAACATTTTTTTTCTCGTTCCCACTAACAGAAGTAGTACTGGGACGTAATTGTGCATGTAATCTCAGAGGTGCTCCTGCTGCATTCTTTCAAACCAGCAAAGAGATTTTCAAAGATATGAGGAAGTCTGTATTTGTTTCCCACTATGAGAGAGGCAGAATGGTCTGAAGTCAAAAAGTTTTTACATCATCCCTTTTGGGACACTTAAAGTAAATCTGAAACCTCTTTGAAGTTATACAAGTGTCTTTCAATGGAAGAGGTCAAAACCAGCAAAGAGCATGAACACATCACCGAAGTATAAATTAGACACAACTTTTGCTAAGGTTATACAGGGGAAACACACAGCTTTTAAAATGACATTAATTACTTCTTGCTTCAGCTAAGATCACTTGTATCCCTAGAGGGAAGAATGCCTGATATAAAGAGGAGGGCTAGCTGTATTTGTAAAGATTGCCATTGTTCGGAGCGATTCAAAAGATGAAAAGGAGCTCAGTGTGAGAAAAACAAGAGAGATCACGTGGTCCAACACCACCAAAAAGGCTTAAGGAGGCGAAGACGTGAGCTCTGGGCATCATGCAATTTCTGAAATAACATCTGTTCCAATTAACCTCTTGTCCCTGAGAGTCTGAGCTCTCCATGAGGTTGAAACACAAGGTAGTTACCAAACTGTCCCCTGGCTCACAGTCTGTGAGGTGCACAGCACACCAGTGGCCAACTAGATGGGCCCCAGAAAGGTGAGGTGCAAGGCTTGTTACCAGTGAAGAAAGACAACAAGGGAAATAACAGCACTCACTAAACCAAACATCACTTCTGAAACATAAATTATCCAAAACCATGCCTCCTTAACAGTGCTCATTATGTGTCAGGAGTGCCTACCTGAGACAAGGCAAGACTAGATTTTGGATGCTATTTAAGAAAAAAAAAAAAAAAAAGAACATTCTTAATTTTAGGAGGAAAAGGAGAAAGGCCATTTCTAAAATTAACTTTTGTATCCCGTACAGTTTTGAAACATCAGTTTCAAAAGTACAAAATCCAAGGAGGAAGAAATGACAAGCAAGAGAAAACTCTGGATTATTCAGTGTTTGACACAGTGGAGTCATTTAAAGGTCATCAGCAAACATGTCAGACTACAAGCATCTGAGAATTAAAAGAGAAAAAAGCTCAATATACCTAAAGATTCATGTTAGAGCCATGGTTAGCATCCAGGATAACTGATTTATCAAATAGACAGCTTTTACAAGAAGATAGTGAAGGGATATCTAACTCATCTAGCACAGAATATATCCCTCTGAAAATCTTTATGGCTGCTCATATAATTACTTGGGAAGCCTTGGCCTTTACAAATACAAACTCTTAGTGTGTACGGATGCTTAATACAAGATGTTAAAAAGGAAAACGTAGTATCTGGGTGTCTGTGGAAAGTTTCACATGAGTTTTGAAGGTGAGTGAGAAAGAAGCTTTCCAATCTGGTGCAATAATCTTTGAGTCCACTGTTCTGGGTGACCATCCTATGGATGTCCTTTTCTTGTTCTCCTGCATGCTTTATGATTATGTGGTTTATGGTGTTTTGTGAAGACCCAGGCAGTTTCTCTCAGATGCCCATCTCTAGCCCCTCAAGGAGGTGTTACAGGGAGTTTGTGAAGGAACATCTTGCCATTATTTGCTATGTTTTTCAATCAGGTTTTTGCTTCCAGACAATGTGGTTTAAAAGCGCACTCCCATGATGCTGGCTGCCTAGGTGCTACTCAAAGCATCCCTCATGTGAGTCTATCAACTGTATTTCAGTAAATGCAGTAAGAAAACAGGCCTGCTTCTTGCTGAATAACCATTTTCAGTCATGAGGCTCCTGTCCTGGTGTGGTGTTCCACTTTGTCTGACACGGAAAAACCTGTGTGATGTGCCTTTGTTGAGTCAGAGAGGAGTTGCTATCCCCCTCCACTAACATGTTATGTGAAGGATCTCACCACTGCTCTTACCCTGTGGAGATGACTAATGACTTCCAACATCTCTAAATAACACCTAAGCTGGTAAATATCTCCTTCAGCTTTGCTGCCTGGGATATGCAGCTGAGCTGCT
Source organism: Pezoporus occidentalis (assembly GCF_034315485.1). Taxonomy (NCBI): domain Eukaryota; kingdom Metazoa; phylum Chordata; class Aves; order Psittaciformes; family Psittacidae; genus Pezoporus; species Pezoporus occidentalis. Next base: position 6,892,396 of record NW_026915724.1, on the reverse strand, counting down.
GTCTGGGCAGATTCCTGAGTCAAGACATACTAGAATGATATAACAGAATCACAGAATCATAGATTAGAAGGGATCTCTGGAGACCACCTAGTCCACACCTCAAGAGATTTGTCAAACTGCAGTTGCGCTGCTGCAGGTACTACTTTTGCTGTAACCAAAATGATAACATTTGCTCTGGGCATGCGTAGTGACAAAGAACTTTTCCCCAGACCGCAGGGTTAAATCTGTCCACAAAGAGCACTTAAAAAGGCTACATTCACTCAGCACTTCACTCAACACTCCTTTACTGCCTCCAGTTCAGTACACACATGACCTTTTCCTGTTGATTCCCAGGTAGAACAGGGGTGATTTTGCTGTCTTGTTTGTTACAGGCATCCCAGGAAGAAGAGGATGCGTATTTTAAGAGCAGTAGTAGTTTACCACGGGGACACCTTGCCCCCATGATTAAATCAGTCATTGCAAATTCTTCCCTTTCCTGTTTTTAATCATTTTAATCTGGTTAGATCTCTGCTTCCATTCTGCTGGTTTAGGTCCACTGAATGTTTTGCGTATCATGAGTTCTTGAAATTTCCATAGGCTACTAATAAGTCACAAGTAATTGTTCTTGGTATGTTAATTTACAAATCTCTCTGAAAATTACTACATCCACTTTTAAAGGTTTGGTATTGATTATGTGACTCATTTCTCTGAATGAAATTTAGAATGAACTATGTAAAATTGCTATCAGTGCTAAAGCAGTTATTTTTACAAGTGCTAGTGAACCATTGGCTGATGATAGGCAACAGCTTATGCACCACACAGAGGTTTCTGGGAACTGATTAGCTTCCTCAGGAAACAGTATTTGGAGCCTGACAGAATCTAAGTGGAAAAGATTTCTGCACAATGCTGAATTGTGGAAAAAGCCTAACGCAGATTTTGGCACCCTGACTGACCTTATATAGCTGCAGTGTAAGTAACCAATGCATAAAGGCAGTAAAAGCCAGCTCTATCAGCAGTCGGTAAGTGTTCTTTTTGCTTAGCCTAAAGAAGTTAAGAGTGCCTGAAGCTCACATCTTACCTACATCTGAGACTTGAATTTGATCATCTCAAATCACTCTCTCCCCCTATTCCTCTATGCACTCAGTCAAATTGGCAGGGTGTTGTCTGCCCAGAAAGTGATTCTTCCTCCTTTCTTCTTGGCAGCAGTGCTGTATTTTGTGTACAATATGTAAATATTCATTGGAGCAGGGCCGCACAGCTAAGACTTCTTCCCAGCTGAGCGGTCTAACCTCTAGACTGTGAAGCATTTTCACTGGCATCAGTTCCAGCAAAAAGGCTATTTAATTATGCTGTTCAGACTGGAAGGACTTCAACTGAAAGACAGAGAGTCACATTCACGAATGTGTTATATAGTCTGGTGATGAGACCTTTTGCTTAGGAGAGAAGAGATATCAGATATCTGGAGGTAAAAGAGGGAGTTGAAAATAAGTGTTCTTTGACTCATGACGTCCCAGTGTCTGTCTAACCCAGTATCTACTAAACTGCTTGGATGAAAAAGGCTTTCATCAGCTCTGTCTCTTTCTTTGTTATCTGTAAGACCAGATTTGAGAATTTCTATCAGTTTTGGTCTACAAGCATTACTATTAACTTGTGACTGCTGTGGCTCAGGTATGAGTTAGCACTGAATTCTCCCACACTAATTTTTCAGGATTTCTGGGTATGTAAGTAGCTCAGCTCTGTATGTTCTGCACCTAAGATGAGCACCTAAGAGTTTGGCACTGCAGCCCTGGTCACAACAGTACTGAAGCCTTGCGGGATCATGGAATCATAGAATAGTTCGGGTTGGAAAGGACCTTAAGATCATCAAGTTCCAACCCCCCTGCCATGGGCAGGGACACCTCACACTAAACCATCTCACCCAAGGCCTCGTCCAACCTGGTCTTGAACACTGCCAGGGATGGAGCATTCACAACCTGCCTGGGCAACCTATTCTAGTGCCTCACCACTCTAATAGGAAAGAATTTCCTCCTTATATCCAATCTAAACTTCCTCTGTTTAAGTTTTAACCTGTTCCCCCTTGTCCTCTCACTACAGTCCCTAATGAAGAGTGCCTCCCCAGCATCCCTATAGGCCCCCTTCAGATACTGGAAGGCTGCTATGAGGTCTCTATGCAGCCTTCTCTTCTCCAGGCTGAACAGCCCCAACTTTCTCAGCCTATCTTCATATGGGAGGTGCTCCACCCCCTGATCATCTTCGTGGCCCTCCTCTGGACTTGTTCCAACAGTTCCATGTCCTTTTTATGTTGAGGACACCAGAACTGTACACAATACTTCAGGTGAGGTCTCAGGAGAGCAGAGTAGAGGGGCAGTATCACCTCCTTTGACCTGCTGGTCATGGTCCTTTTGATGCAGCCCAGGATACAGTTGGCTTTCTGGGCTGTGAGCGCACACTGAAGCTGGCTCATGTTCATTTTCTCATCAACCAACACCCCCAAGTCCTTCTCTGCAGGGCTGCTCTGAATCTCTTCTCTGCCCAACCTGTAGCTGTGCCTGGGATTGCTCCAACCAAGGTGTAGGACCTTGCACTTGGCATGGTTAAACTTCATGAGGTTGGCATCAGCATCTCTTTGTCACCCTCTAAATAAGATAGTTCTCTGTGTTTAGCAGCAGGAAATGACTTTGGCAGAAACATACATGTTGGACAACTGAGAGGTATTTTTCAGACTTCAGATCTTAAAAAGGCAATGAGATGTTTATGTCCCTTAGTGGCATTAGAGCCTGCTCTTCAAACACAACCAAGGACTGCAGAGCACAAGGAAGTGTCATGATCTGGGTCCCAGCAAAATATATTTTGAACAGATGTCTGATGCTTTCACCCAAGGTCAGAAAGTGTGAATAAAATCACAGCATCTTTTGCTAGGTGGAGAAAAGTCAAGCTGGAGTGTGAACAGTATACAACACAATTATATTAGAATCGCCCAGTATGAAAACATAAGGATGATTCAATGGTGCAGCAAGAGCCAGCCATTAAAAGAAAGGGAAAAAAAGCAGCCAAAAGCCACAGAATAGGACAAAGTTCTCAAATGAACTTTAAGAAAGGTATGGCTTTAAGTCTGTCTGATTTCTGCATTTGAGTCACATACTAGGATCCGGATGTCCTTGAGCTATGATGCTGATGATTATTCTTCCTCCTGCTATCAGCACATCCAAAATCACTTGCTCTGCTTCATCTCATCTGGGTCAGGAAGGCACTGCTGAATCACCATGCTTCAAGAAAAGATAAGGAGGTGGATTAGGGGCAGATGAAGTCATATTATCCATCACAGCAGCTAAAACAAGGCCCTTTGGTGAATGGCCAGTGGATCCTTATGTCACTACCTAGAGCTTTGAGAGATCCCCTGGTAACCTTGTCCAATCAGTCAAGGCATAAACCACCCAGGACAGAGATGGGTGAGTATGCACAGCCCTACTGTGCCACTGCAGCAGGACAGTGGTTAGGGCTATGACAAACAGCATAACGTGTTGTAGTTTTCTGCTGGGGCCAAACTATACGGAATTGGTCTGTCTTTAGGACTATAGAACTGAATATACACTGAGGACAGATCCCACTGCTGACTACAGTGCTAGTCCAATATGCTGGAAAGATGGGTGCAGAGCAACAAAGGTTCCTTCCTGTTTTGCATCAGTTTGGTTTCCTAGGTTATTCCCATTTCCCTCCATAAAATATCAGTGGAGAGCCTTGCACCAGGATCAGTCATAAGCAGCCAGAATTTTTCTCACAATTGTCTTCAAGTTGTTGTAGTTGATATTAAACCAAGCCTGTACAAACAAGTGGCTTACACGGTTAAATTATCTCCTGTAGAGTGTCAGCTCTCCCCAAAGCTTTTCCCACTCATAAGGCTCTCTTGAATCTGCTCTTAGTAGATAGTATTGCACATTTGCGCTGCAACTTTTCCTTTCCTTCAGTGATGGCACTAATTTGTCTGCCTTGCCTTTATTCAGCTGCTGGCTTTCACAAAGCTTGTAAGAACAGAAATGTAGTTGAGACTTCTACCCTTTTTTTTAAATTGGGTTGAAACTAGTGAGGGGTTTTGGTAGTATTTAGGAGGACAAAGAACACAGAGATAGAAGGTCCTTGGAAGCATCACTGCCCTAGGAAGACAGGTTAAAGGAGAGATTTTTTTTTTTTCCCAGCAGTTCTTAAGGGACTTCATGTTGAAAGGACGGGCCTGGAAAGCTAAAGAGTAAGGAAGGCATCATAAACAGCAATGGCATTTTTTAGAAAATACAAGATGAAAGAATTCCCTCTTTCAATTAGCTTTTTCTGATTGGTGATGTGCTGCATTTATGCAGGGAAATAGGTCTCTGAAAAAAGGATTAGGCACACATATAAGTGATTTTTATAAATGGTTTCTTCCTACAGCCTTTGTGAGTAGATGATTAACCCTCTACATACCATAAACAGAAGGAGACCTTGAATCTCCCAGGTAATCTCTCAAAAAAGGGACAGAGCAGGAGACAAGCGGAGCCTATCTGTGTGCATGGGCCACATGCCTGAAGTTTAGAGTATTCACCCCTGACTGAAAGCAAATTAAAGCAGAAAACAGACAAATGGATAAAACATGGATCTAATGTGTGGTTTTAGAAGATTTTCAACCAAATGGTATGTTTCCAGGTAATTATGTTGTATATTTCACATTCCCATCCTGTTGCAAAGGGAACAGCCAGACCCTTTAAGGTCATTTCCTTCCTAGTAGAGCCTTGGTTGGGGGGCCTTGCTCTAAAAGTAGGGCGTGTTCATATCTTACCACAAGCTTAACAATGTTAGTACCTCTGGCGTAGAGCTCTGCAAACAGACCAGCCTTGACATTCATTTTTGTTGAGCAGGAAATTCAATCTCAACCCCAGCAGTATTTCATCTATAGCTTGGTGTCTGTGTGCAGAAGTGAGGAATTTTGTTTTTCAATGCATGTGTGTATCCATGCTCACAGGAAGATCAATATAACCAGAGTAAGGGTACATTACCAAATTCTGGCACCACTCTAAGCTTCCACGCCAACAAAAACCGCCCAGGAAAATTGAACAACTACCTGCAAGGGATGAAAATAGGCCTGAATAAAAATACAGTGTTCTCCCATAGTAATTCAATTTCACCTATACACAGCTTTTTTTCTCTGGGATTTCACACCCCTTTCAGTGTCCCCAGGACTGCACCACCAATGATAATAATGATAAAGGAAATAACAAGGGAGAGAATTTGGCTGATACCTCCTCCAACCCCGCAGCCTCCCAGCCCTTCCGCCTAACTCCCAGTTACATCCTGGGCATGACGTGCTGTGGTATGGAATACTTTTGGTCAGTTTGGGTCAGGTGTCTGTCTTTGAACCAATGATAACACACTGGAATAGGTTGCCCAGAGAAGTTGTGGATGCCCCATCCCTGGCAGTGTTCAAGGCCAGGTTGGATTAGGCTTTGAGCAATTTGGTCTAGTGGAAGGTGTCCCTGCTCATGGCATGGGGGGCTGGAACTAGATGATCTTAAAGGTTCCTTCCAACCCAAACCATTCTATGGTTCTATGATGATTCTGTTTTGTGATTGACTTGTGAATGGTGCTATAGGCACATGCTGATAACATCCATAAGCAGGGTGCCGCTCCTGGGGCTGGTGGCTTTTGCCTACTAAATTGTTTCTAAACCAGAGGTGACAGAATAGCTTCCAAGCTCCTGAATCTGGATATGACTTGGACCATGGGACAAGACCAAAATAAAACCAGGCCCTTCCTTCTTTTGCTTCCTGAAGGAGCAAAATGGGCTGAGGAAGTCCAGCAGAATCTGTGATATCTCCTAACTCAGCCACTGGACACTTTAGCTCAAAGGGCTGCCAGCTGCAGCAGCAGTGAATGCTAGCGATTTCACCCAGTGGTGGGTCAGGCAGCTTCAATCACACTTCTGTCAGAAGTCCTGCTGCCTGCTGCAACTTACATTACTTGTGACTGGTCTCCAGGATTCCTGTTTCCTCCTGAAGCACTCAGATTGAATTCCCTGATTTTTCTAAAATGCATAGAAAATGCAGTAGAGTTTCCTATACCATGGCAGCTGTGAACCACGGGTTTAGCCATACCCCAAAGGGTCAGATTTAGCTCTGCCTACCATGTCAGGATAAGTTTCAGACCTGTTAGAGAAAGTGACTGAAGCAGAGGCATGGTGACCTTACCCTTCCTACCAGGCCTCATACTGGTCACTGATACAAGCAGTTTGCATAACTTCTTAATTTTTTCACTGATCTTTCCAATGAATTGAACAAGAAAAGAATTAGGTCAATGATGAGGACCTGTGAAAATTGCACCTGCAGCATTGTCAGAGACTGAATATCCAGTATGAATTAGAGAAAAAACAAATGACTTGAAATCTTATGGCCTAAATCCTTTTAAGACATAACAGTTCATTTTTTCTGTGTAGCTTGAGAAGAAGATTGTAGACAACAAAATACGCCTCTAAATGTTTTGTACCTTCCTTTGTCGATGCCATTTTAAGAGCTGTAGAGAGAAAGACCCAGGAAAAGCCTAAGGGGACAATTTTGACAGAACTCCAGCTAGTAATTCTTTTGGACTTTATACACCAGTCCTGCACTTCAGTGTTTGTCATATCTGGGTGGAGGCTGGGGTATTATTCTTCTGTCTTCACATTTTGCTTTCCTCATTTAGATGTATTGATTTTTTTTTCTGCTCTTCTGTGTGGTTGAAATTACTATTGCACTCTTACCCCCAAATCCCAGCACCTTTGACTTCTGCATTTGCCAGGTGTGGGTTTATGGGCCCACGCTGTTGGATCCTGCCAGAGGTTACAGAATCCCTTGAACAGCAGTTGCTGATCTATAAGTAGCCAGGGAGTCAAGTGGGAGAGAAGAAAATATTGCAAGCCCTATATTGTAGGGGTTGTAGTAAGGGTTTAGCTGTAGGAACCACAGAGTCTAACCTACAGGGAGCTGACAGCTCCTTTTAAGGGCTGGGGGGGGGTTCACTGTCACACCAAGTGCTCCACAACAAACACTCAATAATGCTGTGTGGCTGCTGAGCTGCCGGTGACACCACTCATTATTACCTCCTTTTTACCATCTGCTGGTTTTATGGATAGCTTGCCTTTTGTTTTCCACTTAGGTTAGGAGTTTGGAGGGCCTAATTCTTCTTTGGAGCCATTCTCCCTAACACCAGCAGAGACAATGAATATTGATAGTGCCTTTGTGGAGGGGCACTCCTCTGACTTCTGTGGGATCTTTGCCAGAGGACAAACGTTACCGTTTGACTGTTCATCTTCAGATCTGACCAGAGATCTGAAAGTTAGGAAGAGCCTTGCACAAAATCTGACAATAATGCAAGACTACAGGGTGGCTGGTCCAGGGCAGACTGCCCTTCCAGGATGGCTCCTGTTCCCTGACAGCTGGAGAGCTGCAGGCAGTAGCAGTGTTCTGTAGCAGTGTAGTATTATATATAGCAGGCATAATACAAAATGAATGAGTGTTTATCTTGGAGTGAGCTAATGAATTGTAATCCTAGATCCAGAAAATTTGGAGCTGGGGAGCATGCTGTGAAACTGTTAATAAAGAAATATGTTTGCTGCAAATGGCATCATAGCCTTTCTTTAAAATGGAATGCTTGATGTATTTGGGGCTTAATCGGATTTCAGATACAGAGCATACACCACAGCTTATCCTGTAAAAGCAGCTGCTAAGCCTGCCACATGTATACACAGATGCTGATTTTACAACACACGCAGTGATAGGCACCTGAGAAACTGAGATCAGTGAAAAACTGATAATGTGTTCTTGACACCACAGAGTGTGAAGGGAATTTACAGTGAATAGAGACAGTTAAAGTAAAAATGTAACTGAATGCAGGGTTCTGAGTTAATAGCCACAGCATCTTCGGTCCTTTATTCTCCCCGAAGTAAGTAGGTAAGGGAGCAACAATAAGATGCTTGCTGGAGAGCTCATTAACACTAATGGCATTATGATATCAAGCAGAGCTGAAGGCTGAACTTCAGAAAAGTCACCAGTGAAGGTGACTGGAAGGCAGTTTTATTGCCTGGAAGCAGAATGAAACCTGAAAATTCAAAACTGTTTTCAGACTAAAAATCCCAAGATATTTTCTTTTGGAGAGACAAGAAACTGTTGTTCCCCAAATGAAGTGTTCCCTGGGATCTCAAGCACTTCATCTGTATGAGTAGAATAGAGCCAAGCATCCCAGAAACTTTTGACTGCAGTCCGTGTGACACCTGCCGTTTCAGTGTCCCAACAGCAGAATCATGGGTGGACAAAAGGCATCCTCGCCTACCTCATCCTTCTCCTGTCAACCCAGCAGGAGGCAGGAGGGGTTCATTAGAGAGCTATCAGGGCTCCAGGCCCCCCAGGTTCAGGATTAGGATAGCAGATGGCTGTGGATGCAGAGACCCAGACACCATGACATCCTTGATGAAGGCATCCAAGCCCCTGGTAATACAGGCTCCCAAACTTTAGGCTCTGATCTCGGGCTGCTGTGTGTAGCTAGATTTCTGGAAAAAGCCTGTCAAGTGCCATCTCTCTGGCCTGCCTGCTCTCCAAAGCCTGTCGGAGGTTGGTTGAAATAATGCAGGTTGATTTTGGTGAACTAGATAATTCTGATGAATAGTAGGATTGAAAATTTTTCTTGCCAGCTCTGCTTTCCAGCTCAGTTTGAAGACTCTAGATGTGGTGCTCTGGTAGCTCTGAGGAGTCTGCAAGCAAAGAATATCAATTTGTTTAGACTTTAGAGCTTTTGTTTAGACTTTATTTATGCACATCCAGGATAAAATGAGAAGCTTTAAGGATATTGAGGTAAACAGAATAGATTAGAATAGATTTGTGGATCATGAGGTCTGGAGGTTTGCTGTGCTACAGGTTACTACAGGTAATAATTTCACACTTTGCAAATCAACACACCTATGCTGAAAACAGCACCAGACAGACGAAGCCATACTACAGCTCCTAAAAGATAATTTAAGTACCAGGATGGAATGATGGCTACCTAGATAATGAAATGTCTCTAGAAATCCAGGGTAAAGAACCTATTGGATTTACTGGTAGTGGGTTTTTGTTGAGAAAAGCAGCAGCAGGGATTAAAGGTGTGACTGTGTTTTTTTGTGGGGTGGTTAGCTAGATTGAATTATTAAGGGCATTGAACTCCAGAGAAGAATGAAAATTACTTTTTAGTAAAGGTGATCTAAATGGAGAACTTTAATTTTAAACCCTTTGAACTACAGGAGTGGATTATGGTCATGTTTGAAAGATTAGATTCTGCTGCCTCAGTTTTGGCTTTGTTTCAAACGGCAAACCCAAGTGCAGATAACTTTCAGCTCTGGGGTCCTCTTAGAAAGACAAGTGTGAGTTCAGATTCATGGTGACTGACCACAACACTCACTCATTGTGGAAAGAATGAAATAGCTGGTTCACCTCTGCACCTGGGGGCCTTTGTTCCTAATACGGGGATGAACTCAGGTTTTTTAATCAGGCTGTTGTTTATAAAATGTGAAATACCTCTTCAGGCACAACAAATAACACCAGCTACAGCACAGATTGAAATCATCTGAAATGAGCCAAACCTGCATGTGTTTAGTTTACTGAAGAGAGAACAATCTGTGTTCTTCCCCCAGCCTTTCTCAAGATGACAGAAGGAAATTCACCTTTACATACTCACCTACAGAAATCAAACCTCATGTTCTATCATCTTCCATAAATTCAGAAGCTTTTTGAGAGGGCTGTGTTTGTATGCATTCAGGCTTTTGTATCAGTTTTTATGCTACAGAACTCATTTCTTTTTTTTAAATAATTGAAGGCATTGATTTTTATTCTATTAAGGAATGAGCTGACCTTTTTTAGCTCCTGCTTTTAATACTTCTGATTTGCTCTCTAGTGGCAAGCTATCTTGAATGAAGTTTCTGGGGCTACTTAGTCCCTCATTGTGAAGGAAGTAATTCTAGATATGAATTGCTGTTTTAATTAAAACCCACTTTAATTTGGGTTTTGGTTGGATTTTTTTTTGTTTGTTTGCTTGTTTTTCTTTTAAAACTTGGGTTAATTGATTTTACATCTAATATATGACAACCTTTACAAATATATTTTCTCTCAACTATGAAGAAAATCCTGTGTCTCTTTCAACCCTTTTGAATATGTGAAATAATGGATTTGATAGCAGGATTGGATTTTAAGTGCTGAGACTGTGCATATGCTGCATTGAAAGGGAAGTCATATAAAAACTGTTGCTGGGAACACAGAAAGGGACCTTTCTTGCAGACTCCTGGGTACTCTGTGGAAGAAAACACCTATCTAAAAAAGGCAGGAAAATCCCTTTCAAGGCTTTTAAAATATTTAAGGCAATTTAAGAAAACATAGCAACTTTTAAGCATTAACACACTAACAAGCTCTGAATGCCACTAGAGAGTATATTCAAGAGTTAAATGTGTCTTTCCCCTTACCTTTGTGGTCATTTAATAGAACAGAGTAGGGAAGCAGCTGTGTAAAGGGAAAAAGCTTTTCTCTGCTACAGCAGTGCTCCATGGGAGAGCTCTGCAGGCATCATCTGCTGGACTGAAATGAAAGAGGCCCCTGGCTTGGGAGGAGGGGACGAGGAAGCAGTTTCCTTCTCAACACATAGAACTCTGGGGAAGTATGTACTGGAGTTGAATCTCCTTTTTCAATGAGAAAAGGATGAGTTGGATGTTGTGTTGCCAAGATTAGTGTTTTTCCTTTCTGCACTCATCAGATGAAATCCCCTGTGTCTGTATTGTTCTGAATAGGAGGGTCTTGTATCTAAGGTGACCATTTCTTTCCAACAAACAGGAAAGAAATAAAGCAAGATTATATGGGTAAAAAAAGGAAATGCCCAAGCACCCTACATTCATTCTTCATTGATCCCTAGCACCGTTCTGCAGCTCACCCAAACTCAGAGACACTTGTGCTTTGCTGATCTCCAAAAGAGCTGTCCTTCCGTCAGTCTCCTCCTTCACACTACATTTACTGGAGGTGCTGATGCAACACAGCCGGCATCAGCCTGGGTACTTCTGTGCCCAGCTCTGGATTTAAGAGGTGGTAATAAGGATATACAAATCTCCTAGCATCCTTGATCAAGCAAAGATTTAGCCAAAAGCCAAGCTAATTGTGGTGCTCTCTAGTCACACATGAGGATGCACCTGCTCAGCCAACTGCAGGCAGACCCCTCAGCAGCATGCTGAACTAGCCAGATCAGTGCTGTGTCTGAACAATGTGTTCACTTGCTCAGTTTCCCAATGAGAAATGCCTCTTACCCTGTCCTGTCAGAGAAGGGCAGAGCAAGCTCTGTTGTATTGGTCTTGAACTGATTCAATTTGGGTTCTTTTTTCCAGGAGGTTCTGGAGTTTCTGTTCTAGCAGATGTTGGTTTTGTGGGACCAGACAATTTAGCTCAGGGGGTTCTGTACAGACTTGTAATTCATACATCATAATTGCTAAAAATAAATGCCATATTCAAAACTCTCAATACTTCAATGGGTTGCATACAAATGATTAGTCTCATGGGTTCCTTTTTTTTTTTTTGTGGTATGTAATGTGCAACCCCTTTTAGCTTTAGAAACTAAGGTGATATTCCTAATGTGCTGTATCTCAGGACATATGAGAAAATATAACATCATTCTGCCAGTTCAATAAAAATCAACTGATGAAATACTATTGAAATACATATTGAAACTAGTCCCTAAATAGTCCAGGGGCTACATCTTAAAATAAATCAATAATAAAGCAGATATGATGGCCTGTAGCCAAGTGAATTTATTTTCACCTTAGAGCAAGTAGTCTGACTTATGTCTTCTTAATACAGTTGCAAAACCAAACACTACTCTGTGATCAATATCATACACATAAATGAATTTTTGCATCTAAATGTGTGGAGTAAACCTTATATCTAGTGTAAATGCATAGATTTACTGGTTGGGAAGTGTCTCCAGCTAGGAACCTCTACAGATAAAGAGAGAAGCCCTGTGCACAAATGTAAGAGTGATTGAAACCTTGACTATATGTAATTATTCGTATTCACCTGGGGAGCTAAATTCGAGAAATTACTGTTAGCTGTAAGACATAACTAAATCTTACTATATGAAAGCCAGATATAGTTATTAGAGTGTCAGCACCATTTTTCTATTACAGAGGATATGGAAAGGAAGAGCAAGCAGTATGCAGTGCATTTTCTTTATCATCCTTCATGACCTGTATCTTCAAGTAGTTTTGGAAGCAAAGCAAGGTGAATATACTACTTTTTCCCTACAAAATAAACAGCAATGAAAAGAACTAGTAAAAAAGCACGATATAGGTATTCTAACAGGCTGAGTTTTTAAGACAGAGTCCAACTTGAACACATGAACCTATGAGAGCACCAGTAGAGCTTGAAACCAGCAACTTTGCTCACTCTGGGCTGAAGAGGCTGAAACCTGTCTGGCAGCACATATTATTTCCAACCTTGATAAATTTTCTCCTTCTTCATTTTTCACTTTCTACAGTCTAAGAGAAAAGCAATGTCATTAGTAGCAGCTCTAAACCCTGTGTTCCTGACACTGGTAGTATACTTTTTTTTCTACCTCTACTGTAATTAGAGAGAAGACAAAGCAGCCTTACTCTTCACAGGACTGCTGGAGGATCAGAGAGCTTACTGGGGACACCTGTAGGGTATGTTGGCAAGAGACACATGCTTGATGGCCTCCAGAACCAGCTCTGATATTTTTTTCTCAGCTTTTTCATACCTTTATGATTGTAAAAAATATTTAGATTAACATACAAAAAGAATGAGGGGCCAAAGTCTCTTCCATCAGAGTTTAAGACAACTTTGTGCTTTAGGATGAGGGTAGGACATATTCAGCTAGTCAAAGGCTCCCTGCAGATTCCTCTGAAGACATGGTACACAGACATTTCCTTGGAAGCAGCAGGGCTTTTGCCTGTTGGAAACAAGGTGCTGTGCTAGGTGGGCCATGTGTGTCATCCACCATGGCAGTTTTTTTCTCTTTTCTGCTCCAAGGATGCTTCAGTAAACTGTGTCAGGAATCTGGGGCCAAATGAGACAATGAATCCTAAAAAATACCCATTCTGCATAGATATGCTACAGAATTTGCTTGTGGCCAGCAACACTGAGTGTATTTTCTAACATTTAAAGATGAATACTGGTAGTGTATCAGAGAAAGAGGCTGATAGGTCTTGCAGAAGGAGCATCCTGAATAGAAGCACCATGCATGTAAAAGGAAGAAAAAAAAAAGAAGTATGAGTCTGAGTAATAAATAATTTTCAAAGACAGAATTTAAATTCTCTGTTTTAAAAAATATGTTAAAATATCTTAGTGCTTCATGTATTTCAAATCTTTGTTCTGTTTCCTTAAGTTGAATTTGAATTTGTTTTAGATAAGTTATTTTGCTTCTGTTAGTAGGGAGAAGGTGAAGTCCTGCCTCCAAATAAAATTTTAAGTTATTTTTAAACTGGTATCTGGCTCCAAATACAGATTTTTCTTTTACGTGTGTTAATCTTAGGCTAGCATTCATAGAAACTGTTAGTTCTTCAGGAAAATGAACCCAAATTGTACTCTTCACCTTTAAATCTCTCATAATGCATATAAATCATAGCCTTTAACTTATTAGATAAAGAATGCTGCAAGCAATGGCAGTCTCTGCTGTTACCCCTCCAGCACTGTTCTGCAGTTGGGATAAATATCCAGGTTCCCTATACAGCAGCCTGTGTTTTGTTGACTCTCACCCATTATTGCAAGTGTCATGCTACCTGGAAAAGCCCCAGCTCCTGGATCCACATGTTTGTGCTTTAGATACCATTTAGGCCATTCAGAAAATATTCTCTCTCCTAGTCAGACAGCAAAGTTTAAAATTATGAATAAATATATTTGGAAACAAGAAAGATTCAATAAACATAATAGGCATAAACTATAGCCCTCCAGACATTCGAAACAATCTCATACTTTTACATAATAGATACTGGATGTATTTCGTGTTCTAGACCAACAATACTACATATCCAAGGATCATAGACAATTTGTTTCCTTCTCCTTTTTTTTTCCTGTACAACATGATATCCCAGAATGTGTTACATACATGATCTTGGTGTCATTGTGTACGCTTCCCTAGGTTTTCTACCCTGATTGATGGTACATAAAATCATGACTGGATCGCTCCAAATATTTTCACATATGTGAGTATATTGGCTTGATCTGTCAGTAATGGGACTTAACAGGAGATTGTTCTGGACAATTGGATGTGCCCATAGATGTCATTGTTGGTGCTGCTCCCATGCAGTAAGCAGCAGCTTCTTTGCAGGGTAAGCCACTTGGCAGAATTAGCATGTTCAAAATTTACTTAGTAAGACTACCACAGCAAGTGCACACCTCAATTATTTTTATTTTTAGTGAACCCCATCACAGAACTACACAGTGATGATGAATATACGGCATCTTGAATATTATTAGAGGGGAAGAAACACCCAAACCTTTTCCATCATTCACTTTACCATTTCCGTGATATTTTGGTATCCCATTTCAGTCATCTGAGATTCTGTCCTCACACACAGGGAAGCAGCACCATGCCCAGGAAGGCAATTGCTGTTGTTTAGTCTTTTCCTTACATGTTTTGGAATAAGGCCACTAATAAAGCTTGCTAATTTGCATTTTGATATTTTTCCTTCCCCCATCCATTTTTTTTCCCCTCCATTCCCCTTCTACTTTCCTTTCTCAGTCTGAGAATTTCAAGATAGCTTTCAGGAGGGATTGTTTTCCATGCTTTCATCTCTACCTCCCTCAGCTGCACTATTGTAAATGGCTTTGTTTTTCTTTAATGGATTTTCTTGTAGTGGTGAATTATTGTTTGGTTCACTGCTTCATTTTTCATGCTTCATTTGCTTCATGCTCAAACTTTTGCTCTCCCTTGAGCAATTCACTTTTGTTGCTTCTGCTTTGCTCTGCAGCCTGTGGCTAAGGCAAGTGCCCAGCCTGGAGTTCAGGTTGGGGCTTCTCCAAGCAGCAGCTGTGCCTTGCTTTACTTCTGGTTTGCTGGTTTCTATAGCATTAAAGCATCCTTTTCCCGGCGGTGTTTTGTACATCTAGCTGGTGAGAAGGAACATGGAGCAGGTACGTTAGCCTTTAGCAGCTCAGGGGATTGGCAGCTGGTGGCAGTAGAACAGGCAGAAATTTCTTATCTTTGTGATAAAAGGCAGAGGATGAACTCAGAAGACAGGTAAGACCTATCTGCTGATTGCATCTCTCTTCAGCTTGTCTTTAGAAACTACTTCTTTTAAGTATTACTCAATATTTGCAAGCCCTTTCTAACATAAATGACCTTAATTAATATGCCACCATAACATTCACTGGAACAGGACAAAATCTAAAACCTTACAGTCATGGTGATCCTGACTTTCTAGATTAATTGAAAGGTTACATCTAGATGACTGGAGTGGTGGGAACTCAGAGTGATTCTAGCCTCTTCAAGGTGACCACATCATGGTCCAGGGTGGAGTTTGCACCCCCAGTTCCTTCCAGACCATGTGCTGGGCACTCCTTCAAATGAAAAGTAGGGCATAGGAAAAAGGGATATGTGCTTTGGTCAGAATCAGAGGTAGGGCTGGTTTCCTGATGTCTATGGTCATCTAGGCCTTGGATGTGTTTCATTTCATTAAGGGCAAACAGAGCTGATCCAACATAGTATGTAATGCCTTCTCTAAAATACAGTATTTTTCCATAAGGTCACTGGCTACTTAAGAATTTGCTCAGGTACTGCAAAAATGATTACAGAATGACATTTCACCACCAACTTTTGCCCTTTTCTCCACAGTGTTTCCTGTAGCAGATGTCAGCTCCAGAGAGAGTTATAGGTACTCTGTGTATTTGTTTCTTTTCCAGATACCATAGCCTAAATCATGCAGTTTAATCACTCTGAAGGGAAACAAAATAAGAACAATAAGATTCCAAGTAGATTTAGGCAAAAAGAACCAGTTATATGATATAATACAGCACATTATGTGCCTGCTATTTTCTCCTCTATCGTTAGCCTAAGTGTGACCATATCAGTGATTGTATTCTTGTATCTGTTCATTGAGCAGCACAAAGATCCATATTTTCATTTTGTAAGAATAAAATGAAAATATGGATTTTTGTTTGAACATTTGAGTTCAACGGTAGTATATATACAACTGGAAAACCCAGTATGATGGTATTTTGGACAAATAAAAGACTTTCTAATGACTGAGCAGTTGCTGTGATTTAGACTTTCTTGTGAAAATGTCTACCTTTCAAAGTGATGCTTTAGTTGGTTTTACTTTGGATAAAATATTAAAACAACTCCCTGTGGTAATGTTGCCCCCAGCAAAACATGTGGCTTAAATCTTTCTGAAACAAATGAAGGCAGCTAGACCTGGCCACAGCCGCTGTCCCACCGAGCTGGTAGAACCAGAAGACAAGCCCAGATGGTGGTGGAATTGCTGGGTATGTTACAGGACTGTAAACTGCAGGTGACCTGGGGCTGCTAGAGGGTGAGTGGAAAGAAGACTAAGTATCTCTTCAGTCCCTCTCATGAGCTGGCTAGAGAGTGGCATATTCAGTGTTATTTCACACTCCTGTACCCAGACAAGGTCCATATTAAACTGAACAGGTTCAAAAGCCTTTTTCTGACCCTGAGAGCAAATGCACAGGTCACATCTATGTAGCTTGCCTTCCTTCTACCCCCAAACTAAACCAAGGAAACTGCAGGGAATCTTCATCTGTTTATGAATATGGAGTATCTTCTGGTCTGTGTCACTTGCAAAGCATTTCAGCATTGTATGGAGACTGCAGTTCTCATGGGCCAGAGCCTGAGAGCACACAGCACATGTGGCAGAGAGTTAAACAGTACAGGGTATTATGGACGTAGCTTGAGCCTGTGCCCTGTCTTGTTTTCATTTCCTGGTGCAGAGAAACCTGTATGTCCCCAGCCAATTTTAGAGGGTGCTTCTAATTGGAACCAAGGAAACCCTGCAGCAGCCAGCTCTGCCAGTGCATTGTGCCTGGTAAGGGCTTGGTGAGGTTTTGTGTGGAACTGAAGAAAGTCTAATTGAAGGAAGGCTGATTGTGTTTTGAGGTCATTACATATTTAGGCCAGCATGTTTTTGATATAAAAGCTATGAAGAGTGAAGAAATGAGCGTGTTAAACACAATGACTACATTCTAGGACATGTTCAGGGTGCTTTGTTGTTCATATGAAGCTGGCTACTTACTTTTAATGAAGGACATTTTGGGAATAGGGATGGAGCATATTTCATGATATGGGAAGTTAGAAGTTTACAGAGGAGCCAGTCATAATTTTATTACCTTTCTGTTCATCATCATGGAATCATAGAATAGTTTGGGTTGGAAGGGACCTTCAAAGTTCATCTAGTCCACCATCCACGCAATGAGCAGAGGCATCTTCAACTAGATCAGGTTGCCCAAAACCACATCCAGCCTGGCCTTGAATGTCTGGTTTCTTCTGGTTTCTTAGCAAACTTTTTTGTACTTTTTCATTAAGAACTCAGCCAAGACAATAACAATAAGTAACCTTTTATCAAAGAGAAATAGGACTGCTGACGAAAAAGCTTATTTTCTGCCATACAAATCAGGAATAATCAAATGTCTAAAAAAAAAATAAAATCAGATAAATGCATTATATATGGATTATTCTGGAGAACTCCAAGATAATATTTGTGATATCATATTAGGCTAGAAAGGGGAAATGATGTCGCCTTAGCCATAATTTGCACATTATGGAGTGATCCCATGTTTCCAAGGGAAGCACAGGCGTATTGTCTCAGATCTTATCTCATTCAGTAAACTGATTGATTTAATTTCAGGCCAGACTGTACATCAGTTTAGTTAAACTAGATGTAAGGTTTGTATAAGCACTCTTTGTTCAGTTTATCATGCAGTTTTGTAGACATAGTTTAAGCTGATATACAAGACAAGATTAAAAACCCTCCAAAACCCAGGTGAGATTGAAACAAATATCCAAACAAAATTTAAATACTGCTTTAAATTAGGACCCAGATGCATGATTGACTTATGATGGTATACCAATTTACAACCCATTGGTATAGTAACCCACCTCAGCAGCCAGTATATCTGCTAATACACACTCCATTGTAACTCAGTTATGTATGTGCCTGAACCAAGTTGACAGAAATGAGTACCCATGTATAAGACCGTCTATCTTCAGGGTTGCATCTCTTCAGGATGAGCTTTATTTCCACCAGGCCATAATGCATAGAAGTTAAGGCCATTGAAAGATTTCCTTTCCAACTTTTCTTGCCTGGCTCTTTGATGGGTTTGGTTTTTTTTTTTCTGTATCTTGCTGTTGAGAGTGGAAGGCAAACAGGAAATGGACAGAAACAAGAATAGGGAAGGAAGCCACTCGTGTTTTCCAGAGTGAAGCAGCTGCAATTCTTCTTGACCTTCATGTGGAGCATGCAAAAGAAAGACAAAATTACCCCCCCTCCATGCCCTTTCAATATTGTCAAGGTGGTGGTCCAATTAGTGCTATGTGCTAGGCATACAGAATGCCAGGGTTTTATTTAGTCACAAACATCTTCATCTCTGCTGAATGAACAGCAACTAATTCAGACTTCCTGAGACTGCATAACCAGTTCCTATTAACAGTAATTAGAGTGAAGTATGTGCACTGAAGGAAAACAGCTGTAAATGATGAAGCCTCATCCCATTCCCTCCCAGATAGTTATCCTCACCTTACAGCTTGAAATATCTGCCTGCAAAACATTTTTGAAAGGGTTTGGAACTTGCTTTTGAAAAGGAAAACCTTCAAAGAAGTGACACATCTGATGTTGCAGGGCACTTGAACGGACTGGCTATATTAGATTCAAAAGAATCTTCAGAATATGTCATCATAAATAAACAAAAGAAGCTAAAAGACCCTGAGTAGAAGAAAAAAGACATTTCTGAAAGCCACAAAGTAGGGTCACAAAGTTGATTTAAGTAATGGAGACTGCATGACTTCAGAAGTAGTCAGAAATAAGATGGAGGCATAATTTTTCACGAAACTTCTAGAAGTCATACTATAAAGTTGTATTTCAGCTTGTTCATCACCTCTGTAAATGCATGGTGCACATTTAAGGGTCATATTTCCCTGAAGGGTGGTAGGGAATTCTTTCCTCAGAAATATTTGAGTGGGGCACGTTTGAAATTTTTATGTAGAAAATTTGATTATGACTTGATAATAGCTGTGTTTATTGATTATCAACACAAAATTGTGTCCTCTGGAAGAAATATTCTTCTAGTTTCTCACTTGGAGTTAGGCCAAGCCCACAAAAGTTGACAAAAAGGAAATAGGAGATAACTTCCAAAATAGGTTTCATTTTTGTCCATTGTAATTCCTGTTCTGAGAAAGCTCTCAATTAGTAACTATTTTCTAAAGGAAATTCCAGTAAACCACTATTAACGTTTCTATTTTTATCATTGGAACTAATCAATGTTATCCAAATAATAAAAAGATTGAGTAGCCTTTACTAACTTTCAGTTATGACTCATGGTATGATAGAAAATAAAATATTTTTCTTTTTCTCTTTTCAGGGCACTAAAAAAAACGCTTTATTCCATTACTCCAAACCCAAGGAAGAATTTTTACTGCTCTCAGTAAAAATTAATTTTCAAGGCCAACATGTGGTGTGGAAGATAGCTAATAACATGAAAGATGTTGGTGGGTCCCCAGAAGGATATTCAAGATGCTTTCTTGTCCTGTCCACACTCCCATCTTCTTCTCAGCTTACAATAAAATGGTTAGAAAAGAGAGGATACCTACATGATGGAGAATATTTAGCACATTAATAATAAAGTTCTCTTTTATAACATTTAACAAAATGTTTGGTATTTGTCCTATTTAAGGCAATGTTGCCTTACATTTCTGAATGTAGGAGAAAGGTATTTTTTATACAAAATATCCATGATACTTGCACTAATGCAAATTTTAGAGAAGATTAAATATTTTCATTGGATTTTTTCTCAAATTACTTCTTCTATTACCAAAGCGATTATATAAAAAACACTAGTGTGAGCAAAACATCTTAGCTTCCCACAACAGGATTAGTTTATTTCACTAGGCCTTGGTAAAATGCTGAAGAAACTTGATTCAAAAGTCATTAACCAGCTACAAAAAGGTCACAGGTGTGGCTGCATTTCAAATATGAGAAGAACAAGAATAATGATAACAATAAGGATAAGGATAATCTCACTATCTAAGGTGATGCTGGAGGATAAATCACCCTCTGGACATGGTAACTCAGAGTTCATGTTTAGATTTTAGTTGCTACCGTTGCTTCAGATAAATCTCAGCCTCAGTTTTTGGAAGTTGGTATCAAAGGATGTATGCATGTTTGATTTTACCCCTGAAGTGCATTTGGCTTTAATCTTAGTTAGCCTTTCTGCATGGTCTTTGGAGGAAGAAGCATCCACATGTGCAGTTACCTTGAAGTCCACTAGTAAGACAGTCTGACTTAAATATTAGCTGTATATTATGAATGAGATTCTTTTCTGTTGAAGTAAATGGTCATGTCTATTAACAACAACAGGGTCAAGATTTCATCCTAAATATGTTCAATGCTGCACTTTTTCAGTGTTACCTCCTTCTTGAAACAAAGAGGAGCCATCTGGTTCAGAGCCCATTTTTTGCATGTCTTAAATAAAAGGGAACATAAACAGACGTGCTGGACAACTGCAGCAAAAGCACACGAATAGGTTTGAAGGGCACCTTCTTATCTTGGGTAATCATGTTGAGTACTAGGATGTCCTCTAGTAAGCTAACAATAAAGCTTTTTATTAGCATCCATTTTTATCCCAGTAATGGAGGAGGTAATTTATAGACAAAATTCACTCTCACCTTACACCTGCGTAAGAGCACAATGTTATAGGACATAATGAGACTTAGGCCTGCTTTTTGAAAAAACACTGGTCTGCTTCTTTGCTCTTGCTGTCTTCTCCTAAGTACTGTAATTCAACAATCTTTATTTTTACAAAAGTGCTGTCTCACACAATCTCTTAGTGCTTGAGGATCAATGAGAGATGCTGGAAGGTGAAATTTAGACTGACAGAAGAAAAAAAGGGCTTTTTCAGCACATTCCATTATTTTTAAATAAATGACCTTAATGCATGCGTTAAGCAGGAGCTGGCCTTGAAGAATGGCAATGGTAAAAGCACTGCCAGCTGGACTGGAACATGAGTCCTTTGTTCCAAATATTACGTATTTATTCTGGATCTAAATGAATATGGGATTTTTTTTTCCACTCTTCTAATAATGAAGTGAATGCCTGCCCCGCCCCAGGGAACTGACACTGGCCAAGAGGCAAGCAGTTGTCAGACACTGCCTGCAGCAAAGCTTACAGCTGCTCCAGATCAAGCCGCACTGAAGAAAAGACTATTAGGTCTCTGGGGATGTAGATAATAGACAAAAATGATAATGTATGTGGACAAAAGTAGAGGACAGTAGTGCTTTCTGGGATTAAGATGCAGGGAAAAAAATGGTTTTGTTATACCCTGCAAAATGATTGCTGGCTCTCGTTTTAAGGTGACCCCTGACCTAAAGGAAAATAATGGATGGCCCATCTGCTTGATACACAGGAATCCTCAGGCACCATTTTGTCCAATTATGTCAAAACTGGTGCTAGAATTATGAATTTGTTACCATTTGTCTTTCCTTTGTTACATGAAACAAAGGTACCAGATACTTAACAAAATTCCCCTTCCCCCTTCCAAGTATCACTCTCCAGGCATAGAGATGAAATAGAAGTAGGTCTTCCTTATGCAGTCTTATTTCTCACTCTGTTTTCATCACAAAAGAGGGCATCCATCTCAGCTCAGAGAAGACATTTCTTCAATGAGCTGTGGATGGCCTGAGAGCTAGCCTAATAGGATATGGACACTTTCATTACTGTGCTGGACGTCTGAACCTGGGCCAGCTGGGAAGAGACTGAAGGGCATTATTGTTTATCAGCTGTGTGAAACAGATGGGGGAATCTATTCTGCTGTTTGTTTCATATAGTCAAAACTATTTCCTGCTCTCAGCATCTGAGCAAAGGATTTGCAAGAATCTGAACTACTTCCCCAGTAGTGACACTGTTCAGGCTGAGGTTGGATCATCTTGATTGTGCTGAGGTTCCTATGTTATGACTACAGTGCTAGAAGGAATATATACAATTCTGGGGCCATCAACCCTTAAGCACACATGAGATACTGCAACCAAAGTTTTGGGACTGGTGCTTACATCTAGCATTTGTTTCACAAATTGGAGTAGGGCACCTACAATTTCAAGCAACTCCACTGATGCTCAAAAGGATTGTTTAGTTTATCTTTATAGACATGAAAATACACACCTAGAAATAACAAAACACTACTCCTTGGATAGTAATATTTACCAAAAGCAGGAAGCAGTTCTTGTATGGGGGTGGTTTTCAGTGCATTTTTGTTATTTCTTTCATTTATGATGGAAAAGATTTTTCTCTTAGGCCTGATCCAGGACACAAGGAGGTGGTAACACTCATATAGAATAACAGTGATCTGCAGTTGTAGGCATAAAATCACCATGCACATTGCTTGAAGCACATTGTCTGAAGTGTTCCTGTGTTTGTACTTTCTACACAATCTGTTCCTGTTGGTACTGTTGCTGGGAACATTTATCCTGATTATCTCTTGCATGCAACCTTCATCCTGTCCTTTGCCCTGGAGCAAGCCTGGGCAGATAGAGGTAAATTGGCTCACAGATGTAATCCCAAGCCTTGTGAGTCTCCACCTGGTTGCCCAAATGCACCCTCCAGCATCATCCAGCACCTGTGAGGAGGCAGTCAAAGATTTCTCTCTAAGGAGAAGAACCAGCATGGATTTGAAAGACACGGCAGCAGAACATAATCAAATCTTCTTAGTAACACAGAGAATTATGATTTCAGTTTGCTTTTTTTAACTGGGAGCAGATATGTTGCAGAACACCTTTGCGTGATGCATACTGCTAAAATCATCAGCGCTGACACAATAGCCCTTGCTATTAAGGAACTGTGTTGGCTGTTGACGGGAAAGGGAAGGCAGCATAGGAACGCAGCTCCTGGGCTGAGCTCAGCTAGCATCTGTGGTGCTGTTTCATCAGTGTGAAAACAGCACTTTGTGACTGGCCCAGTGATCTTTGAGAACTGTCTGTAGATGACCTGAGAGATTAAGAGAGCATGACACAAAAAAAGACCCTCAAATAAACAAATGGAGAGCTTCAAGGAAAGGTTCACCATGCTACAAACCTGGGTAAATATGCCAAGCTGTATCTGGCACTATATAATTATATTTATTTGATGACAGATGACAGCTAGAGAAGTCTGACTCACTTGTAGGAGCTTCAGAACAGAGCTCAGTAATAACATCTTGCATTTACATAGTAGTTTTTCATGTCTGGAACACAGAATGCACTTTATGATTTAACATCATCTTCATTAGGCAGATCCATTTTGCAGGTGTGGGGATGCATGGAAGTTAAATATCTTCTCTGAATTCAGACAGGAGTTCTGACTCAGAGCTGATAATGTAATTTAAAATATCCAAAACGCCATCTTCTTTTTAACCACTAAACTAGAATCTGTTTTAAAATACTTGTTGCTTTTGGATTAAAAGATATAAATGCAATTTAATTTATGATATGTAGCTAACTTGATTTCAATGAAAAATCTGCAGTGTCATTCAGTTGTTCAACTGCCTGAGATAAATAAAATGCCAAAAATACTCCTGTCTTTCTAGTGCTCTATAGGAATATGAATCACAAGCACTAGGAAGGCGTGACATGCATGCTGACATTTTAATACAATATTTCCCAGTAAATACCAAATCCTGTCCTCCAGATTTGTAAAACCGCAGATAAAAGCCGTGAAGCCATTACAAAGAAGCAGTTCTTCTGTTGTAACATCTGCCCTTCAACCATAGTACCTCAGCTTCTTTCTCTATTGGGCCACAAAATAAGAACTTTTCCCAGAAACCCAGCTGGCCCTGACTTGATACCTCAAAGCATGAGGGTTCATAGTTCTTATCATGTGGTCATCTCAGGCTGAGCTGCAGACACTGCTCTTTTCAGGATTTCCTAGGCTACTTCTCTCACTGGTATCCTATGGCAATGAACATCATGAGTTAATTGGTAAAATGGTAAAAAACTGAGTACTTATTTTAGGTCTGTTGCATTGCCTGTCAGTATGGGTATTTCTTGTCTTTGTGGTAATCTAAAGGCCAAAGAGGTTCAAAGATCTGTTTGTAATTATATCTTTTGTTATTTTATGTATTCATCACATTGCTTCTTTTGGTTGTAGCTTTTCCTTTTAAAATGCACCTAGTCCTCCTCTGCATTATTTTTACCATAGACATTTTTAGCATTTGGTAGGTCCTTTCTGAGAAAAAAAGTGATCAACAGGGATTATAATATTTTTTATAAAGCTCTATTGATGCAATATTGTTGTAAAAACTACCATTGACTTCAAAAGGGCTTTGTTGTAAGTAACTGTGTATTCATTGAAAAGGAATTTATTTTATCTGGTTATTTACTCTATATTTCCTTTTCTAGGGATTTCATAATCCTCCATAACTGTCTTTTCTAATTTAAATAATGCCTGATATTTGTTAAATATCTCTTTCTGCATTTATTGTTTTCCATCTTCTAGATGCTTAGCAGTGAGCTCTGAACTTCCCTACGGAGCATCACAAATGATCTCTGGTTCAAAACTGGCTATTGATTCTTACTCAGATGCTTTGCAACCTTTATGAAAACATATATTTTGCCTTTCCAAAATGGTGGAAGTCTTTAAATTTAGCATGTAGATGCCTTAAACATCATCTAGTATTTAGGCAGCTCTATCCAACAGGACACAAATGTAAAAGCAAGGAAAATTGACAGTGTCTATGTGAGAGCATACGTTTGTTCTTCAACATGGTCAAAATGCAAGGTTCACTAACCCAAAAGTTGAAACCATTCTTATGTCTTTTAAAATATGATAACTATATTAACAATCTTGGCACAGGGTACTTCCTGGGGATTAGTGGCTGACTGGGATAAGTGGCCTTTGACTCAAGTGTCAAGTCTTCCCACTTCTCCATCAATTCACTGAACTTGTCCTGCACCTCTTCTGTTATTGCCAAGTACTAATTATTCTTTTAATGTTAATATATATAACTACTCATTTACAATGTACTAAATTCATGACATGAGGCATGCTCCAATTACTGTTTAAAATAACTGCACCATAAAAATGATCTTTCCATAATAATTAATGACTGAAATATTTCTATAATGAGAGATAAATGTTGGTGCGGTTACATGAAGTAATATGTCTCCTTTCCTCTTTTAATATATAGACTCTGCAAATAACCAACATGAGAAAATTGAACAGATGTCCTCACTTTTGAGTTACTATTCACTCCAGATTTATGAACAAATCAATCAACCTCAGATGTAAAACTGGAATAACACATAAAGGAACCAATCTGAAATCTTCAGGCTTCTCTGTTCTTGTTTGTTTGTGTTTGTTTTGTTTTGTTTTGAAATTATTTACATTATCCCCAAGAGCTTTCATAATGAAATCAAATTGATTTAATGTTCACAAGAAATCAAGATCTAGTTAGCAGTCTTATCATAGATAGGAAGAAAACTGATGCCTCTCAACATAAGCAGAGTAGAGAATGAAAATAAAAGCTGTCTTTTAAAACCCATTTCTATATCTGGTTCTTGTACCTTAGGTACCATGACCTAAGGGTTTGTGCCTTGTTCTGTGAAACTTGGTGTTCATAAGAGCCGCTGTGAAACTCAGGGAGCAGAGGTGTTCACTGCTGCTACAATTAACTGGGCAGTTCTTTGGAGCAACCTGTGACAAGTCATTTGTTTCCCCACCTGCCCCTGTCTGTGAGGCCACCATTAATAACACACCGTGTTGAAAACAGACTTGTACAATGATATTTTAATATAACATACCAGAACAGCCCCTATTGTAGCTGCTGAAAGAATGCTAGTGCTTTCTCTTCATTTATCATTCACAGTGACTGAGGACTGATAAGCAGCATTCAGAGGATTCTAATTTATCTCAGCATAAATGTGTCTGTAGTTTTTGGTGTTCCAAGTCATGCTTGGTTCTGTGTGCACTGCTATGCACATCCCTGCTCCGTGCTCTTCTGGGTTGTGCAAATTTACACCATATTGAGCAAGCAGCACCTCTGTATAATACATGTCATACTGGCTGGTTAATTGACTGTTATGAAATAGTTAAAACTAGATAATGATATAGTTGAGACTATTTCTTATAGTCACTTTGGTGCTAACCGAAAGTGGCAGCAAGCTGCTCATACTGCAATTTACTGACATTTGACATGGAAGAAAACAGAAGAATAGGCCTGGAAAAGTCAGCAGGGCACTATCATGATTATATGTTTAATATAAGATCAAAATTTCTAGTCTGCTTCCTGTCAGACTTGTGAAAGCTGTCAGAAGTCATTAAGTTTGATTTTCCTGTATTTAAGAGAGAGGTAGAGGCATTCAGAATGTCATAAATGTTTTTAATTTAATCATTTATTTCTGTAGTGGGTGTGCATGCCTTATACCTTCATGGCTTCTGCTAAGGCATATATGCTTGAATATTCTGAATTACACATCACTCATTACTTCACGCTGACAGCTGGGTTTGGTTGCCCCAGTATTTGCCAACACAGTCATCTGAAATCAGTTCAATGAAGATACACTGCAGATGCAGCTGCTCTTTAGCTGCTGAGAATAAGGATGTTGGCATCATATGGGGAATGGCACATTAACGTGAGTCTTTAACAAAGCAAAGCCTTTTGTGGCAGACAGGAAGGGAAAAAAGTATTTCTTCTTTGTCCAATCCATTTATGTGTTTTACCATGACAATGTCAGGGAAGTAGTGGTATAAAGTACATATTTTTGTAATAGAAAGAAGCAGTCCTGAGCAGGCTGGTTATATGATTCAGATTTTTTTTGCTATATTCATGTCCTGCAGTCCATTTGATCAGATGACACTGCACTGGTGCTGTACTAGGTTTTAATGGTACCTCCCAGGAGATGTTTGATTTTCTGAGCTGAAAGCTTATCACCTAATTTAATTTCAGAATCTGCTGTTGCCTTTGTGAATGCACCATCGAATCCTCCTCACATATTTTTCCATGCCCTTAAGAAAAAAGTATATGGAGTTAGCTATGATATTCCAGGAATAGATCTAGAGGCCATATTAGCACAGCCCTGCCTGCACTCTACACTGGATCTTAAGATGCCTTAAAGGTTATGTCTTAATCAAATGACTCTCCAGATGTTTGATAAATGTTGGATTGGCCCTGTTTTTTAAAGTAAGTTTTCATTGCTGAGCAGCCCCCATCTGAAGTCTCCCACTACCTCCATTAGGCCTCCAAAGAAAGGCTGTGCCTTCAGAGTGACCACCCATCTTTCAAAAACATCACTGGATCTTAAGGGCCTGTAAAACCTACAGCTGACTTTTGGTCTCCACTTTGGAAGTCTTCTTCCTAAATAAGAAATAATTTACAGGACTTTATCATTCATCTGGCCTTCTACCATTCCTAGGTGTGTTGTCAACCTTAAACCACTGCCTGCCATTAATATGGTTTGAAGATTTCTCAATTCTACCAAAACTTGTCCTCGAGTTGAGCAGTCAGGCCAGCAGAAAAAGTAGTCCAGCAAGAGCAGCTGAATCAGAACTAACGTTGGGTTGTTCAGCTGTTGTACCAGGTGCTCCAGCAATACAGCAAAGTAATCCTGAGGCAAGATTCAAGTTCTGTTGACAAAAAACCAAGGCTTATTTGATAAATACAGGTAAGAGATTCAGATACACATAAGCGCAAGCAGGGTGTCGTCAGTGCAAAGAGACACTGCTGAGCTGAGCTGAGCTGAGCTGAGTAGCAGCCTTCTGTGATAACCTGCATAGATCTTCCCAAATTTTATATGTACTTTCCCGTGTAGAATACTAAGGTGTATGTTATTGTTAAAGGTGGTTTTATTCTTCACCATACTTTCCTCAAGGCCAGACAAAAAGTGCAGGTCCATTCAGAGAGATGTCTCCTAGAGATGGAGACAGGTAGCAAAGCAACAAATTGTAAGAGGGACCCTCATTCTCAGGTTGTAAATTTTTAGTCAAGATGTAGCATGGCATTAAATCAGTGCCCTGAGATGCCAACACAAGGCCTTTGTTAACCAATGAACATGATTTTTGTTTGTGGGTTTTGGTTTGGTTCAGTTTGTTTTCAGAAAAAAAGGAAAAAAGAAAAAAGAGAAACTTTTTGGTTTTTTTTTCACTGGGGTCTTTTAAAAGATGCCATTTTCTTTAAACGTTTTCATAAAATACTGTTGTGCCTTGCTTCAAACAAACTCCATTGTTTTGTATGGTGGTAGTGTCAGGCGAACCAGATTATAGATGCTGAAGTCTTCAAACCCCTTTTAAATATGAGGACTTGACTGACAATTCTTCCATCTTTTGTAGTGCTACATTCTTTGAGTTATTTAATCATTAGTGTGCTGAGGAAGATCCGTGGCTACTTCCTCTTTAATTTAGATTATCTGGCCTTCTTTAGCAGATTGCTCATCTTTCTTTATCACAGACATCTCCTTTGTCCAGTGTATCATATGGGGAAACATGCTCATGCTTCATTCCAAGTGCAGAAAAGAAACGGCTATCAAGTATTTCCCATCTCTCTGAGTCAGTATTTATGATTCATTGAGTGCAAAAAATAAGGTAGAAACTGAATGTGCTTGCCTGAAATGAACACAACCTACATTTGGGAAATCCAGTGATAGTATTCGCTGTAAATGTCTATTATATAAGATTTTTAGCAGTTTCTCACTCCTAGCAACAGTCTGACTGTCATAGTCTGAAGTACCCAATATGACACTATGTTTCTGCAGTAGCAGTTTTTCTTTTTTCTCTTCCCCTTCCGCAGATGCAACACTTGCTCTTTGGTATTCAGTGTTGGTCTGGTGTTCAGCGCTGCCAGAACACAAAGTTTGAGAAGGATTGCCGCTTGCCTTTCAGAGAGGTTTGCCTGGTATTCTCCAAAGCAATGCTGTCTCCTCCTGAAAGAGTAGCTGTAAGCTTGATTGCTGACTTGAGAGTCCCTCCTCAGGTTCTTCAGCTACGTGGATCAGGTCCTGCAGCTTCAGCAAAAGCCACCTCTGTGGTGTTAAAATTTGTCACAAAGATTTCAGAAAAAAAGTGGCATGGAGGGTTCTACCCTGGAGTTTTTACATTAGAAACTCTATATGTGAAACTTCCACTTTTTTCTTTCTTACTATTTTTCCAATGCTCCAAACCTCAGCTGTACCAGTCTGCTGTAAGTCCTCAACAAAAAGAAATCAAAAGTAAACTCTGAAGTTCTATGATTCCATTTGACCTTAAAAGAATAAAGCAGCATTTAGTTATTTCTTTAATTTAACACTTCATGGAGCATTTGAGCAAAATACAGCAATGACAAATTGGTAAAAAATATGCCTTAAGTGACCTATGACAGGAATACAAGTGACATTTGGCCAATGCAGTCTTTTCTCTTCATTCACCAAGAGATGTCAATCAAGTTGTCTTGCTCCCTGACAGACTGTCCATCTACTGCAGATACTTAAGAAAATTTGGATCACTCTTTTCCCTGTGTTAGCAGCATCAACAATGAGCTCTTTATTTAAGGGTCAACAGGTCACAAGACTGTCAACTTGGATTACTTGTTTCACTCCAGGGTCCTGTTTCCCTAACCAGGAATGCAGGTTAGATTTATCTGAGGATCTGTTCTGGTTGGTAACAACTGGGTATCTCTCAAATAAAACCCATGAGTGTTTTGGTGCTTAGATTAACCAAAGACAGTTCCAGTAGGTGTTATGTCGAGGGCTATGCCTGTCTTTCTGCCCAGCTCTGTCCTCCAGCAGGTACCCAGTATGATGGATATTTTTATATGTTGTGATTTCATAGCCTGCCATATGCAGCCCAAACTCTCAGCAGTCTGCTGGAAAGGTATAAATGTACTGCAGGTGTCTCATTTTCCAAGCATATTGAAAAAGAAAATTTTTTTTAAAAGTTTCTTTTAAAGAAATCACCATCAAACCA
This sequence comes from Pezoporus occidentalis, assembly GCF_034315485.1. NCBI lineage: Eukaryota > Metazoa > Chordata > Aves > Psittaciformes > Psittacidae > Pezoporus > Pezoporus occidentalis. The sequence continues at coordinate 6,862,275 of NW_026915724.1, read as the reverse complement.
AAAGTGACGTCGCCAGGATGAAAGAGAAGCTTGACATGGCCCAGAGGAAAACTCAGACTCTTATATCTGAAGGAATTAAGAAAACACAGAAATGAGAGACTGGAAGAAGTTCCCTGTTTATTCAGGAGGAGCAGCAGTGTCACTTCATGGTAAGAGGTTTGAGGCTCAAACCAGGTTGTGTGGCTCAAAATTAAAAAGACTAAAAGGGACTCATGATGAAAAGCATTGAAAGCAGACAAATAGTGTCTATGTGTTAGAGAGGTTGTGGGTCACTAGACACAGGCATGTGGGTACAAATGCTTATGGAACAGTATTTGAGGCAGGGCACTGTGAAGAGAGCAACCATGGATAGCCATGTAAGCAAGCAACTGTGGCACACTACCAGAAGTTCAAAGTCACTCTTTGTAGCTTATGACTTGGCATCCTCTTACTAGGTTCGTGAGGGGGGGACAATTTCTTAAGACTTCGGCACCATCTCCCACAGCATACTTCTTTGGAAGATGAAGCAGCGTGGGCTGGAGAGAGGGGTTTGTCAGATGGGCAGTCATGTGAGTTCAAAATTGGCTGGATCATCAGCTTCATAGAGTAGTGATCAAAAGCTCAATGTCAAGATGCCAAAAAATAGCCAGAATAACCTAGGGGCTGATACTGAAGCCCATTTGCTGTAAAAAGGAACATGGGTTTATGCCTTCCAGATGCCAGGGAAAAGCAAGAGCAAGCTGCTCTTCAAAGGAAGCGGAGATAGGGGCAGAGGGTGATGGCAAAGCAGGCAGGGTCTGTGGCAAGAAGTCAGGAAGTTTAGACAGCCAGAGACAGAATCAGGTCCAGGGACAATGATCAGGGTCAGCCTTAGTCCAGTGACAGCCCTGCAAATCCATTGTGATGTGGCTGGTCCAGGGTCAAGCCAGGAAGTAATTCAGTCTGTAAAGATTAGGGACAGGGTATGGGTCAGGACTGAGGAGGTCTTTGGACCAGAGTCACGGCCAAGCTAAAGAGCTGCAGCTTGAAAGCAGCTCCCAGGAGAAGACTTGGAGGACAGGACATTGCTTCTAGTGGTTCTTCACAATAGTTCTCATTAGCGAGGGAATTGACTTTGGACTCAGTCAGACTCTTTAACTTAGTCAAATAGGCTCCTGCCAGTGTGGGGGGAAGTGTGCTCAGGAACCCGAGACCAGGGGGATTCCTGCCCAAAGCTCAGCAATCCAAAGCTTAAAGCTGGGGAGGAGAGCTGGCCCATAAATCACTAACCACATCTCAGTAACAAGGAAAACATCAATTCAAGCTAACAGGTGTACATCTTGTCAGTAGATATTTTAGCAAAATTAATGCCTAAAATCCCTTAGAAATATCCGGCACTAGAAAACTGGCAGATCCACCCCATCCAGCCAGACTCTGTCATCTGTGGCTGTTTCATCTTTCTGACAGATCAGCTGGCTTGACTACCTCCTCATTTCACAACAAACATAGCAGTAGTCAAGGCTTAGCTAAATAGCTCCGATGCTGAAAGCATTTCCTGAACTTTAGCTTTCTTTTCTTCTCACCTTTGCAGGAAGGAGTTTTTGGTGTTGTGCCTATTAATTTCCTTTTGTGCAGGCAGGGAGCCTTTCTCCTTGCTTTGCAATACAGCAGGTTTTATTTTTTAAAACATGTATTATTATTTAACACATACTTGACTTTTTATACATGCTTAATGTAAATAACGCAATGAAAAAGGTGTTTCAGTCTGCTTTAATGAAACAGACCCTTTCCACAGTTTTTGGGGGGTTTTTAGGGGTCCAGGGAATGTCACAATATCCAGCAGCCGGCATTCATGGGTGTGAGATCCTGCAGGTCTTCAGTCAGAGTGTGTAAAGACAAGGGGGAGCTGAAACACAGCAACACACAGCCATTACACTGCCCTTTGCTGGAAAAGGCTGATGAGATATAGAGGAAAGGCTGTGTCTTGTAGCATATGGAATATAAGCAATGACTAAAAACTGGAAGTAGTCAATAAAACCCTGCATCCTAGCTGCATCCACAACAAGAAGGCAATCCAAAAGCAGTGATTATTTAAGAAACTGGTGCTGTTGGTTGTTTTAGAGCATTCACACTTTCAATTAACACGTTCAGTTGGCCAGTAATTGCTGGCTTTGTGTATTTGTGGTCATGGATAATTACACCATGCAAGGAACTAAAATATTCCCACAGAGTACAACTGTATTGATCCACAACCTACTTCTAAATGTCATGGAAATGTCTTTCAAGGGGCATCAATGAACAACGTTTTTCTGGAGGAAATTGCATTTGATTTGGCAGCATTAAAAGTGTTTAAAAATCACTCACTGAGCAATTACAGTGTTGGCTGTGCTCATCTTGTTGAGGTTGAAATTTGTTCACCTAAGGAATGATACACTGAGCTTACATGCATAGCTGGAGGTTAGTCACAGGAATAGTCAGTGGGGCATAGGGGCATTAAAGTCAAAGGATGATTGTTTTCTTGCAGAATTATTATTCTTTTCTCAGGACCATATTCCTCTTAGTAGAAGTATGACATTGTCTTCCAGGGCCAATAATTCCAGGAGACAAGCACCTTATGGCTATGGGGACTTGTGGGGAAAAGATGATTTAGGAAAATCACTGTTTAGTGAAGAAACCTCATTTTGATCACTTAAAGACCATATGCAATGGAGCCTTTCATTTCAGTTTATCATTCTTGCTGCTTCATATATCTGGCCTTTATCTATTGCCCTCCCAGCACAATCTCAATAGACTTAAACTGGCGTTCATCACTGTCCTCTCACCGGAGCTTTAGCTTGACAACATTAATGTGAGACACCTTCTTCTGTACTGTCAGGTGAGCAGGGATGATGTGACGCAGCAGAAACTTGTCAGATCCCATACCTAAGTACAACTCAGATTTCAAAGCCAGAAAAATAAACTCCTGAATGGCTGTCATGCTTCAAGGCTGAGAAAATCTCAGTGTAAAGCATTAGAAATGATCTTGGCTCTGTCTCAAAACCTTGTTTTGTGGTGTCACTTCTGACTATTATAAGACACAACAGCATTTGCTTTAGAAAAACGGTTGTTTGACAATTAGAACACTGGGTTTTTAAGAAAGTTAAATATGATAGAAACATCAAAGATTTGTAGCCTATTTGCCACAATAATATTCTGGTCATCTTCTACACTTATTACCCATATTAAAGTATTAGGGCCTATAACGTTTCCATGCTCTAAGCTAGCATTACTATTGTCAGTCTACAGAGCAGAAAATTTAAGGCAATCACAGTAATGATTTTGTTCACTGTCATTTAGCACATATGCAAGATGAATGGGAATAAGATACAGACCTCCTCAGTCCCAGAACTCGGGTATCAGTACTTCAGGATTCTCCTTTTACCATCAGAAACAGTAACAACTGGTGTTGAATTAGGAGAAACTATAATGAGGACTCATGCATTTCCTCAGACTATGCAAGTTAGCAGGATATTGGATCAGTCATTTGTGCATTCTCAGAGCGCTGCATCTGTGAGGTGTTGCTCTTCTATTGAGCTTTAAAATCAGTGGAAACAAGCTAAATTAGTACTGAGTATATTCATATCCCGTATGTTAGGGTTCCTCTGCTGAGAGGTGGCAACTTTATATGTTTGTGGCATATGTTCAGCCATCCCTCTGAGCGTTGAATATAAACCAGGGATTTAATTTTGTTGCTTCAAATCTGTCACACCAATGGGTTCCCCCAGCAGTTTCCAAATGCCTATATAGTAGCTGTTGTACATAACATGTTCTCATGCCCCGTAGTGGTATGTCTGCGATAAGTAACTTAATACCAAGAGCAGCAGAGAGAAAATGTTGATTCTGGGATAGACTTTACAAACCTCAGACATGCTGGCACATTTGAAAAGGTTTAGACTGGTTTCAATGAGACCACGCTTCTTCTCATCCCACCCTTACCCAGAAATGCTTGCTCGTTCTGCCCCACTTTGGAAACAACAGGGTGACAGGGATCTGAGGAATCTGCAGTTCCCTGATCTCTGTTGTGACAAGGCAGTGACAGCTGCTTCTGAGATTGGACAAGTTTTCATATGCCTTCCTGGTTCTAGCCACATGAACAAGGCAGACAACTGATCTCACTGAGGATTATTAAAAAAGTGATGGAAAAAATGCACTAGAAATAACAACGGAGGGAAGCACTGTATGTCGTTTGGAGCTGGCAAAGGGCTCTAATCCATGCTGTTTGTTAAAAATTAAAGCACAAGATGTATGAATTGCTAAAAATCAAGGTTAAATTTTTGCAAATAAAATTAGAAAAATTAGTGAAAATCTTTTTCTGTGCAAATAAATAAGGAAATGAGTCCACTGTGTTAGTGAGGATGGGTGAAAAAATGAAAGATAATAATGACACATTTCCAGATCTAAAATTAATGCTTCACCTCATTTTTCAGTAAGAAAGATGATGTTGATATGATGGAAGCAAAGGCTAAATGGTTTATGGAAGTGAATTCACAGTGACAGAAATGACCACATCTGGGTGTAAGAATTCTCACCATTCTCTTTAGAGAAACTGAAATCTGTAAAACATCCTGTTTTTTTAATGGAGCATGGAGGAACACCATCTGACTAGAAAACAGCAAGCACACTAAAATAATCCAGAAATTAATCCTGAAACAAGAAATTAATCTGAATTAGATGTAAAATTAGCACAGATATTGAAGTGGTGAATATTTAAAAGCTGGAAATCAAGTAAAACCCAGGATAAAATGTAGTATAAATTTAGCAGTGGTAAGTTGATCAGATGGTTGTTATACTTTCTGATACCATGGATTACTGTACAATATAGAAAAAAACACCACTAAACCCCAAAGCTAAATATCTGTCTGTACTGTAGCTAACTACCAATACCTTATAAGAAATTATTATATGTAGAGGTTACATGAAGAAAGTAGCAAGAAATATGAGCTCAGAATCAGCAAAAGAAGAGAAAAAATAATGGGTCTAGAAAGAACTGCCATATGTGGAAATCCTTAAACATTTGGGATTGATTTTTTAACATCTTCATTAATGACTCTGGGATAAGTATTTGGCATGTACTAATGAAATTTGGTGATGACACAAAGCTCAACAGAGAGGCAGACTGTAATATTGTACAGGAAAAACTAAATGACCTTGAGAGTAGAGTATTAGTAATGGGATGAAATTTAATTGCATAATGTGCAAAGTCATGCACTTAACGAGCTTGTAACATGAACTTCTGCAAATTGGGAGTTTCAGATTAAAATGACAGAGAAGGTGGGAAACCCTGGGGCACTTTGTGATTACAGGAGAATTGTGAGCCACCAGTGTAGGGGCGTCATGAAAAAAACAAGTGCCGCAGCTAGAAAATACCTTTCCTGGTATATAGCCGGTAAAGCCAGAGATGTGTTTGTGTCACTGCGAGATACTAATCAGAAATCATGTGAAATGGCACCTATTTCCCTTTTTTGAAAAGGACAGATTTAGTAATCCCTGCTATCAGCTACTGGGATTTTCTTAGAGGTGGAGACAGGGATTTTCTTCTGTGTGAATGAAAGGCAACATAACCATGTGAACGTCCCTATCCTGCCCCTGGGCCTGGATCAGTTCCCTGCACAGTGCTGTGCTATACCTGATGGATTCATCAGCCCCAGACAGTGCAAGCCCAGCATGCAACAGAGACATGTCCTCCCAGAGGTAGTTTTCTTGGCTGAAAAAAATAAAATTAGCTAGAAACTTGATCACTTTCTATAAACACTTGGGTTCGTAGCTGTCCTGTCCCCCGCAAGGGCAATGTTAGGAAAAACAACCAACACAGCAAACAGGGAGCCAAAAAAATAAACTTGGGCTGAAAATAAAGAGAGCTTTGTAACCAACAGGAAAGAGAGATTTAGCTGTGAAATTATGGAGGAAAATAAACTTGCTTTAAAATGTAGCTAAATTTTTTTGCCATCCTTTATTTACATATTTTTCCCCAAATGAACCCAGAAAAAGTTCTTAGCCCCTGATTTGTTCTGTAACAGCATTACACCAACTTCTTGGCTTAAATCTACTACTTGTTAGAAAATGTGCTATTTTTTAACAAGTCATCTCATCAATTCTTTATGGGTAAAACACATATTTAATTCAAGTTTTGGGTGTCAGTGATTTTTTTTAAGAAAAGTTGTCACAGAACTTTTGTCATAGAACATATAAAATTGAATTACTGGAGTTATTTTCTAGTTTCTGCATCATTTGTAGTGATCTTCCATTGTATTCCTAAAACATTTGTCTGTAGGAAAGAAAGTTAGCAGACTCAACTGGGCATTCAGAAACGTGGTGCTAATTTCTAATGTGCGGAAATATTTTCTCCCCAGACAGACTAGTCTTTTCACACTGAAGATGGTTCAAAAGAGGCAGAATAAATTTTCCACTAACTGCTGTCAACTACTGATGCTTTCTTCACTAGAACACCAATTATACTCACAAATGTTCTTTGTGGGTCTCTTTTGGACACATATATTTCACCAGTTTTCTCCTTCTCCATGGCTTGGAGTGGAGTCGTTTCTTTGGACATCCAAAGTACTTGTCTTCCCTCTGATCCTGCTAGAGACAAGTTACTGGCTGGCAATTTATAACTCTTTGCTAATAAAGCCCCTTTCTCTAAAGTCCCTAATCACTTCTTTTTGAAGACATTTAATTTCTTTGTATTTTTTTTGTGCTCCATCCCTGGCAGTGTTCAAGGCCAGGTTGGACAGTGTCTTGGGTGACATGGTCTAGTATGAGGTGTCCCTGCCCATGGCAGGGGGGTGGAACTAGATGGTCTTAAGGTTCTTTTCAACCCTAAGCATTTTATGATTCCATGATTCTAGCTCTCACCATCATATGTGATTATAGAGATTAGTTTGGAATTCAAGAGGGTTTTTTACAAAATATATTTTGAGTCCTACACACCCTGCTGTTTTTCTTCATGTTTTATACTTGTCTATATCTTTCCAGAGATGCTGAGAAGCACATGGTTTTCAGCAGTGTCTAGGACAAGTAGATACTTGTTGTCTCTTTACATTTTACTGCAGTAGCACATGAAAAAATATACTGGCAAGAGGAGAGAAACTGCAGCTCTGTCACATACAGGTGCCCATGTTGAACCACTCCATCATCTGGGTATTCAGCCATGCAGAGTACGTGACACCTCCTGAAGTGTGCTGCGGGTCTGTGGCAAGTAATGTTCAGTAGCAGGACTTAACCAGCCTCTGATCTGCAATGAGATATCCAATGTTTGGAAAGGGACAATTCAGTTTAATGGCTGTTTCTAGGCTTTGCCCAACACAGAGAGGGTGTGCACCACATCGTAAGAAAAGTGGAAGCCAATAACCTAACCTCAGCATTAGCGTGGAGCAAACTGCTGCATGCTGTCATGGTATTGATCGTAAGTCCTGTATCAAGAGGGGCCAGACACAGTCTTCACAGCCCAAAGTTAAATCTTGACCTTTTACTAAAGGAGAAGCAAGGCTAATTTTGCCCAGCTAGTTAGGCAATAACTGAGCTTGAACACCTGGTTGAAGAGTTTCTGGCACTTTATGCCTCTTCTGAGATGATCTGGCAGCTGTGATAGACTCCAACAATATCTGAGATAGAGGACTTACTGCCAGAATCAGGTGTCCTTTCTAGCACTTTTGCAGCTGGTTACCGAAACCGTCTTTCATGTGTATGCATAGGAAAAAGCGGGTATTTGCAGTAGTGTATTTTCAGACATGAAAGAGTGGCAGGGGAATACATTTTCTCTCTTATACGTACACATGCACACACACACACACATGCAGACATGTCCCAAAGCCATTAAAACCTCAGCTGAAGGGAAGATTTCTCAGGATATGTGAAGTGACAGTCCTTGGCACTTCTCCAGCCAGCTCTCCTGCAGGTCTCTGCTGCATGAGAACAAGCTGATTAACAGTTTCCTGTACCCTGAAGCTAGGGACACTTTAAGGGAAAGGGTTGTTCCTTTTAGCCTACAGCTGCAGAGAGGGTTCTGCTGCAGACAAAGTAATGAGAATTTTCCGAGAGTCTCACCTTTCCCTTCCCAATTGTTTTTCTCACCCTTCCTCTGCCCCTCCTCCCTCCATCTCCAATGTACTCACTCATTAATGATAACAAACCCCCCTATCTGGTACACACAGAAGTGCAAACCTGCTTCTGAACAGATTCCATTTGCCTCAGGATCGGTCGCTGCATCTGCTTGTGAGGCTGCCAGTCAGGACTGCAGATGATTTGAGAGGCTTTCTTATTGGCAATTTAGTTAAACCTGCTGTTCACAGCTAGGTCTTGGGAGAACGGAGATGAATGCACATTTTAATGACTGAATCAGCATATATTGGGAATCAGGATGGCAGCAGCCTCACCTCCCTGGGGGCTCACCAGCTATGACAACTGAGAAGCCTCCTGCCTTTTAAAAAGTACGTGATTGCTGTATGCCCCTCTGCTTGATATGTATTCTAGATGGATTGTGCTGGGGCTCCCCAATGGCATTAAACTATACCCAGTGTTTGCAAGGTGATGGTGATGCTGTTTACACCCTGATTCCAGTGCTGCATCCCAGGAGAGATAAAACTCTACTGCAGAGTAGCTTCAGCAGATTGTTGCATCCTAATATTCTTGTATGAAGTGGTAATGTAAAACATCTGCCTGCTGACAGGTGTAATAGCTGTTTCATATACACACACTTACCCCCGTGCTGGCTAGTGTAAATTAGCACATCTGAACCACAGTCAGTGGAGTTATGTTGATTTATATCTGCTGAGGATTGCAGCCATGATACTTACCTCTACTTTTGTACATGTATGCATATACATTCAAATACTTTGGTTTTCAATAGTCTTCAGCTATCCAGAATAAGACTGTGTCCTCCATCTGTTCTTATTTCCAACGCAACTCTCTGCAGCTATTGAGTAGCAAATGTGAAATTATTCTATATCCTCAGTGACATTAAGATAATTGAATTTATATTGCACATATGCTTGTTTACACATGTAAGAGCTCACAGTCATTATTACTGTTGCTGATTTATCTTATTGCCATCCCAAGCTGTATGCATTTATGTACATCATTCATTTTAAAATATTTCAGAAGTAAATCATCACGTAACAAACTAATCAACCAGATGAGTATCCTATTATCCCTCTCATCTCTAACTATTCCAGTCAAACTACCAGCCTTCAAATCCTTTTTTATCATTTCAGAAGTTATATTCTTGCACTTTGAGCTCAACAATTCAAGCTATTTTGAAGAAATGGGTAGGATCAAGTTACAATTTGAAGAAAACATACAACAGAGTTTGGGAAGTTAAAGAATTAACTGGAGAATTAACATTAAACAGTGCATGTATTTGAAGCTTTTAACAAATCATATCCAAGATCAGTATGTTAGAATTCAGACTTAAGTATTCCTTATGTGCAAACTCAATTGATTGCAATATAGTAAGGCACCAGAAAGCAGCCAGGTTTTTCCCGAGAGGATTTTTCTGAATTAATTCTTTAACAGCCATCCTACACCTTCTTGCTAGACCCATCTACTTGCTGGACCACTTGACTCTCTGTGAGGGTTTTTCTTTGTCATTCCTGCCTATCTCAGGTTGTCTTACTCCTGGATAGGAAGAACATTAGCTCTGACAGTCACTTTCTCAGGCAGTAAGACTAAGTTTTGATGTTTTATTCTTAAAAGGTTGTATCATTTAGGCGCTAGCTATGCAAAACATGCCATCTCATAATTTATTTCCCTCTGCAAAAGGACATTTAATGGTCTCGCAAGTCAGCACCATTATTGTTTAGACAGAGTAGCACTGACTTTGTGAATACTTGAACTCCATAGAAGCAGGTCCCCAGGTGGTTTAAATCACAAGTATCTCACTAAAGTCATCACAGTGAGTGCTGCCAAGTAAAACCAAGGCCAAACCTGCACCTGACTTACACAACACATCTGGGCCTAAGGTCGATGTTTACAGCACCCAAATGATTAGGCCATCAGAGAGACACTTGTTTTTTGAATGCTGATTGATCTTTGGTACCAACCTACTCAGGCTGGATCTACATGAGGAACTTTATGATCCCACAATAAGCCAGCTATGGGATTTAGACCAGTTCAGAGTTAGGCAAGTCCTGAGGGGGGAAATTCTGTGTCACAGTTCTGAAAGCTTGACTTTACCTGGCTAGTGCTGCTGGCCTCCAGCTCTGTGTTGGTTCTCCTTGCCAGCTCCTGGGACTCCTATGGAGATGGGAACATTTCTGCTTCACCCCTCTACACGCTCAGGGCCTAAACTTTGCTTGTGTCCTAGTTACACGCTATTCTGAGAGTGGCAGAAGTGATGATAGCTTGTGAACTTAGCAAAAGAATGAATTCTCTCCATCAAGAGTGAAAACATCAAAAACTGGACCCTTCTCATTGAATAAATCATATGAACAATCCATTTGCATATGTTTTGCATTCTTGGGTATAAATTATTAAATATTTTAAAGGTTCAGAAACCTGGGAGGATTTATAACATGAATCCCTTGAACTGTGATCTAAGAGTTACTTATCCCTTAAGAATAATGATTTATTGGGTCTAAGCAGTTTTTGCATTATTATTTTTTAATCTACTGGGGTTTTCAATGCAGTTACTTTCAAAGGAAATAAAACCAGATGGTAATTGTAGATTAGGGAAAAAGAATGAGCTCCCAATTAATTATTAAAATTAAGTGTTAATTTTAGAAACTTGCAGCAAATTGTTCTTTAAAGAAAATTTAAAGATACAGGAACATCCTATATTATTTCTTTTTTCTCAAATACCCTATTCACAAGTTGTAAAGAACATTCTAAATATTAGAGAAATCATGTTGAAAAAGTAAGTGATGCTAGATATATACTGAATTACACCAAAGATTTGTTTGTCTCCTTATATATGCACACCATTCACAATAATTCATACCATCACCTGTAAGATGCTGAATATCAATATACTTTTGTGTAATGTAGATATATATATATATGTTTCAGTCTGAAAGCAGAGTGACAACAGTTTTCTACTTCTTTACTGTGATGAATTAAAATATTTCAATAGTTTTGCACTTTGTGTCAAAGAGAAAAAAGTATCAGAGGTGAAAAAAATGCAAACTAGCTCCTAGTTTCATGGCTGTTCTTGGGAGTCAAAATTACAGCAATGTCACTGAGTGAAGACATAATGTTTTGCTGCAAAGGCAGTAGATTCAGTAGAAACTATTTATCACACCTACACCATGGAGCAACCAACCACTCTGCTCTCCCATGGATCCTTCCTACTAGTGGTGAAAATATTCTCTATCCAAGTTTGTTATTTCACTGCTCTTCATTAAAACAGAAAATCAAGATGTGTGATGACAGGGAGGGCCAGGTTAGAATAAATTTAATATCAAAGTTCTACTTCACTTTCCGAAAAGGCTGCATAAAATATCCTCCCCCTTCCAAACTGATCTGTTCTCTCCACTTGTTCAGTTAGTTCTAATGTCTTCGGTGACAAACCATGATTACAGGCACATTTTTCTCCCCTTAGCTATGCATATTCAACACTGCAGATGAGAAAAGGATGCAGCTCCAACCTGTGCACATCAGCAAGGGTGTTCCTAATGTCCCTGACATACCTTTATGAAACTGAAGGCTTTATACCTTCAGCCCTGCTGTTTCTGAGATCATAACTTCAGATGAAGTGTAATGACTAGGGCAAAGAAAAGAATGATAAGACCTGAAGCATGACCTCAGCGTACAGAGAAGACCTTTGCAGAAAGAAAGTGATGAAGTGGTGATAAGAAAGAAACGTGACAATATTTTCAGTGGGATCAATATAAGGCCCTGCTGTAATAGACTTGCTTCTACCATAGCATTGTGCTACATGTCAATCATCCAGTGGATCAGAAGGCACTGGTCACCTAAAAGCAACGCAAAAGGAAAAATAAACCAACAACCCCAACTTCAATTAACAAACCAGATAAAAATATTAAATCCCTAAAGTTAAGCATACATCAAATTTGGCAACTAATTTGACTGCCTAAGGAAGCTGGTTTATAGACTCATGTTCATTCCACTAAATATTATTAACAATTCCCAGGGAAGTTCTGCATAGTTACAGTAGCTAGTACATTAATCTTTATCATATGTGCAAAAGTGGAAGCTTGCAACAGGATTATGAAAAAGGAGTGCTTATTGTTTTATTTCCAAACTGATCTCTATGCAAAAAATAATGATCTAATCAGACTACTTACTAACTGACTACCAACTTGCCTGGGGCTAGAAATGTTCTCCCATCAAGTGCTGGGACAAATGCTCTTGTGAGAATGTTGAGCTCTGCCTTTGAGTTGTTGCTTCATCTCTTCCAGTCAATGTGATTAAGTCACAGGATGCAAACACCTTGTATGCCAGTTTAAGACCTGGTGTGGGTTAAATTAGTGGTTGTATATGGTAATCATTCTAAAAGCACAAGGCATCTTCCCCACAGATTCCTTTTGCCTTTGCTTATGAATATTGTGGGGTTTCCTTTAAAAAGCAAGTGACTCTGGATGTACGCTCTTTCAAATAGGACAAAACCACTGGCTCTTCCCTTTTCAAGGGAAAGAAAAGCTGAAAGGGCTCCTGCTGTGTCTACTTTGTATATAGGAATATACGAGCAGTCAGTACTGGTTCAGATCAAAGGTCCATCTAGCCCAGTGCCAGTCTCCAGTGGTGATTAGCAGTGGACAGCTAAGGCAAAGAATAAGAGCAGGGCAAGGATACAGTAATTCTTTCCCACATATTACGCCAGCCTTCAGCAATTTGTGGAACAGGGACTTCCCGAGCCAGAGGTCATGACTTCACATTTAAAAGCCCTTAATGTATTTTTCTTTCATGAGTATGTCCAACAAATCTCTGAAGCCTGAGTTCCTGTGGAAATGAATTCTACAGCTTCACTGAATATTTTGTGAAGTATGCCCTTTGGCCCCTTGTGAGTTTCTTTTCCCCAGTTCCTTGAACTGGAAATGATATTGAGATACTGTTCCAATTTATCTTCCTCATGCTGCTCATTATTATGAAATATTGTAAATTATGAAAAAAACACACCACTATTTTATCCACATTTATTCATCTCTTTTTTTTCCATGCCGAAGAATCCTACTGTTCAGCCATTTCTTAGTAGAAGTTGCTTCCTGTATTTATTATTTATCACCCGCTTCTTTGCTATGCAAGACCTTTCAGTAACTGGCACAAGAGGGCTGTCCAAAGCAAAGAGACCAAGACAGTCAGCTGACATTAATCCACCACTTCCCAGGAATTATACTCCACAATGTGGAGTGAATTGGGGTAGCAGAAGAAGAAATGCACTTTGCTGGTGCATTTGTTTGCTGTGTTGCTAAGAGCAATTGCTTGTGAATTTGGTTGCCAAAGCCATTAAGTCACCCAATATCTTCCAAGTACAGCTTAGAAGAGATCTTATGAGGCTCATACAGAAAGTGATTTTTGGGACCCAACTTAATGAGCCACCTACCCCTCTCCTGTCCTTCTTACCATGCTAGCTAAAACTTAAGAGATCCCTGTCATGAAAGAGAAGTGATAGTTTGTGAAGTAGGCAGATGGACCATGGAGATCCTTGTCAAAGGATGTTACGGAAAGATGTTCTAGAAATTTGTAAGTGTCCTAAGAGACCCTGTGAAAGTTCAAGGAGGAAGGACTCATCCTAAAAACACAGGCACCACCTTGCTGGGGAAATCCCTGAACTTAAAATGCTTGGGAGAGGGGTTGAGAGAGTGCAGGGGTGAAGCTTGTCCTGGTTTTATATTCTTCAGCAGTCATTTGCTGTGGCTGCTGCTGGTGACAGCGCTCTGAGATAGATGTACCTGTAGTCAGACCCAGCCAAACTTCTCTTACAAAAGCTGGCTGCCATTTTCGTTAAAGCAGCCCATCTATAACAACACACGGTACATTAGGATTACCCTTTCTGTGGCTGCTGTAAATGCCGCAGGAGGTTCTGCTCCCCCCGAGTTTCGCTGGGAGAGGGGTGATGTGAGAAAACGGGCGGCGGCGACCATGCCACGAGGTGAAAGCCGTCGCTGCTAAACAAGCAGGGGCCGGCTGTGCTGCTGCTGCGGCTCTCCGGGCTGTCAGCAGCCCGCAGCTCCTTTGTCACCGTCCCTCGGCGGTGGCGGTGCGCGGAGCCCGCGGCCGGGGAGCTCCGGGAGGCAGTCGGGCGGGCGTCAGGAGGGCTTAGGACCCAGGGGGACGGCAGCCGCCGAGTGGAAGGACCCAGGCTTTGGTGCACACGCCTCCTACCAAAAAAAAAAAAAAAAAAAAAAAAATCATACCCGTGGAGCTGGCGCTCTCTCATTCACAGTTTTCTAGAGAGATCTGAGCCTGAACCTGGGAGCCGGGAGAGCTTTCTCACCCACCCAGCTCGACAGCAAGGACACCTACAGGGGGACAAAAATCCGACCGTCCCCCGCAGCCCCCGCGGCCCCACGGCAGGCTGCCTGGCGCTGTGCAGGTATTTGCATTCGTCTTTTCTCGGTTTGCAGCAGGAAAGCTCTCCGCGGTCCCCGACCCCCCCCCCCCCCCCCCCCCCCCCCCCCGCAACCTCCGCACCCCCGGGCCCGGCTGCGGCGTTTCAGTACCGCCGGGCGGACAGCTCCGGCCGCAGCCCCGCTGCGCTGCGGACAGGGGCCGCTCCCTGCCCTGCTCACTGTCCCGCTCCCTGCCTGCTCCCCGCCTGCCCTGCTCCTTGACTGCTCCCTGCCTCCCTCCCTGCTTACTCCCTGCTCAGCTCCCTGCCTGCTCCCGCCCTGCTCTCTGCCCTGCTCCCTGCCTCCTGCCCTGCTGCCTGCCCCCTCCCTGCCCGGCCTCCTGCCTGCCCTGCTCCCTGCCATTTGTCTCCTGCCTCCCCACTTCCCTGCCTGCCCTGTTTCCTGCCCACACTATCTCCTGTTTCCTGCCTACACTATCTCTTGTTTCCTGCCTGTCCTGCCTGTTTTTCTGCCTCCTGCCTGATCTTCTTGCCCTGACTGCCTCTTTCCCCTGCTCACCGCCTCCCCTGTCTCCATGTCCCGTGCCTCCAGTTTGCTTCTCTTGCCTGCCCTGACACCCTGCTCCCTTCCTGTCCTGCTCCCCGCCTCCTCTGCATCATACCTGGCCTGCTCCCTCCCTGTTTCCTTATCCTGCTGCCTACCTCCCCTGGCTGCCTCTCCTGCCTGTCCTACCTCACTACTCTGCCTCCCTGACTCCTTCCCCTGCTCCCTGTCTGCCCTGCCTCTCTTTCCCGCCCCGATCCCTGCCTTCCCTGCCTGTCCTACTTCCCCTGCCTCTCCTGCTTCTCCTCCCTGCCCTGTCTGCCCTACTTGTCTTACTTCCCCTTCCTCTTGTCCTTCCCTTGTTCCCCCTGCCTCTCCTCCTTGTCCGGCTTCCTGCCTCTTACCTACCCTGCCTCTTCTGCCTCCACTTCTCCTTGTCCTGCTTCTTTGCATCCTGCCTTCCTGTTTTCTGCCTTTCCTGTCTACTCTCCTCCCTACCCTAGTCCCTTGCCTCCTTTCCTCTCCACCTCTGTTTCCCCAGTTCCTCACTTTCCTGCCCCTTCCTCCCCTCCTGTTTTCCTTCTCCATCGCCAGCTGCAATTCTTCCTGAAGGTGGGCATGAGAGCTGGAAAAATCAGCTCAGCAGCCCAGGATCAGGGCAAGCAGGGAAAAGAGTCCAAGTTGGAAGGGAAAGTCCAGATACAATTTGAAAGCAGGGGGGAGGTGAGAGGCATGGAGTGGAAAGTGTTAAAACTAGGAGTTAAGGAACCAAGCAAGGACTCCAGCCAAGTGCCAACAGATAGGAGCTTGCTGAACAGAAGTAGACACCAGTTGTGCTCCTCAGCAAATCGGCACATATTTTGACCAGGTATATTCAACCCAAAGAGGAATGAGGAATGAGGGAATGTGCAGGGTCAGTCAAATATTTTGTTTTTCCAGTGACAAGCAGTGATGAATAATGGGTGTAGGGAAAAAGTGAGGCGAATTGTGCCTACTGTGTGGATCCTTTGCTGCAGGAAGTCAAGAATTAAGTTGTGATCTCTGCAAGCAGTGAGGGTGTTCAGTGACAACTTCATACAGATAATAAACAGAGAGCAAATAACATCTGGAGAAACGCCATGTGTGCTACTGCCCTGTACTTAATTCTGTTTGCAATAGTTTAATCCTGGGAGCATGGGGAAGGTCATAGGAAAGAAGGAGCTTTCCCTTTTCAAAATTCTGATTCCTAAATCTAAACAAGCTCCAGGAATAATGAAGTAAAGGATCAGATGGTTACTCACTGTCCATCACAAAACCTTGATTGGATCATATTTGAAAGGGAAAATTAAATTACAGAAAGGCTGCTTTCGTGTGCTTTCTGAGTAATAAAATGGTAACACGGATTTTCTCCCATACTAAAAGTTAATGCAATGCCAACATTTAAATGACATATTATTTAACAGTATTATTACATGCCTTGCATAACAAAAGTGTTATAATGATCAGTCAGATAACCTTATAGAGCTTTCCCTGGTTTGCAGTCTGTATTCCAGCTCAAAGGTTATAGGGGCAGCTTGTGTTGTTAACATAATCAGGTCTGATGTGTATCTGCTATAAAATGCTGCTGATCATTTTAAGAATTCTGTTGATTTACCCAACTGAAAACTATTGAGTATTTCCTAAAAATCAGGCTTTTGTAAGGCATATACTAACCAATTAAAGATATTACAGCCTTTTCCAAAAACCTACTTACTCATTTACATCATCATTTATAACTTATAATCTGCTGCAGAGACCAGATACTCATACTGAGTAGCACTGAATGCTGCTGAGTAGTAGTGTAAGCTGTGTAATTGAGCTGAGCAAAGAAGAAACTGTAGAATCCACCCATCACACTGGGTCATAATTCCTTAAGCTCTATGTGCTTTGAACACAGAGGTGGCTTCACTTGAACATGTAACAGCAGCCTCTTCATGTTCCAGAAGAGGACCATGTCAGTTAAAATACAAATGAGCAATGTCATAAAATGCTGGAGAAAATTTCCTTCAAACTAAGACTGTAAATAAATGCAATTCTTGATTTAAATGTGCAGTTACTGAAACAATTGTGCTATTGTTTGGCAAGTGAGTATTATTTTCTCCCACAGCCCATTGTTGTGGTGTCTGGTACATACACAAACAAGATAAGACAATTGGGTCCTACTAGTTAAAAAAAAAACCAAAGCAACAACATCAGTCTTCATTTATGGAGTCGGAGATTCAGTGAGCAGAATTCACATAGTTTTTAGCAGATGAGTTGTGAGCCCTTTCCCTCTTGAGTGCTCTGAGGATTTAGTTTGAGAATTTCCAAACAGGTTTGGGGGTTTGATTTTCTTTTTTTTTTCCTTCAATAAGATTTATAGAAATAAATTCCTTAAGTCTGATATGTTCTTTCACTGAGAAAACAAACCCACAAGGTATCATCAAATTATATTAAACTTTATTTCTACAGTTTTGGGAGAAGCATCTGTGTGAGGCCTTTGTGTTTGTGCTCAGACTTCAATAGGAAGGAGAGAAAAAAACAGGAGAATTTCACAGGTTCCTGGGTGCAGAAATCTCTCCCTTTTTCATTTCTAACCTTCCTCCCTTCTCCCCTCCCTCCTTTCATTCCTTCCTTCCTTCTCTGCCTCCCTCCTTCCCCCCTGCATTCATTTCCTCCTTCCTTCGTTTCTGCCCCTGACTTTCTCTCTTTGCCTTCCTCCCCCACTGCCACTCCACAGGATGCCATGGATGCCTTTCTCTGACATCATGTATAAAGCAGAAAGAAGTCGGTCACTAATAGGGCACTAATACAATACCATTGCATTTTACATTTTTAAAAGGAACTTAATCTTTAAAATGGGGAGCAAATTACGTGAATGTCATTTTATTAAGAATATAGGACTAAATGCCATGATAATACATTTTGTTTCTTCTGCATATCTTCATGCAGATGTTGTAACACAACTTCCACCGTCCATTTAGGGATTTTAAGGCACAATGTTATTATCCTGTGCTATCAGATTTCTACATACAGCCTAACTATGAGGCTTGGGGGATCAGAATTAATGTTTTGCATGCTGCTGATAATTTCTGCTGCAAGAAGCTTCTATATTATTGGAGAATTTTTTGCATGGTGACACTTGGAGTAGTGTGATGACTGACATGGAAGTTCTTTGAAGCCTGCTGTTTCTTTAACATGCCACAGGTCAGGCCTCATGTTCCTATAGGGCTTGCAGTGGCTAATGAATACTTCAAACTTTAAAACCGTGATCTGGATTAAAATTGAAGCAATGTCACTAAGTTCACAGATGTTTTGTTAAACCTTTTTCTTTACAAGTTAAGTTACTCTCCTTGGCATGTGGTCCTGTTTCTTAATATCCAGGTAGGCAGTTCATTTTGTACATTTCATATTAAAAGACAATGAGGCTCTTTTTACATCTGTAAGAAAACCTTTTCAGTCTCTCCTCATGCCTGCTAGCTTGTAGCAACAACAGGACAATTGCAGGTCGGTGTTACAGACATGCCTGTCCTACATACTGTGCAGAGCTGCAAAGACCAGTTGAATTGCTGCTGTGATTTGTGCTGTGCCACAGCTAAATTACCACCACTGGACAGCTAGATATGGCCTGAGGGTAGACTAACTGACTCAAGCTGACAAGAAGACTATTATATGAGGGGAGTAGGAATGTACAATGTATTGTTTTTAGTGAACTGAAAGAAATGTTACTCTTTGTGCCTGAGCAAGGAGATCACATCCTGGGAAAGTGCGAGAAACCATCAAATTCCCCACACAGCTGTTACAGTCACAAACATTTGCTATTTTCATATTGATGAGATGTAACAGCTCCCTAGTGAAGGTTTACAGGAGCACCAGGACTTGAGGGAGACAAACTTGTGATATTCAACTTATTTAGATTCACTGGGAGAATATAGTACCTTAGAGAAGGGCTATAGGGAAGCAGGAGATGTTCATGATAGTCAAGACTGGTAAGGCCTGGGGTGCTGTGTTCAGGTATGGGCTCCTCAGTACAAAAGAGGCATGGACATATGGAGAAAGTCCAGGAAAAGGTCATAGAGATGGGTAAGAAACTGGAGCATCCCACAAAGGCTGAGAGCTGGGTCTATTCAGCCTGAAGAGAAGCAGGCTGAGGGGGATCTTATCAATATGTACAAATACCTGAAGGGATGATGCAAAGAGGATGGAGCCAGGCTGTTTTCTGTGGTGCCCAGTGACAGGACCAGAGTCGAAGAGCACAAACTGAAACGAGGGAAGCTCCCCCTGAACATCAGGAAACACTTTTTCACTGTGAGGGTGACGGAGCCCTAATGTGGGTTTCCCAGAGAGACTTTGCAATGTCCCTATTGGAGACAAGCTACTCACAAGCTGTCTGCACATAGTCCTGGGAAACCAGCTCTAGGAGGCCCTGCTTGAGTGGGAGGTTGGACTAGATGCTCTCCAGAAGTCCTTTCCAATCTCAGCCATTCTGTTATTCTATAATAATCTATGTGAGGCTATTTGACTTGGGGTATGAAAAAGACTTGTGGGACCCCCCATAGAGGGATAGTTCTTTACAAAAAACATAAAGAAATAATACACTTTTGGGGTCCTGATTGTGCTCTTGAAGCCTAGGGGAATTACACTTGGGACACTGGGAACATTGCAGTCTACCTCTCGGTTTTCTTGTGTGCAACATGGCTTGACATCTTTCTTAGGATGCAGAGCATTATGCACAGGGGGAAAGATTGCCCAGATGTTAACCTGTAAGCTTGTGGCTCAGGAGACATATGGTCTGTTCCCAACTGTGTGAAATGTGTCCTTCATAATCTCAGGCAAATCACTGAAGGCTGTACTTCTTCGCACTGCCTGTGGAGGATGCCAGGAAGCTGCAGCCAAGGACAAGAGTCAGTTTTTCTCATCACTCTTTTGACATTAGCTCATGAAGCTGGGTATGTCCCTTTCTGTGTTTGACCACTCCATTTCCAGTGTGGGTTCCTACCAAGGTACCCCAAAGCCACAAAATGCCATAAGAACCATTCCTATAAATACATCTACAAGTTCATCCTACCCTGCCCTACTAAACATAACATAGCTCAAAGATGTTTTCCACAGTTAACATCAAAATATTTTTTAAAAAGAAATTTAATGAGATGACACCCACACTCTGAGATGAAATCATTCTAGATTACCATTTTCCCTCCCTCCCTGCCCACTCCTTTCTTTTCTGGCACGATTTTGGCAGCTAATATCTGTATGAATGCTAGGAGTTTAGGTATTATATAATGATACAAATCATAACAGTGATGCGTACCAATACCAGGTGAGGATCAAACCCTAGTGCCTTCCCATTTAAAAGCAGTGGATGAAACTTCACATGGCATGTAGCTTTAGATCGAATAGAAAATACTCGGTGGATAGAAGCAACCAAAATCTTTCTGGAACTGAAGTTGATGGGGAAGGGCCAAATGGACATGAGAACAGTGCTTCAAGAGGCAAATGGTGCTGCAGGGACAGCTAAGTGGGCAGGAACAAAATGATTCAGACAAGCGTCATCATTACTGAGAGCAGGTTTTGGTCAATTTTCCAGGGGATGCAGAGCAAATAGGGGTTGAATGCTAATCCAGAAGCTGTCACTGAAGAGAGAGCAGTAAAGCATATTAAGATCTTCAGCACTGGAAAGTGCTGTACATGCTTCCTAAAGATATTATTTTAATTTTATTTGGTTAGTAAGTATTATTATATATTTTATTATTAACTAATTTTATTTTTGAGGGTCAGGCAAAAATAGAAGCTGTTAGTCTGGAGATTTTCAGTATTTTACACATCCTAAAGCTACTCGCTGTCCCTTCTCATTCTCTTCTTAGGAGTGCCATGAATAAACCAAACTGGTAGATGACACCACAATTTCAGTGAAAATATCCTTTTTCTTTTTTTATTAATATGTTGGGTTTTTTTTTCAAACCTTCGTATTTTTCCTTGTTTAAAGCTGCATTTTCCTTTAGACATCTGATTCATTGTAAGTGGCTGCGAAAAGACGTTAGGAGAGCAAATAGTCCTTTGGGAACAAAGAGTCACAACGCAGAAAAACAGCTGTTGAGACTAACAAAGAGTCCAGTGTGCCAACATGCTGCAACAAATATTCAAGATAAGGGGAAAAGGCCAACATCTTCACTGGAAAAAAAAAACATCAAAGTAGAACAAAGATGTAAACATCTGAAAAATGGGCAGATGGAACCCCAAGAGAAAGTGAAATTGCCATGTGTGGGAGGGGGTGAAAATGGAGAAGGTGCTTCTGTTGTACCTTTGGGAATCAGGATAAATCAGTATCATTTGAGAAAGCACAATGACAAACTGGGTATCTATGTTGTCAAGGTAAGCAGTGGCAGAACCATATTATCTGCTGATGTAAATCAGATTCTTTGAAGTCAGTGGATTGCTAACCCCATGATCTGGGTTATGATTCAGATAGTGTCAACACTGCTCTCCTGTAAGCTGTAACCCATGGCTATAGCTCAGCTCACTATCAGAAAACTCTGAAATGCGTTTAAAAAGATTTGTTTTTTGTTAGACTGAATATTGGTAAATTGCTTTTTGACAGCAATGTCTGACACAAAAGGACTGTATCTCCCTCACCCTGGGATCATCCTGGGCATAAAGGGTGGTAATCCACTTAAATAAGTTTTAAAAAGTAGGAAACTTTAATGAAAATAAATAGCAGAACTTGTGACATTAAATGCTTTGGGATCATATAAGAAAACCTGAAGGGACAGATTTTATCTCCTTGGTCTAATCCCATTTTCTCCTAGAGCAGGCTGTAACTGACCTATTAAGAATTTGCCTTATTTCCAATGAAGCATCTTAGTGGAGGTGGGAGTCAGAAAAGGAGCAGTAGAAGAGACAGTTTAACTTCCATAAACTCTTAGAAAAGGAAGCTGGTGGGTCACAGCTACCTGCCACTTGTCCTTGGACCTGGTACAAGTGCTCCAGAGGAAGGTCACAGAAATGGTCAGAGAGCTGGAACACCTTTCCTATGAGGAAAGCCTGAGAGAGTTGGATTTTTCAGTCTGCAGAACAGAAGTCTCCAGGGGACCTTATTGCAACATTTCAGGACTTAAAGGGGGCTTAAAAAGTAAGTTTAGGACAGACTTTTTACTGTAGTAATGGCACAAGGGCTAATGGTTTTAAACTGAAAAAGGATAGATTTAAATTGCATACAAAGAAGAAGTTTGTTATGATGGGGTGGTGAGACACTGGAATAGGCTGCCCAGAGAACTTGTGGGTGCTCCATCATTAGAAGTGTCCAAGGCAAGGCTGTATGGGGCTTTAAGAAATCTGATCCAGTGAAAGACGTCCCTGCCCACAGGGAAAGGAGGTTGGACCAAATGATCTTTAAACATCCATTCCAACCCAAACCATCCTGTGATTCAATGTTTTTTGTGATTCTATGTCACAGGAGCTCCAAAGCTGTTCCAATATATAGTGGGCCCTGAGCTAGAGTCCATGCAGACCCCAGACAAGCTCCTTGCTTCCAGTCTTCTCCTGAGCACCACTGAGCACAGTCTCCTTACACTACGACCTGCTGTTAAATCTAGGGAGGCAACCAATCCTTACACTACACTGCCCCATTGACAGTGTCACACTTCAATACACCTAGCTCCCCTAGCTAGCCCATAGAGGCAATTGTAACTAAAAACATGATTTATGCAAGAAAATGCTAATGCCACCGTTAAGTTGAGATCTTAAGCATAAAATATTGTCCTGGTTTCCCAATGGCTTACATCAATTCTGCATCAGTGGATTTCAGTTGATATCATCAGAGTTACCCTAATATGGTCTAGTAAACGCAAGAGCAAAGAAGTAACAGTTACTTAACATTTATATCTGAAATCCACCCCTAACACAACTCTAATTTCTTTGAGAAATGAATAACCTGGAACCATAGATTACTCCTCAAAACTTCAGGACCTGTTTTTCTGTAGTGCCTTCCTTTTCCCAGGTTTTCCTAGGCTGATCAGTTACCAGATACTCTGCCCTGCAGGTAGCTTTTCTCATCTCCAGCTCCACAGTGAATACAGAAGGAGGCTGCTTAACAAACTCTCCTTTGTATCACCTACAGACAAGTCTAATGCACATGAAAAGCTTATCTCTTGTCACAAATGTCCTTTAAGCAAATATGCAGAAACTCTCTGTATTCAGATTTTGGGATCTCATCCTGGGGTTGCAACTGTGCCATCTAAAATGTAGCTTTTAGCAATGCATGAAATGAAGCTCACAAAACAAGGAACTTGGGCATCCCTTGTGCTGATTAACATCCAGGTCCTGCAATGTGACTTTGAGCAGCCCCTGGACAAAGGAATGCTCTGGCTGCTGCTCTCCACTTTGTTTAATCTGATAATGCTGAACCCAGAGAGTGGCTGAGTGAAATAGTTGTTTTGCTATAAATAGTTCATAACTTTCCAAACAGCTTTCTTTTAATGCAGTATGTTGTTCACTAAGGGATTACCTTTTAATTTTTAAAACCATTTTTTCTTTTTCAGAAGTTAGAGAGAGAGATCAGTTAAGTGGTGGGGCTTTTTGATAGCTTGTCTGGTTTTGTGATGACTGAAAAATTGGATGGATCTTGATCTTTCCTCACACACATGTCTCTTTGGAGCAGACCTTGATCTTACCTCACACAAGTGTAACTACACAGACATCAATGACAGCCTCTTGCTAATTATGTCACTGAAATGTGAGAGATACACTGTACCATTTTGCTCATACATAACAGCTTAAGCAGCTTTTCTTCTAGCACTTGTAAAAACAAGTTCTAGGAAAAGTACAGGAATAAAAATTAAATTCAGAACTAGGTATTCAGGAAAGCTACAAGATCCTGAATACTTTTATTTCTGCTTTTGTCATCCTGGCTTTGATGCTATGGGATACTGGAACTCCCACACTTCAGTAAGACGACTTTGGAAAGTGTATTGTAATCGTAAATTGATGCAGCTTAGTATCAATTGACAATTGATCAGATTGCCTTTCTGAAAGCTTGAACATATACATTCAAGATGCCAGTGACTGCCTTATCTTAAATTCACCCATTCTGAAATAATTTGACTGGTATCCTCTTACATATGAAGCACACAAAGTAATTTTATTGCTATAGAAATTTCAGAAATTCATTCCTGTAAGCTTTACATACATATTTAATCTTTCTTTTATATATTTGCTTTTTCTTTTAGTAAGTGATGGAATAAACAGCACTTTCCTTTGGATGGATTACACTACATGTGAACTGCCTGTTACTGCAAGAATAAGAAAAGCCATTTGCTTTCATTTGTTAAATATCAGCTTGACAGCAAAAAGCTTCTGAATGGTTCCCACTCACAGCAGACCATCAATTGAATGGGATCAGCACTTCTCCTACTGAAATATCTGAAGTTAAGGATTTGGAAAAGAGGTTTTTGCAGAGATGACCCATTTACAGGCTGGACTTAGTCCAGAGACTATAGAGAAAGCCCGCCTGGAACTGAATGAAAACCCAGACATTTTGCATCAGGATATCCAGCAAGTCAGGGACATGATCATCACAAGGCCTGACATTGGGTTTTTACGTACAGATGATGCCTTCATCTTGAGATTTCTCCGAGCCAGAAAGTTTCACCAAACTGAGGCCTTCAGACTGCTGGCTCAGTACTTCCAGTACCGCCAGTTAAATCTGGATATGTTCAAAAACTTCAAAGCTGATGATCCAGGAATCAAACGGGCTCTGACAGATGGGTTCCCAGGAGTACTGGAAAATCGTGACCACTGTGGCAGGAAGATTCTTCTGCTTTTTGCAGCCAACTGGGATCAGAGTAGGTAAATGTAGATAGTGTCCTTATTTTTTTACATACACTCACACTCAACTTGTAATGGAATATTTGTGGCCATACTTGAAGCAGCAAGGCCATTTTCATTGAAACATTTTGTAACAATGAGTCCATTTCACTTAAACTTTCTTGTGATCTCATCACCTCTCATTCTTCAGCCATAACACCCTTGATACACCATATAAAGGGTGTATCAGAGTGTCAGATTAAGTAGCTCTTGGGTTTTTTTTTCCATAAATATTTCCCAGTTTTAACCAGATAGTGTTTGCTATAAATACATTAATGCTTATTGTGTGATTACTTCAGCAATATCACAGACTAGCCAAAGAGGTTGACAGAAAGCGAACGTCTCAAAACATATGGGAGTTCTCAGATCTTCTGGTGCAGAAGGAACTGACCATATTTATTCTGTCTCCAGACTTTTTAACAGATAATCTGTTTATTTTTGTTTGTTTGTTTGTTTGTGTTTGGTTTTTTTAACCATTTCAGGAGTTACAATCTGTGTTATGAGATTTGCACAAACTGCATTGTAATTTCTACACATTCTTGTCACTGTATATGTTATGTATATAGTCTGATAAATGGGACGTTCATGCAAAGTGTATTTTCTGTTCAGGTCATTTCTTCACAGAATGGTATGAACAAAGATATCTCCCAGCCATTATTATAAAATGATGTCCTTAAATGTTAATGTGATTAGTCAGCTTTCACTACCTATTTGAAATAATACAGAGAAAAGGGCCTAGTCCAGGAATATCATGTTCACATTGTCCTTTTCACCAGAAGTCATTCTATTCCATTTTCCCTGTCTTCATGGTGAGAGGGAGAAATGGAATCAGCTGTAGGATTGCCATGTGTTCTGATTTTTGACAAAAATCAGATCAGAAAACAAAATTCAGATTCAGGTTCTCAGTATTACAAATTCTGTTGAGTTCCAGATAGGGTTTTGTCTCGTCATGGTTTAAAGTTGTCCAACAAAGTGTCTCATATTTAGGAGTCAATTGATTAGAACTTTGAATTTATATTATGGAAATTATTACAGAACAATATACAATATATGCAATTTTTCATATTAGTTGTTTTCTGGGAGAACATTTCATTTCTGTGTGAAAACAGAGTACAGAATTTTTTTCTGATATTCATTTTCATGTACAGATCTGGTAAAGAAATATAGAAAGTTACAGAAATGTAACTTTGCATATAAGAAAGTATTTGGTGAAACCTAGAACTGAAGACAGTGATAAAAGTCTTATTGACTACAAAGGGGCTAGCAGTTTATCTCCTGTCTTTCTGAATTGTGGGCTTGCTTTTCTTCCAACCATAAACCCCTTCCTTTAGCAACTGGCCTGTAAAGAAAGATGAATGAACAGGTATCTTGAATGAATAGAAAGTATCAGCTTTAGATGACAGAAGCTCTGTGGCTCTGCTAGTTGCATTAGAGGATTTAGGTATTATATAGAGCCAGCTTTGGGTTTCTGATCCCTCAACAAAATGAGTCTTTGTGATTAACCTCGAACACTGTCTTGGTCTTTGGAAGCTGAGAGTGCTGCTGTCTAAGGCTCCTGCAATGAGATTTTTGACAGAATATTGATTCCTGCAAGATTTTGGCTCAAAATTTCTGCAATGCTTTAATATGCATCCATGTATATGTGTGTATGTGGGTTCAAAAACTAAGGTGATCCTGCCTGCATCATACCTCATTTCTGAAAATGTAATTTTTACCTTCAAAAAAGAAAGGCTGAGGAAAATAGGATAGGATATATTTTCCTAAGGCTTCTCAGTGAAATTAAAATCCACTTGCAAATTTTACCTCTGTTGAGCTACTGAAGTTTGACTCCTCTATGGATTCATTTCTGTGGGCTTTTGTAGCACTTCAAATGCAACAGAGATCTGGGACAGGATTTGGACTGTAAGCAAATAGAGGGATGACCTTTTCCTTTTCTACTGTTTAAGAGCATTAAGAAGAGAAAAAGCTTTCAAGAAACAAAAAATGATGAGTGCAACATCTTGTTAATCAGCTGGGAAGCCGTTTATTGGCCAGAGGAAATATATATTCATATGCCTTTCACAAAACCCCTCAAACAAATAGGCATTGTGTATATCTTGCATACATGTGTCTCAGGCAACCTTTCTATACATGTGACTTCAGTGACAGCAAGATGTGCACAAACTTGTATTTCAGTTGAATGCTAATGCCATTCATACGAGGCTGTGATGGTGACATGCACATCATCATGTAAGAGTGACATGCACACCACCATGTAGGAGCTCAGCCTTCAGCACGCCTTTCCTAACTTTAATCTCATTTTCAGATAGCCATGACTTCTCTTTCTGTATGGTTAAATCATAATTTATAAAAAATTAATAATTTACAAAGGATTTCTTAAAATCAGCATGGCTGTAATCCATAAAGTAATTTTCAGTCCAGACATCATTTATACTCCTGGGAGTAACAGTGACAGTTCAAGGAGGCAGAAGCAGCCTCAAAACTTTTTGGTCTTACAAATGTGTTGATTTTTAAAAGGAAATGTCATTAATTGTGCAATGTGACTGCTTGGACAAATTGAATCAAAAATACTTTTTAAGGGATTCCCTGTATCAAAGTTAAAACTTCTATGTGCGCTTTTAGAAACACTTGTGATTTTATCTGCAAGAATGCAATTTGATAGCTCTCTAGAAAACTAGGTTTCAGATTCCAGTCTCAATGTTTTCAGCTTCAGCTTCCAGCTGCTGGATTCTGTTAGTTTAAAGGGAGCATAACAATGACAGCTTCCCATGTTTGTACTTTTGTGTCCTGACCCTACCACTGTAGGGTAGGTTACTGTTAAGCAGCAACAAGATAATATATTAGCTACTCTACAGCAGTGATCCTTGTGTGACTTGGGTTCAAACTAAAACAGGGGAAGCTCAGGTTAGATACAAGGAAGAAGTTCTTTACTATGAGGATGGTGAGGCACTGGAGCAAGTTGCCAAAAGATGTGGTAAATGTTCCATCCCTGGCAGTGTTCAAGTCCAGGTTGGACAGAGCCTTGGGTGACATGGTCTAGTGTGAGGTGTCCCTGCCCATGGCAGGGGGCTTGGAACTAGATGATCTTAAGGTTCTTTACAACCTTAACCATTTTATGATTCTATAACCAGGGTGAATGAAAAAACACCTACCCCCCATTTTTCTTGGGGAAAAACCAACCTTTTGCTGTCTACAAGGTAAAGAACATACTTGTGGACAGCCAGCAGAGCAAAGATAATGTTCTGCAAAGTATTACACTGGCTTAATGTCTTGCAATACATTTCTGCTTACAAATCTTATATAGATTGGGCTTCTTTACTCTCAGAATTAGGAAGATTTTCCAGCTTGCTAAAATTTTTTGTCATTCTTTTCTGGATCTTTCCTATCATGTTAAGATTGTTGCTAATGTACAGATGGATGAACTGAATATGAACTTTCATTAATAAACCATCATGTGGTAACACCATCTTTTCTGATCAGTAGCTCCCTCTTTTTAGATATAAGATTGTCACTGTTTTCTTAGCTACTCTATCGCATTTTGAGCTCATATTCAGCTCATATCTGCTTCCAAGTCACTGTTGCCTAAAATACAAACACCACTGGTAAATGTGTCATACATTCCCATCCATAATGTGGGCATAGTCTAGCATGTGATTCACAATCTTCTGCAGTGCTAAACCTGTCCTCCTCATAAATTATCATTGCATGGGTTTTGTGACAGCTGCAAAGTTCACTGGCAAGACTTTTGTTTTTATCTCCACATCGTTGAAAAATATAATGATTATTGTTTTGATCAAAACCTCCTTGATGACTAGGAAAAAAAAGGAATTATAATTCTTATTGCTAATCACTAGCTGAGATCTATTCATGGTGCCAGGGTTTCATTCATTTAGCATGTGCTGCATTGATTTGATTTTCTATTTTTTAGGCAGATTTTTTAGAGATAGTGTTATCACTTTCCATCTAGGTCCTGCATAGTATATTTTGGAACTCTTCATTAATGTTAATCACATATGGTACAGAACAGAAAACTTCAGAGGTATTGAACAAGTTAAATGAGGAGATGGATGAAAAAAGATCAGATTGTTTCCACACTGAGGGAGAAGAAAAAAGCTGAGCTATATTACTGTATTGGGCCATCCATCCAGGGGATGGTCATCATTCACTTCTTTGATCAGAGCTCAAGGTGTGAACTCACCCCAAACCCACAAAGTCTTCACATGTGTCACTGCTTAGAGAGCACCTTATTTTTAAATGGTAATTGTGGAGTAATACAGGTAGATAAGGGTGTCAAAATGATCTTGTCAAGAACTTTTTTAATTAAATAATTTGTGTAATAAAAAAATCCTAGTTTGTAAAACAAATACATCTGTGCATACAAACGTACAGTTTTGATGAGCCCTGGATTTCTCATAAAAGTAAATGTGCCATTGCTGCATTGCACATACTTTTTTCCCAGTTTTTCATTCCATCAGTCTCACCAAACCTAAGCTTTCACTCCTCTGATGCACCTCCAGCAAAACTGAAACTTTTAGAGAAGTCTGATAAGAGGGCCTTTTTGACTGTTGCATTGAGGAGTCTTCACTACCGCAGCTGTTCCTAGGTCTGCTATTGCCTTCTAATACATCCTGCTTGTACACTGGGGAAATGGGGATTTGGGTGAACAAGTAACTCAGCAGAAGGTGTTCATTAATCTTCCAAGTAAAGATATTTCCTTCAAGGTTGTTCAACCAGAGTAAAATTCATTTCTATGCAGAGAGACAGCAGAAGGGCTGCCTCCAATCATGATCACCTGTGAATAGGGTATGGGGGCAGGGGGGCAGAAGGTTGCCATTGTCATTTGCAGTAAAATGGTAGGTAATTTCTGTCTTAATGTCTGCACTGTTGTGTCTTAGAAGCTGTCACATAGCTCCAAAAATTCTGTAAGTCAGTGAGATGGAAAAAACTGCTGCTCTGTATACAAAATATATTCCCAATATATCAGCTTCTAGCCATAAATTCTCTTTTATCAGCCAAGGAATCTCAAATGCCAGATACTTGCCATTCTGTAGGAAAGTGTATTGAGATAGGCTAAAGGGCAAGGAAATACTCTGACATAGTGGTAAACCACAGCTAGAAATACTTTCAAGGATCACAATAGAACAAATGATGTCCTTGCTGAGAATGCTCATAGTTGCGTAACTACAAGAATGTTGTCATCAGCAGATCCTGTTGGTATAAATGAATATGTCTCAAATGCTGTTTATTCCAATATTTTTCAAGGATAATCAGAGATGTTTAATAGAATATGAAGGAATAAACATCTGTTGAGACTGATTTATAGTCACAGGCAAACTGTGGCAATAACTCATCCTCACAGCTGTTTATTATGAGAGATTGCAGCTGAAATACAGCCAGCCCTGAGACCATGATGATTTTTACAGAACAAATCTTTGGGTTTGGTTAGGAGGCAGTCCTTCTGTGTTGTGAGATGCTTATAGTAATGCAGACTGAGGTTGTGTTTCAAGCATTGCATTGACCAATAAATAGCCTAGAAGCACACTGTATTAAAAAATAATTAATATTACATTATTACATTACTGAGCTAGTCTGAAATGGTAGCCAAATTCAGGGTAGGAAGAGTAGCATAAGAAGAATACTCATTTTGAGGAGTAACAGATGTGCAAATTAAATGTTGAACAAAGAAGGTGAAAAGGAGCTTTGCCTTGAAATGTTTTAGTTTGCTTGCAGTGAGCAACTTAATTTGGTTATTACCATTTATTATGGAAGCTGCATTTGGGAAAGCAATTGTAGTCCGTATGAATGACAGAAGGATGACATGCACAAATGAGAGTCCTGGGTAGGGCTGAGAAGGGAATCAGAAGGAAAATGTCTGAAAAAGCAAAAGAAAAACAGCAGCTGTGGAAGTTATGAAGCATATGTTGAAGACTGAGAGAAGCCAGACTCAAAGTGAAAAACAAAAATATCAGTGGGGTGGGGGTAAGGCAATCAGACACATATTGAGAGGGAAGAGGAGGTGATTGGATCGTGTTGGGCTGAGGGTTGACTGAAGAGCCGTGAAGAAGCTGTGGGCAGAAGTGGGCACTGTGAAGTGCCAGTGGGTGAGACACGCAATTGCTGGAGCTGACCTTTCCAAGGGGAAACGAAGGGCAGACTAGAAAGTTGTTCTATGCCACCTCCCTCCTGTGGAGAAAAACCAAATCCAACACCCAAGTTTTATGAACCAGAGCGAAGAACAATTGATTAAGAAAAATACACACAGTCAAACATGTACACAGCAAATACATGTGCACACATGCACACACCCCCTTCCTTCCCAGACTCTCAAAATACCCAAATTTTGTGTGAGGTTTATGTCTGGGTGGCAGAAAAGACAAACTGCATACAGTGGTGGTAGCACTTGTCCCTTGTCCCTAGAAAATAACCCATACTCTTACGTGGGCTGTATACGTCATCCTCACAGCTGGGTTCTGCAAAACAACATTTGAACAGAGCTATAGCAACAAAATAGTACGAAGCCAAACAATATGACCTCCCATTCAGCTCTTTGTCCTGTTGACCCTTGGGAACAGCGAGTAACTATGACTGAATGCTCTTACAAAAAGGAGTTTTTTTGAGGCAAGATATTGTAGGGGGAGGTAAGAATATTTTTCATTGGAGCATTTCCTAAATCAAGTTTTCTAAATATCCAATATTCTGATCAGTTTCTAGCTTGCCAACCTAATTAAAAGGAGCTAAGGCAAATTCATGCGTTGCAGCAGGAACAGACTGCATAGAGTCAGTAGAGGAAGAAACCATAATTCTCTGACTAGCTATTTAATAGGCTGCATACAGTAGAAATGTCAGAAAAGAGGGGAGATATTGAGATGGAATCATTAAATACATTTGAAATGTTAAAATTACATTTTTTTGATACATTATTTCCCTTGGCCATGATTCATTTTAGATTCTTTTCTCTGAACTCTGAGCCCTCTGTATCAATTGCATTATACATAAAAATTTTTGTGTTTTTCAGCACACACTGGTAGGTGTTCAGTGTCTTCCACTTGCAGCACACTTAGAGAAGCACAAGGGATGTTTAGGAACTGGTACAGGTCAGCAGGCTGAGTGATCCCAGAGGCGTTACAGCATGAATTTGGTTAGGATGTTCATGGTATGTGGGCTTGATCTCTATAAAATGGCTGAACAGCATGTTGGGCTAAGTTCTACCCTGCCACCATGGTCATTTTGCTTCAGAGTGTTTGTCTGCTCTAGTGAGGCTGGAGGATGAGGGAGATAGCTAGATAGTACCCATGGTTGTACGGGTGAGAGTGACCTGACCATGTACCTCTGGGATGCTCTTGACAATGTGTGGAAAGAAGTGGTACAAACACCCATCTGCCACAGGCACCTAAAAATTTGACAGAGCAGACAGAGGTGAAGACCAGGGTGGAGGAGTAAAGAAGAGGATGAAGGAATAAAGACATTGCAGTAAACCAGCCTAAAAATCGAATTGTTAAAGCTCTTCCATAAAAGATATTTTACCTCTTTTGACATGGGCAAGCCAATAAAACAGGTGGAGCATAATAATTAATATGCCATGACTTGATTCTGAAAGAAAAGAAAATGGAATCACTCCTTGAGGAAAAGGATATTTTTTGCCTTAAATTCTGACTGCACTCTCTCAGTTTTAGTAAGTGCAGCAACCACAGAAGCAGTAAAAAGCAACTATCACTTGCTTCCAGGCCGTGATAATCTCAGCTCTGGAAAATTCCTGGAGGTTCCACTTGTAGCAGGGAACAGAGGGCAACGCTGGCCTTGTTAGACTCCTGCTGGAACTATTTCCTATGTAGCAGCCTATTTCATGCCCATGCTGAGCCATTTTGCATCAGTAAAGATTAATTTTTAAGGGAAAGATAATATGCAAATGTTGTCATTGGTGCATTTCCTTTATTGAAAGATATCACTTTTCCACTTTTCTATTGCAGACACACAGTGGATGGTACATGCCTGAGCATGCATTAACATGTGTGGTGCCAGTTATGTATGTATGTAGCAAAGATCACAGCACCAAGTAATGTTATGATGCCATGTGATCAATAACAATGTATTTGAAAATTATATGGATTATCTCTATATTATTCCATGATGCATCTTTAAAGGGCCAAAATACAGGATTTGAATGAAACTGTAAGATTCTAAGCTACTGACTATCATATTTTTGAAGTTAACATATCTATATATATAAGAAATATTTGGTTTTCAGAGGCAAATCAGTATGTTTTCTGTTTTAACCTTGTCAACCAGCTGTGTGTCAAACCTCTTGTTAGGGACTTGCTGCTGGCCACTATCACAGTGAGGATTTGGGGGGAGAGGAACCCTTGGTCTGATCCAGTAGAACCACTCTCACTTGTATTTTGCAAGGCACGTACTCTCACTACTTAACAAGACATGTAGCTGATGCTCTGAATTAACAAAGCAGGAAGCTGAAGACTTTTTTTACATTTTCAGACCAATATGGCTTTCTTCACTGAGTTCCAGTTCTAAGCCACCCCCACGCCTTCCTTGTTCTTTCTCATAGATAATGCTGTGCTACCTGCCACAAAGCCTCTCGGGTTTATACCACATCAGTAGAGGAACTGAATACTGTATATTCAGATATGAATGAAGTAACAAAGGTGGTAACAAGCACGAGGCCATTGCTACGGTGTGATCAGCAGCTTGCACTCCCCACATCAGTGCTAAATCTTTCACTCTTTCCTTCCTTCTGGTTTCCTTTCACAGCAAATCCAAGAGATGCCAGTCATGTATATTAAATATGCACAGATCAATCTACTGAGTATATATGGTTCTATACCCCTATGGAGTGCTGGAGTATGTGTTAGCACACAAAATTTATTTTGTATAGGTATTTCTGCCAAGGAAACTTGACTCCAGAGTGTGATGACCTTATCTAAGGCATCTCCACCATCCACTATTATCTTGGACCTGTGATCCACTAAGCTGTTTTCGCTTTGAGAGGTTTCTGAATAAGAATTCATTGCCTTGTTTTCCCAGGGATAATCCTACCCATCTGTTGTGTAAGTACAAAAGAAGAAATGTGTTTTATATTGAAAGAGAGACTGCTGAAAAATCCTGCTTCCAAATGCACAGCAATATTCATTTGAAAACTAAGATAAAAAAGAAGGAGGAATAAACTGACCTAGGGAGGGATGGTAGGAAATCTTTCTGTTTCTTAGGTTCCCATTTACATGTAAGCCACTTCTAGCTGGCTTCTGCGATTTAAACTCAGTTTCACTCTGATAAAGCTTTCAATTCTGTTTGAATAATAGAGCTTTGCAAGTCTAGGGAAAATGGCAGTTTGTGTATGCCTTAGCTGGCGCTGAATGCCTTTCCTTTTTCCAGCATCTTATTATTATTATTCTCTGCTAAAATGTATGTGCAGGTTGATGTATATTCACTTTCTTTCTGAGAACATTTTCTATGATTCATCTAAAAGTAATCCAGGATCATTTGGGGGTTTATTTCACAAAGGCGTATCAGATGTAGACTCCATGTTAAAAGCCAAGGAGCCTTGTGAGACACCAGATGTAGCCCATTTGGAAATAGTCCTCCAAAGGTGACTTTCTGCCCTGACTTCAGTAAAAGAAGTTCTGAGAATTAAGGAAAATATTGGTGAGCAAATACCCTGTCAGGAGTACACAGATGCAGCGAGAATGGTTGTGTTTGTCTTATTTTCAGACATTTTCAGAGTTTTCCCATGGGAGGGAGCTTGTGAAGTACTGAGATTGGCTGTGAAATGTCACAGTACAAGCATAGTGTTCATGGAGGGAATGCTCTAGTTGATGCAAGAGCCACATAGGCTGTCCTGTTGGCTGCTGTCAAGAAGAATAGCACAAGGAGGGCCCTCAGAGCTCTTGTTGGCCCTGCTGATCAACAGCCACATCCTTATGTCCAAGGAAATTTAATTAGTGTAAAGGCACTTTCATCTTAGCTCTGAAATACATGAGGGTATGGTACTGGCACAGCTGACTGAGCATGTAGTCTCCAGGATATTAAATGCTGATCTTGAATACTAGTGGACCTACCAAGCCAAAAATACTGCCTTAGTAGAGCGGGTTTGAACTTTAAGAGGTTTACTGTGCTATCTCATTCAACTTCATTAAAGTCAGGGAAAAACATCAAGTAGCAAAGGTTATATTAACATCTAATGCAGAGAGGTAATGTACAGGCAAATGTCAAACATAATAAAATGCATAGATATAAAATGCAGCTGCATCAAAGCTTTTACTCAGTCAATCCAGACCATGATTGTTGAAGTGGCTGATGTTTACTGCATGATGTATCTAAGTGGATATTGCATTTGCACTAGCCAATTGTGCTCACCAGCAGCCAATCTTCCATGTGAATTTTCCATGTGAATTTTTCCATTTTTTGCTATCAGCTCTAAACTGGGTCCTAACACACTAGGATGAAAAAATAAAGCAGAAGGAAACTGAACTGGCTTCCACTGACCCACAGAGACACTGCAGTCCTGGTCCAGCTCTTGCATGAGGATAATCAGGACAAACCCTTTTGCCTACTTTTTTCTCCCCCAAAGAATCATAGAATAGTCAGGGTTGGAAAGGACCTTAAGATCATCTAGTTCCAAGCCTCTGCCATGGGCAAAGACACCTCACACTAACCCGTGTCACCCAAGGCTCTGTCCAGCCTGGCCTTGAACACTGCCAGGGATGGAGCATTCACAACTTCCCTGGGCAACCTGTTCCAGTGCCTCACCACCCTCACAGTAAAAAAATTCCTCCTTATATCCAATCTAAACTTCCTGTTTAAGTTTGAACCCGTTATCTGTTGTCCTATCACTACAGTCCCTAATGAAGAGTCCCTCCCCAGCATCCCTATAGGCCCCCTTCAGATACTGGAAGGCTGCTATGAGGTCTCCACACAGCCTTCTCTTCTCCAGGCTGAACAGCCCCAACTTTCTCAGCCTGTCTTCATACATGAGGTTCTCCAGTCCCCTGATCATCCTCATGGCCCTTCTCTGGACTTGTTCCAACAGTTCCATCTCCTTTTTATGTTGAGGACACCAGAACTGCACACAATGCTCCAAGTGAGGTCTCACGAGAGCAGAGCAGAGGGGCAGGATCACCTCCTTTGACCGGCTGGTCACGCTCCTTTTGATGCAGCCCAGGATACGGTTGGCTTTCTGGGCTGCAAGCTCACACTGCCAGCTCATGTTCATTTTCTCATCAGCCAACACCCCCAAGTCCTTCTCTGCAGGGCTGCTCTGAGTAAAAGAAGCTCTATGTCTCCCAAAGGCCAAAGGTAAGTGTCTACAAATGCATCTTCAATTAAAAACTGGTTATTTTGTTACCCTGAGGTACTCAGAAAGATAAGAAGTGATACTATACTAATGGTATGTTAAGAAAACAACTGTTTGCCAGGATGGTGGTGCTGAGCAGTTAAGAAGGGCACTTCGTTCCAGTGAATACACTGGAAAGTGAAACAAAGTATGAAAATGGAAATAGTTATGCTGGAAGAAGTGCCCAGCATTGTGAAGCAGGTGTGATTTATAGCACTGCACCTTAATTAGCTGTGGCATCTGAGGAGAGGCTCTGGCTGGGACCAGGGTAGTGGCAGGGTACAGGAATGAAGTGCCGCAGACACTGAAGAGGGAAGGAATACGTTCATCAATGTCCTGCTCACACAAGTTCCCACTGTGCCAGTGCTGTACTCTGTCATGCAGTTTCCTGCTTCTGGAATGAAAAATGACGGAATTCATGCCTACAGTCATGTTGTGGGGCCTTTAATAAAAGTAGTGCACATGACTAGGTCAGAATAGGTGAACTAAAATCTTTTTTCTGACTTGCATGAAACTATGAGTTAGAAGATTGCATGGCTGAAGCCAGAGAGCCTCCTTATCTTATTCTTTCAAAAGCATATATGTAAAAGGCTTCACTTGTTTCCAAAGAGCAAGAAGACAAAGAAAAGTTTCTTTCATGAAATCTGAAGCAGCAATGCATATATGCGAGCAACCCCAGCAAATTCAACTATGGGGACAAAATGCAGCAATGAGAATATTTAAATGTTTCACATTAGGCATTTGCTATGTACCTTATGGTTTAAAATACTTATTGTGCAGAAATAAATCCAGTGCATTTACTTGACTGTTGAGGACTGTTGATAGATAATAAAATTGCGAAATAATAACCTAAGTTAAGTCAACTGAATGCAATGGAATGGAGTGTTGGAGAGTTCTGCCACATCAGGGAGAAAAAAGAGACAGGCATCTCTCTGCTTTTTGTGCATTTTTGTGGAGTGAAACTAACTGCAGCATATTGGGATTCATTTTGCAAAGACTTGATCTCTTGTGGTTTTTCTCTGATACTGACATAAGGCCTTCTTAGTAACGTATTTGTGAAGTCAAAGCATTGAATAAAAAGATGTACTAGTATTGTTTTTAAGCACATGAATTCTGCTGTTTTAACAAATGTAAGGTTGTGCTTTCAACACAGTCTAAACTGTGAGATAAAAACAGACAAAAAAGGACACCTGATGTAGTGTTAACCCTGCAATTTTAACAAGTCATCCCTTGATACCAAATTGTAGCTTTTATATATTAATTCTTCCAAACACTGTGTCTTCCCTTACTTTTTGACCATAAAACCAATTAGATCTCAAGGAAAATTAATTGTGACTTTTGTGTTTCTTTGTAAACAAGCTTGTACCAATCACTGCATGCAACTTTTTTACAGAAAACAAAGAGGATGTAAACAGCAAGGAGTGACTTATTTGTTTTAGGTTTCCCCATTTTCCTTAAATATTGAAGTTTTCCTTCTGGCACTTTTCTCAAGGCCTTGTAACTAGACTTGCAATGTCTGCTGATCCTCTTTTGGCCTCTTTTTCCTTTGACATTTGACAAAACAGGGCTTCCCTACTATCTGAATCTTTATTTCAGTGGTCTCTACTGCTTGTGTTTGGAGTAAAGATCCTGCTTGCTCCAACTATCTGGTTCCAGAGCTGCCTCCTACAATACTAACATGGGGTCTGGCAGGATGCTATTGTGTATTGAGTTCAAAAGCACTAAAAATTTGTCTATTATTTTCTGTACTAAATTGTTACATATGTCACTCCATGAGCAATTATTTATAATTGAAAGAGTAGTTCAATTAATCAAGTTTATTCAGTAATTCTCTGTAGTATGTAAGAATTTTTATTAGGAGTATGAAAAAAAGACTTTAAAAATTACATTAGGTTTACAATAAAAAGCAATATAAAGGGAAATAGAAAAGTATAAATCATTACATTATCATTGCACAGTTTCCAGTTGTTTAGAAGCCTGTACAGCCCTTGCCACAGAAACAGCAAACCCTGAAACAGTGGTTTCCAGAAAGCAGAGAAGAAACATCCAGCCATAGAAGTATACTCTATTGTACAGAGGTTAGATTGATTTGGGAGGTTGCTGATAACTTCTGTAATAAGAAATTAATGAAACTTTTATTTCAGTATCCCTAACATTGCAATTCACATGAAATTCTGTTTTCAGCTCAACTGATTTTTAATGGTTTCTAAGCCACTTAAATTGTTTTTCGCTGGCAATTCCTGAGAAAATTCGATAGTCTGCCAAAATAATAACATAGCATTACTACTCCAAGGCAAGGACCACACTGCACCCTCAATACTAATCTGCACCCTAATGGGAATTGCTGGCACATACCAAAAAATTGCACTGGCTTCAGGGGAATAAGGGATACCATGCTGGACTTCCTTTCTCCATGACATGTATTCAATACAATTCTATTTCTGCCCATCTGGGATTTCAACTTCATCCCATCCAGGAAAAAGCCTTCATGCTGTTAGGTCATGGAATCAGCAATCTTGGTTAAATGGCAGTGTTTGCTTCAGAAACTCAAGGTTTCAAAACCTGACAATAAAATAGAAGTAAAGCATTGATTAAATGTTTCCGGTAGATTGCCTATTCTTTTCTTTTCTTTTCTTTTCTTTTCTTTTCTTTTCTTTTCTTTTCTTTTCTTTTCTTTTCTTTTCTTTTCTTTTCTTTTCTTTTCTTTTCTTTTCTTTTCTTTTCTTTTCTTTTCTTTTCTTTTCTTTTCTTTTCTTTTCTTTTCTTTTCTTTTCTTTCCTTTCCTTTCCTTTTCTTTTCTTTTCTTTTCTTTTCTTTTCTTTTCTTTTCTTTTCTTTTCTTTTCTTTTCTTTTCTTTTCTTTTCTTTTCTTTTCTTTTCTTTTCTTTTCTCTTCCCTTTCCTTTCTTTTCTTTTCCTTTCTTTCTTTTCTTTTCTCTTTTCTTTTCTTTCTTTTCTTTTCTTCTTTTTTTAATGAGGAAATTATGTACCATGCTACTGCATTCACAGAAATAGAAGTACTCGCAAATTATGAAGAATCAGTCTGGAGTTTTAAAATATGCTTTCCCTTTTCCCTTTGCGATCATGATATCTGAAATCATACTTTACAAATCTATTAAAGCATATTTTGTCCACTGATCCTGCACAGGGGGCATTTTGAGGACAACTGTAACCCTGGTAGTTTCTAATTTTCAATTTTCAGCCTGCATTTTAATATTTTTGTTCCATGATTGCTTTATCTGCTTTGAGAAAGGCAGTCTAAACACACTTGCATTTGTAAGTGGGCTGGGCCATTCACATTAATTTGTTCAGGTTGCTCTTTGGAAGAATTTCAGGGGACTCCTTCCAAGGTCACCTCTTTTCCTTTTGTCCTGCAATTTTCTCAGAAAACCATATTTTGCAGCTTCAAGGGAAAAACGAAAACAAATAAGAGAAGAAAAAGACCATTCCAAAGAACTATTTTGTCAAAGAAACCCCATACATCCAAGGAAATTCTCTGGATCTGAGCAATTTTTATTCTCCTTACCCAGCCTATTCTGCATAAGTGTTAGTAAAATACACAGAAAAAGAGTTTTGTCTTCCTTTAGGCAGACCTCTTTTGCTCCATTGCTGTCATCCACACAAAAATACACTTTGTAAAAAGCTAGTAATGCTACATAATATAATGCTGATGACACTTGATTTCTGTATTCACCAATTGCCCTTCAAAGGGAGCAATTACCTCACTCACTGGAGTCATTACAGAAGCAGTTATCATTCATAATGCCTATAGAATTAAATTCCTAAGGTTTCTACTAAAATGTAGTATGATTCAGACTCATGGTGTCTTCCATAACTTCTGTTTTCTACTACCTACTTATAAAATTCATTCTTTAGCAGTCGTTTGTTGATTGACATACTAGAGAGTCATGTGTCTGTGGAATCCAGATGTCCCAAAGAAACTGCTGTCGTCTGTTTTCCACATGGGAGGTCCAATACCCAGTGAGGTCTGAGAGAAGCCTGAACAATGTGAGTAAGAAGATATAGCTTTTTCTAATGCCATTGGTGACATTTGACCAGACTCCTCATTGTTGCTTTGGTTGCATTATGGTTTTATCCCATTAAAGATTCTGTAAACTCTGGGGTTTTCAACAGATTTGCCTCTTTTGCACCTTCAGTATGATTTCTGAGAACAAACAAAATCTGTTTTCTTAGGGGGAATGGTTGTTGCTATTCATACCTTCACTTCCTTCAATGAAGTTGCATGAAACACAATGCACTTAAAAGTGGCTAGGGTGTAAAACTATTCATTTTCATTGAGCTTCATGGTACTGCATATCCTTTTCAGCACAACTGCAAAGAAGTTTCTTTGTGGCTGGCAGCACCATGATCCAATACACATTTAACAGCCTATTTCATAAATCCACACAGGTTCATTTTATTTTCTGGTTCTTCTCCTGTGCTCAGTTGAATCATTACAGCAAATTTTCTTCACTGTTGTTTCTGAAGAGATATGCAGTTAATTTTAGGTAGGCTGCTGCCTTATGAATCTTCGTAACACCTATTTGGAATTCCCCAGTGATCGTTTCTACACCAATAATACCGAGTTCCTCCATTTTACCAGCTATATCAAGGTTGCCTGTTGTTTGAGTGGGAAATCTCTTTGATATGTAATGTTTGACAGATCTTTTCATTTGCTTATAAGAAATGATTAGAATATGTCTGTCCTTTATTTATCCTGAAGGGCTACAACTAAAATAATTTATAACCCTTTCTGAGATTGACATCACTTTTGTACACCTTTTTAATGTCTGCTATTTTCAATGTCTGGATTTAAGTACAAGCGTAAGCACAGGTATATGCTTATTTGCCTGATTTAATAGCCATTTTAGATATTTGATAAGGTGCACATGCATTTCTTTTATTTGCCACTTCTTCTCATGTCTTGATAATCTCTTACCCAATATCTCTAAAGAGATTCAGCTTTGATTATTTGCCTTTGGTGATGACATTCAACATGGCTTCATTGGTCTGTTCTTGTTCTAGCAAAGCCCTATTATGCTCTCCACCAAACAGGCATAGGGACCACTGAGCTTCTCCAACCTTTTTAAAGACATCATTTTTACTTCATACTTTATATTATGATAGTTAAAATGATATTTTAACTGGAGAAATGTTGTAAGTTTAGAGACTGTGATGTTTCTGATTGATTGCTTTCTTTGCAAATTATTCCTTTGTTTTCACTGTGGCATTGTTGCTGACTACCTATACTTGCTCTGTTTTTCTCTTCTATTCCTCCTGAAAGGAGAGACAAAACTTGGTTTCTCTGGTTCTCCATTATACCTTGTGGTGATAACAAAATTACTTTATAAATCTGTATGTGGAGACACACATTACTGCCGCAGGATGGTTTTGCTGATGAAGATGCACAGGCTGTTTTCCGACATCTTTGTGTGAACCATTTCTAGACATGCTACTGCTGAGAGGTCTGCAACAGTCTGTGTGTGCATGCATTTCACACAGGCCGAGGATGATGTCACACTGACTTAAAGTGCACTGAAATATTGTATTTTTCTTTTTCTTCTTCATATTCAGCTTTTGTTAGGGAAATAGGAATGCACAACTGTCACCGTCATGCACAGTGCCTGAAATTTCATGTCCAGCTCACTACCCGTAACTGTCTCAGTTTACTGTGGTTTTTCACCATAATCAGCTCAGATCTGCTCTTTCTACTGCATAAATCATTATTTCTTGAGCCTGATGCAACCTCTTGCTGACAGCCTAGACTCACTTAGTTTTCCAGTTTTCCTATGAATTTTTCTGACTTTTTTTCATCCTGTAGAATCAAATGTACCTCCCACAGTTCCAAACACAAGAAAAATGGACCGACCAGTAAAATTTCTTGCAAAATATGAAATGCTTTCACAGGCATGTTTTAACTTTAAACTTTCAAGCACACCAATTTTACACTGGCTTTGAAAATCTGAGCTTCAGATGGACTAGATTTCTCCTCTGACCTTAGAGGTTCATAGAGATTTCACACTAGGTACTAGAAGGAAAGAGGTGACTTTACACAGTACCTTTTGGGTTCATTGTCAGTTTAAGATTACCAACTGAAAGTTCATTACTGTAACTTCAAGTGCACAGAAGGAGTCTTTTTATTAGCTGAATAGTCAAACTTTCCAATGGAGATAGAGAAAAGTGAGTTTCTGAATGAAATTCCAGTCATTCTGCTACATTTGTCAAATCTTTCTGGATTGATAAGTGCTGTGTGAATAAACAGGTGCCATCTGAATAGCCACAAGAAATTATATGATTTTTGTAGTTCTGAACTCAACGCTCTCAGAATATATGCATTGGTAAGCTATTATTTGATGTTAACTTTACTATTTCATCAAGTCATCAGTAAGGTTTGCTGTAAGAATGACTGGTGTCAAATAAAAGGACAATTAGATGACTTTTTAGCATTGCAGAAACAAAAGGCTTAAGTATTCTGTCTTGGTAGCTAATAAAAAATCTTCCTGCAAAGTTTGTTTTAGACTCTTTTCAGAAAAGTTAATAAATATGCAGGTGAATTCTTGCCCTGCACATAAAAACGGCACTGATACTTCAGGCATAAAGTAGGATTTGTAAGTGGCAAAATTATGTTAACATAATATCCAGCAGTAATATTCTTTGGGTGGTGATGTGACAAAAAGTAAATGGAAAGTTGTGTAAGTTAGTGAAGATTAGCAGAAGTTGTGGAGAACTCTAGAATGACCTATAAAATCAACATTTAATATGCAAAGAAGTCCAAGTGCAGTGCAAGAGCAGGTTGGATTTTAATATGTTGCCAAATCTAGCATGCAGATCCTCTCTTAACTCTATGCAGTTTCTTCTGGGTTTTCAACTACTTTTAACCTTTTAAGAAAAACATCATGTCAGTGTAGACAGCACAATTAAGAAGCGCACTTATTGTGCAGAGGTGGACAGAAAAGTTAATTAGATGTTAGGCTGCATTAAGGAGATGGAGAACAAATAGGAAAAGATAACACATTCTTTCATGTATGTTGGTATTCCAAACTCACTTTGAATACTGAATTAATTTTACATTGTATTATCTCAAAAAGAAGGGGATGTAAAAAATAATTGTCAAAAAAAAAAAAAAAAGGAAAAGGGCAATGCAAGGAATTCATTAACATTATGAACAAGGGAGGTAATCACATCAGAAGGAAACAAAAAGTCCCGGGTTAGTTCAGATGGAAAGGTGCTGAAGATGCCATAGATTTATAGCTAAAGGAGATATAGTGGAATAACACAGAGAAACATGATAACAGGGGGACGGAATCGGTGGTGCCATTTGTACCTTCTAATAACAGAACAAAGCAGCTGTGTAATTGCTTTCTGTGATTAAACAGTAGCTTCATAATGTTCAAAAGAATATCCTTTCCCTTTCAGTAATGAAAAATTAACTTGTGGAACTCAATGGTGCAAGAAATAGAGCAAATAGCTGAGTATGATGCAAGGATGGATTTCAGTGCCAGAAGAGAATAAGGCTATGCAAACAAACAGAATAAAGTAAAACAACAGAAGTCATCAATCCTAATGCTTCTAACCATAAGCAATTCCTGTACCAGCATTCATTTTCTTCGTTATTACTGCAGATGTGCTTTCAGGGGACAGTATCATAACATCAGTAAGATCTCAATAGGAGCATAAAAACTACCTAACAGTGTCTTGAACTGTGACTATCAGTCTGTTCCCACATGTCTCCAGCTAACAGCGGAGACCACTAACCTGAAACTACCACAGACTTGCCAACAGTGCTCATTCTGGAATGCATTCTCTGCTCACCTTTCCATTGCTTCTCTCAGGGGACATTGCATTTGGGACTATCCAGGCAAATTATTCCACTGGCTCTGCTGTAGAACTGATTTATTGATTGCATTTAGGGGTTGTAGCATAGGGCTTTTGATAATTTCCACGGTATTATAAAACACTGCCTATGATTGTCACTTATTCCTTCTCAACAGAGAAATTTGCAGTTTGCAAGCATGACATTGCTCTAGGAGCAAAAAAGGCAAGAAAATCACCGGTGTGTAGCTCAGAAATACTTAATTCTTGAAGGAATAAAACAAATCCACAGCTGGAGGAGCAGTTGTGTTGCACCTGAGATTCAGCTCCGGCCTTTCCTTTCAGCAGCAGGCTGCAAAGTAGAGCTGCACACTGCTCTTGAGAGGCTTCACCCTGCACAGCACTGAGCACTCAGGCTGGAGCCCAGCCAAGCCATTAGCCTGATGGTTGGACAGCACTACTGTACCCGTGTGGACCCCTTAGGAGCAGTCTGTGCTATGATAGGTTGCAATCGTTTGCCTGCTTCATCTGGGATCAAGTCCCTGGAGAGCTCATGTAGGGATTTTTGAAACTCTCAGGAGTGCTTTATCTTGGTCTGATTCCTTGCTAGACGGGGTGACACCTCCCTGGGCTGAGGCGAAGGGAAGAGCAGGTGTCACCTCCCCATCCCCTTCATAGCTCTCTGGTGGAAGCTGGTCCTATCATGGGTTTTAAGAGCCCCAGCCACCTGAACTCTCCAGCAGCAAGCACAGGGGCTGTGAAGGTCCCCGTTTTTCAGCCAGATTCCACATAAGAAAGG
This sequence comes from Pezoporus occidentalis, assembly GCF_034315485.1. Classification (NCBI taxonomy): domain Eukaryota; kingdom Metazoa; phylum Chordata; class Aves; order Psittaciformes; family Psittacidae; genus Pezoporus; species Pezoporus occidentalis. The sequence goes on along the minus strand of NW_026915724.1, from coordinate 6,817,462 downwards.
GTCCTTGCACAGTCACATTAACATCAGGAACAAGGTATCCATTTGGCAAGGATGCCCACAATATGAATGAGTGTATGTAGGAGGAGATTCGTAATGCAGACTTGAATGCAGAGCATGCAATTCAGGGGCTATTGGTTGCTATGGAGTTCAACTGAAGTGGAAAGTGACAGCAAAAAACCTCATAATACTTGTATATAGAAGAACTTCCACAGAAATATAACAAGATGAATAATTTTATATCTTTAGGAAAGACACTGAGAGGCAATTTTTGCATGATAAAAGAATAAAACGATTCTGTGGTACATTTCCCCTTCACTGGCAATGGCAGAGGCTTCCAGCTCACTCCAAGAAGGAATTCAAGGCCAGACAGGTATCTGTGGGTGACTGGCCTCTGTTCAGTTATAAGCTAAGCAGTAGCTTTCTAATGTTGTTAAACACAGTTCAGGTCTCAGCTTAGTCAATGCTATTCTTTGCATCTAGCACATTGTTGCACTGAGCACTTCAGAAATGACAAATCAGTACACTTATCTATCCAGTCTGTTATCCTGGATGTAAAGTTACTTGGGAATTTTATTTATAGACTTACACAGATGCTGTGGGGAAAAACTTGTTATCTTTTCATTACAAAACAGGAGAGATGCCTGTCTGAAGCTGACATACTGGAACAACCAAAGATAGCTACACTGGATGTGACAGAAGAATAATTTGGAGCTATGACATTAACTTAATGCAACCTGTGCTTTACTCAGTAGGAGTTTTATGTGCATATATTCTGGTTCTACAAAGAAATAGAAAATTCTGTAACTTAACTTGGCCGTGACAAACAAGAGGTTGGTACCCTACAAAATAAGACAAAAACATCTCATAGCGTTGTGTAAGAATTCCTCCATTTTTCCTGCTAGTGAATTGTTCATATTTTTGCAACTAACAAGTTTAAATGGCTTTGGATTGTTTTATGAAGGAAGTTACCTGTGCCTGGTCAAAATACTTGTGAACATTTGCTGTGAATGAAACCCATTTTCTCTGTTAATCGCAGAAAAACCCTGCTAATTTCTGTGCACATATGCACTATTCAGACCTCACACAGATGAGACAAACAAGCCCTTTTCAATGCATGAGTCAGCTGTGAGCTCCTCTGAGACATGCATCCTCAAGGACTGTATGTCAGTAATTTTCAGTGCTTTTTCCAGCTGAGGTGAGTTTTATATTTTTAAAATAAATACATGCATTAAAAAAACCCAGATATTTTCAAAGAACACATGAATAGATGTTGGGGTTTTCCTATCAATATTTGATGAGTAGAAAGAAGAATTTAATCTACTGAAATAAATTACTTCATATGAACAACAGATCAAAACCCAATAATGATTGGATTCCAAGGGCTTTTCCATCAACAGTGTACCTTGTCTTTGTGTGGGAGCAGGTTCTATATTGTGAGGGTAGTGAGGCACTGGAACAGATTGCCCAAAGAAGTGGTAAATAGTCCATCCCTGACAGTGTTCAAAGCCAGGCTGGTGGACCTAGATGATCTTAAGGTCCTTTACAACCCTAACTATTTGTCCTGGGTTCAGCAGTAGCAGTCATTTTTTCTCCTTGGTAGCTGGTGCAGTGCTGTGTTTTTGACTTTTGGCCTGGGAACGGTGCTGATAGCACCAACGCTTTTAGTTACTGCTCAGATGTTTTAGTCTGACCAAGGACTTTCTGAGTCTCATGCTCTGCCAGGGAAGAGGTAAAGCCGGGAGAAAGCAGAGACAGGACACCTGACCCAAACTAACCAAAGAGGTATTACACACCACAGCACGTCATGCCCGGGATGTAACTGAGAGTTATCTGGAAGGGCTAGGGCACTGCAGGGGTGGATGAGGTATCACCTGATGCTTGGTCGGGTGGGGTGGGGTGAGTTATCAGTCAGCTGGTGGTGAGGTGTTGTATTCTCTTCCCTTGTTATTTCCTTTATCATTGTTGTCATTGGTGGTAGCAGTTGTGATTTGTGTTATACCTTAGTTACTAAACTGTTCTTGTCTCAACCCGTGGGAGTTGCATTCTTTTGATTCTCCTCCCTGTCCCTCCAGGAGCAGGGGGAGGGCAAGAAGAGGGGTGTGTGTTTGGGGCGGGGGGGGGGTGGTTGAGAGAGTGACTGTGTGATTTATGGCTGACTGGGTTTAAACCATGACACTATTCTATGACTCTATGATTCTATGAAATATATTCCTTCCTGGGCTCTCCCTCGTCCACTAGAGCTGATCTGCTGTGTTCTTCACATCTCCTTTTCTAAGGCTTTCATAGAATCATAGGATCATTTAGGTTGGAAAAGATCATAGAGTCCAACTGTAAACTTAACACTGCCAAGGCCATCACTAAACCATGTCTCTTAAGTGCTGCATCTACACATTTTAAGTACCTCCAGTGATGGTGAGTAAACCACTTCCTTGGGCAGCTTGATCCAATGTTTCATAACCCTTTCAGTAAAGAAATTTTTCCTAATACCCAATCTAAACTTCCTGTGGTGCAATTGGAGGCCATTTTCTATTGACCTGTCCCTTGTTATTTGAGAGAAAAGACTGACATCCACCTTGCTACAACCTCCTCTCAGGTAGTTGTAGAGACCTATAAAGTCTACCCCCAGTCTCATCTTCTCCAGAGTAAACAACCCCAGTTCTATAAACCGTTCCTCATGATACTTGTAATCCAGACCCTTCACCAGCTTGTTACCCTTCTTTGGACATGCTCCAGCACCTCAATATCTTTCTTGTAATGAGGGGCCCAGAACTGAACACAGGATTCAAGGTGCAGCTAGCTGCTTCAGTTTGGATTAGCTCAAATAATTTGGGCAACCTGAAGATGTTTTTCTAGTCCTTCCTTTTCCTCTTATGTGCTTTCTCCCAGTGGGAATCCTCCTTGCAGGGCAGTACCAGCTCTGACTCCACTAAAAGCTCTTCATTGGTGATTTACTGTCTGGAGAGGGAACAAAGCGAGATGTGGTCTCTTACCTGATTTGCATCTCTGCCATGTTTGCAGCTTGCTGAATGTTATTCAGATTTGGCCACCTTTTAAGTAAGTATAGGAGAGAGACTCTTACCGCATACTAACTCAGGAATATTAAGCAGAGTTGTCTGTAACTGCCAGGATAACGACACTGGTCCAGACTTTGTTAGCCTGCTGTCTTGTGGGACAGTCAGGACTTCTAGTGACTGTTTTTGCTTACTGCCAAATTATCTTAATGGCTTCAGCTGCCAGTACTTCCCTATGTTCATACTCTTAACCATCTGAATAATCCAATTAATTTCCCTAGCATGCCTAAAACAAAGCCTGAATGAAACTGTTCAGAGAGAGTAATGTCAAAACCCTTTACTAATGTTTTCTCCCAAATGTATTGCTTTTTTGCAGTATATCTTATTTGACCCCTTATTTTCCAACAGTCCCTCAGCTTTATTATCCATGTATCTCTTCAAAATGACTGGTGGCAGAGACATGCAAATAGATCATTTAATTTCCCTGCAATGTCTTTATCCCCTTTAATTGTTCCCATTACTCCCTGGTACTCCACCGAGCCTTTTGATTCTCTCACAGCCTGCTTACGCCTCTTATAATTAAGTAATTTCTTCTTATTTATTTTTGTGTTATGCCTTTGGCTAATCTCTCCACCAAATCCCTCAGCTAAACCATCTTCATTTTTGTTTTACATTATTGTTCCCTACCACTAGCTTCTGTTGGGCTAACTTCCCATTTTCCAAAGGATATTTGAAGAGCCTCTTTTGTGGTACCTTTCCATTCAGCCAAGGCAGATAGGCACTCTCCCTCCTTCTTCCTTTTTGTCTTTCTGGAGCTTGTGCAAATCTTTTGTAACTCATTAGTGGCTCACTCCAGTAGGCTCCATGCTGAATCCTTATAGCACCCTACACATTTCCCTTTGTGTAATAGTAATTTATTTCACTATTTTTTTGTGTGAGAGAGGGTTAAACTGGTGGAGAGGGGTTTGGAGGAGGGAAGGGAATATTAAGCTAAGGAACAAAAGAGATGGACTAATAGAAAGTGGTTCTGTGTTCATACATAGAAAATGATTTGGATGCAAATCAGTCACACAGCTGAATGATTTGTCTCAAAGCCTCAAGATTAGGGAGCAGAGGGCTTCAGGCTCAAGTGGCACTCTTTCTGATTTCTATCCAGACCCTACATTCACAAAACAGCATGCCTGCAAACAGCCCACCTGGAAGATCTGTGTGCTGCTTTCATGTCTCCTTGTCCTCATCTGAAAAATGTCTTTATGTTCACTTAGAATTATTTCCTACACCATGTCTTAAAACTGCAAATACTTGTGGGATTGGGGAGGACTCTGGGCAGGGCACAGCCAAATCATTTACATACTAAGAAAACTGAGTGCCATATCTCCCAGGCAAATAATTTTACTGAAAGTACAGGTGGGTAATTGATTCATATAATGGCAATTTATGTAGACACCCAAGTAAAGTCTGGAATTCCTCAACATAGAGTCTAAGAAGATTTTGCATTCAGTCAAATAAAATATTTCATTGTGATTTAGAGTTTAAGCATATTACAGAAGATGTCTTGTATGCACCGTTTTTATACAGCCCTATTGAAATCATTTTGTAAGTATCAGGGGTAGCAGGATCATGAATATGAGTTTGAATGGAGTTCTTCCCACAAATGAAGGATGAAACTTTTCTTTATTACAGTGTGGCCTTCAGTAATAACAAGTGTTCAGTTCATTTTTGGGTTTGCAGCTGTGGGGTTAAATTGAGCTCTGGATTAGTCCATCTTCCCCAATCTAGCCAGAAAGCCAATCCATGAATGATGACATCATTGTGTGTTGATGCCACTAAGAGGGTAGAGAAGGCTGGCATGTGTGTGATGACACTTTTGGAGCCACTGTACAACCACTGGGAGCTTCTCTAGGGCAGTTCTTGTGGAAGGGTGACCCCCTTGAATAGGGATGCTGGGTTAGAGCGTGTAGGATATATTAAGTAGATAAGGTCTAGGGGTGCATTCACTTTTACCGTCACTGAAATCCTAGTAATCTGGTGCTGCTGTTTGAAAATCATCACCAGCTGTGTGATGGGTAATATATCCATATCATAGTTTTTTGAAATAAATTTAGACTAAACATAAATGTAATTTGCCAATCCAATCAGTATGCCCTCACCTTATGTTGCTAAGGAAATTACTTTCAGCTTGTCTGTTTAGCACAGTTTCCTCACAGGATTTGAAAAGGTCAATCTTGTCCTGTTACTGCAAATGAGAGAGGGGTAGTCTGGTACCCAGCAGCAAAAAAGTTAGATCTCTAAGCTCTGTGTGTTGCAAGTTGCTTCAGCAATTACACTTCAGAGGAGCTTCTAACTTTTGCAGAAAGGCACAGTTCAGAAACAGCTTTTTCAAAGGACCGTGTCTTTAGACAAAGACTCCACTCAAAACCTGATGAGAGAAAAGAGAAGAGAAAGAACAGGAAAACACTTCACTCAAGGCCAGGTCGGAGAGAGCCTTGGGTGACATGGTTTAGTGTGAGGTGTCCCTGCCCATGGCAGTGGGGTTGGAACTTGATGATCTTAAGGTCCTTTCCAACCTTAACTATTCTATGAGTCTATGATTCACCCTTTACTTCTAATAGAAATCTCTCCTGTGTTGCTGCTGTTCAGGAAGAGGTCTTGATGGTGGAGAAATTTGCTTTGACTGCACATGGGTTTTTTCGCTCAGGCAGAATTTGAAAAACTGCCCTTGAAGGCTTCAACGACTTGTTTCAAATTAAAGAAAACAACAGAAGAGGATTAAATTAAAATCTCAATGGGAGAACATGGTGCGAACTTTCCCTGTAATAGAGCTCAGGCATCATCAAAATTTGAGAATTAGGCAGAAATAAAGCAGACTGCAAAAGCAGTATGTTACAATCTCATTTTAGACAAGGTTAATCTGAACTTTCTGAAGCTTTCTTTTCTTGTTCCTCTCTTAAAGACTCTATTATTTGTAAATCATCTTCGTGAGAAGGACAGATCAGGAGACAGCCTGATTCAGCTTACTCAGGTGTGAATATGGAATTAGTCATTAAGTGTCCAACTCTTGCTTTTGTAAAATGCATGAGATAGAAGTAGAAAGAGGCCCAGGTTTCTCTGTACAGACTTCCACATGAAAGTAAAGCATTTCAGTATTTTCTTCACTGTCACTTTCTATCTCCTCCAGGGCCTCCTTCAGGGCTTTCTAATTATTCTCCCAGAGCTGAGGGAAGCCTTTCAGCCAGCCTACTGGGAGCTGCTAATTAATAAAGAGTTCCTATTTTGAGTGGATGCAGCTATTTTTTCTATTTCATTTGGTTTGCAGAAATAAGGCAACAATTAAAATTTATAGTGCAAAGCCCAGAATCATTCCCTTCACTCAAGCAGGAAGCCAAGGAACCTGGTTGTAACCATACCATTTATATTAATATGGCACTGATTTATTTCCTTTTCAAATTTTCCTGTTTCCTATAGAAAGAAAAGAAGGAAAACAAACAAACAAGCAGATTGGTAAAGTATATCCAAAAGAGCAGGGATTTAAACTGATAGCCTGAATCTGTTTCATGTCACCACAGACAAATATTTTCACAAAGTAGCTTAGCTAGAATCTATTGTAAGGAATGCCAGAAGAATTGAAACTATTTCATTCAGGGTTTATTTTATCCACCAGTGTGCAGGACTTATCACACCAAGCAGAAGGATGTGAGTTTCAGGGAAGGAGCTCTTTAGTGACACCTCTAAAATAACTCTCTTTTCAGGAGAACTCTACCAGAATAAATCCCTATCCCTCCCTCACACCTCATCCACAGCAAAGCTGAGTATCTTGAGGTTTGAAGATAACTGCAACCACTGATCACTTCTTTTTCTGCTTTGGCTTTAGGAACTCCTTCATAGATATCCTCCGGGCTATCCTGCTGTCCTTGGAAGTGCTCATTGAAGATCAGGAGCTTCAGATAAATGGCTTCATTCTAATTATAGATTGGAGCAACTTCTCCTTCAAGCAAGCCTCCAAGCTTACGCCATCTATCCTCAAACTGGCAATTGAAGGGCTACAGGTAGGTGGAGGTTAATACATGTACTTGCAACTCTTATTGCTGCAGACATTGATTTTTGCCTCATCAGGCAGTTGGCAGAGTGAAGGGTGGAGAAAATAATCCAGAATGCTTAGTGTCCCATCCATTTTCAACATAGATTGATTTTCAGATGTTTCAGTTTGACTGTCTTCCACTTTTGTTTCAACTGTAAATCAGTGTAAGCAATATATGTGTTGCTTACTGCAGCATTAAAAGGAGGGTTAGGGATTTAAGGCTTAATCCATCAGAGAATTCAGGGTGATTAAAATCCAACAGCGGCTGCCTTCTGGAGTGTGCAGTCTACACGCAAGCACATCTGTATGCAGAGAGAGGGTGACAGAAGAAGAGAGTAGCTCCCTCAGCAGATGGAAGTGTGCTGTTGTGTTCATGTGAGTGCATTTGAGTCGGACAAAAATAAGGGAAAGGGAGGACAGGCTTCCTGTTGTGCCCTCATTCTGACTGCCTTCATTTGTCACACAGGATCCTGCTACATTATGGTTCATACTCTTCAGGGGCTGTGTATACACTTGTTGCTTCCAAATAAATAGGAGCAAGCTAAACCACGTGGTGTTACAGGGATAGGACGAAAATGAGGACCAGGTAGCTGGGGCCTGACGGGGTAAGCTGAGGGTGAGGGTAAGATGTGCTGCTCAGAGAACACTTCAGTCCTTTCCACTACATCGTGAACCCATCTCTGCTGCTAGACCCAAGATGGATTCTTAGGTTTGAAGTAGTCTGACACAACCTTATTAATTTTGGGCATTTGATGGGATACAAAGATTATTTATGTTGGAAGGACCTCTGGATATCATCTTGTCCACCTGCCTGCTCAAAGTGGGGCTGACATAGTCCTTGACCAGGTTTCTTAATGACCACAAGTTTCATGTTGTAGCTGCATACTTAAAAGGAGAGATTATATAAGCTGTTGGGTTTATTCTTTTCATTTTATTTTTAGTACTTTTCAGGTATCTTGCAGTCATAAATACCTCAGGAATAATCTTCCCTGGAGTGTGTGTATTCTAACTTTAATTTACAGACTAGAAAGAACAAGTTCAACTAGTTTTTTGACTAACAAATTGTCTACAATTAGATAAGAATTTTCTCTACTTTGTGTTATTCAAAAATGAGGTAGAAAAATCTGCCAGCACTTTGAAACCTGTGTTCCCCTTTGTGGGGAACTTTTGTCTATTTAACAAATTAGAAAGTCAAGATGTGCAATTAGTCTCTAGGACAATACCTTATCTTCTCCTGTTGATACTATCACTTCATCTGCCTTCCTTCACAGAATAACATTCTGTGGTTGAAAAAACCCTCCAGTCAGAAAGAAGATAAGGCCAAGTGACATTCACAAGGAAAGCAGGTTCCAGCAAGGTGTCCTTATGCCTGTCCAAATTTTGCACTTCCAGCTCTCTAGTAAGAGGCCAGTCCAGCTTACATCCCATCTGATTTCTGAACATGGCACTGCCAGGTTATCTGCTTACATTTTATTTGCAGTTCTCAGCATCAATATGTTTCTGGAAGTACCAAAGCTTGGGAGTACCAAAGCTGATTTTATGATTAATCATTAGCCTGACTTCCTGTGCTTGCAATTTAAGGAAGTTCCCTTCTTGTTGGTGGGTGGGCATTTAATTTAATTTTAAGTTACTGTTTTCTTCTCTGTGATAAATAGAAATATAACTCTCTCTCTAAAAAGTACAGACTGGGATAATGTGCCCTAGATTTTCTAACCACTGGCTGGCTTGAAGAGCTGTAGGAGTTGTGAATGCTGTACTCCCATTTGGCAGGTATAGAGAAGCAAGTCATTCATGATTATAAAGCTCATATTTAGCAAACAATATTGGTGTTGGTTTATATTAGGGGTGAGTATTTTTGGCTCCCATAATTGCTGTTGAAATACCTTCATTAAGACTTCTTTGTATTATTATTTTAAAAGAACTACTGCTATCCTAATGTAAAATTAATGTAAAATGTTGAAATGCAAGCAAGACCTGCACATGGGAAAGGAAGAGTCACAATATGAGTTGCATTGGAGGTCACTGGAAGCAAAAATGTCAGGTTCTACTCTCATGAGATGATGATGTCTGAAAAAAAGGGAGATTGATTTAGTTCCTTATTATTTCTCACAGCTAAGGCACTGTGCATATACAGATCTTCAGACAGGCAGATTACATGGCTGTCCCAGTCCTCCTTTCTAAGGAAAGATTTTGGGTCATATTAAGTCCTGTGTGAGTCTAGTGAAGAGGATGGTATGAAAATAATTCTCTCTTACAATTTCTAGTGGAGTTGAACCCTTATCTTCACATGTTGGTATCTGACCCAGGAACTTCTAGTCTCTCTGAATGTAATAGTAATTGTAATGTCATAGTTGAACAATTTTCCCATAGCTTTGTTTAGCTCTCATCTGATTCAGTGTCTCAGAACTTAATTTTCCGAAATATAGAACTGCTAAAAAATAAACAGTAGTGTATTAGAAAATTTAAATTTATGCATTTGGGTTTTCTTTTTTCCTTACTTTCAAATTGCTTTAAACCAATTAATATATTGGCAGCTCATTTTTTGCATTTGTATTTAATTTAATTTTTATCCTCAAATTGCCCCTGTAGTACATTATCACCAAGTACAGAGAACAAACATTACACAGGTGCATATATTAATTCATCCTGTGTTGTAAGACCAGCACTAAGCAAATCTAATAGACTTGTCTGTAGAGATTAATATGTTGTGATTATATAAGATGCTTAGTTCCAAACACTGTATAGTCTGTAAATGCTCAGAGAGATGAAGTACGAATTACATCACCATGTGGCTGAAAACGTATTTGCTTAATACTACTCTTTATTCTGTTTGGATTTCTGTATATATATAGCATCACACAAGATAGGTCATTATAACTATGCTGTTTTTCAGTTATGTTATTTAATTATCTAAAAGTAGCCTTATGTCTCCACTTTAGATGAAAGCTGTGCAGATGCAAAACAAGTATTTGTACAGCATGGCAATTCACATTATGCCACAGCAGTGCAAGAACAAATGTTTTTGTAGTGACTAAACTATCTCTGACTACTGAGCTCTTTTATCACAAGACAGTTGCTACTGTATGCTTTGAGCTCATACCATACTCCTTCCTACACTGCATTGATCTTTTGAGTTTTAACACACTAAAGAAAAAATTATCATGTGGATGGAAAGGTGGAGAAAGACATATATAAAAGCAATCTATTTTGCCAATAACTTAATGAGTTTTAGCTTCTGATCCTTATTCTTTTAATGTGAACAGCTTTTCCCATTCACAGTGTATTTCTCCCCTCTGTTCTCTTTATCTGTGAAGTTATACTTCTCTGTATCATGCCGATCTTATAATTATTTTATGATAGCAGTCAAAATTTAATTATGGCTGAAGAGACTAACAAGATGACTACAGACAAACAAGTTAACAAGACTAACAAGTTAAGAGACTGATCATTTGACATTTTATATAACAGTTTAGAAGCATCAAAGTCTAATGGCAAAGGTAAGAAACCCATGTTCCAATTTTGAAGCAGGTAAAGCATGTAAAAATGGTCCCTTCTTAGTATGCAAGATGTTTGTTACTGACCACTGCATTTGATGACCTCTAATAAACATGGGAATTAGAGCTGAAGTGTTACAGGAAACATAGCCTGGGTGTCCAGTGAAGTCCAGACTATTTTTATTAATGCTAGCTGTTTTTTTTCAGAAGGTATAGTTGCTTTGCCTCCAGACAGGACTTTTCATTGTAGGGTGAATACAGAATACCAGTGAATACAGAAAAATGCTGTTTGCTTCTGCTTTATCCAAAGCAGAATATATACAGACCTATGTCCTGCAGTCTGTGTACATGCATGCACATTTCAATTTAGAAATTCCCCCACCTAGCACTATGGGTTGAAATGCAACAACTTCTTCAACAGCATCCAGAAATAGTTCGAAACTTTCAAAACATCTCTCCTGCCATTGCTTTGGTGAAAACAAAGCCAGAAGGCCACTGTCTACCAAGACCCAGCTGAGTGGCTTATGGCCCAAATCAGTAAACTGGATTCGAAACTGACCTGAAGATCAGGTTTGCACTGCAGCATACCTAGTACTACCTTAGGTAAAGTCTAACTTGCCCCAGGGCTTTCTCAAGGTACTAAAACAAGAAGTAGGGTGAATGGTTATATCCTGGCCATATTCTTTCTTTCTCTGATAATTCTGTAACAACATGTAGCTGTACTCACATATGCAAGGACAGTGAGTCTTAAAAAAAAGCCCTACACCTTCTTTGTAACAATGATGAATCACTGAAGGAGTGATCTTAGGGTTCAACAGGGCTTTGATTCAAATTTCACAATCATTGCAGCAAATAGCAGTAACAACACTGAATAACCAAGATCTGCAGACAGGAATTTGTCCCTAGATTTCCACTGCAAATAACTTGACAGAATTTATGTCCATTAGGGATCCATTAAAGTTCTTTTATTTTTTTTTTTAATTACCTTCAGTTTATCATCATCCAGTGAAAATTTGAAACTGGTATTTCTCGAAGGAGAAGAAAATGGAAAGAAATCAATGATTTTTGACTTAAAAACACCTTAATCAGATACTGCTGCTGATAAAATTCTTATGAGAAAAAAAAAATCAAATAAAGGAAACTGTGTAAGCTTCTCTTAGAAAATTGTTCAAAGTACATTTGTCCAGAATAGCTCCGATGCTGAGATCAAGCCAGCTAATCAAGCTAACAGGGTTTTTTGACATTATTGGAGGTATCCCATTTCAAAATCTGAAATGAGATACCACATTATGAGCAATAGGTTTAAAAGTTGTTTTGGGGTTTTTATTCTTCTTAGTTTTGCTTTTGTGTATTTTTTTTTATTTTCTTCCCACTGTAATTATGTGGGATTGAGAAACAATGTCAGTTAAATTATAGCAGCAGATTATTTGTCTCTTGGCACTGTATTATACAATCAAATATTTTTCTTGTGCTTCAGAAGGAAGAGCCAATATAAAAATTATGCTCAAAATGCAGGCTATAACGTAAGGCTTGAAGGAAAAAAGTGTAATCCAATATTATATCAAAGTGTAATTTTCTGGGGCTGTTTCTTTTTCCAAATTTTAAATGAAAGATATGAGCTTTCAGAGCTGATAAAGTTTTTCAGTGGAAAATATCTTTTTCTGGAACAATGGCTTTCTTTTAGAATAAAAGTATTATGGTGAAATATATTCCCAAAATTTCCTTGGGGAAAAAAAAAAAAAAGTCTGGAAATGTGCTTGTTTCCAAAATTTTCATCTGGAAATCTAAATATTTAATATTCCATTCTATTATAGCTAGTAAGAAGCACTTGACTTCTGTCTTAATTGTTAGAATTTCTTGCTTTTTCAAAGTTGAAATCAAGCTGAGGTAATGGAACACATTTCAGATCAGCATAACCTGGGTTGATTGGTATGATCAAATCTTTGTTATGGTCAAACTGTGGATCCGAACAAAGCCCAGACAGTCCCTGTGCATCTGGAGACTTTGCAAACTTGGTCTTTCCTTCACCAGCCTGGACCATGGGGCAAGGAACTGACTCTTCTTTCCTTGTTTAAACACATCTGTACTCTGAAACCTCAGGTAGATGTGATTGCTTTGACTTAGTACTTCCAGTTGAACTCTTTGTCATGTGAAGGATGCAGGATATAAGATGCAGTAGAATAAGATACAACCATTCTTTACATAGAATGTCTGAACATAATACTATCATTACTTGAAAATGTAAAGAGAGTAAAAATCCACTTTATAACAAACTGAAGAACACTCTAAAGGACACTATTCTAGCTCGGCCTTTCTGTAGAAACCGGTAGTATAGGGAGAATTCTACCTGTGTTATAAATATCCTATGATGCTGTTATGTCTCATCAGATATTTATAACAGGTCATATTAACAGAAAGAGAGCTCTCTGTCATTGTCTACAGAAGGCAGAACAGATCAAATTTTTAGAAATAGAAGCGAGGCAAGTAAAAACCACATATAGGCACATCTACACACTGATCTGGACAAGGACAAGTGAAAAAACGCTAGCACCTAGTGTAAAAAGCCCCTCAGTGTAGACCCTACCGCTGTTTATCTCTGGGAGACTAAATGTAGACTCAGAAGTCACTCATTCATTGCTTTGACTGCTTCACAGTCTTTCATGTTGAAAATCTTGAAATACAGAATCAGCAGACAGCTGAGGCCAGTTGCTGGGGTGGTATAACTGGCTGGGGCCCTGTGCACATCTGCAGAGTAATACTGATTTATGACAACAGAGAATTGGTCCCTCTTTCCCTTCCCCTGTTAGAAAGAAACCTACTTGAAGGCAGATTTTATGTCTAGAATTTAAAGATATGCAAAAGATTAAGAGAGTATTGATGTTTTGAATTTTGTGCAAAAGCCTTTCCATTATCTTTCCCAGGATAGGGAAACTGAAGAGAAAGGGATATTCTAGGCTGGGTTCTTGAGGGTAGATAATTGTTTCTTTAGTAGTGGCCTACCAGAAGACAGGCAATTTCCTCAGAATATAAAAACATGTGTGTTGCTGTCCTGTGTCATAATCACTGTGTGTTGATAAGACCAAAAAGTGTATTATAGCTTCCCAAACTAGAGTCCCTGCTAATAACTATAGAAGATCTGCTAATAACTCAAGTTTATGCTCATAGAGGCAAGATTATCTGGAAAACATGGGTTTACTTGCAGACAGGGATAAATCAGGTCTGTGAAGAAAATAGAGAACTCCTTCCAATAAGAATGATTTAAGTGTTTCTAAAAAGAGACAGCCTCAAGATCTAATGATGTTCAACATCTGAAAGTGGCTAAAGATCAGAATTTAACAGATGCTGTAAAATGCAATGGGATACTCTTCTTCCCAAACATCTTCAGCAAAAAACTTCCTTGATTTCAAATTCACTACTTGTAAGAGATGTAAATCTGCACATTTACACAGATATTGGGATTAAACCATTTGCAGTATATATACAGAAAGAGCATACCAATTTTTTTCCATTACAGGTTGTCTCAAAAGTTCCCAAATCTGTTCTGTAGTTATTTGTTTCCTCAATATTGTAATGTGCTCCATCTTGGAGACTTCTGTTGAACTGCTGAACACGAAGTCACAGCTAAAGATGAGCACTTAGTATCCATTGGAAGAAGGTCAGTTTGAATCATTCCATAATTGCTCATGCTATCTGTCTCCAACAGCTGTTGTGATATGTAGAGTGAGCACTTTGAGCTGTCAGTGAGGGTGCCTTTGAAATTATAGGAGACAAGAAAAGGGATTGGCTCATTATATATAAAATAAAAGTAGATAAACAGACTTTGCTGTCTGCAAGAGAAAGCCTATGCTCATTGTGTGCCTATCATCTCTAGGGATTTGACTGGAACAAAGAAAAAGAAAAGCATAGTAGCTGTAGACTTGCACTTGTCACTTGAAAATTAGAATTAGCTGCATAGTAAAATTGATCAGCCCAGTCATGTTTGCCAGTTGGAGGGCTTTGGGGCTTTTGGCTGTGAGTAAAGGATAAGCTGCAATGTGGACAGCATGAGAGGCTGGATATGTTAAGTGGAAAGTCTTTTTTTAATGCCAGTTATTGTATTTCAGTAAAGATCTCACTGAGTTGCTGAGTTAGACAAGAAGAAAAGAAATGAAAAAGTTTATTGCAATAAGTCTTCTTAGAAAAGAAAGCAGCTGTTTCTTACTGGTAGCCAGCAAAAAGGCAGCTATAGCTAAAACCAGTCATCTTTGAACCCTCCCACCAGCAGATGAGTAAATAGCTCATGTTGTATCATAAAATGTGAGTGTGGCCAAATGTACGTGCATTAATTTACATTATTCCTGTCCTCTTTAGTTTTGCAGAACTTCAGGAGTGATGCATCTGCAATAATTATGTAATTTCTTTTACAACCCCAAGAGCCTTTTCCTTTTTAGCACAGAAACTGAGTGAAAGCTTCCTGAAGAGTGTGTGTACTACAGATACCTTCTTGCTGTGAGAAACATATAAAGTAATTATGTAAAAATATTAAATATTAAATATTACAAGACCAGACCAAAAAGATACAGTAGTGACTTTTCAGTGAGAGTTATGTGTCAACAGAGGTGGAATGGGTACTATTTTGTTTGTGATGTGAGGCAGTGCTAGAGGTACCTGTGGCTAGGGAGATGAAGGCAGGTCACAGCAAGAGTAGGAGTGATTATGTTCCTGTACACTGTGCTATGCAGCACGGATTATCTCCTGAGCACAGGCAGGGAAGGTCTTGGCACTGTCTGAGAGAGGGCTCATGCTGAAGCAGTGAAATTTAAGCCCACTGAGAAAACAGCTGTGACAGTGTAAGACCAGTTATCCCTTTACACAGCCTCCTTTTTAGCACACACCTTCAAGAGTGTGCTGCATCAGTGGAACTGGCTGTGGTCTCTGCTGTGCAAGAGCAAGCAGCTCAGCTTGTGCAGATGCAGGAGAGGGCTCTGGCCAGGACTCTGTGTCCACACTGTCCACTTTGCTGCTCAAGGCAAGGTCATAATTTCTGATGCAAGTTTTTAACAAAGAGCTACAGACAGTAACATTTTTAAATTGTGCATAAAGACAATGACTTTGAGAAATGTTTGCCTTATTCTTTGACTCCTGTTACGTACAGAAAACCAGGACTTTTCTACCACAGCAATCCTCTTGAAAACCTTTATTATTGTTATTTCCTTCTAAACAAAGTAACTTATAAATTCCTTAATACTTTGTATGGTCAAATGTATTTTTATGGTCAGTAGGTTTATGATCAGTATGGTCAAAGAGGAGTACAATGTTTACAATGTTTGAGGTGAAATTCCAACTGATGTGAACAGGATTTTGCCATTGTCTTGAGGGAGCCTGTAATTCCAACCCTAATACACCATGGTAGGAAGTGATTTTCCACTTCGTAAGTTTTCCAGGCATGCAGAAAATCGCCCTCAACATCCAAGCACTTTCTGGAAATTTTGCACATCAACTTAAACTTTTTGTCTGGTGATCTTGAAGCATTCAAACATTTTGTTCTCAAGCATTTTTATGTCTCTTCTTAACTGTGTAGAGCTTAACACTTGAAACAAGCATTCCTGAATAGCAGGGGTTCCTTGATGCAAAAATGTCAACATGAAACATCTCAGTCTTCCAAGGAAAGATGAAAACATCGACTGAAAAATTCATCCTACTTCCTTCTCCCCTCCTCTCTACCCCTTGCCCCCTCCTAAGCTTTGATTCCAACAAATGGGCATTTTCAGAGGAAAAAAGAATTTCAGTGGAAATTCCTCCAGAGGCTGTACTGCCCTGTAATTCAAACCTTCCTATGATTCTTTCAGGATGTGTTTTACATCTCTTTCTGGTAGACATGTATTAGCCCTTTTGAATGTGCATTCTGCTTTTCATTCTGAGCACATTCCCACTGTTTCAAACTGTTTACAGAAGAGCCAGCCTAAAGCATGGCTGAGGTGTAATAAAAATAATTTCCATTTCAGAAGAGGCTTTCTGATCAACTCCAATCTATATGCAATGAAAATGCAGCTAGGAAAAAAGCATAGCTAACACAAATAATTAAAATGCAAATATTCTACAAATAACAGGTACATTTGGAATGTCATCAAGTTGACAGTTTTTCAGAACAAAGGCAGAAGCATGAATATATATGTGATAAGTGAAATACTTGGCTGGTGTTTAAGAATTATGGATGATAACAGCAGAACTTTCAATAAACCAAAAATAGAGTTCAGGCTTGCCTAGGCTTATAGGTTAATATAAATCCTATTTTTTTGTTTTCCAAGAGAATTTAGGAACATCTTTGGATCAGTAGAAGTGTTCTCAGTAGCACGTGTGCTCAATGTCTGGAAGAGATGGTTTCTGGTGGGTTGGTGGGAATGCTTATGTAAATGGACATCTGCAGTAGTTACAAAGAGTCCTACTCTAACTTCTGTGTGAAGTTTCATGAAGAGTACCTCCAACAATCCTAACTTTATTTGGTTCCTTTTAGAAATACAGAGAACCTGAATTTAAAAGTTTGTCTGGAAATAACATCTCCTCAGCATAGCACAGAAAGCATTAACCTCCTTGTGATGGTCCTTTCCTTTATCGCATCATTTGATATCAGTTATCAAACTGTGTGAGGAAAAGTGCAAGTGGACACTCCTAAAGAGATAAGGATTCCTGAATCTGTACTGTAATTTAAATTAATGAATTGGTACAGATAAAGAAGATTCTGACTTAATCTATGTAAGTGGGTTTCTGCTAACACTGGAAACAACATCTACTACCCATTCTCTCTGGGGAAAAAAAGAAAAAGTTTTCTAACTATGCCAAAAAATTACCTCCCATTTTTTCAGACAAATTCTGAATTTTTTATCAAAAAGAAAACATTTGCACTCAAAACCAATCAGGCAAACTTCAGTTTCTGTTGTTGGGCACTGTGCCTAATCTGAGTCAACAATCACTGCAGCATGGAGACTGTTTGTAGTCATTTGGCATCATGTGTGCAAGAGCCACTTGGACAACCAGATTTAGAAAGGACTAAGGAAGCAGAAAACAGCCAAGCTGCAGTCCTGGTCCTGCTGCAGCAGAATCTCTGCAACTAAGCTTTCTTTATGAAAAGTCAACATTTTCAATAAAAAGGCTACAACTTTTCACACAGAAATAAATAAATAGTTTGGCTGGAAGAGCTGTCTCTTGTTGAAACTGAGAGAAACTTGGTTTCTCTGCAAGATTCTACCTTACACTTAATAGTTGTATCACCCCACATACTCCTACCCAGTCTCTGCCATGGATATGTGGGTTCAAATGGAGCTCTGGTCATCTAATAATAATTGCTGTTCATAGCAGAACTACTGCAAATATTAGATTTGTTCAACCACAGCCATCAGATCAGCTGGCCATTACCTAGGTTTTTCCACTTCCCAACCTCCATGCTCTTTCTCTGTATTTGATATTGCTTTCTCCTCTAAATGTTAAAAGATGCATAAAGCTGTGAGGTAAACCAGGTGTGCAAGGTGTGCATTTTGTGGTGCTGAGCTCACAAGGTTTACACCATTAGATGTTCAAACACACAACATTTAATTAACTATTCAAGAAATTTCCCTCTTTCAATTTGTTATACATGCCTGAGTGAATGTTAATGGGGTCACATAGCTCTTTGAACTGCTGCTGACAGAACAATAAAGAGTTCCTGTGGTTTTCAAGAAACAGCACAGTATAATTTTGCTTGCTTTGCAAGGGCATTTCTTAATGATATCATTATACACTCTAAACTCCTGGTCCACTCTCAGAAACTCACAACACTTCAAATGACATGTTACCTTCTCTTCTCCCTGGGAGAATTGAATCTCAATTATAATTTATAATGTGTTACTTACTCAGTGAATATTCTTTTCCTGTGCCTCTGAGAGGTGCCAGCTCTGGTATTTTAATGAAGCACCCCCGTTTTATAGCCTCTCTCCTTAAAAACTGGAGCAACAGCATTTAAAGGGCTAGACCTCTTATCCAGTTTGCTGAGTAAAGAACGGAATAAATTCCGTTTGAATTGTCTTAAGAGGCAATGAAAATAACTTAGATTTGTCTCTAGTCTAGAGAGAAGTTATGCCTGAACAATATTGCCTGGGAATGTAGAAATAACCTTAACAAATTCCTGCCATCTGTGATAAAATTAATTTAAATATTTGAAATATTTTACTTTTACTGTTTACACAATTTTGAGTTCTGTTTGGTTTTTTTTTATTTATTTGGGGTTTTCTTTTGGTTGATTTGTTTTTTTTTTTTCAAATATATTCTAGGCAAAAAAAAAACCAAAACAAAACAAAACAAAAATAATTGAGTGCTGTGATTAGCTTGAGTAGATTTATTTGGTATCTGCCTCTAAGGATGTCCCAGGTTTGTGAGCAGGAAAAAAAAACAAACAAAATCCCCACAAACCTTTGTAGTACTGCATTCCTTTTCTTTGAAGCTAATGCAGAAAGTACACCTGTAGGATTCCAGATATAGGCTAAAAGAAAAAAACAAAAAGAGGAAATAAATAATCTTGTATGCTTATAGGAGATTTTGAATTAGTCCTCTGTGCTGATTTTCCTAAATTTGAAATTACAATTAATTTCATTACAATTAAATTACAGTACAAATTCTGTAATAATATCAGAACATGATTGTCAGAAATATGCTTTTAACAGCAGAGTGTTTTGTTGCGCTTGCCCGTGATTGGAAATAAGTACCTAACTTCAGTGTGCATCTATACAGTTAGTTGTCAGGCTGCAGTTTTCCCTCAGCAGCAGTGATCTCAGACACTGGGTCTCCTCAGATTGCCCCAGACCAGTCAGGAAGTACCCATGCCACTGACATGAACAGGGGCAACTGATCAAAGATTTCAGTGTAGTGAATCTCCAAGCATGTTACCACTATTATTAGCGTCTCTGTATAACCGCAAGCGAAAATCAATGTCTCCCTTGTTTTATGTGTATTTGGGAGGTTGTATCCAAGCCCAGAGAGCAACTTCATGCCACCACTCCCTAGACCCTCGAGGCTGTGCTTTCAAGGCAAAAACCTCTTTGAATCTGGGCTGGTTGGCATACTAAAAGACGATGTGAAATAAGTCTTGGCAGGAACATATCACTAAAGATGAAATATCTGTTGATTTTTGTGTGTATTATTTCATCCTTTTGAGAAACCTGCCACCTCAGTAGGGAGCAGCCTTGGAAGATGTGACAAAGGTAAACCCTTCTGATTTTCTTTGCTATTCAACTGTTGTAGCATGTGAAGCAAATCTTGCATCCTTTAAATATTTCAAAATACTGTTTGTACATGCTACATGTAGCAAACCAACAACTTTAAATTATCTTTTTGTTTTGATCTGTTTTTCTGCCCTTTCAGTCAAGAGCTGACATTCCCCTAGTATTTCTCCAATTGCTAATGCACAGCAGTGCTTTAAAAGCTGAAGAACTTTTACACTGCCATGATGGTAGAACAGCTAGTGCCATATCTCTCTTTTCTTTTGTCTTCTATCTTTTTATACACACACACACCCCGGCTATCAGAATTATGTGAATGATCTCAGCACCACATGTTACACATTGAAAAGTTTCTATTCAGGAGGTAGTACTGGAAAGACATTTACAATCATTTGCTTTGTTAAATATAACAGAAAACATGCCATTTCACTGTTTCTTTTGTTGCTGTATCTCCCACATTCTTTGCGTTATGCCCTTTCTCATATAATTTCTGACTGAACTTCAAGGTACTGTCTCTTTGGAGATGTTTCTATCTACAGTAAGCAAAGCTCAGATTGTATTTAATACTTTTACTATCTTTAAGAGCTTTATAAGAGTTGTAATGCGTGGAGGGGTAGAAGGGGTGGTCATTTTTTCATACTAGACACATTTCCAGGCCTGGTGTACTACCAGAACACGCTGAGGTGCTATAGGAACACAAACAGAGCTCCACAAAACCCTGTTCATTTCTGCACTGCAGCAAAAAATTAAAATAAAAATGGGGACAAATTAAATAAAACTGGATTTGGCCTTTAAAATACAACTGATTTTTTTTTATATCCTGGGGTTGCAGGCAGAGAAGCAATAAATATATTTGGGCTCGTGAAACAATAGCAATTCCAAGGGGGATGTGACACCCCCAAGAAGTCCAGTTGATGGTGCGTTTAAAAGCTAGATCCAGCAAAAACAAAGCTTTGAATGTGAATTCGTGGCAAAACCCTTCTCTGTTGCCTTGATGTTAATAGCAGGGCAGTAATAACTGAAGTCTGGGAACTATTGCTCTAAAAAACTAAAGGACCATGAGGCTGATACTTTGCTACTGTCATTAGTGACACCCATTACTTATCACTAGCACAAGGACAAGGGGCTAACAAATGAAGCTACCAGGAGCCAGGTTTGGAACAAATAAAAGAAAGCAACACTTCCTGTAGTGCCCTGTAGACCTGCAAGTCCTTGTCTTGAAGGATATGTGGATGCCACATGGTTTCAAGAGACACTGGACAGGTTATTTTGAGAGAAATCCAGTTTGGGTGACTAAGAGGATAGAAATCATATCTGAATCTAAAAGCTGAGAATAACTGAAGGCTGAGACCATGTTGAATGAAGACATGCTTACCTGTCATTCAGGCTTACATATTCCTCCTCTCCCTCAGCAGCTGTATAGGATAGGTGGTCTGGAGGAAGGATACAAGGCCAGGTAGGTCTTTGGCCTGGCTGCATGGCTGCCTACTGCTCCAGAAGCAGCAAATTTTGCATCTGTCCTCAGTGATTCCTTCAAGTACTGCCTAGTTATGGTAACAGTTTTAAAAAATTTGCCCCCAAGAGTCCAAAGACACTAAGCAAAAATAGCCCTAAATTTTCCGCTGGCATACAACCAGTACAATTAGGATAGTGGGCTGCAGTCATGGCTCAGGAACAGTCCTTGGCACTGTAGGACTTGCTTCTCCTCTTGTCAGTGCAACTCAGCGGTGTCAGGATGAGCATTACTGATTTATACTGAAATTCATGAAAACAGATTTGTATTGATCCCTGTGAATATAGAAACGACAGTTTGCTCAGCCAGTGGCTCTATTAGCGATGTCACTGGCAGAACAGCAGATACATTTTTCCTTCAAACACTATTTATCTTTAAATATCTAGCATGAGAGAGGAATTTATAAATACAATCTTCAATGTTTACTAAGTAAGTAAAGATCTGATTTTGTTCAATATGATTAAAATGAGCAACCAACCAACCACCATCTCTCCCTGATCATCCTGAAAAGAGAGAAAAACCACATCCCAGAATGAAATAAAAATGTCTGAGCCAATGTCATGTAAGACAATAGGAAATCATTAGACGTGTACTGCCCACTCTTTCTCCCTTACCCCCCAAACCACAGGTTTCATTTTGAAACAAATCTGTACTTGGAGGCATCGGTAACTATTTCCATTTATTTTCCACTTCAGTGATATGTAAAGCTGCAGTTCTGATATAGCATGCCAAATACCTCCGTTGATTTACATAAAAGGTACACAAGAGGAAGAAATATTTGCCTGAAGGATAAAAATAAACATATTCAAGCAAAAAAAAAGATGCTAGTAAAAATGTAGCGAATTATGAAATTTAGTGGAAAGCTTATTGTATGTCTCCCTGTGCTTATCTAAGCATGACCTCCGCAGTGTTTGGTGGATCAGAAGCACAGAACATTCAGCTGTTCCTATTGATCCATCACCTGCTCCTAACCAGCACTGTTGCCCTCCTGGTGGGCTGACTAAGGTGGGTGAGGGCAGGAGCTGCTGAATTGAAAGTCTGTTTCCCTTCTCGTGATGCTGAAGTGAGCATTGCTGGTGGGAAGAGCAGAGAATCACAGAGCCTCTTTCTCCACCCTCTGAAGGAAACCACCCCTCATGCTGTGCTGGGGCCAGGTGAAGCAGTTTCCTCTGGAAATACCCAAAACCCCCACACTCCTCCTCTCTTTTATCTCCTTAATACCATGATTTATTTTTTTAGTGGAGATATTGCAAACTGAAAATTTAAGACTCTTCCTTTGCATTTGCAGTCTAGGTTTTGAGTCTCTGAGGTACATTCAGTTAATGTCTTCAGGATTTTGTCTGCTGCCAAGAAGGCTAGAACCACTTTCTTTTCATTTTAATTTTAATGAAAACTCAGCTTTAAAGCAATACCACGGGAACAGCAGCTTGGGCTTTAAGGGATCTTTGAAAATCGCAATGTGATTGATTGCCAGTGCTGCTTCTGTGTCTCCACAAAACAGGAGGTTTACATATACTCTCACTCCCTTGCAAGGCTCACTTGTGACCTGGCTGCTGCTGCTGCCCTTACAGAATAGACAGCTGTGTTGAATATGGTTGTGATGGCAGTAGAACGGTTTGGCTGGATGGAGGAGGAGGGATGAATGAAAAGGTACAACCTCTCTGAGCCAAATGACACATAGCATCTGTTGCACTAAGCAAGGTTTGGTGAGCAGCTCCAACACCTCCTTCCTCACCAAGTCCACATCTAAATGTTTTCCATGGAAATGCTGTTTATTTTCAGCTAAAATGATTAATTACAAAAGACCACCTCCCTCTTCCTTTGGATACAGTCAAAAGAATTCTTTGCGGTGTACAAGATGCACAGAGAGACTCTAATTACTTCACACCCCTGTATTCCCATGAAGTGGGGATGAGTGAAGAAAAGCCTCACGTTATTGCTGATTCCAGGTTTTAGCTAGAAACGCACCTCCCTCTACCTCCCCATCTTGTCCATTGCAAAATGGCCACAGTTTGACTTGGAGACCATAAATTCAGAAAATTATTTCAGTGATATTAGAGCCCTTACTGGAGTCGTCAGAAGACCAGTTCTGACCAGGAAACAGGTCTCTACTTAGTGATGTGTGCTATCAACAACTACAGCATCTCCTCTAGGAGTGCAGTAGATCTTCCACTATCTGAGATATGTTAGAGAAGGCTTGATGTTTCTTTTTTCACATTGTGGGATATCCCTAGCTGCATTTACTGGGACAGTTTGCAGCAATCACCTGCTGAAGATTTAGTGGCTTTTGCTAAACCATAGCCCAAACCAGATTTCCAGCTTGCTTCATTCTAGCCTTTAAAGTTCTGCATGGCTGCAAAATGGAGACTCCTATTTGTCCCATTCCCTTGTACCTTGATTTTTGTTCATCTTTTTAACACTGGCTGCAGCGTGAGGCTGGGAAGCAAATTAACATGTACAGTTTACAAGGAAGCACACATGTTCCTGTACTGAAACAACGAGGATTGAATAGGAAAAGGTCTAAATAAGGCACCTAGCAGGGTTTTGTTATTCAGGTTGTCCTTATGCCTCTTCACTCAGGTATTTAATCACAAAAAATGGATGAACAGAGAGTGCTGATCCATAGCTGTATGGATCACAGAGCCTTGCAGGACTTAGTACACTATAAATGAAGGAGAATGAAGTGTTTTTTTCAAAGGTGAAAACAGGTTTAATAAAGTGATTAATTAAACAGCCTCCTACATTCTGATTGCAATGAGAAATCTCAATGGAAAAAGAGTGGTTCAGTGAGAATGAAGCAACTAACACTACTCCCTCCAAGAGGACAGAAGAACCGATAAGCACAATAGAGGCAACACCCCTGGTGCAAGTGTATAGTAAAAAAAAAGTTTGAATTTGGTGGAAAGTGACTGTGTGTCATCAAGGATTGGTAGTGAGTTTTTTTTGTACTATGCTTTGTATTCAACCCATGATGGTTTTAAAGACTGCTGCAAAAGGAGATGAATTTTTGCTGATGCAGCAGTCTGTCAGCAGGCAGCTGGGCTTCAGGGCACTCAGTCAATGGTACTGCAATTATTTACAAAGAAGATCAAGTAGCCTCTAATTCTTTGGATCTTAGTCCCCTTTCACCTCCCCCACCTTCATTTTAAATGCAGGGCTAAAGAGAGGGAAATAAAGGTAAAAATGCTGTCTGGGGTTAATCTCTTTGCCAAAGAGATGTAAAGGAAAGATTTAAAAAAGAGGGAAAAAATTAAATGTGCATTTTCTCTGGTTTTATTTGCCAAATCCTATAAAAACAGAAGTTCCAGAACTAATTGCAGAGTAAAAAGTAAAGAAATAAATGGTTTAAATAGATCTGGTTTTCCTGAAATAGATCTTATTTTTTTTGTTCTTTACATCCTTTTAAAATGCATTGGTGGGAACTGCAGCCTGTATCTAGGTTTTAGAAATCCTTGTGAGATGCAGGAGCTGGGTCTTTCCCTTGGGGAAAGGGAGGATGACGAGGGAGGAGGTATTGTGATGAAGGAAGGTGGGCTCAGCTCCTTGCAGTGGGTGCAGGTGTTGGCAGATTCTTCAAGCAAAGGTGATGGGTCAAGAGATGTAGAGCTGAGCACCCATCACTGCTGGGAGATTAGTGTTTGGGGGTCCTGACCACAGAACAGTGAGAGGTGGCTGCAGAGAGCCTGTGACAGAAGATCAGGGAAGATGGGGAGTTTGGGCAGAAGTATGTTTGGGGCAGGACATTGGAAAAACTGATGAGATTTGGAGTTGGGTGGTGCTCTGGATGGCTTTTGGGGACAGGAGATGGGTGGTCTGTTATGCACTGTGAAGTTTTGGGAAGCTCTGATCTGAGACAGATAAGTGGAATTAGAAATAACCATTTCTAATGGAGTGACAAGAGCTGTGGCTGTTGGAGAAGGGCAAGAGGTCTTCAAGGCTGTTAGACAAAAAAGGATGAAGAAGCTTTAGAGGTTGCGAGGGGATAGCTATGGGGCATCACTTTTAGGCATTCTTGTGGTGATCCTTGTTTGGGATGGGGAGCATACACAAATGTCTATAACACCACCCTATATCCTTCAGCAAAGGAGCCTGCCTTTTTCCATACCACCAGGGCTTGCAAGAAGTCTGCAAGTTCAATTAAGCATTTAGTCAGCTTTAATAATTCATAACACCATACAAGGCCTGTATCTATGCCTTGTTGATAGGCGAGAATTTGGAAACTAGTGTTTTATAAAACAAGGGTGTTAGACCCCTTTCTCACTCTCTGTTAACATGTGAGGCCAGATGGATCTAATCGCTACATCCAAAGGAAAATATCAGTAGTATTTTAAGTAGGTAGCATCCATATGAAAATTCAGGTCTTCTCACTCCCCAAAGCTAGTTCTGGCAAGAGTGCTTAGCACCAGCTGGTCACTTCTGGGAGTCTCTTTCTAGTACCAAAAGCTTAGAGGATTGTATTTTACTGAGTCATCATTTTTAGTACAGTTTGCGTGTATTTGGACATGACAGTTCTTTTTAAGAAATGTCAGGGCTATGATTTTGAGTTAACTAATTGGAGTTGTAGGCAGTGTCAGCTCCAGAGTAAGTTCTGAGAATAACTGTGCGCATGCCTCTTACCATTAAAAAGCCCACAACTTTTGCAAGCCACTTAATGTAGACACCAAGGAATTGGTATTTCTTTATATTTTCCTTTTTGCTTAATGAGATTGAAAGAATTCCCCTTTGAAATCTCAAATCCAGCAGGAATTGCCTATATAGGTGTCCTGGGTTCAGCAGTAGCGGTCATTTTTCTCCTCCTTGGTAGCTGGTGCAGTGCAGTGTTTTGACTTTCAGCTCGGGAACAGAGCTGATAACAATGATGTTTTGGTTTGGCCAAGGACTTTGTGAGCCTCATGCTCTGCCAGGGAGGAGGGGAAGCCAGGAGGAAGCAGAGACAGGACACCTGACCCAAACTGACCAAAGAGGTGTTCCATACCACAGCACGTCATGCCCAGGATGTAACTGGGAGTTAGCCGGAAGGGCTGGGAGACTGCAGGGTTGGAGGAGGTATCGGTCAGAGCTTGGTCGGGCTGGGGGGGGATGGCGAGTTATCAGTCAGCTGGTGGTGAGATGTTGTGTTCTCTTCCCTTGTTATTTCCTTTATCATTGTTATTACTGGTGGTAGCGGTAGTGATTTGTGTTATACCTTAGTTACTAAACTGTTCTTATCTCAACCCATAGGAGTTGCATTCATTTTGATTCTCCTCTCCATCCCTCTGGGGGTAGGGGGAGAGCAAGAAGGGGGGGGTTGGAGTGAGTGAACGAGCCCTCTGCCTGGTTTTAAACCACAACAATATGCTTCTCTATTCTTAAGTTATTAGTTTTCCTCACCTGCTGGTCTGGAGCCTTCTCCAGGTGGTGGCAATATACAGGTTAAAACTTTCATCTGACATATGTTTATTGTAGCTGCAGCTACAGAAACAGTATTCTGGTTCATTGTTTAATCAATACCCTTAGCTCTTTATATACCTTTGAATTTTAGAAATAGAATTGTCAGTACTTTGGTGCAGCTACATTTCTTTAAGTTCATCAGAAGATTTGAAGCCACAAGTGGCTATTTTAATCTAAACTAGTTAATACCCCTTGTGTTACAAACAAATACTGTATTGGACAGAGCTTTGAGCGACATGGTCTAGTGTGAGGCATCCCTGCCCATGGTAGAGGGGGTGGAGCTAAGGCCCACTATGATCTTAAGGTTTTTTCCAACCCTAACCATTCTATGATTCTATGATCTACTGTGCTCCTCCTATCCTTCAACTCAAAGCTCTGAAGTCTCTCTTCATCCCCCTCTTCTTGCCTCCCTCCCTCCCAGCAGTACTCACAGCAGGGGTCTTTCACAGGGAGCTAGAACATGACTTTCTAAGCTACACACATACCCCAGCCTGCAGAAAAGATGGTCACCACATAGGCTTGTGAAGTTTTGATTTGCCTTACAACACTGGAAAGAGGTTATATTTTCTACCTTGTGAATTAATAATATGAGGGGTAAAACTCAAGATCCATTTTATAGTCATGGTCCTGCTGCAGGAACCCTACTGCAAATTTAGTATTAATCTCCCATGCATTTTTAAACCTTCCCACGTGGCTCATGAAATGACACTATAGCAGTAACCTTCCTGACAGCAGTAGCTATTGTTTAGATATTTCTGTTTAGATATTTTTGCAAATATAGGCATGTGTACATATATATGTGTATACATAAGGTGATGGTGGCTAAACGGAGGTCTCTTCCAGCACTGCTGCTTCTTTTTTTCCCAGCTGAGTAAGGTCCTAATTTTGGGACAAAACCTGCAGATCATTTCTATGTATGTACGTTTTGTTTAATAAGAACTGCAAGGTTTTGCCTTCTGAAGAAGCAGCACAGTGGAAATTTTGCGATAGACTTTACAGTACTTACACAAATCTATCTCAGATACAGTTTTGGCACAGCTGACATAATTTTCATTGAATCACAGCTTTACGATTTTATGTATATATTGAAACTAAGAACAATATGCACCCAATTTTCTTCAGGCCATATATAATTCATTCAGTCATTTCCCAGTTGTTTTCATTTAAAAAGTTACAGGTACTCCATTATACTTGATACTTTAGGCAGCCCTTTTCTCCTTTGAAAAGATACCCTATAGGGAAAGAGGCAATATACTTTAATTCATGAGCTATATTTTGTGATAGATGCAGAAATATGAAATAGAAACTTCCTATTTTTTAGTTCTGAAAATCAAGGGCCATTTTCTCCTGGGCCATTTTGTCTTATTTCCACTAGCTTAAAGATTTTGCATCTATTTGAATTTTGCCAACAGCAACATCTGACGCGTGAGTGTACTGCTTACATGAATTCCCAGAACTGACAACAAGGGCAAATCTTTTGCTGACTTAAGAACCAAGAATTTCAGCCTAGTGAGTCATATTGAAATATTTGCTCTTCTCAGAGCTTGTAATCACAATGGATTGGACACAAAAGTGGGAATCCAGAAAACTACTGCTACTGTGGTTTTGAACTGCAGGTACTCATAATTTCATTGAGTGATGCATTTATTACAAGAGGACTATTTCACATCTCTGGAGTTCATGAAGTTCATGCATTTTTTCCTTTGTTTGCTAATACCTGTCTTTCTTTCCAGCTGTAAATGACGCAGCAACTTGCAAATAAGTAAATACTTCTGAAACATTATTATTGTTATTTTAGCTACATTTACAGCTATTCAAAAAGGAGCAGGAAAATAAAGCAAACTCAAAGCAATTCCATAGACAAACTTTTTTATTAATTAAGAGTCCTTTACCCTAACCAGATAAGTGCCCTTTCTGCTACAATGTTTTGTTTCTCACCTCCTTACCTATTGATGTCTTATCAGGGCAGGGTAGAATAGCAGGGGTGGAGATGTGCATGAGAGACCAAAGTAAAAGGGGAGCTGTATGGCTGTAAATAGTTATTTCAGAGATCAGATTTTCCCTTTTCCCTGTCTCTATTGAGTCATCCTATAGGAGGAGCATGTGCCTGTGAATTTATGTGATAGGGCCAGTGTTTTGTCTGAGGGCTGTCTTCCAGGGGAGGCAGGTAGCTCGTTGCTTATGTTCAGCACCACAAACTGGACACAGAGTGAGGTCTGAGAAGGACTGAGAGCATCTTACTGGATCAGAGGTGCTATCAGTTCCAGAGTGGACAACAGAAGGAAAACCATTAGGGAAACCCTGAAGGAAGTTTCTAGCGCACTTCTTAAGCGACATCCACCATGCTCACTGCCTCTCAGCCTTTTCCTTTTTTTGCTGGTGCACTTGCTATGGTATCTACCTCTCCTCAGAGATTGGGAGGACATGATTAAAATTGTAACTCCCGAGAACACCGATGTTCTGCTTTCAGCACCATTTGTTGATATTTCTACCAAATGCTTTGTCATTTCCTAGGCAGATCTCGAGAGAGCTGAGTTCTGCTCATGCAGCCTCTTTTGTGTCCAGTTCTTCTCTTCAGCTGGACAAAATCCCTCATTTTTGCTTGAGGCTCATTAACCTGGGTTAATAAACTCTCATTATCCAAGGTTTCCTCAATAGACTGCTGAACTGATGATGAGCCTTCCAAAACATGGCTACATCAGAGTGAGAGGTTTAACAACATGTAATTAAAATGCCCATTATTCTAGCATGAAGGTGACTAAACTGACACAGAAAATAATGATGTAGAGTGAAAGCAGTCAGTACTTCTCCCATGCTGAGGTCCTCCCATCCCTGTGCAGGGCACAGTTTAAGGGGCTTCAGAAGCTGGGAGGAACAAACAAGTACTTTAAAACTGGAGACTGAGTCAGAGGGGGTGCCTTGTATAGCTTACGTATACTGCAGGAGAAGGGCAGAAGATGTCTGAGAAAATTAATTCAAGAACTAGCAATGGGCTAAGAGAGACGTGAAGGAAGTAATACTGCTTCAGGTGTGATGTGGCACATCCAATCTGCATCAAGTGAACTTACTGGTCATGCATAGTCCAGGCATGCACTCTGTGGTGAGGTGTGGGTATGACTTTGGTACCCTTAGACTTGTTGTGTTGACTCATTTTCTTTCCTTTAACAAGTTAAATTGTTTCTCTAAATATCAAGTATATGGTACTGTCCTGGGCATGTGTCATGCTTTTACTAGTGAGGTTTGAGGAAAACCTTCCTTTTTTAGCTGTCTTTGAGAATGGCAAATTATAAAACACTCAGGAACAAATAATTAATTTAACCAGTACCTCTGTTACCTTTTTCTCAGGATTTTTAGATCCTTGTGTCTTAAGTAAAGACACATGGAAAAATATTATGAATGTATTAAGTTTCCCAGGCAAAATAGTTTTTAAAGTAAAACAGCCATGACAAGAGGGAAAATGAAGATGTTTAGACATGTGTTCATTAAATCAGAAATTGAACTCAACAGGGGATGGTACAGTTTTCAAATTCTAATAACTAGCACAATTAATTTAAAGTCTTATTATAATAGTGATAACAAGGGCAAAATTTCTGCACATGTCTGGGCAACCGATTCTGGTATCAGCAGAGAACTTATAAGATTTTTAGGAGCAAGTTTGCATTCATTTCCAATCAAGGTTATTTGCAAATGGGTCAATGGTCAATTCAACCAAGCAACTCTAAAATAACAATTTAGAAACTTAGACCAATTTAAGAATATCAGTTTATTTCACAATTAGTTTGTCCAGGTAACACAGCAAAGCTGTGCTGCTTCTACACATGGGACTACTGTATGTTAAAATGAAAGTGGGACTTTTCAGCCAGGAACAACTCCAACTTCAGACCAATCTGTGCTATAGCCTTCTCAGATAAGTGAGGGAAACAGGGATAAAAATCTTCTGACAATTTCTTATCTATCTGGCTTCCCAGTTCCCTATGCCCTGATGTCTCCCTCTCCCCTTGTATGACTCAATATGTCCCTGTCATATGAGCATACTGAAGCTGTCTTTATTACATCTCTGAATGAGAAGAGGATGTGGCATTTGGTCACATGAAGCCCACATTTCCAGCCATTAAATAACACAAGGGTGGGTCTTATACTCTTCTAGGGTCTCTATAGAGGTTACATGACATACTCTTCTGATAATTTGGAACATCATAATGGATTCTTCAGTAAGAGCTAATTTCTTAAGATAAATGCAGCATTTGAGTGTTGAGTCTTCCCCAGCCTTGCAGTCTTACCCACATTCCATTATGGTCTCTCTCTGCCTGGGTGTATGGTATAAAGAGAGTTTTATATTTTTATTCAAGTAAGAGGACCTGGCTCCTCTTCATAGCAAATACAGTTTCCAGTGGTGGTTTACAAATGGGCTTGAGGGCCTTTAGCCTGGTTGTGTGAGGAGGGAGGAAATAGTTTGGAAAAGATGTTTATTTCAACCCTCAGCCAAAAGATTTGGGTCAACCACTGACACCTGGCAGCGGCTCTGCCTTCTCAGTCACACCCAGGCTGCATCTTCACATGTTTCCAGATTAGTTTTCAAACTTCAGAAGTGTTTTCTATTCAGTTTCTGTTCACACTCACTTCATATGGGCCAGCTCTTGTTTAACACTTTACTTTACAACACTGAAAACAAAAGGAGGAATAGGATTGCTTTCCAGTTTCAGAGGTGTTCAGTTATGCATGTCTGGTTAGCACCAGCGATTCACAGCCCATGGCACCTCTGTGTTAAATCTCCAGAACAGCACTTATCCTTTGACATACATTCAAGTCATATGCCTTAACTCTGCTAAGGGTTTCTGGTTTCTGGCTGGATTGCAAATATATATCAGCCGTACAGGTGTGAATAATAGCCCCATTACCCACTGAACAACTGGAGACAGAAACTGATTTTCTAAGTCTTTGTCCCAGTATTAAAGTTGGAACACCAATCATTGTGGGTCAAACCGAAACAGAAAACATCCAGTTCATTCAGAAAGGCTTTGTGCAATTTTGAAATGTTTATTTCTTTCTTTTCATATCACACTGAAGTTATATATCAAAACAAAATCAGAGTTCAAAATAAAAGCTGCAAATGCTTCAGTTTGTGCATTTGCTTTATTTTTTCCTTCATTCTTTTTTGGCAAAATGCTTCATCAAATAAATACAGGTAAATTCAGTCAATCTTTTGCTTCTTCAGTGAATAGATTGCTTTCTTCATAATTTTTGGCCTCATGGCCAAATTTCTGATATTGCCAGAAATTGTCCTCCAACAGAAATACTTTTTCTGCTGTGGTCCACCTGTTACTACCTGAAACGAATTGATACCAAATTGTCTTATCTTGCAGTGTTAAAAACTAGATAGAACTGGATGGAAGTGTGGACATCCCTCACCGGGGAGCGCAGGGTTTCAATTTGGTCATGTTGTCAGCAAAATAATTTCTTGTTTACTTACCTAAACAATTAAATGGTCATGTAAGAATGGTTAAGTGTTTATAAAGGGCTTCCTGTGGTTTCCCAGTCTGGAGCTTGTTTACTTCACAGAACAGATGGTGTTCTCAGAGCCAAGGAAGAGGAGTATTTAAGTGCTTCCTGCAGGCCAGGCAAGAGAGAAATCCCTAGGCAGGGGGCTGGCCTACCATGAGGATATTCACATCTTGATTCTAAGGGAAGGCTGTGCATAGGTCTGTATACCCTATGCAAGCAGAGGAGACTATATCTCTTCCCTGCTTTTAGCCACTTTTTTTGTCAGGGTCTTTTACAAGCATTGTGACCTTCCAGCATTCTGGATAGCTGCAGTGAGTTGCTTCCACTAACAGGCTGAATTAGGCTTCATAGATTTTGTGAGTTGTAGTTTTTTTCTTAAAACCAGAAGGCTTTATGGATGAGACATTCTGTTTTACATGGACAGATTTTTTTTAATGACTGCTTGTTTCTGTCTTCACCTGTTTTGGTATTGTCTGGAGGATATGTTGAGTGTTTATTAGTTAGATGCTGTGGAAGTTTTAGAACATAGGCTTTATTGCATTCCCAGGAGTAATAAAGAGCACAGGAATGAGGGATATATTATACCTGCTAGAAGACACTTTATTCCTTGTGACCTCTTCAGAGTCAGTGTTTTACTCTAGCACTCTAAACAGCTAAGTATAACAAATTGCAAGGGATTCTTAAATAGTCATATTTTGGTAAACCAAGATAGCTTTAATACCCTTTTTATCCCTTCTACTCTACACTAGCAACTGCTAAACACTTGGCAATATCAGGAGATCCAGAAATACTGCTGCAGAATGTCACAGAATAGCAAAAGCTTCTGGATGAAGTGCTGTTGTTCTCGCCTTCCTTGCAAATTGTTTTCTTATTATCAGTCATCCCCTTTTATTCAGCCCTTTTCCACCTTAGAAAGCCCGCATGCCTCAGGCTTAGAGATGAAGCTGAAAAGGAAATATCGGCCTAATGAAAAAAGCAAGTGTTTTGGAAAGTCAGGAATTTGTACTTAGAAGTGTTCAACATGAGAGAGTGCTGAGCCAGGTCAGGTTCTCAGGTAGCCCAAGGAGATCTGCTAACACAGGGGTCCTTAGGTCACCATCACACTGCAAAATATGCTCAGCAGGTCTCAGCTCCAAGGATGACTTGCAAAGTTATCTATTGTATAAAGCAATGTAACCAACATGATCAAAAAGATCCTGCTTTTGTTTGTTTGTTCATCTTACAAGTCTTTAAGCCTTGTTGCTTAAGCACTGCATGGGAAAGCAGAGCTCCCACCAGATTCCCTAGTATCTGAAGAGTGCGTGTAAAACCTTCCTGGCTAGCACTGAAATGTTCCTGGAGCACATATGGAGTTATACACAGGATGGGACCTGACCCGAGACATGGAAAGGAAGCAGCTGGAAGGACATTTGCTACAATCTTTGGTATCCTGATTCATGGGCTCAGGAAAAAATAATAGGTGTGACCCCTCCCACAGCATTACTTTCAGCTATTTTTCCCAGTGGAAAATTCTCCTGCAAGACAGTCCCCAAAGAGTATTTCAGTGAAGCAAGTAAGGAGCTATTGACTGTGACAATGCTAAAATATGCTGAAAAGGCAAAACCAGAGAAACAGAAATCATTGTGGTATCCTCTTCTTATAATAAACCCTGACTTCTAGGGACAGCTTTGCATCTGGCAGGCTCCCTCCTGTTTTAGTAAGGAATGTTTTGACAGGAGAAAGCAAAACTTTGCAATCTATTCCCAGGTAGGCAAGTTGGACATCCAAGATACTGATAGTCATCAAAGTTCCCATCACTTTAGTTCATTTTTTGCTTTTTTTACCTATAGATTGGAGAATCATGATTGAATTTTCATTAGAAAAGCGATGTCTTTGGAGACAGAAAGATCTTTCAGAAAAAGAGCAAATTCAGGAAGCTGTTAACTGGAGATAGTGCTCTGGGAACATACCAGATTTTATCCTGTTTTTCTACTCCTTCCTGGCTGTCCATCAGTGACCATTGCCAGAGACAGAATACTGGGCTAGCTGGATCTGACTCAGTAAGGATCTTCCTATGCTTTTAAGAAAGGTTTTTTCAAAAATGGAATTTGAGCAAGGAAGTGTTGAGTTCCTGAATATTTGTCCTGTTGTTAATAATTCAGACGCAAAGAAAAGGCACTCAGAGATCACACTGGTGTCAGCAGCCAGTTATTAACAGAAGCAAGTGAGGTCAAGGGATAGAAGAGAAGGAAGTGATGTTCACGTTCAGTTATGGGATTTGGGGAATTTCCTGCTCCCCATTTCTTGCTTTCACTGATACAAAAATACCAGGTACCAAACCTGAGGGCACCTGGGTCATCAATCAGATGTGGAGGCCCAACTTGAAGTGCTGTCAGAGCAGCATGTCCTCTGAAGAATATCTTCTTTGAAGAGCAAAGGAGGAAATATGAAGGGAGAAAAAGCTGGTAGGCTTAGAGAGGAACCTTAGAGAGGAAGATACCCTGAGGTGTCTTCCAAAACATGGCCTCACATGACACCTCACATGAGACCACTGAGTGCAATGGAGAGGGGTTGAGATTGCTAAGATGGCAAGGCAATGTTCAATGTACAATTTTATTCAATGGAAAGCAAAGCAAAGGGTGAGCAGATTCTCATGCAAATGTCCAAGCTGTCAAGCCACTGTGAGACTCACCTCTCAGGCATGTTTGATGCCCTTTCATGTTGTCTGATGAATATTCCCCCTGGAGACCTCACATTAAGGTGAACTGCCAACTCCCCTTTGTGGGCTTCCACTTATAAACACAGTCCTTCAAGATAACACACAATCAGCATTCAGTATTACTTCCATTTAAACGTCAGATTGTTTCATAATCTCAAACCCATGACAGTGAAGGTAGCTTTTAAAATACACTGCCATGATACTGCAGTTGCTTCCTCAAAGTCTGATACCACAGAGTACGAAAAGAAGCTTCGGGTTCTTTAGGGGTAGGTGTGTGTGAAGCTTTTGCAGACATAGCCAGTGCAATATGTTTAAAACACAAAGTAGTATCTGCTGTCTCTCCACCATTAATACCAGTTGTATTAGGTATTACAAAATAAGTGTGACACAAAGCTGAAACAAAGACTAGTGTGGAAAATTAGAATTCATGGAAAAGTTCCTAATTCTCCTCAGTGGAATCAGACCCTTGAGGCCAGTCATTCAGAACTTGTCGTTGTGACAGACAGTTCTGTAATCTGAAGGCATTGGAGCTGGGACTGTACTTTGGAGCTACATTTTCTACTGACATTAAAATCTGCCGTAAAGCCAAGACACTCATCGGACAGAAAAAAACCACCATACAGCAAATTTCACTGCTTCAGACACTCACAAGTGTTATATTCAGAGTTTCTTCTAAATAGAGAAAGCATTGTCCATACTTTTATACATAGAATGCACAAGTGATAGGTTTTAACCTTGTCTTTAATTATGTGGCTTCTAAAAAAGCTTAAACACATGAAAAGGTATTTTCTAAACAACTTAGAGACCAAACATATGATTGAAAGGGTATATATTAATAAGACTTTACATGTTACCATGTTTTAACTGGGGAGGTAAAAAATGGCAGTGTACCTGTTGTTAACCCAACACAATCCAGCGGGGATTAATTTAAGAAACTCAAACCTCATGAGCATACGCTTGGAGGAGTACCCAAAATGGGCAGATAGTAGTATCCGGCTCTCATCTTGTATTTTTTTGCAGCTGTGGACCAGAAATACTCTTTGATGTGTCCAGGTGAATATGTCAGGTTTACTTAAGACATCCTGGAAGGTTTTATTTGTGATGAATGCTACAGGGACTCTGACAAGGCCCAGTTCCCAAAAGGATGGCAACCAGCAGCTTGAAGGACATTATTAGCAGTTACAGAACAATAACCTCTCTTGCTTTTTCAGAACTACACCCCTGTTCTCATGTATTGAGTTTCAGTCCCCAGTAAATTTTCCTGTGTCTCAGCAGAGGCAAGGCTCTTCATTTAGCTTCTATGTCTTTAGAATTACTCAGAATTGCTGTGTGCAGGCAGTTACTGTTTTCTTCAGCTTCCAGCTGGCATTGTTAGTTTCATGTTTTGCTAGGACAGCCAGATACTTCTGTGGTATGTACTATTTATTTAGAATACTTTATAAGCAGCTTTTGACCTATGGCTCTAAAAATACATTAGAAGTCAATTGAAATGAAAGAGAAACTGCTTATTGTCCAGGATTTTGCTTCAACAGACTTGTCTGAGCCAGGAGAGGACTATGGATGATGGGAAGAGTGAAGGAATTGCAACAAGTGGGAAAAAAAAAAAAAAGCACAAAAAGGCAGATCGAGAACATTAGCATCAGGTCATGGTTTGCAGTCCTAATCTGAAATTTCTGACAAGCCTTGCAACACAACAGAAAAAAATATTCCTTGTCCACTATACAGGGACTTTCTTGGAGGAGTAGAAAAAGGCAGCAGAAAGCAGAGCAGTGAAACATTAGTGTCCCACTAACCTGCACCTCTGCCTTCAGTTCATCCACATCACACTGGCAGCTCAGAGACCAAGAGGTCAGAAGAGGCCAAGGGGGAAGGTCAGAGAGAAACTGTAGGATTGTAACATGCACATCTATTCATTCATGAGCATAGGACAAGTCCAGCCACACAGCTGGAGCTGAGCCTGTGTTTTTAGCCCACATGAGTCCATAACCTATGATTTGTCCTTCAGAGGAGTCAGACCTGCCGCAGGGAGCTGAGCCCTGGTATAAGCACCAGGGTTGTGCATACCCCTGTTACTGGTATTAAACATGGCTGATACTCTTACAGCAAAGACTGTATGAGTACTTTAAACTGCCTTGTATTGTATCTGATTCCAGAATACTGTAATTGCAGTTGTGCTTTATTGTTCCTGCTATTGCTGGTAGCTTTAAATTTTTGTAGGATGCTTGATTATTTGTCTTGCATGTCTTTTTTCTTTTTTTTGTTCTTTTTATAAGAATGGACAGGTTAAACTATACAAATTTCATCAAAATGTTTTTAAAGAATGGAGAAACAGGATTAAAAATGAAACCTTGTTTGCTAAAATAAAAGAAATCCTGCAGAGCTGTGATGTGACTGGATGACTAAACCAGCTACCTTCTCCTGAAGTGTGCTCTTTCCATGAGCAGATGGTTTCCTATTATAACCAGGGAATCTGAAGCCATAAAAATTATCCAGTTGTGACAATGCCATTGGGGAGAACACATTTCCTACCTTCTTCTTCCTCCTTCTTTTCGTCTCTTCCTTACTCCTGCTTCCTATCAATCTGGTCTCTATAAACAGAGTGGGAGACCTTATACTATACCCTGAAAGGGAAAAGAGACTGCTTCTGCTACTTTTAAAGGATATGCAAAGAAAGTGGTGTTTCACATCTCCACTCCAAGTTGTGAGCATAGCAACAGTGTGGGTAATAAACTGGTCAGAGCTAGACTGATGGAAGAAGGGAAGGGATCAATAATCATTTATTACCAGGTGGCTATTTTAAGGTCCTCCTGCAAGTTCTTCATTTTCCCACAACTTCTATTTCTAGGCACCCTATCACTGATTTTTAATGCAATTCAGAATCTCAAAGACCATCAGTTATCAGGGCTCGATTAACTCCTGAGGTACGCCGAACTGCGGCATGGAGCCTTGGATCTCAGCTGTAATATCCATGCTGCCATTTCTGCCATTGCCAGGCCCCTCAGTTCCTGCTTTCACATGTCTGGGGCTCAGCTGCCTAAGCTGAGAAAGCCCACTCCACCTTTGCTTGTGTCCATCTGGTGCAGCAGTGTCTCTTGCATTTGGGATGAGTCCACTGCACATTGGTATGACTGCTTCCCACCTTCATTACTCCTAACATCATTTCACAAGCCACACTGGACTTGCTGCTTTGCTTTATCTGTCTCAAAACACTTCTGAGGCCAAAGCGACTCTGACAGCTGGCTGACAAGCACAGGCGTCTTGTCTTCAGAGTTCATGTGACCGCCAGTGCATCACTGGTGCCACAATGTTAAATACAGACCTGGCTGTGACCTACCCTTCCTGCATGTATCTTTTCAGTATCCTTCTCCAGTTCCTAATGCAGGCAGCTTGATTAGGTGCAAATTTCCTTATATCTCCCCAGTTTGAGGGGTTTGCTGGGGGAGGCTTTCCCACAAGGTTCTCTGGAATATTCTGTACACTTCGCATCCAAATTTGTTTAGTTTATATCAGAATTTGTTGTGCTGAGTTTTGTGAAGCCTCCAGACAGGATTTTTTTATACTTTCCCCCTATCTCTAGCATAACTTATGCATAATAACATAATTTATGCATAACTTAGTACTGTCTACACTGTCAAATATGCTGGATTTCCAAGCACAAATTTTCTGGCTTCAAGCACAACCCAATGGCATTCTGAGAAAATGGTTTCCTAAAGAGATAATGATCATGCACAAATGGATGTCCCAGTTTCATAAAGGTCACCTCCCAGAGTGTTACTGTCCTTTCAGTTTCTCATTACAGACATTGCAATAGATGCCATTTTTTTAGGTCATTCATATGCAAATTTAATATTTCAATGTTTTTGCTTGATTTTTTAACTCATCTGTAAGAGCACTACTTTCACTTGTTCTTCTATTTTTCTCCCTAGAGCAAAACGTCCTCTTATTGTAGCTTAGATTATGGAAGAGGAACTTTCCTGGGTAGATGACACATGTACTGTCTTGAACCTTTTGTCTCTATTCCACTCCAACACTCTGTTGAGGATTCCTCTATTTTCTAAAAGCATCTTTAGTATCCTCTTGGGTTGCTGTCAACAATTGTCTGAACACTGAATGAATTGACTCTCTTAAATCCAGAAGCTGATATCTTTTATCTCAATAATATGCACCTTTTTTCCTTCTGGTACTGTTATAAATTTTAACCCTTCCATATTTTTTGTTATCACTTTCGTTAACACTTACTGGCATCAACCTATAATGGAATAAATTTTTCCTCTATAATACGAGAGTTTTATTGACTCCTACCATCAGTGATTTGCCTATTGATATTGCTGTCCCTGATGCACCTAAACATCATGGAAAATCAGTTTGTGTTCTATGGGCCTTCAGGTAGACAGTCCACTCAGCTGTTACTGTGCTGTTTTGCATGACTACTGTGAAGAAGTCTGCTTCTTTCCTTTACAGATCTCTACTGATGCTTGTAAAAGCTTGTTCAGTGTTGTGATCCTTTTACAAATGACAGGTATTATCTTGTGTGACTTGTTTGTCCACTATGGATTTCTTAGAGTCTTGCACTCTGTGGACTCCCACACTGACAGTGTTATGCTTTCCTGCCTCAGTCCCAGTCAAAGAAACACTGTGAGTTTATTTCCCTGTCCACAACATCAGAACATCTAACCTCCTCAAACTTCTCGCAAGTCCTTCATTGCTTTAGAAATGATATTTCTTTGCTGTAAGTTGATTCTGGGTATTTCAGTAGACACTTCCTTGAATTATTATTCTCAGAATCTAACTGTGATCTTATCACAAACTGAATTTGATTTCAAAAACTGAAAAAAATTTTTACTTTTGATCAATCATAAACATGCTTTTATTCTTGCAATCTTGTTTGTAATGTCGGTTTGAAAACATCTGACATGTTTCACTTTAGCTTGAGAGGGGTGCTCAAATTGCTGTGATGATCATTGATAATTAGCCTCCTCTGCCTAAGTTAATGGGAAAGTATTT
The DNA here is from genome assembly GCF_034315485.1 of Pezoporus occidentalis. Lineage (NCBI taxonomy): Eukaryota > Metazoa > Chordata > Aves > Psittaciformes > Psittacidae > Pezoporus > Pezoporus occidentalis. The sequence goes on along the minus strand of NW_026915724.1, from coordinate 6,777,505 downwards.
TTAACAATCAAGGTGCTTCAGAACTTCTCTGTCAGAAATTAAGTTACCTTTCCAGTGACGCTTCTGGCTTGTGGATACAGACTGAAGTACTAGGAAAATTATTCTATTTATGTTCTGTAGTCTGAAAGAATTTTTGGTGCTGGAAAGGCATTTAACATCTCTATTTTTCTATTCAGAATATTTTCTTGGTGTTTATTCTTGGGAAAATTAGTTGTTCAAAAACCACCTCGAGTGAAGAATTCACTGTGTTCAGTCATGAATTTCACACGGAGCAGGCTTTCATAACCTGAACCCCTTCACAGCTCAGGTAGTTCAAACAGCAGGGCCTATTTAACAGAGCAGTCTCTCCCAGGTTGCGCAACACAGTATGCCTAAGGTTTGTTTTAACCTCAATATTGAAACAATATCGAGCCTGGTTTAGAGAATTATGGAGAAAAAAGCAAGAAAGTTTGCTAAAAGTTATGGGAGAGGGTGGTGCCAATAAGCAGTGAACTGATTTTCCCAGACAAACCCCTATAGAAGAGGGGAAACAAGGTATTAGTGCAACCTCTGCATTAAAAGTGTGTTGTCAGTGGCCTTGTCTTGAATTTTTGTGCAAAGATGTACTGTACATGCACACTACTGCATATACATGACAAAGTTGTATCAGTGCCAAAAGAAAAGGAGAAAAAGAATCCCAGGTCAAGCGTCTGTAAAACATGCAGCAGTATTACTAACTTGCCACTAACATGTGCAGACAAATGTTATCTTTGGTTGCAGTCTCCAAATGTTTTCCAAATTGCTGGATTTCCAGCAGAAACTTTTTATTTCCTGCCATAAATAACCTAACTCTACTGTCCACCAGTGGACAGCATAAATGAATACCGTTTCCTAAGCTCTGACACCTTTTTGTACTAGTTATAGATTTCAATAACAGAGAAGCTTTAATTAAATTGATGGACATAAATGAGATTAATAAGCATTGGGGGATGTGCGTAATACTGTAGCAGTTAATAGGCAATGCAGCTTTCCTGATGACTTTTGTTCACCCAGCATATTCCTGATAACAAGGAAATCCTTCATTCTTGGAACAGTTGAATGCAGGGAGTTAGTGATATAGATTTTCTTCTGGTCTGAACAAATTATTTTATTTTGTTTATTGCTGTGATTTATGCTCATAATACGAGTTTTGTGACAAAGCATATCATAAAAAAGACTTACCCTCCTGCTCATTAGTCTGTAATAAATTCTGAGGCATATTTTAAAGATGATAAAAGCTGTAGCTTTAAATGCAAACTGCAACTTGAAGCCCTGGAGTAACCAGACATCAGTCAGCAGTAAGTGTGGAACATGACTAAGTAAATTACAGGGCAGTAACAGCCTGAGAAGTCCAGATGCACACGCAGAAAATGCAGTAGAATCCAGGGATAATTAAGGTTGGAAGGCTATCTCTGAAAGTCATCTGATCCCATTCATGGCTTAAAGCAGGGCAAACTTTGGAGTTAGATCCAGGTTTGAGTTTAGATTAGGTCACTCAAGGTCTACTCCAACTGAGATATGAACATCTCCACAGATGGGGTTTCCCAGCAACTTGTCTCTCCAGCCAGTTATGATCTGTCCCTCTAAACAGGGACTCTCTGTCTTAACCTCCAGCATATCATCTGTACTCCACAGCCTGGTACCATCAGCAAAGCTTTTGAGGGTTAGTTAATCCCTAGCGTCACCCAGGTTACTTATAAAGACATTAAACTGTACTGGCTCCAGTATCAACCCTAGAGAAAATATTTAAGTCAATGACCACGAGGGAGACTTTGTACCTCTTATCTCAACACTTGAATCCTGGCATCCTCATCAATTTTTCACCCACACTGTATTCCACCTCTCCAAACAAAATCTCTCCAGTTCAATAGCGGGAGAGCCAATATCAGCCAATGTGCCTAAAGCCTTGTTAAAATCAAAGTTAATGACCCCCACTGATTTGCAAATGCCCTGGTAGTGAAGCAGGGAACAGCAATAAACTGCTTAGATTTTAAAGAGGAGGATATGCTGCTGCATGCCTTCAGGTGAAAACAGTTCTCTATGGGAAGCCTTCAAAGAGAAGGTACAGACTGACTGCATCTACCTAGGGAATTTAATGACCTCCAGGGATACGATACCATATACTCCAAGCCTCGGGGTTGAAAAACCCTAATTCATTTAGGACTCTGTGTAGCAGTACTTAAAGTGTGACTTTAATCCAATACAAGAAGAAAGAGAAAGAGGGAAATTTGTATGCCTTTTTAACCTGAGGTGGGTGAGATAGAGGGTCACACCTTCCTGCTAGCTGTAGTTTCAGCAAGTTCAGTGAAGTCTTTATCATTTCTGCTCTTGGCCTTAGGAAAAAAATCAGAACAAATTTTTAAGAGTAGAAGAGGAGAATGGAGGAATCATTAGCTTGTAGATTGATGCTGTGCTGCCTGAAAACACAATTAAGAATAACCTTTCTGAGCAGGCAGCATAAGCACTAGCTGGGCAGTATTCTTAACTGGTAACCCTCAGACTCCTCTTGTTCAGGGACTGTAGTGGGAGCAGGTGATAACATAGAAGAGGTCAAAGGACTGAAACATTGCCCTGGAATTATCCCCATAGTCTGGTATCAGTGTTTGGCTGATGATAAGGAAAAGGCTGGGAAGCTACACTGATTAGTTCCCTGCTTTCCTTGCGCCTACACAGACAGCAGAAATATTTTTTCTACCACTACCTGTTAAAGTTGTTCTGAAATCAGATTTAAATTTACAGTAAAGCAAGGTAGTGAGGAATGAGAAGTGTGAACTGAAGGGAAGTTGTGTCATAGAAGTGAGAGAGCTGTTGCAGAGTATAAGCATGTATTTTGTGCAGCAATAAGGGAAGTTGTGTCATAGAAGTGAGAGAGCTGTTGCAGAGTATAAGCATGTATTTTGTGCAGCAATGAGTACAAAGTTTATGCAGCATTTAACTCTGCCAGACTGATAAAAGCCCTGATTCTGAGTGATTATGTGATGAGCAGCACTGGCTGTCACCCAGCATTGTTTTAGGTGGTGAATACAGAACAAAAAGAACATTAAAATGGCAAAGTCATGCACTTAGAAAAGGAGAAATCCCAGAATCAAATTACAGCTTTGGGGAGCCCTGCCTCTACCGTATCTCTAGGAGCAGCCACTGCAGGGAAAATTCTGCCTCCCATCTGTGGGTCAGGGCTGCAGATGCTCTGGTGGGAGAATATAGAATCATAGAATAGTTAGGATTGGAAAGGACCTTAAGGTCATCAAGTTCCAGCCCCCTACCATGGTGAGGGACACCTCACACTAAACCACTTCACCCAAGACTCCATCCAACCTGGCCTTGAGCACTGCCAGGGATGGAGTATTTACCACTTCTTTGGGCAACCTGTTCCAGTGCCTCACCATCCTCACAGTAACAAGCTTCTTCCTTATAGCTAGCCAAAACACAGCTAGTGATCTCTAAGAATTTTGGCTGATCATAGGTTTTAATGCAAGAGGGCATCACTATGACTATCCATTTTATGAAGCATCTCAACCTCCAAACTTCCCTGAATGAGTTCTGGCATACGTGCACATGGAGCTGCAAATTCACACTGTGCCAGTAAAACCATGTGCACTAGGAAAACTTTATGTGAAAGGTTGGGTCCATGTGCCACCGTCTCCAAGCTTTAAATCTCCAGCCTCCAGTAATCATAGAAATATTTTGAAGTGCAGAAAACAATACTTTTTGCTCCCACACCCATTCAGAAACACTCAAATCATGTCCTTACCGCCACCCTGCAGCCCCCAGAAGTGTCGCCATGGAAATATGTCTAGCTCCCTGTTGAAACTTTTGGGCCCAAACTGTAAACCTTTGGCAAAATTATAACAAATTGCAAATGGAGCATCAGAAATGTCATGAAACTTAAAATGCTTCTGTCACTGTAAAAACAGCTTTCCTAAAGATATATTTTCTACAATGTATCTTTATATCTTTCCACATGTATCTTTAGCATTACTCATAATTTTATTTGTTCTCAAAACTTATTTCAAGGACATTCCATTATGGTCAGGTTTATCATTACCAAGGTACTCTTTCATTGCTAAAAAAAATGAAAATAGGGAAAGAGATCACAAAAGGGCAGACACAAAGAGATTATATTCTATTGTAGACCTGACATTTCGGTTTGCTCCTGCCAAATCAGCCTTGTGACTATGTGGGACAAATACATTAAACAATTTTCCCTTCAGCATGGAGGGATAAGAAAGTTAAGCAGTCTTGCTGAGATTGTAACAAGGACAGAGACAGAATCACGTGACTAATAAAAGGTATTTTTTTTCCCCAGGCTTCTATTCTTTTGAAGAATAAGAGGTTGCTCATAAAGCAAAGGTGTTGCTGCTGTCAGGTGTTTATCTAATACATCCTGAGTTGCCTCGTATTGAATCCCCCAGACTTGGGTTTCCACCATTGCACAGTCAGCAGCATTTTGGCTCTTTAAAACAAAGTAGGTCACAGGGTTTCCTCACCCACTTTCACATACACAATGTGAATATCTTTACCATGGGGACATATAAGAGAGCACATTTGTGTTTTACAAGAGCTAGGTGAAGGGCATCCTTCCATTTTAAAATGAGGATTCAATCCCAAACAGATTAGGGGAAAAACTTGAATTCTTAGCGAAATAAGATGGGAACATAGCTTCTGCTTAGCAGATAGCATTGCAAAAATGGGTGTGAGAAGCCTATGATACCCTCAAGGAGATGTATGGAAAAGTCAACACACAGGATTTTCTTAACGTCTTGCTAAATGAAGAGAAATTTACAGGAAAAGGAATAATCTCTGCCAAATAGCTTATTTCAGTCAGTCAACTAATGCCAATAAAAAAATTGCTTGATCATTTTTTCTCATCCTCATCACAATAACAGTTTATAATCTCTTTTACATGCTGCTCTGCATGTGAATGCACATACAAAAGCTTTAAGATGATTGCATGCTTTGTTCAAGCCAAGCTACAGCAGACTTGTGTTCAGCGCCAGATAGGTTGCCTAGCACTATAAATAACAAAATCTCTTTTTCTCCATCATCAGCTTTCAATCACAACGCAAGTGTAATAAGACTGTATGGTTTCTGTGTGACACCTTGGCACTTTCATAGCCAAGATGAAACGCTTTTCTGCAAAGTCAATAAGTCTCCCAAGAAGAAAGGCAAGTGCCACAAGACCTTTTTTTAATTGCTTTTCTTTGGCTGACTTTAACTAATGCTGTGGGCATTTGTCCTCACCATGGCAGTTTGGCCTTTATTGCCCCTTCACTCAGACACAGGGCTATTTTGGCAGAGAGCAGATACACAGATACAGCAAGTGGTGATGTGAAGAAAATATAGAATAAATGTCTTATATACATGATGTATGCATAACAGTGCATACCAAAAAAGGCAGTCTTTGCACAGGGTTTTTTGTTGAAAATCCCAGTATCTAACAGGAAATAAAGTGCTGTACTTCTTCCTCTTCAGGACTGGCATTTTGCATGCACTTGAGTGTCTCCTTTCAATAGCCTTTTAAATCCTAGTGGGTTTGCCTCAGTGTGATTTTCTTCTCTCTCCGATAGGAGATAGGAGATATTCTTCAGTCCCTGTGCTTTCCACCACAGTGTCCAACAGATCTATTACTCATCAGGATGGGTGCAAGGCCTGTCTATGGAAATAGAAATAACCAGGGAGAGGTTTAAGTCAGGTCAGCTAAGGAATATCAGATTTTGGCTACAGTGGTTAATAACCCTAATTAATTTTGTTTAGAGTTTAGCTTTGAAAAAAACTTAAAAAAATCTTTAAGTTGCTCTTTGTCAAAAAGTGCATATTAAAAAATTCAACATTTTGGGGGTCAAGTTTTCCGTGCCAATCTTTTTAACCCCAGCGTGCCTGGGTGGATTCTTTTTCAGGTGCAAGGGAATCAGGGTGGTCTTTCCTTAAAGCTGTCTTAATTTTACTTCCATTTCTGGACATGTTCACTCTGCTGGTGATCACTTTGCGTTAAAATCTGACTACAAAAATACGCTACTTCTTTATCACACCTCCAAAACTGAGAGTAACTCACACCACACAACCCACCAATGGCTCAAGCAGAGACAAACAGCCTTGCTTTAACTTTTGGTGGTAGGGAAAGGATTAGAGAGAGGTCACTTCTGGATTCCTGACATTTGCATGGAGACTTTCTTCTCACAATGATTTTGAATGAGCAACCAAAGCTTGTAGGTCACAGCCAGCCAAGGGAGAGTGAAGCACCACAGCTGACCTGTGGTCACACACTTCAGGCAGCAGCACCTGTGCTCATCCAGCAAGCTTCCAAGCCAAGCTTGCACTATGCCCATCACATTTTGCATTTCTAATTAAATCCTAAACTGCTTTCAGCTTTGGTGATCTTCCTGCTTCTTTTTCTTCCCCCACAACTAATTTCAAACATTCATGTTCAGTGAGATACAGGAATAGAAGCGACTTAGCTTGCAGTCACCCTCACTTTAGGAAGCTGGATATAAATGTGTTACTCAGCTATGGTTTACACCAAAATCAGGACACTAGAGACAATTTAGCCCACTTTGCTAGAGCTGGCTGCAAAGATCATAGCAAGTTCCTAAACTAACTGTGAAAATTAGCCTTCAGCTAATTCATGTTCCTTCCCATGGTGCTCCTTGTTCCTTGTGACTCAATCTGCCCCTCCTTAGTTTAGCATTTGACTCACTCTTCCTGCTCCAGCAGAAGCCTGATCTGTCCTTGCCTAATCTGACCTAATCTAGAGCAAACTGTGGCACCCCAGGCACACACATGTGTGGGTTACTTCCAAATCAGTGTATCAGTGCTCTTATTATTATTATTACTTTTTAATCATATCTTGAGTTTTTCTCTTCTCTGCATACATCCTCAAGCAAGCCCCTGAATGAGCCTGCTGTTTCTCCATCAATATAATTTATTAACCTTTTCCTTTGGAGGGAACCTCAGTCTGTATTTTAAGTGTGAGAAATACTTTGAAATCAATAGGGGCACATTCCAAACAAAAAAGCAGCGTCACGGTATGGTGTGTATCCAACAGAGTCACTCCTTATGGGAAATTTTCTGTTCCTCCATTATTCCAAGCTGGTTTGGCAAAGGGTTTCTTGTAAAATGGTAGTGAAGAAATCCCCCTTTTGCCCAAAGGTTATAAATTACTTTGTTAGACCAGATGATATGACAGCATGATTCTATCAGGACAAATCAAAGTTTACTGAGCAAATCTGTGTTCTATAACCTGATTTATTGGTGCCATCTGCCAACACCCATGAGCAGATTCTCTGTAGGACCTTATAATGTGCAGTAATGACTGGGAGGAACCCACTGTAAATGGCTGAATTTTAAAAGTTATCAAATGTAGCAGGAGAGATAACAAACATAATGAAAAATGTCTAGGAGAATGCATCCCAGTGTTCATTTTACAGTTCCACTTCCCCTGACAGCAGTACTTCGGAGTGTACTCATCTACATATGTGGGTATGTGGTGCAAAAATAAACCAAGCACTCATACTTTCCTATGATTTTGCTCCAATCCTTTGCTACTGTATGATTCAAAGAAAAGAGAGCATTTTGGTGTGAGCAGTTACAATCACAGCTTACCCAAATGAATGAACTCTTCCCGACTGCAAAAAATCATTTTTAAGGTTGTATTTGAGCAGGTCAGGACTGCCATATTGCTAGCACTAATGTCTTTTTTTTTTTAATGGTTTTCCACTACTCTGCAGTTATTTCCAAGCCCTGTGTACTCTGAGGGCATGCCAAGGTAGAAGCAAACGAGTTTGCAATTATTGCCACCGGCAACATTAATTTTGCATATCCATCTTTACAAAAACACGGGGGAGCAGAAAGAGAACAGAAAGATGAGCAACTCGCCCGAATGGAGGTTTGAAACGTGCCTGTGCTCAGAGCAGGGACCAGAGCAGGTAAGCAGGAGCAGCCCTGACTCCCGCAGCCCCACGGACTCCTCGGAGAGATGTGGGAGCATCCCAGTCCCACAGTCCCCACGGTTCCCAGGCCTCCTGCTGCCTCCCACCTCCTCCTGCCTGTGGGATTTCCAGAACTAAGCATTCATCTCTTAGGAGCTGCATTAAAATTAGAAGCTGAAGCTGTAGCGATAGGGGAGACACTTTACCTTCTCTGCTATCACACACTGTAGGACAGCCTGCTCTGTCCACATCAAGGGCATTATTTGGTATTCCCATTCTCAGGAATGTGTTTTTGATAGGCACAACCTATCTAAAATCTGACAAAGTTGTAAAATCTGGGGAAAACAACTTTCAGTTACTGCCACTCTTCATTTATGGTGCCAATCCATTAAAATTACACACTCACGTAAACTCCCTGTGGAAAAACTATCACTGAACTATTAATAAAATCTTCCTGAACTATTAATACAATCTGTGGGAGCTTTAAGCCACCACAGGGCTGATTATGTAAGTGCACAGGCACAAAGATGCTGTTTTTATCCTCAGTTTAAATGACCTTTCATTTTCATTAGTTTTGTTTCTGAATGAAGTCTTCCTGAATCTAAGGGAAATTATTTTTTCTCAAAGGGAACTATGCTTTGATTTGCAGTAAACTGGCAAGTAGGGTTGAGCTGAAAATGCATTTGATTGGCAAGATGTGTGTTTGCTCTTTTGATTTGTGACAGGATTTTTAAATCTGTGGCACAAAACCTAGAAATATGCTATAATTTAGTTTTTGCTCCTAGGTCATTGGCCTATGAGGCAAATTTATGCAGTTCAGAAAGACGACTGACCATGATCATCAGGTTGGATTTATTCCTAATTTTGGTATTCCGCAGGTAGCTTTGCTTTTCTCACACATCTCAGTGTGAGGAGATGTTGGAAGATCATCTTGATTTTTACTTTTCAGGCAGTTCAGAACAACACCACTGTAAAAGGTTTCTGATGTTTACTCATGACAAAAGAAATAGATGTTATGAAGGCAAGAACAGGAAGAAATAATGAAAAATGGGTGTCTCTCATTCACCTCCTAAGCTATTGCTCCTGAGCTGTTTAACAGGACATTATGTATTGGGAGGCTTCAGTCCCAGACTCAGTTCAGAAATTCCCTTGCGCAGGATGTCTGAGCAGAGAAGGGAAACTATGATCTCTGTAACATTTTGCTTGGATCTGCAAGCTTGAGGGTTCTCCAATCTGAAATAAAATATGTATTGAGGCTTGTACTGGATTTAGGGATGCCTGTGACAGCTCCACTGTGGCACTCAAGTGTTGATTTCTTTGAGCATAGGAAGGGAATAACTGAAAACAGTAAAGAAACAAATATATAAAGTCAAAAAAAAAATCAGGCAAAAGAATAGTCCCATCTATGGCACAAGTTACATTAAATCAACAGGAACAACTAAAACTCTGTGTTTGGACAATTTTCAATATCTATGTTAGCCTACACTGCTTTGGGAAGGTGCCAGTGCAGCATAGTTAGATATAGTCCTTGGTTTAGTTCACTTTAGGTCCCAGCGAAGAAGAACTGATCTGATACTGGCATGATCTAGCTGCCCAAGAAGGTATTTGGAGTCCTTTCACTGTTTCTTCTCTTCTACTGCTGAGTAGAAGTTGGCTAGATTAGCACTGGGTTGGATGTATTTCTTCAGGCTGCCATTTCACCTCTGAGCAACATCAAATCATAGAATCAACTAGGTGGAAAAAGACCTTTAAGATCATCAAGCCCGACCATTACCATGCTAGTATGCCCAGCCTGTTTTTCAGAGAAAATGACAGTAGTGCCCACAAATAATTAAAGCAATTCCTTCGTGCTATATTTTATATATGCCATTGGAATAAAATGTAAATATATCCTCAGGATTGGGTATTTTTAACAAGGAATCAGGTTAAGGGAAGGCTCCATGATCCCAGGGTCCTTTTCACAGTAGGCTCCAAAAAATGCACCTCATTATAAAATACACCTTCCCAAGGAATCACAAGACATGAAAAATCAAAAGAGAATTCCTAAAAGCAAAAGCTCTCCAGCAGAAAATCAATTTCAGCTACTTTCACCTTGCCCCAGGGAAAGCAGCAAAGACACTAAGTGGGGAGTGGGAAATGTCTCATACATCTTCCTGGAACTGCACAAGGCAGACCTCCAGACGGGAGCTTTTCTTTCCAAGACAGCTCTGCTCTAATTAGGGACTTGTGCAAAATTGGTATGTTGCAGTTCCAAACAGTGTCTGGATGATTCCCAGATCAAATTTCTTTGGTTTAAAAAAAAAAAAAAAAAAAAGAGGAAAAATTGTCTTTGTCCTTGTTCTAATTGACAGCCTTACAGATGCAGGTGGACTGAGGGATGAAGGTCAAATTGAGTTTATTGTGCCTAATAGGGCAGGGAACAAAAATCAGCAGAAAGCTGCACACACAAAAAAAAACCTGTTATTTGGTGGTTGTTTTTTTTTCCCCTGGCCATCATGTTCCCTTTCAAGGGTATTTGTGCGCTTTCGGGGGTACCTTCAGAATGAAAAGAAAGTAATTGCCTTTAAATAGAATGTTTATATGAGGGACTTCCATGTAACAATTAATCTACTGATGTACCAGACGGAATCTAGTTTATGGACTAAACAATCTATGTTGGGTGGACATAAAATTAATTTTCTATATAGGAAAGTACATCCTGTTCCTTAGTTGACCTTTTGCAGAGGCTGTATGACAGTTTAAACCTCTGGCTGCTTCCTATAATTCTTAGCATTCGGACCTTTCTGGGTAATGTGCTATCATTAGGCTGGTCTACATGTTCTAAAGACAATCCCCACATTCCCCCTTGGAAATGAAGTTTGACTGACACTTCTAACTGAAGACTGTGATTAGTATCATCTGTGCATTCCAGTGAGAATGCAAAACAATTTTTCTTTATAAATCTCTTTGTCTTAAAGTTTTTCCCCTGCTTCCCGTCTCTCACTTCTTTACTCTCCTTTGCTTCAGACTCAGACTTGTCTTCCTCACTGACCTAAGTTGCTATGGTACAGCTTGGGACAGCTGTGGCAGCTCAGCCCCAAAATGGAGTCCAGAACTTCTCCCTTAGCGATGCAGCTTGTGGGATGGCAGCCAGCTTGACAAATATAGAATTGAAAATTTAAAAAAAGGCAAATATGGAACATTCCAATAGTTCTTAATTATTTTTTTCTCTTGGAATTTTCTGTGAAAAGCTTCAGATCTTCAAATTTTCATTCCCATGTAGGAGGAAAGATGTGAATTTTGCCCCATGAACTTGGGCATTTTTGGCTCTAGTCTGCTCTAAACCCCAATTCTAGGTTATCAGAGGGTAGAAAATCACTTTGGGCTTCACATTTCTGTTGGTCAGTGTTTTTTTCTAGGTAGTCTCTGACTTCCTCCAGCTGTTTCTCAGCACAGCCCAGCTGAAGTCACTGCAACCTGCAGCACTGCAGCAGTTTGTGTCACTCAGAGTTGCGTCCCTAAACTCTAATGAATATTGCAGCAGCAATGGAAATACAGTCATCTTTATTGTGAGTGAACACCTCAACAGAGCACATACCACCTTCAAAAAGCTAAGTTCATTGTTTATTGAGATTTAAACTGCGATCGCTTGTTACACTGTTCGGCACCCTACCTGCTGGCTCGGCTACCCACTATCTTGCACAGAGCATCCAGTATTAAGATTTGTAATGATTTCAGGTCAGCTGATGTATCTGAGGTGTGTCTTATACTACTGTATAGCAGAAGAAAAAAGTATCACTTAATGTCTGTGGCCACTCACAAGCATTACCGAAGTATGGTTTAAGATGACTGCCAGGGCAATCCATGGCCAGTGCCAAAGAGCATGGTAAGTCCTGCTAAACTGTGCAGGGTGGCAGGAGGTGGTGGGACACCTACATAGGTGTGAAATCTGGGGGAAAAAATGACCTTGAAGCAGAGCAGGATCTATACCAAGAAAGTGTATAGGGGGATTCTCCGTATCGTCTTACAAATCCACATCCTCACCAGCTGTGTTCAATCTCTGATGCTCCAGAGGAAGGTAAGAGAAAGCCCCAGGATGCCCTATGCTAACTGTGGGGGGAATGAACCTGCCTGAGTCCCACAGCCAAGGTCCTGAAGGACGAGACCTGATTATGCCCTGTCTTTCCATGCTGAGCCATGGGGTTTAGAAGCACACACAGGATGAGGACGGCCTCCTCAGGATCTCCCTTCACGAGGGAGAGACAGGTACCTCTCCTCTCACTGGAAGCAGATTTGCACACAGGAGCAGTGGTCGTCCCCCATTTATGCAATGTGAAAGAATCGTGGGCTCTTCCCTGCCTGCCTGACATTTGTTAGATGAGAGTGTAGGTACAAAATACCCATCACAGTATACAATAACCTTTGAAGACACGCCAGCAACCTCCTCTTTTATTAAAGTGTGCCAGGCTGGCTGAGTTGAGTAAGACACTTATTGCAAACACCTCCCCGCGGGACACTACCTGCATGCTAATGCCGAGGGTGTTTGTGCACAGCCCGGCAGCGAGAGCTGGGCAACGGCAGTTTCCATGGTGCTGTCATGGTGTGCTCTCCCCACACCTTCACTTGTCAGCATTTCCCACCCATCCTCCTCTCCATAATATGCTGCTTGCTCACCCCGAAAGGTCAGCCATTGTAATGATGATTTTAGCAGGGGGGAGGCAGGGAGGCTGAGGGGTGAAAAGGTGAGCTGTGTGCAGCTATGTGCGTGGGAACCAGGGCTTGCCTTACGCTGCACAATGAGAAATTAGAAAGCTTCCCTTCAAGGAAGTGGGGCTCATCAACCCCCTCTCTCTTCCCATCCCAGCCAAGTCAGATGCCCTTGATGGAGTTAAAAGATGATCAGGCGAAGTGGCAGGAAAACCTACTTTAAATCATCAGCAACTGATGTGTTAGTGTGTGAAGGGGAGAAGAGACTGCCTCTGCTAACAGAGGAGACTGATACAAACATTTCTAGGCATCTTTCTTTTTCCATTTCCCTCCTGCCCTCTCCCAGTAAGCCCAGTTCTTGTTTGCAGATGGAAAGAGGCAGGCTTCTTCCTCTGACTCCCATCCTATTGACTGCTGGACTAAAGCACTGCATCTACTAACTGCCTTCCTTTTCTTTCTTTCTTCCTGTAGGACAGCTTTCCTGCCCGTTTTGGAGGAGTCCATTTTGTCAACCAGCCCTGGTACATCCATGCCCTGTACACGTTAATCAAGCCGTTCCTCAAAGACAAGACAAGGAAAAGGGTAATTAGACAGGGATGGGGGGTAGGAAGCTGCAGTGGCAAAGTAGCCTTGTAGCTGCCTATCTTTTCTTTGCTCTTTTTCTCTCTGCATTTTTCATATGGCCTCAGAGAATTGCTGCTGTTATTAAAACTTGGAGTTTGCAGTGGTCTGGATTGAATCAATAACTCAGCTAGAGAACAGAAAGCTGTTATCACTAACAAAGTGTAGATACATTTTAATGGGACATGCTCAGGGATAGAGAGAATAGGCAATGTGGAGGAATTATCAGGCCTGGCTGAGGTCACTTGCAGCGAGGCAACCTTCAGCTCAGCTCTTTTTGTGAGGGTAAAATTTCTTATTTCATTCCTTCAGCAAGTTGTCCGTTTTCACATGGTGAAAAGACACCTGAAGGCTGTTTGCTCACACTGCAGAAGAGGTAGGGCTTCCCCACTGAAACCCATGCAGTCATCTTAGCCATTTGACCTCTGAAGTCTATCAACCAAGCACTGGGTCATCCCTCAGGAAGCCTGGAACCTGCCCTGGGGTCTGTCTGACCAGGCAGGACAAGGGTAGTATCAGTCCAAAAGAAAAGATGGATCAGAGAGGTAAATGTTGCTGAAGCAGTGCAAAGTGGCAACACAGCCTGGTACACCCCTGGGAAATGTCAGTCCTGGGGAGCAGGGCTGGATTGCCCTCTGGACACTGAATGCCTGCTCTTCACATCTTCTTTCAGTAAGCTGCACTATATCCCTTTTCTTTTCACTGTTCTTGGTACAAGCCTCTATCTTACAGTACCAATATGGTCATTATTACTGACTTTCACTTTCCCTGATCTGGTACTTAAGAAAGCGTCAGTGTCATGTGCCAAAAGCAAGTAGCTCAGGGTTTTCAGAAGTGTTTATAATGCCAGCCTAATTCCCCAGCTGCACGCCCCAAAGCTAATCTTCACCCTGCTCCCCACCCAAGCCAGCCCTGAGCACTTCAGGAATTCCCACCTGAAACTCCAGTGTCAACTAATGATGCTCCACACCTCATTATTACTGTCGTTACTGTACTTAACGGAGTAAGAATCAATGATGACTTTGAATTTTCTTTTATCTAAGATCTTTCTTCATGGTAACAACCTGAACAGCCTTCACCAGCTAATACACCCTGAATGCCTGCCCTCTGAATTTGGGGGCACTCTTCCTCCATACGACATGGGAACATGGGCTCGAACGTTACTCGGTCCTGACTACAGTGATGAAAATGAGTATACTCACACCTCCTACAACGCCATGCATGTGAAGCATGCGTCCTCCAACCTGGAGCGGGAGGCCTCGCCCAAACCCATGAAAAGGTCAGTACTGCCTTTGAAATCGCCTCCTACATTGGCTTTCTGAGCAAATCTAGCATGAGTCTAGCAGGAAGGGCTCATCTGATTCAGAGAGAGGCTGTGATTTGGCAAGTGTTGACGCTAAGGAGCACTTCACCCTGGACTGCATTCATGGTGTGGTGGGAGAAGGGAAACCTCTCTGTGGAACCATAATTATTTCTGATTACTGTGCATGACAATGAGGGGAAATTAATGAGCCCCTCCACAGAGAATTACAGAAAGTATATCAGAGTGAGATGCTCTTCGGTACAGTATAGTGTGGCAGGCAGCACCACTTCAGTGCTGGTCCCTATTGCTTGCTGCTGCTGACCCCAGTTAACGACAAGGGTTTTACCTCATCGGAAATGTAGCTTTTATGCGATGAACACCACTGCCCTCTAAAGGGAAAATGGGTTAGTCTCCTCCCTCAGCTTCTGTTCATGCTTTCTCAGCCCAGCCCTGCTAAAGCGCCAGAGCTGTTCTCTTAAGATCTCTGGGTTTACATCTAGTGGTTTTGCATTCAGCTCTGAATGCTTCAAATTAAGCTTCTCGAGAGTATCACCCCCAGTAATTTGCATTGCTTGCAGGGATGGAGGGAGGAGGGTTGTGTACTTGGCACAGGCTTGTGGGTGGTATGGCAGAGCACCATGTGCACCACCTGCAATGAGTGATGGCTGCGTTGCCTTCTCTGCAGGAGTGTAACATCTGTACTCACCTCACCCTCTGTGCCCCATTCTGCAAAACTGCTTTCCATGCAGATCGCAGTGATGCTTTCACTCACTGCTGCCACTTGATGAGTGTGGTGCTCAGAGACACAGCGTCACTCTGTGTGACAGGGAGCGGCCATCATTTTGACACAGCAAAATCAAAGCTGACAACACAGGCAAGCCATAATGCCACGCAATTAATTTTAAAAGTCTTTCATCTTCAGAGGAAAAAGAAATGCACTCTTGATTCACAGTTCCTTCTCAGGTCAGAGGGGTGCCACGCTGCTGGAGCTGCAGAGTGAAGCCTTGTGCTGGAAACGCTCACAGGACTAGCAGGGCCATGCAACTGCAGGGCTATGGCCCTTTGCAGGGTTGCAGCCATGGCACAAAGAGAGGTGGTGATCTACATAGCAGTTCTCACTACTGACTGCCAGGCAAGACGGGAAGCCAGGCTGAATTTACAGAGCCGACCCCAGAGAGCTGATTTTAAACCAAGTTTGTTTTTAATTCTTTAAACATTAGCAGAGGAACACACTGAATGATTTTAGAAAGATGCAAATTAAATATTCCATTGTTACTAAAACGTGTATCAAAATCAATTTATATAGTTTTATAGAAAGAAATCTACAGTTTCTAAAGCTCTAAGCTGTTCTTAACACAGGTACCCACAAGTGAATCCTTGCTGAGGATCAGATCCTTGGCTGTAAAGAAGGGACGATCTTATCGTATCCTCAGGAGAGAACCTCAGCTTGAAATTGAGTTCAGTGCCAGAAAACCCTGCCTTGAGGCAAAGCTTTCTTTTATAATCCGCTCACTAATACAAAAGTGCATTAATACAAATATGGCGAGAGGATGAATCTAATTTGTCATGTTGCCTCTGGGCAGACTAGGTCTAACTTTTAGCCTAATTTCGTTACTCGGCAGTTAAGTGAACCATCTGATCTTGTACCCTATGGTCATTACTAGCTCTTAGAGGTGAAAAGTTCACTGGTTCAACAGATTTTCTCCTGTGAGTATTTGCTTTGATTCTTCTTCCCCTGAAATTACAGTTTGGCCTAATGAGGTAAAAGCCTATGCTTAAGAAGCCTAATTGTGTGCTTTATTAGATTTATTAGACCAGAGTTATCTCTAAGGCCTATTGAAAGGTCTACAGATTTCTAACAGCATTACCTGTCTATATATATCTCCCCCCTTGCCTCTTTAGACATCACAACAACAAGAGTCTCAGGCCATGGCTGAGATTCCTGGATACTCCAGGAAGGTTTACACTAGGCACAGGTGATTTCCTAGCACTAGTTTTCATCTCAAGTATAATTCCCTCACAAATGCCCTATGATTTTTTCCCTTATTAACGCGATTTTGCAGTTTCATTAAAAATCTCTCCTCCTCCACTCACAGACGTAAAAATCTTTACATGCTTGAGCAAATGTGGTAATTTTGTGCTTCTATGTTGAAATGTTTGGTTTAACAAAAAAAAAGGTGTTTGACCTTTTCTTTGGCATTTATGTTCCTCTGAAAGGGGTACATATATGAAGACTAAGCCTTCTTGGGTTTCTGTAATTTAAGGATGAAAAGGCTTGCTGAACAATTGTGGGTCTTCCTCTCTCTGACTTCCCAGGTATCACTGCAGGTTTACCTGCCCAGTAATTAGCTGCAGAGGCAGGTAGTGCTTATGAGAGGTGAATTTACCTCAGAGGCTGGGGGGGGCAGTGGTTGTTCTTCTCCTTGACTTGAGGCACCATCCTGCTGTGTGACAAGGTGCAGGGTTGGGGATTGCCCCTCCTGGCTCTGCATCCACTTGCTGTACAGCCATACAGGTATGTCCTTGCTAGAACTGCCACTGGACCAGTGCTGTGTTAAAGCTTTCTTAATCTTGGAGCTCAGTACTGCTAAAATAGCTTAGTCTTGCACTATGACCACAGAGAAATGCCCTTGTTAAATGCAGTACTGCCATCCTACACTCAGAGACAAGTTCACCATGTGCACAAAAACAGTGTCTAATGATTTTACTAGTGGAGATGCTGAGAAATCAAGACAGGTATTATAGATCTCGAATTAAAATGCCAGGAAAAGGACTACTTTCGTGGCCACTTTATCTACATTTGAAAACGAATGCAGAAGGGAGAAAGAGGGCGTTTTAAAGATGCACCTGAGACCAAACTGAAGTCATCACCTGAAAGTTAAAATAAGTCTCCAAATACAAACCAGGAGAAAATGCAGCACCCAGCAGCAGTGGGAGGGAGTCAAGCTGGAACCAGTACGTGCCCATATTTTGGCTTCAGGACTGACAGCAGTGCTTTGGCTCCTGTCTTCAGGGCAGATGCATATAAACTGAAACAGGTTCACCTGAGAGTTTTGAGGAGGCTGAGACGAGCAGAGAGCATATTTTTCCAGCAAGAAGCTATAGAACACAGTGGTTTATTCAGTCTCACAGAGCAAAGGCTGAAATGGATATGATCATTTTCTACAAATACAGGAAGGAATAAAAACTGGGGAGAGAGAACAGTTATTTGACAACCTAACGGATACATGAGTGAAAGGTCTGATATGAGGTGGCTACCACTGATCACAGGAGGCCACAGGAGACTTTGCCCCTCAAATTCTCATTAGATTCCAATTTCTGCTTCCCTTAACAGCAATGGAATCAAAACATTATCTTCTCCCCAACTACAGGCAGGGGTGTTTTTTCCCTGTGACTTGAAATAGCACAAGATTTGTTCTCAAAAAAGAGTCCTTGTTTACTTCAAAAAATGGAGGCATTGTAGATAGGGAACAGATTGAAAATTCTCTTAGAAAAAAAATAGAACTGACTCTAGTTAGCAACATGATCCTGAAAATCTTGAGATTTGACAAGTTTCTGTAATATGGAAAATCTGTAATCAAAACCATTGCAACGGGCATTTTTCCACCAGTGGCCACATGAAGCTCCACTGAGGCAAAATCAAAACAGTGGAAATTGTACTCCCATCTACAGTATTATCACACACCCTGGGAAAAATCCCAGAACCCAAGTACTGTATGAACAGATGGGAAACAAAGCAAACCAGCTGATGACTCCACATAATGAGTCTTAATGGCCAGGGGAAAAAAACAACATAAAAGTGATAACAAAAATCCATTCAGAATGTATCTGTTTATTAAGATTCAGCTCAGTGAAGTTTGAAATGGGCCGGGTAATAAACATGCAAACCAGCATTAACACGGTAATAGTAAAGTTGGTTCAATCCAAGAGATTGGCCACATCCATTTGATATTCGTGGCAGCAGCAATGCAGCCATCACTTTCTCGTCTTGGGCCCTGTCTTCTGAATGGTCTGCTTCCATGCAGGGAGCCTGTCACTTAGGAGCTGTGGGATTTCAGAGCAATGTAGATGGTGTGAAAATTCAGAGCACAGGGAAGAATATCACTTCCCTTTCAGCTGTGGCCAAACCTTCAGCGAGTCCTGATGGTCAGAAAAGGACCTTGGGTTGCTTTAGTCAAGAGGGAGCTGACATAAAAGCAAAACATTTGCCTGAGGCACTCACACTGGCTTTTGTTGACAAGCTGTTTTTTTTTTGGAACAGCTGGAGGTTTTATCTGGATGTGCAGTGTAATGAATAGCTATGGTGGATGGCTGAGCATAGCAGTTAAAGAGTCAGAGACTGCTCTCAACATATCACTGTGCAATAGGGCTTAATCTTTTGGCCAGCCACAGTGGGAGAAGCATGACTGTAGCTATTTGGGTACCTAACCTCAGTGAGCGAGCATCCCTGATAGGAGGGATGGATTTAGTGAACAGAGAAGATATGAAGAAGCTCAGTTTTTTGAAGAGTTTCCTTTTTCCCTAGTATCACCCTACTCCTACACTTGGGTCCAGCAGCAGCAAGTAACCTGCAGTAGCACATTAGCTCCCTGTGACTTGCTTTCCCTTAGAATATCTGCCCTTCTGCAGCTGCATCTGGGTCACTTTTTGATATCTGAACTTGCAGTTCAAGTGACAAAGACTGTTCTCTGCCTTCGCTTTTTCCCTGTGCAATCACCAAGCACAGCCTGGGAGCTGAATGTTCCTTCTCTGCCCTCACAGGTATCAAAAGAGTGCTTGCTTTTAAGCTGCTGCTGGTGCAAACAGATCAGAAAACCTGGTACAATTTAAAATTTCCCTGCAGAGAAAAGAGATTTTACCCAACAGTTACACATATGTTCTGGCCAAACAACCTGTGCTGTTTAATAAAATTTATTTAATCAAAGTCTAAATAAGAGTAACTTTAATCAAATTTAGGGTTCAAAATTACCATTAGGATAATATGAATTGAAGAGAATTGTTGGCACCAGTCTGGGCTCATTAGAGACTCAGGAAATTCAGACGTAGAGTAAAACTTAGAGCAAAACTTAGAGCCAAGAAGCTAATTGTGAAAATGTACAATTTATGCATTGAGACACCTTTTCCTGCTGTGAAGTAGAAACTTACAGAATCATGAATCATTTAGGTTGGAAAAGACCTTTAAGATCATCGAGTCCAACCATTAACCAAGTCCATCAATAAACCACGTCCCTAAGCTATACATCTACACGTCTTTCAAATATCTCCATGGATGGTGGCACAACCACTTCCCTAGGCAGCCTGTTCCAATGCTTGACAACCTTTATGGTGAAAAAAATCTTTCCTAATATCCAGTCTAAACCTTTCCTAGCACAACTTGAGGCCATTTCCTCCCACCTTAAAGGACTTGAGCACCTAAAGATGCAATGACTTGCCTAGTGGTTCATCAAAAGCCCCTGTATTTAGGCATTTTGAAAATGCAGTGAAAAAAACTGTTGGAATGCGTTGCCTCATGTTGTTGAGCCAGAGCATGTGGAATTTTATGCCCTAGATTAGAGTGAGGATTTTAAAGTACAGGTTAGGGTTTGCCATTATTGCCTCCTGATGTGTGTACTTTCAAAAGGATTGATCTTCAAATGAACTTGCCTGCTGAAACTAATTGTTGGTTCTCAGAAATGGGATCCTGCTCCCAACTGATACACACTGATGCTGACTGGAACAGCTTTAGATCCAAAAGAGGCCATTCATTGGGGTGACTTATGCAAGGGTTTTATTTATTCAGACTGGTTCCTCATATTCCCGGCTGGGCTGTGCAAGGCAGAACTTTCTAGTTGTTATCCTTGGTGTGACCTTAATGTTTCTTCACCATATGTTTCTGCTTTTATGGGTCATGTTTTATGCTGGTTCACAGTCAGCACCAATTTACTGCAGAAGTAGTAAAATACCAGCAAATAAAAATCAGTATGAAAATGTGTGAAAACTTCTCACTGCCTGTGGATGGCATCTGCATTGCTCTGCTTGCAGCTGGGGTGCATTTCCACATGTATTGGGGGAAAAGGGAAATACTCCTTATAAGCTTTCAGTTAAAATATCTCACTGTAGTATATGAGACCTATGGTGTAAGGCTTATATTCATTATTTTATTATGACTTATTTTGAAAAACAGAATTCCTGAATGCTTCTGTAGAAATGCTTCCCCCATACACAGATTATGAATGAGACACGTCTTAATAGTAAAGCAGGTGTCCTGGGGACATGCATATCACGTAATATATGCATTATCTAGTAATATAGATCATTAGCTGTTGAATGGTTTTATACCTTTTGATTGGAGTTCTGCTAATACATCAGAGAGAAATGGAAGGGAGCCAGTGGATCTGGCATGTTAGCAGGTCCCAGGGAGGCTGCAGGGGAGACGATGCAGAATATCCTCAGGAGCCAGAAGGCAGAGAAGCCGAATAGGAGATCAGTTGCAAAGCCACAGCTGACCCAGTTACAGGAAAGATAGGCAGCTTGGTGCTGGTGTCACCTGGGACAAGGCAGGAAATCAGTTGCTCTCTGAGGGAATTAACAGCACAGGTTTCATCTGCTCACAGCACACAGTTACCAGTGCATGGGTGCACAAACACAGGCTGGAGGTGGGAATGGTGGAACCAGTGCTGCTCAGGCTGCCTAAAATATTGCATTGTAAATTATGTCTTCAGATGGCTATAAATTTGCCAAAAGTTTTGTAGTTTAGATTAGAGACATGACACTTAATAAAACAAATGGTTTTACAATGCTTATGTCTTTTGCTGTCCTGTGAAAAACCCACCTACATCTGGCTGAGTTACAAGCCTTTGAAAAGGCAATTCACACATGCTCTGTAGGAGCATATTTAATTTCAGCATTTAATGACCTCAAGGACTGCCTCATGTTCTAGCTCGGCCTCCCAGCATAAATAAACTTGTTCAGCTTGGGCTGATGGCTCAATGCATCTCCAGCCTAGGTCATAGGGTACAGAGGGTGTTTGAAATTACAACTTCTACTTGTGATCACAACCTTCCCTGCACTAGCCCAGGCTGTAGCAAGACAAGGAGCTAGGATTTGACAGACTGACAGCCCATGCTCTGGGGGCTGCATTTCTTCACCATTGACAGGAGAATTGGAGAGGATTTAGTACGGAACCCAGCTGGGATACCGGGAATTTGGGTCACTGGGATGGGAGCCACAAGGCAGACTGAAAGATAAGGCAGGCATAAAGGAATGGAAGCAGATGGGCTAGAAAGCGCCCTTGATGGACCAGCAAACAAGGATGGCAGGGGGAGGGCTGATGAAGGCCAGGAATGGAGCTTTGGTTAAGCCTGTTGAGTGCAGGCCTGGAGAGGCAGATCCTGCTCTCCTCCTCTCCCTGAGCCCCTGCATTGGCCTGGCAAGTCACTTAAACCAACCTTCACACAGATGGTGAGATTGAACGCTGCTTATTTTCAGCTTGCCAAGCTAGAGACTCTGGGGTCTAATTTCCAGAAATACTCAGCGCTCACCTGCAACACAAATCAAGGGGACATGTGCTTTGAACACACAAGCTGCCACATAATGCTGAGCACTCTGCAAAATGAGACCCTCTTGGCGCTGGGAAACGGGCACCCCACATTAGAGGAATACTTCGATCCTAATCTAACTGTGCTTCAGCTCTCCGCATGTGAAATGGAAATGAAAAAAAATGCTCACAGTCGTGCTATGGCAGTAGATGAATTTGCATTTAAGAGGCACACAAGTACTGTGTTGATGAACTCCACGGAAAAGCTCAGGAGGGAATTAACAAAGGCTATCTTCAGATTGAGGCTTGGAATAATAGGCAGCAAATGTGTCACAGAGCCACACGCTGAACTGCTAGAAGAAAGCAAAATAAATAGCCACTTACCAGCTTGGCACTGAATACCCTGAGCACTGAGGGAGGAAAGAGCCCTCCAAGAAAGAACAAGGAGTGCTCCTGGGGCTAGGGCGCACTCTAGGGGTCACAACACCCCCACATACCCAGCCATTTTGGCTCTTTCAACTGTGTTGGTGCTTGCTTTCCAGTCTAAATTGTAGATCTGCAGGGTTGCTTTCGTGATGCACTGCTGTTCTTGTTAAGGACAGGAAATTTCTGATGTAGCGTAGGAGGGTAAGAATACTGACATCGTTTGCTCTTGGGGTTTCTTCTTCCCTTTTATTGCAGAAGTGAGGAGACTGTGATTCAGTGACAAATCTGGTTGAGGTACTGGGAACTGGAGTCACTGGAATGGGAGCAAAAAAGGCAGAAAAAAGATGAGGCAGGTGTAAACATCTGGAGTGTCTGAGCAGAGAGACTGGAAGATGTTAGGCTAGAAAGAGTGCTTGGTGAGCAAGGAAACTGGAATGATCAGGAAAAGCAGGAATGGTGATGAGAAGTTCATGTGTGTGAGTAATACTGATAACGTGGGAGAAGAAAATTCTCTTCATTAGTTGGCCTGAATTTCTTTTGTTTGGGTGTCATATTGTGCACAGCTTTTAGCAGCTCTCACTGAATCTGCTGTAAATTGGTGCTGACTGCTGCTGCAGTGTTGTCTCTATTTGGCCCCATAACTAGGCTTACATAGTGCACCCTGGGGGATTAAGGGTCTTCCAGGAACTTCTGTCTGAAGCAGGTGCTCCTATTCCTTCTATGTGAAAAAAAGCATGTGGATGAGTCAGACTACAGCAGAAAAAAGAAGCTCCCACCCATGTATTTCCACTCTTCTGTTCTTGGGATGTGACCAAGTCAATATCTTGACACGGAATTTCAGAGCATTTAGGAGTGAGAGATAATCAGGTACAACCACACTGATGAAGAAAACCAGGGTGTGCACCCTAGTTCCAAGGTCGGTGGCACAGACTGACAACTCCTGTCTGTATTGATCAGGATTAGCCTCTGGCAGAGTAGCCTGGCTGCATTTGGCCTGCATAGTGCCTGCTCTTGCTCTCCTCTGGGCCTCAGAGGACAGGGTGCAGAGCTGGCTGGCCATGGTTAGAGGCAAATGTGGTGCAGTGTCATCCTTACCACTATTTGGTGCACACCCTGCAGTGAGGTATGCCCAGGGTTTGTGGTCAGGAGAAGCAGCTGGGGCCAGCTGTTGGGAAAGGAAGGGCGTGTAGAGAGCTGAAGGGCCCAGAGAGGATGAGGGGTCTCATGCTGAGCTTCACTGTGCAGCAGTCACATCTTTAGCAGCACAGATGCACTCACAAAGACTTCACCACACACAGAGTTAAAGAGAGATCTGGACCATGGTCACCCCTGGCTGTGATGTGCCAAGGCAGACAGAGACCTCTCCCTAGGATGTGCTAACCATTAGCACAAAGATTGTCACTACTGCCATGGTGCCCACAAAACCAGCTCCCATTCGGGAAGTGCAGCAGCTTGTCACCATTGTCCTGTGGGCTAAGCACTGGGCTGGCATAAAGTTAAGCCAGAGTTTTCACACTCTGACTCACCACGTTGGTGGATCACTTCACCAGCTCAGCTGTGCCCCTAGACACAGACGCTGCTTCATCTCCTTGAAGTGCTGCGGTTTGAATATCAAAGCTGCCCCTCCAGGCAGGTCTCTGCTGCACAATGCCACGCTGCCTTGATACCGAGCTGTGAGGCAGTGCAAGTGCAGAAGCTGCAGAGCTGCATTAGCAAGAGATTTCAGCAGGGCTTATTAACCTGGGCAGAGAGCCACACATCATGGCTTCTGGGTTGGAGCTGTGCACTGCTGAGCAGAGCTTGCCTACATCTGCCTGCACCACTCGCGGGAGCATACATGTCTTTCAAGATGCCTTGCCCATGCATTTCATTTTCTAGTGCTTTCAATAGTAAAAGAGTACCTTTAGCACAACTACTACACACATGCACATATGCATTGTTTCTGTAATACTGGGGGGAAATCCTTGGTTTTGCCACCTGATGAAGGCATAGTCTTGAAGTGTGTTGCAGAGCACACCCTGGGGTGCTGTACCCACTTCTTTAGGCTGATGGGGAGTGAGGAAGATGAGAAAGAAATGCCAGTCAGACCTTGTCAATACAAACATTTACAGGTGTGATCTAAAGAAATGCTTATTATGTTCCATAAATGGAATGAACAATTTGGAGATGAACAGCCCTGAGTTGCTGGTGTAATGGGAAAGGAACTAGAGGGAAATGAGCAGATGGGGGGTGAGAAGTGGATGAATAGAGTCACACAATGTGGTCTGATTGATTGGCTGCAGTGTGTCACTCTGACAGCTTGAAGCCTCCTGCACATGGGTAAAAAACATGCCACCCTCCTCTTTCCTCCACAAAACCCTCCAAAGGAATCCTAGCACAATGTAATACGTTCTTGCTCCTGTGGGCTGCAGCACATCAGCATTGTTGTGATGAAAAGCATAGAATGAGGAATCAGAGAACAGGAAAATGTCTTAAGGCAAGCATGGCATGGTACGCTGGCAGTTACTGTTAGCTCAGCACACAATTTCAGTATTTGATTTTTTATGGGAAACAAAACTGATACCCAACAGACATAAATTCCTGTGAGCTGATTTTCTCCAGCTGTACTTTGACAGGAGCCTTCTGAAATCAGTGCAACTAGAAGGCATGCATCCAGTCTTCTTACATGTTTTCTGAGTGAATTTGAGATAGTTGCATTCAAATGGCCACACACATAAAGCCATCTGCTGTCTTAGATACTGATGTACATACCTATGCAGTGCTGTCATTTGAAATATATGGCTGACCTGCTGGAGGAACAGCTGGGTAGTGTTGATTTTCCAGACTTCCAAATATTCTTGCTGAACAGTAAAACAACCATGGGGGGTTTGATTGACACTTTAAATGGAGCACACTCAAATGGCATTTAAGGTGTCAGATATGAGACTGAGAATTCATTTCTCTTTCTGTTTTCATTTTGCTCTCCTAAGCAAGGTCACCTAGCCTTGAAAACTACACTAGGAAAATCTGTGGGCATTGACTTATCTATTTATTACTTCAGAATTAGCCAGCTCAGGGCCTGGCACAGTGACTGTATCATATGTGATACAATTGTCTACTTGTGTTAAACTTTAACTCAACCACACCCTCCACACTGAAGCATCTTCCAAACCGGTTATTGAGAATTTTTACCTGAGAAAGGAGGAAAACCAGAAAGGTTTGAATTCAAATATACTCATTTAGGATTCCAAAGTTGCAGCGAACACAGGGAATGTGCCACATACCAGTGTATGTATAGCGGATACACTCTAATACTGGGTATCACTAAGAGTCTGGCTTCAGGTTCTCTTCTAGATCCCATCAGGTATTTTTACACATTGACATTTACGATTTCAGATCAAAATGGCTTAAACTGTAGTAGAAGAGGGTGCTTTGGTGTTTTTAATGCAAAGATGGTTGCAAATTAAAAGGACTAGTCAGGGGAAAGGTGCTTAGGTGCCTGACTGCAGTTTATTTTTCTATGGAAATTAACTTGGAGTTAGATACCTGAAGACCTTTCAAGCACCATGATTCAAGCACCAAAATTAGAAACACGATTGTAAAGTTCTCTGAAGAAAATGTTAATGCAGTTAAACCAGGCAGCAGCACTTTTAAAACAGAAACTAGTCTTAGTCCTAGGTTCAATACTAGAGTCAGCATACAAATCCCACTAAATATTGTGTAAACTTGCACATGCCTAGAATATGACTGCTTTCCTTGAACCAAATGTGTTAGATACAGAAAGGTAAGCTGACACCAACATATAGGGTGCATTCTTTCAAATAGTATTTGTCTTATATTAATTTCTACAACCACATAGAAAGGCCAGTTAAAAATGGTTTACCAGCCAGTTAAAAATGGTTTCTGCAACAGCAACCTATTGCAAATCATCTTTTCTCTGTCATTAAATAAAGTATATCTATGGAATACATATTCCAGGATGTTCTAGGCCCATAAAACATATCTTTCACACTGAGTTATTACATTAGATTGTGAGCTGCATTGATATATACTGCCAAAAAGCTTTTCTGAGCATCTACATTTTTAATACCATAAATGAATATGGGAAAATTATATTAGAATCTTGTTAAGAATTAAGTAATTTTCTCTTTTTTTCCAATATAAAACTAAAGTTAAAAGCAAAACTGGGAACATTTTTCAGCAGACCAAAACCTGATGCATTTGGAAAACGGAAATCCAAACACGACAGTAAGTCCTTTATTGTGAGGTCTTAGAAAATACCGATGATTGTTTAAATTACAATTGTGCCCTTCAGATAGATGTCTGAACTGTTTGCTTTAGGATAGGGGTCTAAGAAGCTTCTAGCAGAAAAGTCAAAAAGATTGTTGCTGCAGAACTTGGGAGATAGATAACTAAAATCTCAGCTGGATCTCTACATTATTCAGAAAGGCTGGACACTGTGTTTGAATCATTTGGCATCTTGAGCTTGGAGGTCAGGGGGGCTGCAATACATTTGTTTGATGCTCCAGATATTTTGGCTCTGTCTGAAAAGGAACAGCGTAGGACCTGCACACAGGGTTTGAGACTACATTGTTCCCAACCTGATGTGCACCTGAGTACCGGTATGGAGAGAAAATTGATATCTTGCTATTATAGATGCAAGAATATATTTTTTGTGTGTGTAATGAGATGAGAAAGAAAATCAACAGTGAACATAAAATGCAAAATTGTGAGATTTGTCACATGTGTCTTAGAGCAAAACTTTCTGCTGTTCAGCCTGGAGAAGAGAACGCTGTATGGAGACTTTATAGCAGCCTTCCAGTATCTGAAGGGGGCCTACAAGGATGCTGGGGAAGGACTTTTTATAAGAAGAAGTATCAATAGGAAAAGGGCTTCAAGCTGAAAGAGGGTAGATTTAGATTAGACATTAGGAAGAATTTCTTTACTGTGAGGATGGTGAGAAACAGGCACAGGTTGACCAGAGAAGCTGTGGCTGCCCCATCCCTGGCTGTGTTCACAGCCAGGTTGGATGGGCCTTTGAGCAACCTGGTCTAGTGGAAGGGGGCTTGTAAGTATATGATCTTAAGGTCCTTTTCAACCCAAACCATTCCGTGATTCTATGCTGGCAAATGCTACAATGGATCTGCATTGTAGAGCAGTGGATCAGACAGGAACAATACATTGGTGACAAGTATTAACAAGGTATTATTTAATAATAATTTAAACTGGTTGTTCAGAAGAGAAAATAAGGAGGTGTTGATGTTGCAGTTTGTATCCATTCTGTACCAGTTTCAAAGCCACAAGATGTTTTTGCTGCCACATACTAGAAATATGTAAATTGCCATTTTGCCTAATCTCCTGAACCAGCTGCCTTTCTATATTAAAATGCAGTCATAAACATCACACATGTCATGTTACTGTAAAAATACACAGCAAAAACACTTGAGCAAACATTTTCTTTGAAAACTTTGGCATAAAATTTTCCCATTGAGCATCCAGTTTTTGTTATCTCTCTTCAGAGACATTTTTTTAAATGAAATTTTTTTATTATGCTTTAATGAAAGCTCCAGGCATAAGAATAAGAAAAATAATTACACAAGTTATTCACAGTCATGGTATTCATTCCTGATCAAGTGCTGCTGTTACCAAAGGATGCAATTTATTAATGATTCTTATCAAAAGAGAGGTGATATCTAATCTCATGAAATAACGAAGGCTTAAACTGAGGTTACCATAATGAACAACTGGGAACTACAAACAGATCCTATAGGGAATGAGAGCTACCTCTAATTCTAAAAGCTATCCATGAGAAAACGGGCTCTGTAGAAATATATTATCCACTATGCAAATGCAGGCTCTTGGAAATGCTACCCCTGTATTTGAAAAAGTTCCCTTTTTAAATCTTCCAGATACACACAGCAATTTTGTTCTAAAGCTTATTGCCCACTCCAAACTGGGAGGCAGCTCCTAGCCTAAGCCATAGAAAATGGAGGATAACAAAACTCTTTAGCAATAAACTCAACAGTTCCTCCTTCCGCTGCACAATGAGCAAACACTGGAGCACACAGACCTCAGAAAATGAAATAGTCTTGAATTTTCCCACTAGTTTAAACCCGTTAAGCATTTGTCACTACAAGAAATCACCATGCTCCACTTTCTCTAGTGTTTATTCACTTATATGTTGGGTCTGGTTTATATTTTTTCGGCCAGTAACAACAAATAAATAATGCTTCCCATCTTGAAGACAGAAATGAATTTTAAATAGACTACCCCTGAATAAAGCTCTTCAAGGGCATAGGCAGGGAAATGGATAAAGTACAGGACTGGGCACACCAAAAGGTCCTTTGTTGTTGTATTAACATTGGCTTCTTCATTGATCTTGGGTAACTCATAGATGTTTTGCTTCTTAAACCTCTACATCAGTAAAATGTGATTTGTCTACTTTAGGTCTGTAACAAGCATGAGCTGAGACTCACTTCTGCAAGCACTTGTACAGATGACCTTTCTAACAAGCAGTTGCACAAGCAGTTTTGCCTAGGAAGACATTAAGCACCAACAATCTCATGGTATCTCAGAATCAGGCCTTTAAATTGCTAGGCCTGTCCAGCATTATGGATGGTAGCTAAGCATTAAATTATAAGCATTTGAGATCTGCAATGAGTCATATCGCTGTTCATATTTAAAGGACTGTTTCTCAAATTCTGTACGAGTTCCACAGAAAAGAATTAAAAGGCCATTAAGATGAAAATGGACAAAAGCAAAAACCATAAAATGAAGCAAAGGGACTCCAGGAAGGTGAGTGCTTCTGCAGCAGCCTTCGCTAGCATGCATATCTTCTTGCTTTCAGGTCCCAGTCTGTGGTGGAAGCTGGCACGCTGAAACATGAAGACCAGGGAGAAAGCGAGAACACCCAACCGCTGCTGGCTC
The DNA here is from genome assembly GCF_034315485.1 of Pezoporus occidentalis. Classification (NCBI taxonomy): domain Eukaryota; kingdom Metazoa; phylum Chordata; class Aves; order Psittaciformes; family Psittacidae; genus Pezoporus; species Pezoporus occidentalis. The sequence goes on along the minus strand of NW_026915724.1, from coordinate 6,748,104 downwards.
TGGACTGAGCTCCCATGTGCTCAACATGCACGTATACATCAACAGACTTCCACCATACCAGGAACCCACAGAGCACACAACACACATACTCATGCCCGTGTTTTGCTTGAGAACAAGTCCTTCATGTTTCTTGACAAGTAACAACTGTCACCAGCCATCTGTCTGTGAAGCCAACACTGAACAAAAACTGAGAAGTTTCTATTGACACAGGAGTCTGTCCATAGAAAAAAACCTCTTTCTTTTTTTGACTTACGACATTAAAGCATTGGAAATTATGGGACTGCATTCTCTGTTAAAGAAACCAGGGTGTGTCAGTAGCTTTCCTGAAGACTCCATCAGGGACGGTCAGTTTTACAGAAGCAAAGGTTAAGTGTGTTTTAAAGAGAAACAATTCAAACTTAAACAACTTTGCACTGTAATCATCAGTTTAATCTGGCACAGAGGGCAGAAACAGCAGCATCTACAGAGCACTCAAGTTTTACAGGAAGATTTTGCATTAAGAAAACAAAATAAATCAGTGAGAGCATAATGCCATTCAACATGACACTTTGTGACCACCTCATCCATGCTGCTTACTGGGGGTCACATTTCGACATCTAGCAAAAATTACTCTTAACTTTCAAAGCCCGTATGAAACTGTTGGCTAAGTGGAATGAGCAGTGTGGGCAGCAGATGCACACAATATGAAATGCAATTATTTAATTTAATGATGTGTTTTTCCACAGGCAACTCGGGAGCCTATTAGAGAAGTGTGTGTGTGCACATGTGTGCGTATGCGGAAGGGGGCTGCTAGGGAGACCCATTGGACGCATTCAGCAGTGATTAATGGTTCAATCCAGATTGTTTCATTTAGGTCATAACAGCAAATATAAGCTCGGCAGAACCATTTACCCCCTTCCCTCATGCAGTGTAGTGAAAGGTGTAGCCAGAAGGGTATGCTTATTGCAGATGTGGGCCATTATTAAAATGAAAAAGGAAAACTTTGAATTTATTATTCAGTACAAGCTTCTGCCAGAAGGAAATGTGGACGAATAGAAGAACTGAAATGCCAAAGATCAGTTTGTTATTTCTCTGTTTGCTCTAGCTGCAAAGAGAGCCCCATCTCTTCATTGAAATGGAAACCAGATTAAAGAAATAAAAGAAAAATCGTTATCAAATTGTATGTGCAGTGACTTTATTTCCTAAAACAGTTACGACCACTGTACACACCTTTAGCCTTCAATTAAATTGCCATACTTTGACAATTTACTAGAACAAGCAGTTGACAACAACATATCGAAGGTAGCAGTGTAAACCATATATATCAATGAGATGATAATGGGCACAAGAGTTTTTAATGTGCCTCTGGAACATCCACTGAATTCCTAAGTGATATACTGAAGTGATCATATAGTTCAACTGGACACGGTCAACCCTAAGAGATGGACTAACAAAATACTGCCTTTATCTACAACATTTCATGTCTGTACAGGGCAGAAAGGGCATCCTGCCAGATCCTATCAACACATCTGGGGTTTACCCTCTAGTATTTGTACTGGATAGCCTCATCCAGGCTAACCCTTCTTCTGCAGCAGCATGTCATTGATACAAAGCCTGGCCTCCACAGTAGACAGCGAACCTATAAGGCAGTGAATGGTCCCAGTAAGGCAACACAGGAGTCAGAAAAAAGCAGCAGAGGCTTGCGGGAACATTAAACAAATAAGACAACTGAGCCCATTTATCTTTGGGATTTCTTCCATTTACCCTCCCCTGACATTACCACCCATTACAGAAAACTAGATGTCAACTCCTGATAAAAGGACACAGTTCTGCCTCCCTTGGCTCATGAATTCTCACAAGCATTTGGATTTGTCATAGAGAACTTGCCTAAAGCAGGAAGTAAAAAAACAAACAGACAATAAAAGGTAGGCACTGACTGCTATACTGCAGCATTAATGGAAACACTTTGGGTTACAAGTTTTTCTCTGTTAATACACTCACCACTGAATCTTTGTAATGACCTGTTACAATCATTGTTCGTTCATGTGGGATTTGTTCTGCCCAGGAAGTGCAAATACCACTGAAATCTTGTCCTTGAGGATTAAACCTTGCAGAGGATTATTTATTTTCTTTAGCTGTGACATGAATACATACATATGATGCCTTGTATGTAACTGTATGATGCCTGTATTTAACTGTAGGATCTTGTACAGACTGTGCTTGCAAGCAAGGTAACTACAGGCAGGGAGGAATCTAGCTCCCATCATTGTAATGAGTATGTACTGCTTTTAAAGAAGAGACTATATTGCCCTTTTCTGGCATTTCCCTCTGCAAATAAATCTAAAGGAAAAAAATATTTAAATTGCAATGGTTCTCCATTTTAAAAAACATTTCTATTCACTTCTTCCATTGGTATTTCCAATGTTCAAAAGCTTTTTCAAGATGAAATATTATTTGGCAAACAGGAATACTTAAATAATATATGACTTATTCAGGGCATGATTTCTGTAGTTTGCTGTATTGTCCTCCATATATATCGCTAATCCTGTAACTGTAGCTAACAAACAAACAGATATGCTCTCAGCTCCTTAACAGGGAAGCATTGAGTAGATTCACGTCAGTGTTGCAGGAGCTATTCATAATATATTCTGTTATATTCAAGGCACTTATGATTTTAAGTGGCCAATATATCACTACACAATTTAATAAACAGTGCTACTTCAGCACACACACATCTCGGGTAGATTACTTTTATATTTGCCAATTTTATCTTTTCGCCATTTGCAATAGGAAAAGATAAAGTATAACCCTTCAAAGGAACAACGAAACAATGTGAAGGATGGCATGAGTTTTCATAAAGAAAGTCCCAAAGCTTTTACCACTCATTTAGTATTTCCTCTGAGCTATAGAAACTAAAATGCAACATTAAGAAAAATGTTCCTAAACCACAAATTTTGATTTAAACAGTTCTTGATTCCCTCTTTACAAACTATGTCTTTATTATAGAGAATTACAAAATACTTTATAATTTGTATTGCTTGATCACCTTACAAAGATACACCCTGTGACTATACAACCACGAGGAGATTTAATTACTTATGATCTTTTTACTACTTTACCCCCCACAATAACAAGCACCTTGTTCCCAGTTTAGCACTTGACTCTCCTAAAGCTCTGCAAAATATCTCCAAATATTTTATGTTTTCATTATGATTAAATGATAACTGTTACTTTCTTGTATATTGTGCATAGTCTCAGAGTTATTTTTGACACAGACAACTTGTTAAAGTTTAATTATCACAGCTGTCTAAAACTGACTTAGACCAGAGAGGATTTTTCAGTTTAATATTCAAAAAGGAAATTAAAGTGCACACCTCCAGAAACCGGTTACACTAATTTATGGTGCAATCATCATGTGTTACATCACATTACAAGATTTAATTACCTAGCAAAATACAAAATCTGAAAAGCATTCGCTTTATGGCAACGCAAAGCTCTTATCTGTATTTTGCTCCCTCAAAGGTAGCATTCTGGTCCATGATACTTAGGTACCGTGATGTAGTCTCGGTAGTACAAAACCACTGAGCATTTACAAATACGATGACTGTTCAGTGTCTTTTGGGCAGCAAAGCTGAAGCTGTGGAGACTACGTAACCTCAGTGTCTCCTTCCTTAGTGTTTGTCTCTCAAAACCCTCAGTAATGTTGCCACTGCTCATGACAAGCTCTGAGCATCCTAGCACACCTATCCACACCCAGCTAGTTTTGTGGGAGAGTAGGTAACAGCCAGTCATAAGCATCAACTGTGCAACCTCAGGTCTCTCTTTCCTGTTAGTGTTCTTAGAAATCAATAGTGCAGGGTGCTGCACCCTCCATCTCCCATTTAAATAGTACAGATCCCCCCAAAACCAGCTAACTGCTTAAATATCCAAACAGTTTTCTTTCTTGAAAACAGGCTTTTTTACCATAGCATAAATTCTGTATGGCAAGTATAGAACATACAGTGAACAGTACTGGGATAAGACTACTTCAGCAGTATGTCATACACTTCAAGACAAGGAGAACACCATTAGGTCATTTAAAGGATCTTTCTAGCACACTGTACGATGCTGGCAGCAGAAGTTAATAAAAGTTAATAACCTGAAGCTCTTTGTCTGCTCTGCATTCTGGCAGAAAAGCAAGCCAGACCTTGTCCTTCTGCCCAAAGCACAGGAAGTTCTTCAGCTATATTTTTTTTCTGCTGAATGAACACCTAAGGACAGCCTAGAAGGATCCCCTGGAAGGAGGCATCCCAGACCCTTGCTGGGTAGAAAACAGATATCATAACACAAACTTTTCTAATGAGAGGAGAAACAGCAGTTCACCACATAAGCCTAAGAAGTTTAAGGTCTGAACCTACGGATGTCACATTTGCTTGTTATCTTCCAAAGTCACATTATCAAACTGAAGGTTGCTGATAAATAAGAGAACGATTTTGTTTTAGAAAAACAAATCCTCACTAAGCAGCTGGTTATGCAAGTTTCAGTTTGCATTTTCAGGAAGGCAAGAGAAGGCTACACAGGACAAACATTAAATCTGATCATATGTAGTGTTTTCCTTCTGCTAATAGCTAGAGATGCACTTACATATATGTTGTTCATTTTAAAAAATAGTGGTTGAGTAAAGATTTGCTCATAATTATGCTAGAAAAATACAGTCATTATTTAGAAAAAAATACAAACACATATAACCCATTCACATCTACAGTTGATAACATAGGGTCATGCTCTAGGCCTAAAGCAGCTAACGTTAAAATTGCATACTGATTTTCAAAGTTGGTTGTGTGCATATGTTTGGAAACATTTTACATGTTGCTTCCCAGAGAAAAGCCTGGGAAATATTTCCCAGATAGAGAACTGCAAATATTGTGCCTGAACATGGTTGGGCAAATAACTGACTAGTTTAGCATGCATAATACAGGCATGGCAAAAAACATCTGCACATTCCTTAATTTGAAAATCCAGACCTATTGTTCTTTGGCTGACAAGATTCCTATTTTCAAACTTCCATCAGTGCTGTACCAGTATGAAACAAAACATGGCTTTTTTTTTTTCCTTTTTTTAAAAAAAATCAAGTCCTTCATGACTGCAGGATGTAGTCCTTATCTCTGCTAACCCTTACAATACTTGTATTCTTTGTATGCTGGATAAATTAATCCTATTTGCATAGGACAACCTCTCCGAGGGGGTTAAAGCTCCTCTGCTCCGCACATCAGAAGGAGCCCCTTAAATAGCAGGAAGGGTGCGTCTCTGTTGTGCTGTTAACTCAGGGTGCCACACATCCACAATGAATATCAAGCGATAATCTTCAGCATCCTGCCATACTTCATGTTCAAAAGAGTCATCAAAAATAAGAACTTTCCCTTCTTCCCAGGATCTGCAACACAAAAAAGAACATGATTTGGTGTAGTATTGGAAGTGCTATAGAGCAGACAAGCTATATATCAGCTCTGAGGATGCTCTTTCACATACCAGAATGATTTATACAGTACATATTGCACAGTCAGGACTTTACTACCTAATATAGAGACTGAAGTATCAGGGTTTTAATTAAAAGAAACTACAGAAAGATCAGTCTAATGGACCTTCTTATTACTGAGGGATTGTTTCCCCTCACTCTGCCCACATACACATTCAGACATTACAATATTTGTTATTTACATACTTTTAATGAGTTGAGTCCAATAAGCAGGAAGCAAGTATTAATAACTAGTGTAGTAATCAACTTTTCTCCTTTTCTAATCAGATACATACATAATGAGCGATGGAAACAGAGGGAATGACCAGTAATCTGATTTTATGGTTCAAAAACAAATTACATTGAATCAATCTGCTTTTTCTGAAAATCAAAGCAAGAGAATCAGGCCCTGATCACGCTTAATATTTCAGAGATTTTAACAGTCTTGTCCCATAAATCCGTTCAAAGCACTGAGCCTAAAGATTTTTCTTCAGAGGAAGGTTGCCATGCCATGGTGTACACTGGGTTAACTACACTGTCAAAACTAAACTGGAAGGATGAGACCACGTAACTTAGCAAGCCCCTCTGCTTGCTAAGTGTTTAGCAGAGCAGATCACTGAAAAGATGTAAATACCCTGGGTGATTGTTCACTACAGCATGGAAGAGATAAGTTTTAACAGTGATACTTTTCCAAGATCTGTATCTTTGTTAGGCAAGAAAAGGAATACACATAATTTATTCAACATGGCTCAGTTTTGAGCACCTCCATCTTCTGATAAATAACAAAATTACCAGCTTTAACAGAAATGGCAAGAGGCAGTTTAGAAGGGAGATATCAATTATTGGAAGAATCAGTGTTTCTGTCAATTTTACTTACTATAAGCATAGAACCACAGAATAATCTAGGTCAGAAGAAACCTTGGCAAGCCATGTGGTCCAAGCCTCTGCTCGGAGCAAGACTCACTGCAAAGTTAGATCCAACTTTGAAGTTAGATGAGATTTCTCAGGTTCTTGACTAGTAGATTTCTGAATATCTTCAACCACAGACATTCCACCATCTCTTTCTGTGTGTCACGAATCCCATTGTAAAAATTTCCTTTTATCTAGATGGATTTTTCTTCACTGTCACTTGTGTCCATTACCTTTGATGCTATAACTGGACACCTCAGAGAAGCCTGGTTCTGTCTTCTGCACAGTCACTCACTAGTAGCTGAAGACAGTAACTAGGCTCCTCGTTAGCTTTCTCTTTTACAGACTCCAAACCAGCTTTTTGAGATTCTCCTCATGTGTCACATATTCCAGTCTTCTAAATATCTTTTTCCAGCCTCCACTGGAGGCCCTCTAGTTTATCAATGACTTTTTTTTTTTGTACTGAAGAGCCCCATACTGGAAACAACACTTCAGAGGCAGCATCTTCAGTGCAAAAGAAAGGGAAAACAATTGCTCCCCTCAAACTGCTTCCTGTCCACAGCTAGCCTTCGTCAAGACAGGAGCACATTAGGACCCATGTGCAATTTGTCCCCTAGAATCCTCAAGTCCTTTGCTGCAAAGCTGCTTCCTACGCAACCATCGCCCAGTCTGTACTGTTGCAAGGTGTTGATCTGTTGTTATCAGTTGCAGGGCTTTGCATTTGCCTCTGTTGAATTTCACGAAGTTTCAGCTGGCACGCTTCTCCAGCCTGCTGAGATCTGGATTCATAGTTTTGAAAAGAAGTTTAGTGTCTGATTAAATGTATTCCTGACACTGCAAAAAACAAGCAACTCATCAGTGACCACTAGTGATAATGCCACAACATGTGAAAAAGTCACTGTGCTAGTCATTTGTCACTGCCCCTCAGATCTCAACCTTACCCACAGCATTTAGACACTGCAGCTCATTGTGTAACATGGTTTGTCTATTGTAGAGTCAGGCAGTGGTATGAGCAAAGCAAATTTATTTTGCATTGCAGCAGGACAAAAGCACACCTCTCATTATCCCCCCAGTTGAGACTGATGAAGCTTCTCTACAATGACTACATAATCAAGTTTTTTAACAGGACTCCTTAGGAGGTGAAGCAGTACAAGAAGACGGATGCTCTTAAAGGGAATTAAGAACTATGAAACAAAAGTCTTGCCATCAAACATGGAAACGCATTGCTTAACTTATTCAACAGTGTTCACACACAGAGAAAACAATTTTCTTTTTCAAAAACAGGGTGCAAATGAAATTTAGTATCCCAAGTAATCTAGTATTTGAATTCCACAAAAGCAAAAATTAACATCAAAATTTATAGGGTTGTGCTGTAATGTTCTGAAGAGAAGTAGAAACAGAAATTGGATCAACTGAAATGATCATCTAAACATATTTTAAGCAAGAGTACATAAACCATAAAGCATAATATAGTAAAAAATTCACACGGGCTTGCACATAGACATTAGCCTTGAAGGCTCAGATAATGAGCCTTTTGCAGGCTTCAGCTATAATGATATTATTTTTCTGCTACCATATCAATTACCTGATAACAAAAACATTTTATGCCTTATAGACTCTGAGTCTCTGCTACTGCACTAAGTTACACTGGTATTGTTCAACTCAATGGGAATCAACCACTTTCAATGCTGTAATGCATTAAGAAAATCAAGTTGACTTTGGGTTTTTTTTGGGAGGTGTGGGGAGGTTTTTTTGTGGTTTCGTTGGTATTTTGTGGGTATTTTGTATTGACAGCTTTTTTACTTTTGATGGGGGTTGCTGGGCTTTGGTTTTTTTTTGTTTGGTTTGGGTTTGGTTTGTTTGTTTTTTTTTGCTGTGTTTCGGCTTCAGTCTGAGAACAGTGCTGATAACACACCAATGTTTTTAGTTGTTAGTAATGCTTACCCTGATCAAGGACTTTTCAGTCTCTCATGCTCTGCCAGTGAGGACAGGCACAAGAAGTCGGGAGGGAGCAGAGACAGGACACCTAACCCAAACTAACCAAAGGGGTATTCCATACCACAGCACGTCATGCCCAGTTTATCACTTGTGCTTATGGGCGGCAAAGGGAGAGTGAGGGAACAGCTGCATAGTTCTGAGTTACTGGCTGGGCTTAAACCATGACACCCCTTTTGAATAGATTACAAACCCCACCATTAGCATGCAAATAAATATTTTCTAGAAGCCTTCATGGTGTGAGAAACACTTCACAGTGGGACCACAGGGATGATATTCTTCTGGCCTAGTGTTAAGCCACTTTCGGAGTAGTTTCTATATCACCTGCAGGGCTCTAGTGTGACCTGTTAAGGTGAGATCTTGGACTGCCTTCTGCATAAGGCTGTAATTCTGCACTTTCATTTTAAAACACGATTACCTTTTCTGACAGACATGTTTGATTTTGAGTACTAGATATTATTTACCTCCATTTTTGTGCATTTTACCCTATGCTTTACAGTGCTGGGACTTCAAAATGGCCCAACAACCTAAAATTACTACAGCTGTACTGAATAACAGTGAGGTATACAGCTCCTAGCAGCTGCAGAAAGACTCTTCTGCAGGTGAAGGAGTAGAATGCAGTACTAGACAGAGCTGAGTTGCCTATCCATCAAACTATGAGTAGTATTGTAATGCTGCCCCTCTAAACACCCGCACTGGACGACACAAAGGTAACCAAGCACAAAATTCTCATTGTTTCTGTGTTCTCATACACACAGCAGTGGAACAGAAGGCCAGAAAAGGCATGACCTACTATAAGCTTCATATTTGAACCAGCACTCCTATTTGAAGCCACTGGTTTACCATGGCTCTGAACCACCAGGAGAGGAATGAACAAAAAATGCCTAAGGTAGGATTTCCTCCTGGCACCACTCTTTTCCACAGTACTTCACTTTCAGTGCTTTCAGGGAAAATCCTGCGTTTGATTCTGAATGTATAGCTCTTGCCAAAAGCAGCTAAAGTTAACACATTACAGCACAGGCTTGAAAGTTTTATCCTTTCTTACATCTCCTCATATTTCCCAGGGGAGCATATAGCCTGATTGTAAATGTATAAGCTGTTGAAGCTTATTTTGGTTTTTGTGCCAAGCAAACAGAGACAGAACTGGCCTTCAAGTCAACACAACTTTTCCCTAAGAGGTAAGAATTCTTACTTGAAATGCACTTTAAAGAAATTTGCTACCTCTGTAAGTAATTGGGCCAAAAACTGTATAGATGTCTTCAGACTGAAATCAACTTCAACTGAAATATTTTTAACCAAATTAAAACAAATAATACCAGCTAAGAAGGAGGCTTCTGCCAAAAATACAAGAGTATTCCATCATGGTGGTGAGAACGGAGGTACATACAACGAAATCTAAGCCCCCCCAAATCAAAACAAAGAGGAACTCTGCTGACACTCTATTAGACTGGCATTGGCACTGTAAAAGCAAACATAGAGAATCTGTGGACTAAACCCACTGTTATTTCCATGCCATAGCAAAGAGGAGCAGCTTCGTCTCTGAAGATTCTTCTGGCGTTGAAGTTTGAGTACTGATATTTATATGCTTGTACCAAGAGTTAGTGTGCAAGTTTCTGGTTTAGGGAAATACATTACACCTCCTGAACAGTAAAATATCCCCTACTTTTTTTTTTTTTTTTTAATTACATGCAATCCCATCCCTTTTTTAGCCTTGAGAGAGGTAGAAAGAAGGAACCCCAAACATCCAACCATACCTGTTCTCTTGGGCACACCGAATCCTGCAGCCTTCCTTAGGTATCACCAAGCCCAAATGCATCCTTAGCCGACAATTGGTGGGCCCTGTGTGGGGCCAGACATGAGTCCCTGGGTGCATGATAGAATATTTGATCTGCAAGAAGAGAAAGGCAGGCCTTCAACACGTTCAGCTTCACAGCCATACTGCTAGAAGTTCAGGACTTCATTGCATCTCATCCTTGATGATGGGCCAAAAGTGCAATGTCATCTTTTGTTATGGTCTTAGCAGCAACTGCTCATTCTCATATTCTAATCATGTTCAATACTATAGAAAACATGTCTTGTGGAGTGTTTTTGCATCCAGGTGTGTGTGCGAAAGTCCTTATTTTTCATTTTGCTTAAAATAAACAGTATTCATATTTCAATCTGAAATAATTATCTTCTATCTACAATCAGAAGAATTTTGTGGGTTTTTGTTTGTTTGTTTGTTTGTTTGTTTGTTTTTACTATGGAAAGAGTTACAGCCACTTTTGTTGTTTAAAAGGATGGACTACAGGAGAAAAGGCCTGTCTTAGCCAGACTGGCCAGTCCTTCTCAGGTGACAAAAGTGATGTGAAGGTGACTGTAAGCCTTGTCTGGAGGCACCCTGAGATGACGGAATTCAGGATCTTGAGACAAGGTAGAAAGGCAAAAACAGGATTACCACCCGCAGCTTCTGAAGAGCAGACTTGGACTTATTCAGTGATCTGCTGGGAAAAATCCCATGAAATACAGTGCTGGAGAAAAAAAGGGTCTAGGACAGCTGGTTCATATTAAGTATTTATATTAAGTATTCATATTAAGTATTTATATTAAGTATTTATTTTAACTATTTATATTAAGTATTTATTTTAAGTATCTTGAGCTTTGTCCAAGCTCAAGAATGGTTCATTCCCATGTGCAGGAGTCATAGGAACTCAGACAAAGTTGAAGCACAAAAAGGAAGCATACAAGAGGTGGAAGCAGGGTCAGGTCACCCAGGAAGACTGTAGAAACATTCTCTGAGCATGCAGGGATGACATTAGGTAAGTCAAAGCTCTCCTGATGTTGAATCTGGAGATGGAAGTGAAGGGCAACACATGTTCTACAAATACATCAGGAGATCTGATGATAAAGGACATGGGAAAGGCTAAGGCACTACATGCCTTCTTTGTCTCAGTCTTTACTAGCATGACTGACTTCCAGGAATTCCAGGTAACAGACCAGTGGAAAAGACTGGAGCAAAGACGGCTTAACTTCTGTGAAGAAAGATCAGGTTAGGGCACGTTTAAACAAACTCAAACTGGTCCATGGGTCCTGATGGGATCCACACTTGAGTGCTGAGGGAGTTGGACAATGTTGTGAATCCACACTCAATCATCTTTGAAAAGTCACTGAAACCAGCAGACGTTCCTGAGGACTGGTAGAGAATAATGTTGTTCCTATCTTCAAGAAGGTCAAAGAGGAGGATCTGGGGAACTACAGGCTAGTCAGCCACATCTCAATCCCTGGGATAGTGATGGAGCAAACAATCTTGGAAACCATTTCCAAACACATAAAGGAAAAGAATTTGACTGGGAGTAGTCAGCATGGATTTATGAAGGGGAAATTGTACTTTACTAGCTTGGTGGATGAGGAGAGATTGGTGGATATTTTTTATCTCATCTTTAGTAAGCCTTTCAACAGCCTGCCATGAACATCCTTATTGACAAACCGATGAAATAGAAACTTGATAAGGTGACAATGAAGTGTATTGAAAACTATCAGTTAAGCCAGGCTCAAAGAGTTGTGAACAGATGCAAAGTCCAGCTGGAGGCCACCCATCAGAGGTATACTTCAGGGCTCAGTGCTGGGTACAACACTGTTTCATTGCTTCACAAATGACTCAGATGATGGGACAGAGTGCATTCCCTTCAGCAAGTTTCCAGATGATAGAAAATTGGAGAGGAATGGCTGATAGACACTAATGTTTTTCCTGCTGCCATTCATATGGAACTTGTCAGGCTGGAGAAAGGAGTGAACAGGAATCTTATGATGATCAACAAAAACAAAGGTAAAGTTCAGCACTGGGGAGGAATAACCTCATGTACCAGTACAAGCTGGTGCACAAGTGTCTGGAAAGCAACTTCCCAGAAACAGACTGTGGGGTCATCATAGACAACAATCTGAACATGAGCCAGAAATATGCCCTTGCAGCAAGCTGACCAACAGCCACCAGGGCTGCAGTAAGGAGACCTTTGGAGAGCAGTCAGCAGAAGTAGGTTATCCTTCCCCTCTACTCAGACGTGGTGAGATTTATTGAGTGCTAAATCCAGTTCTATGCTACTTACTATGAGACAGCCATGGACATACCAAGGCAAGTCTAGTTAAAGGCTATAAAGACGATCAAGGGATTGAAGCATCTGACATACAAGGGGAAGCAGAGAGAGCTGGGACTACTCAGCCTGGAGAACAGAAAGCACAAAGGGGGGGATCTTATCTATGCATATAAATACCTGATGGGAGGAGTGAAGATTACGGAAGCAGGCTCCTTTCAGTGGTACCCAGTGACAGGCAAAGAGGCAATGGACAGATATTGAAAAACAGAAAACTCCATTTAAACATTAAAAACAATTTTTTTTTCTGTGCACTGGAACAGGTTGCCCAGAGAGGCTGTAGAGTCTCTATCCTCGGAGGCATTCAAAACGTGACTGGACACAGTCCTAAGTAACCTGCTCTAGTTCATCAAGCTTTGAGCAAGCGGTTGGACTAGGCAATCTCCAGACATCCCTTTTCATTCCTTCTTTTTGAAATTCTACAACAACTGGATCAGGAGGAAGTGTGAATAACGCACACAGAGGCGAGAAGCATCTTTTCAACTGAGAAATCTGCACATCTGGCTGGGACAGGGTAACGCTGATAAATCTTCGGGTTTAAGGTGTTACTTGCTCTCCAGCTGTGACAAAATCAGTAGAAGACAGTGTGTGCTTAATGCCTTAGCTGTTATTTCAGTTTACCTGAACCTGATTTCAGCTTTGCTACACTGAGGTGCATTAACTCGATTGCCCTGTCAGACCCAGATGCAATGCAAATAACTGGCTAGGCAGGATAGTTACTAATATCCCAGAAAACCAATTTTTTTTTAATGCTAATATACCAGCACTGCGGAATGATTACCGTCATGTATTTTATCTGTCCACACAGATCAGCTTGGATATGCCCATGAATTAAATGTATGCACTGTCCTCAAGTACTATATATAAATAGTCCTATTTATAGGACTACTTGCCAGTCTACCAACAGATTACACTATGGTTGTAATTTAAAACTCTAAAGAGATAAGAAACACCCAGAATTAAAACTCCCTGTGCTACTTTTATTTTACTGTTATTTTTAAGAATGACATGTTTTAATAATATGATCACTTGTTATTGTTCTACACAGTCCTCAGCAGCACTAAGCAGGTGATTATTTTACATTTTGTTAACCTTTGTCAGTACATGACATGCCCAAAGCATCCCAATAGTCAACCCACCAGACAACTCCCAATTTCCTGATTTGTTCCCATTGTTTCTGTATGTGAGTACAGACTAGGTGATATTTTAAACTTAATTTACCAGTAAGAATCTGAGGCATGGATACCATAAGATCAAAATTGTCCTACTCATCCCCCAATAGTGTATGAACTCAAGACTTCTAGAGCACCATTTTGCATATTATCTTACATTTTATATGTTCAAAACACATGACTACAGCTATAACTGCAAGTACACAATGACTCTGAAAATCAAATCCCGGTGATAGCATGTGGGGTGCTAAAAGATGATGAACAAAATAGTAGCTCTCAGAGAGACTTTGCTCCCCCGGATAGGTCAATTTTGGCTATGGATGCCACAGAAAGCAGTTTTCCTGCTGTCAACCACACCGTGTGAGGACCTCTTTCATCAGTTATATTCACTATAATCAGACTTTGCAACAAATCAATGAAACAATAGCCTTGTTCATTCCCACAACAGCTGCCATCTAGGGCTCTTCTGCACATCAAAGGTACTCGTCTGGTGAACACTTACTCCCAAGGCTCTGAACTAGGATTACGCTAGCACTGTGTATTCCAACTTTTGCATCCTTAATTTTGCAACGTGATGGTTGTTCTCGTGTAGTTATTACATATAAAATATAGCAATTTGGAAAAAAATTATGAAAAATTCTGTCCTACAGATTCATGTATCCGTGCTGGGCCATTCATTCAACCACGTATGTATTAATCCATACCATATAAGTCTTACCGCATGATTTAACAAGGTTAATTTGTAGCCAAGTAGACCAGGCACTAGGGTCGGTACCCAAGGCCACAGCTCATGGGTGTGAAATTTCTTTACCTTTAGGAAAGAAGCATGTGACAGCAGTACTCTTGTTTGGCTTCCATGAGGCGATTCTCCTGTCTAATGCAACAAGGCTGGAGTAGACAGTGAGAATCTGGCTCACTGAAAGAGTCTTGTAAAGTTAGGTTCAGATCAGAAAAAAAAAGAATTAAGGTTAGAAAGGACCTAATCCAACCTCCACTCAAAGCAGGATTAGCCATGAGCCAGATCAGGTCACGTAGGGCTGGGGTTTAGTGAATCATTACTAATTGGTTGACCCACGGCAAATAACTACTTAACAACCATGAGCTCTCAAGAGCTACAAGGTAAAATGGCTCAGCTAGAGCCCATAGAAAGGTTTCAACTTCATCCTACATTTACTGAGGGCTAAAACTAGGCATATTTTTATTGTTAACTCCATTGTATGCTTGAGGCATAATTAAATACACCAAAGTCATACATTTCTCCATACATATTCCTCAAAATCCCCTGCTCCAAGTATTAAGAATTAGTAAAAAAGAAGAAATTTGCCAGGTACCTGCCCTCTTCTGCAGCCAGTAGCTTCTGGGAATCTTTCCAATAAAGCACATGTTTTTTGAACACTTTTACAAGCATTCTCATTTTTTCTTCCTAGTGAAAATAACAGCCAGAGCATTGGTAAGGGCAATGACCAAATATTTCCCTGTTTCCTGCTTTGCAGAAAATAACAAAGCTATCAAAGAGCTGACACTGAAAGACAGGTAAATATTATTATTCCCATTTTACAGATTGTGAAACAGAAGTATTTGAACACTGTAATATCAGAGCAGACTGCACATCTTTGTTTTTAAGTTATTTGTGAAGACTAGAATTTCCATAACTTTTTAAACATTACTCTAAAAGTATAAACAATAATGAGACTGCATAGAAAAAACAAAATGCCACCAACATCATACATTTTTGAAAACATTATATTTGGATATAACTTGCTTTTAATATATTAAGCATGATTCTAAAAGTATAAATGATAATGAGACTGCATAGAAAAAAATTATGGAAAAAGCCACCAACATCATTCTGCTTCAACACCAGATTATATTTTGATATAAATTGCTTTTAATATTTTATTTTACAGAACTCTTTAATATGCAGGTTTATATAACATTATGATTATAAAACTAAGTCTCTTAGAAGAGACTTACAAGTCATGGGCCTCCCTCTGCACAGCTCAGGGATAGGGCAGCAAGCTTGTAAGTCATATTCTTCAGCTCATACCATCCTCACCTTGCTGACAATACAGTATTGAGGATGTGTCTTCTCCCATGCTTCCGTCTTCCCTCAGGCTGCTCTTTACTATGCATCACCATGCAAAATGTTGACAGCCTTGTATCACTTGAAGGAGTATTACCTTCGAGCGATTCTTAGAAGTGCTTCAAGACAACATGGTTTAGAATAAAGAACTCTTGTTCCCTGTCACAGAGATCCCAGATGCTATTTTATTAGTTCCCTTCTTCTGCAGATTCAGTGATTATATAAAAGGTTCTGGAAAAAACTGTGTTGCTACTCCTTATTACACTGTATTAGTCTGAGAAAATGAGAAGAAATGAGGGGAAAGAGAAGAAATACAAAATGTTTTACCTTGTTGCCATAAGGTAAACTGGCTCCAGTCTCCTTTTTCTCGTAGATTCTCATCTTCAGGCAGGAAAAGGCTTCTTTTCTTATCCATCACAGCAAGCCCCTCATCCCGAATGAGCTTCCAATTTTTCTCTAAGGACTGTTGCGAAATCCAAGTTACTGCTCTGAGAACTTACTGTGTTCAGTTTTAGTACTGCTTTTATTTTTCCCTGCCATTATTAACTTTTTTTTTTAATTTAAAAGCACTAAAAAAAAAAGTGCTCATCATCATTATCAAGTTTCTTCATCCTCATTTCCCTTCTGACATATTAAAGCAGTAAACCCAACTGTCACAGCATTCCTCGGATTCAATTACATTTAGATCGTAAAATTTCAATAATCCCCAGCCTCTTTACAGGCTAGGCCTCACTTTGACTTGCTTTTTGATTAGCCTAAGGGCTCTTTAACAGCTCATTTTGTATTGCAAGCTAACAAATGTATTAATCTGCTGAAACACTACACACCTTACCTGGAAGCACTCCTGCAACTTACAAAACCACTCATAACCTGGAACTCCAGGCTTTGGCAGAACATTCCAGTTCAAAGAGGACAAAGGTAAACGCACCACTTAAGCTGAAAGCTATGATTTAAACCTTCAAAAAAGTTTGCAGAGATTCACTTGCACATGCTGATGCTATTGAAAAAGATCAAATACAACTTGAAATACCAGGTAATGATTTATGGACACAACCATTCAAAATGTGTAAGCTGCCTTGTACCTCATACATACCAAACCCACAAAATAGTACAATTAAAATTTCTGTTCTCTGCTGCCTTAGGACATTACATTTGTAAAAATCAAATAGATTAGAAAATCTTTTATTCTACCAATTATAAATCATTTTAATGGTACAGCAATATAAATGAAAAATCCACAGTGTAACAACAGATCTGGATAAAAGTAACTTCCATTTCCCAGCTGCTTACTTTGCTTACTAAACCTTATTTGTGTGAATAGTTTTCATTTTCTCTTTGTGCTCTTGAACAAAGCATTTCTGCTGCTTTGTCACCTCTAATCTTTCACTAATGCCCAGGCTGAAAATTAAACTGCAGAGATGGGTGTTTGTCCTCACACTTTAAAGCTTCTTCCCCAACTTACTTACTGGATACAAAGTGATTTGAACACGTCACTGATTTTGAACTAACTCCTCAATGGTTTTAGACGTAACTTCCCCTGAGATCAACAGCATCTCTGTGCTCCTAAAAACCTGATCCCATCTATAAAACACACTGATAGTGCTTTGCTATGAGTAATAGGTAGCTCCTAAGTAGAAATGAAGCGGGAAGATCAAATACAGCTCAGCCTTGATCTCCCTGATTTTACAGACTCTTAAACGTACCTTGGATGGGTAAGAATGCAAAACACCATTAAAACATAATGACTAAGTCCATGTCTTGGACTTACAGCTCTTGACCTGAGACCCATTACCTATAGCAAAAAGTTAAATATGCTTATGCTTCATGGTATGTAGGGATACATGCCTCAGGTTAGAGCAACAAATTTGTATTATATTTGGTGCAATATCCTGATTCCAAGTAAAGAACTAGGTGCCAACCAGCATTGAGAACATATGTGCTTGTTTCCTAGCAGCTGATTCCCATAAACCTCCATATGGCTTTTTAAATACAGTTCCTAACAATAATGGAAGTTTACAGTTGCTTTACATCTGGCAACAGTGTAGATTTTATTGGCAATGGCATTACTATATTTAAATAGGGATTTCTTAATATTGGTTTATTTTTATGAGTTACTATTATATTAAAAGAATCCTTACTCTGTGCTGTCAAACCCTTTCAATGCATAACTACTGAGTGCACGTCCATTTTAATCCATTGGACTATAAAATTAAAACATGGTGTAGACTTTACTTCTCTTAGTTACTGAAAAAGAGGAGGAGAGTATTCATGATCAGTTACTGTGTCTCTGCTGGGGAAATGCTGACAACCTCCAAGTAAGGAGCAGTATTTTAAACCTTTTAAAATAGATTCATTGCACACATTGGGTCACTCACAATGCTTAAGCATCAGCACTTGTATGCATCATCTCTGCTCTTTCCAACACAAGGCTCCCCTTAAAGCATCCAGCCACACTTTAAATGCACATTTCAATTTAATTTCTCTATTAAATATGAATGTTTAGCTATTATTAGATAACCCATTAAGCCCTAGCTGTCACTCTACAGAAAATATTATGGATATGTGGTGTTGCCAGTAGCTTAATTCTCTTTCGGGCTTTTCTTGCTGCACTTGAAACTTTCAATTAATAAAATCTAAGCCATCAGAGAAAACTGACAATACAAGATCTACTTTAATCAATCATCTGTTCACTGTAGTACCTTATTGGCAAAGCATCTTCCAGGTCCTTTCCAAAAGTCAAAGGACACAGCATGAGGAAAGGACAAAGTTACCTGGTCATTACCTATGTATTAATTTCAGGCTGGTGAAAAGACTCCAGGATCCAATAGCATTTTACCCCTTTCATTGTTTTTTAAAATGAGCACCAGAATAGAAGAGTAATGCTGAGGTTTTACAAAAGGTACCAGGGAATGATGCAATGACTCAGTAAGAAAGGGAAGTTAATTGTCCCAAGGGAATAGGACAGGTTTTCAAAGGTAAAAGAAAGGTTTTCTTTTAGCTGAGCTCAAACAAGAAATTTTCTCGACTCTCTGGGTCCAAAGGCCTGAAATACCATAGATCAGAAACATCAGCAGAACATTTCTACATATATCACTTGATACTAAGCTAAAGGTTTGTATTTTCTGCTCTCTGTGAAACCAGGGAGAAACCCTTCTTACTCTTTCAAGAAAACTACAACAAAATTAAGCTCCAATGGGTCACAGATAGAGAGAAGCAAAAAAAAATTAAGCCTTAATGGGTCATAGCTAGAGAGAAGCAAAGTACCACTGAGCAAGATTTACCACCATCATAAATATCCTGGTAAGTATTACTGACATATCCCCAGTCTCCCCAGACATCCAGGCAAGTAAGTAATAGAGAAGGAAATAAAGTATGAGATTGTCATCTTTAATCTTACCCATCAGACAGTTAAACATCAAGCCTAAATTAATTGCCTAGGCTTCATTTTTTAGTAAATCAGTAGGAAACTTAACACCAGGAAGGGAGACATGCCATCCTTAGCTATTTAATGTAGTAAAAATTAATCATCCTCTAGAAATACTTTGATACCTGTAAACTAGATCACTAGCAGACAATATGCCTTGCATCTGTATGACTACAGTTAAGTGAGCTGAATGCCCCTCAGAAGGAATTTATTAAATGAGAATTTAATTAAATTACGAGAATACTGAAAAAGGACAATCTTCAGGCTTTTGGTGGAAAAAAGCATTGTCAAAATTCACATCTCTGTCTCTAGTGCCAAGAAACTACACGACCCTTTACAACAAAATCAAGACAGGTCTGTGCTATAAGATGCCACTGATCACAGGTGTGCTGCTTAATAGAATGAACCAAAGAAAGCTGACAGAGAGTCTGGTTTTAGAGCTGTCTCAGTTAATCGCAAACAAATCTTCAGTTAGCATTGTTGAACTACCATGATATTGAGAATTGTCCATTCACATTTAACAACAAGCAGCGAAACACAGGGAGAGAGGGTCAGGGCCTCCAATACTTCATACAACAACTTTCCATGTCAAATTTTATCATTGGGATTTGGTAGCATTTCCCACACAGAAGCAAGAGGAATGTAATGAGATGAAGAGGTAAGAAACAATGTTGTTTTGTTGTTGTTTTTTTGGTTTTGTTTTTTTCTCTATTGAAACATGTACAGAAGTTGGAATATTTCAGAAATTAATAAACCCAATGTCTTCAATGATCTTTTGCCATTTTCTGGAGAACACTGCTTCAAATTCTGCTTTCAGCATTGCATGTTACTAGAGACAAGCCTGCTTTCCTTCAGAACTTTCTTGAGTTATGGGGGAAACGCAATAATACAAATATTTTTTCCTGATGCATTTAACTTACATTTTAGGTTTATACTTTCAACTGTGAATGTTATCTTGCAGAATGCAAATCTTACCATCCCTGAATTATGACAGGTATGTAAGTAAATTTGCAGTCACAATTTCAACCAGATTCAATGACATATTGCTAGTAACATAGCTAAAAATATATATCACAGAATGGCTGGATTGAAGAGGTATGACTGGATTTCAGAGAGCCAGCTGTGCTGTGGAGGTCAGGGGTGAATTTCCACCCTTGTTGGTCTTCTGAACAGCTCTTCTAGGAGCCACAAAGGATGCTGATCCAAATCATGAGCTCCATATGTTGACTGATCCACCTGAAAAAAATCCCTTGCAGGTGGAGCCCTTGGCATTTTATAACAGGAAACTGAATTCTTTCAGCCTTCAAAGCTGACTTATCTCCTCATGCCAAGGGTAAGGAGACCATTACCTTCTGCAATTTAATAATTTGAATGGTTTACTGTAAAACATCACTGCAGATTGCTCTGAAACATCAATAAAATAATATATATTCTTTCCTTTTAGTTTGGCAAAAGTATAAGAAGTTCCTCGTTTCTCCATCCCTTTTATGGCAGTAAGTATCTATTCCTACACATACCTCAAGAATGAGTTTACTAGATGACCATTTCAGATCTTCCCAAACACCAGTCAATAAAGGTAATTGCTTTTTTGTGTGACTAAGATAACACTGGAGAATCACACTTTAATATAAATTTCCTAGCCTTATTTATGCTGCCATCAAAATTATAACAAAGAATAATCTTCCTTTTGTAATTTCTTTCTAATAAAATTATCCTTTTATAGTAGGTTTTTTATCATGTTATGTAACTAAGTATAAAAGAAAAAACAACCACTGAAAGAAAATCTCTTGCAAATAAATTATTTGCATAGAATAATTTTGCTAAGCCATATACCAATAATTAAAACATACAGGGAAAAAAGTTCTTCCCCCATTTTAATTCTTACTTTTTAAGGATTGTTATAACCATTATTAAAATATTACAAATTCTGCAACTTGGGAAATGAAAACTGTTATATGAATAACAACCAGACTACTTGCTTTGCACGAAATAGAAAAAGAACTTTAAAGAACTGAAATTCTGTGTTGTTATCTTTTGTTAAATCCACCTCTGGGCATCTACACTTGCTTTGCCTACCTTTAGATTAGCATTTTCTCTGTTTAATACCTTAGATAATAGTTCTCATTATAAAAAAATAAATAAATTCAAAGTATACAGAAACAAGCTGCCTTACCTTCACGAGTTCCATATAACCAGTTTCTCTTGCTGTCCACCAAGGCTGAGCTTTCAGTCCCTTGACATTGTAGAGGGAGCGCTGCCACACTGATGCGAAGTGACCTCTTTGGTATCCAAGTTCATACCACTTGTATGCCTAAGAGATAACGATTGTTAACAACCAAATTCATATCAGCCAAGTTCCTAGACCCAACTAACATTCCCAAAACAGATTCATTGGCCAAGGCTGTCCAATCCATAAGCAAAATAGGATAATCTTCTCACAACCATTCACACCAAATATGGGTCAGTAATCTAGTTGCTAGGCAGGAGCACCTCTTACTAAACCATATCACCCAACGCTCTGTCCAGCCTGGCCTTGAACACTGCCAGGGATGGCGCATTCACAACTTCCTTGGGCAACCCATTCCAGTGCCTCACCACCCTTACAGTAAAGCATTTCCTCCTTATATATAACCTAAGCTTCCCCTGTTTAAGTTTTAACCCGTTACCCCTTGTCCTGTCACTACAGTCCCTAATGAACAGCCCATCTCCAGCATCCCTATAGCTCCCCTCCAGATACTAAAGTACTGTAAAGAATGCTGACCTCTTGAGTACCCAGTCAGCAGAAAGTTCTCCAGTATGAACTGTGTAGATAGATGGGCTATAATGAAGTCTATGTATGTGATCTTTCTCAAGCCTAGTCCATCAGGTCAGCTTTCTTTTTTTATAAATCATGGAAATTTTATTGCAGTAACCTATACATACAGTAAATTTATAACATTGAAATGTAGTAACATCTGAATTTTGTAAGTTAGAGTGCTTTCTCTGAAATATTCTTACAATTAAGTTGGGATTTTTTTTTAATTTAAAAGTTCATTTACAAGTGAGAATCAGTAGGCTTCGTTTTACACTTACACACAGAGTCTGCTTGCACATGTTCTCCCTCTCTGTTTGAATGTCCTTCTCTCAACAGAAAACCAAAAATGAAGTCCCTGTAGGCTTCCCTTCCAACCCTAACTATTCTATGATTCTATGACTCTATTACAAGATAACTAACTAAAAGGAAGTGCATTTCATGGCTCTTTTCCACTATGCTTTTTAATGCTTATTCTCTTCACATTTCCCATTGACGAACCTGAATGGGTTTGGGTTTGTTTTTTTTTTTTTGTTATTTTTAAATTCATACCTGTAGTAAAGTTCATTACTAATAACATTCTTTAACAAAACCCTTTGATCCCCTACCATAACAGGAGGGCTAATTCACACATTCAAATTTGGCTTTAAAATGAAATACTGTTTTAAATTAACAAATTAGATATTCATATGGCTTCCAGTGCCATGCTTGTTTTCACTGGGCACACAACAGATTTGTTCACAAATTCCTGCTTTTCTGATCTCTTTGCTAATTTCCTTATTGAACATATACCATAACTCAGCCGACACATTCAGTCTTCTCATGGTCTTTTATCACATACTTGCTGGTGCTCAAGGTCACTTCGGGAAAGAAGAAAGGTTTGCGAAACACTCTTACACCAGAGCTATGACAGAACTTCTATACAGTGATAATACACATAACTGTATTTTTTGAAGTCTGGTTAAAATCTTTGTGGTGGTAGGAGCTTAAAAGAGTCTCTAAAAACACTGTCACTGAATTTCCAGAAGACTTCTGTTCCCTCAGTTCAAACTGCTCCATGCAAGCTTCAAAAGTTTGGGTTAGTTCTAAAGCAAGCGATGCTAAGAGGTTTTACTGCCACATCAATGGCAGATTTTTTGCTGTTGCTCATCTTGACCTCTATACACATATACCAGATAGTTGTTGCAACAGACTACTCATGTTTTCAACACTGAGCCCATCACTGAAGGTTTTTCTGTATTCTGCAGTCTCTCAGAGGTTTAGACTTTCAAGCAAGAACACATTAAAAACGTACGTCTTTGTCTCCCATTCTCTGCAAGGCATCACCCAGATGAAAATAAAAGCGTCCATCATCTGTGCCAGGATCACCAGACTCTAGTCCTTCCTATTAATAGAAACAAAAAATGTGTTAGAGAAACTTCAACAGGACCTCTAAAAGTAACCTGGAACTTAGGCTGTATGAATACAATACTTCAGTAAAAAGCTATTGAGAAATGTTTTCCAAATTCCATGGCCTCTCTGCTCAGTCCTTCCAAGACAGAGGTGTATTCAAAGATGGACGCTTACCCCATACCCTATAAACATATACACAAGTGTTTTAGAAAGCTTAATTAAGGCTTTATTTTTGTAGTACTTCCTTCCCAAACACCCAGAAGTATACAAGCCCTCTCTGGATCTTTCAAGAACCTTAAGTTTGCAGCATACTGCCAACCTCAGCACAATCACAGCTCACAGTACACAGCTCACAGCTGTGTACTTTGGGTTAACAACTAATAAAACAAACACATGATATTCAAGAACTGATGAGTCTCAATGTACAAGCTTGCTCCATGTCACAGACAGTGATCCACCAATGTAGCTTACACTGTGATTTGTAATTCATATGCTCCTGGCTTGACATGTTTTATACATTTCAATTATATTTTTTTACTAGTAAAACATTTACTGTGGGTGAGAAAACAAAAATACCTTTAGATAGGGTATGCTCTCTGCTATCTTGTTTTCTGCCTTCAGGATGAAGCCATAATGTACTTTGGCAAAGCCATCATTTGGAGCCAGGCTTAGAACCTGCATGAGAGCAAATCAATTAAATTCACACATGTATGGATCTATGCAAATTAACATACCTGTGCACATATTACTATTTAGTAATGGAATGACATTTTCTTCCATCGCTGACTCTCAGATGAATTCTTGGCTTGGCTGTACTTTTTTTCCCCACTCACTTTTGTGCTTCTCCAGAAAAATCTACTACAAACCAAACTTTAAAGTCTCAGAAGTAAAAGCCTTACAACCAGAGTCTCTGAATTGCTTTTTGGTTTAGTTGTCTGTCCTTCTCCACCCTCTCTTTTGATGTACAGCATGCCACATTACACAATTAACACCATTCATGATAGTTGTGTGCTACGCTCTTTGACCAAGACCACGACCTCACAAGCTAAATTAAGCTAAAAAATTTTGTACCCTGAATAAGACTTAGACACTTAGTCTTGATCTACTTTCCAGGTCCACATTTCTATGATGTATATACTCAGTATTATTTGTAGTTCTATGTGATATCAATTACAAGGTCAAGTTAATCTGCTGTTACACCTCTTCTTAAAATAAGGGTGGATGGTCTTATCGGGATCTGTGAGGATCATCACAAGAGCCTGGCGGTTGGTGGAATTACAGAGGCTGGTACCTGCTGAATGTCTAGCACAGCTGCTAAATACAAAACAACAGACAGATGAGCAATTGCTCTTGCCTGAATCTATTTTTGAAGCTACTAAACTTACGCCATGGATAAAACGTCTGCATGCATTATAGCTATTTTCCTCTGCCTTTTCCAGTCACTGTCTAATCTAATCTTTCAATCAAAGTAATTGATTGAAAACAACAAGTTCTCTGGGCCAAATTCTCTGCTTTCTCAAACCTTACTACCACATCTAAGCAAAACCAAAATCAGCACAATGTGGGTATAAAATGTTGAGTTAAAAATAGCAGCATTTAACTTTCTTTTTTTCAGAAAAGGGCTACTATGAAGGATCTATCAATTTTTGAATCTATCTGAAGTCCATAATATGAGACATTATTTGGAAAAAAATGAACCTAGCAAGTCAGAGTAAGGATGAGCTTGACCCCTAGTATAAGAATAGCATACCACCTTATACATCTCCTGCCTTTTGACTACAGCATTCTGTGCATAATTATTTTCATCCAAGAATCTGTACCTGCAGGGTGAAAAAAAATGACTGGCAGAAATATTTATTAGCCATATAATTTTGTTGCAGTTTCTTTAACTATAGGATAAGGCTATGTGATTAATTAAGACAGAACAGAATTTTCTGTATTACGGTTCATTTAAACTATGCCGAGTTGCATTAAGGCATGATCTACATTCAGACCCCTAAAGAGAAGTGAAGAGATACAATCAGCAGAAATTACACTGGAAGTATTTAATGTAAATTGTATTACTCTGTTGCTGTTGCTGCATGCAATATTAATTATGTTTAGAAATAAGTTTTACTAAACTGCTCATAGCTCATTAAATATTAATCATGAATATAGAAATTAACCTCTGGGGCTACCAATGGCTAATTAGCCAGGGCAAAGTACTATGTTAATTTGGGTAATATGCTTTTGGTACCTGAGATAGCTCAATCAGAGCTGGCTTATGTACATCTGAATAATGCTGCACTGAGCCATGCAGACATGCCTGAGCATGGCAGACAGAAAAAGTGCTATTAGCAGAGTAACTGGTCTTATAAAATTCTCTTCCATTATATTTTATCATTATCTGTAGATCCCTGAAAACAAAAATAGCTCTAAATTCCATGAGGGCTACTTTAAATATTATGTTTTCTTTGAAAATAAAAATAGCTCTGAATTCTAGGAGGACTACTTTTAACATTATGTTTTCCTGTCCCTAAGTGTAATGTTTGAAAGAAAACGCTCTAATATTAGAGGCAAAACTGAAATTGTCTCCAGCTGGACACCATTTTCCATCTGTGGTTCAGCATAAATTCTGGCAAATGCATACTAGAAAAGTGTATTTGTGTTAGACTATACCACATTATAGCTCTAAGTATGAAACTCTCTTGATCTGAGGTGCGGTGTTTATACACATCACTTCCGCAGCTAAAGGAAGGCACATATTTAGAGTTTTGAAATAAAAATGTGATTACAATACTTCAACTTCTGCTAGAACATAACAGATTTGGAATGGAAAATAATAATTGAATGGAAAAGAAGTAAACTGGCTATTAAATGTAAAGAAGAAAGTTTCATTCACTAGGATTTGGTGCGCATCTATTCCAGTTCCTTGGAGATGATGCAAGCTGGAGTTAGTCTGGTCTGAAATGGTATATCTCAATGTAGGGGACAGTGCTCATGAAGGGTCCAGCTAGCTGTGTGTGCTCAGCCCATGTTTACACTGAATTAAGATCAAAATGTTACAGCAGGAAGCAAAGGATGAAACTGGTACATTTTGCCCAGGAATCTAGCAGTTTCCCAGGAAATGGGAAATTTGGAGTCCAGATTCTCCTGCACAGAAGAGTGTTAAACTACTTGGGAACTTGCCTGAGGAGCAGAAACAAGTACCACGTGCACAAGAAGTTAGACATCCATGAGGAATGGAACCAGAAGGAAATCAACAGAAAGCTGAGCCTTTAGTCAAACAAGGGATGTGTTTTCTTGATGATGAGTCCTGTGCTCTGCTCTCTCTTTCTAGATGTCCATGACTTCTTCATTAAAGAATACTTGCATAAAATGTAGAACCGTCCTTACAGTGGGCACCAGAACCCAGGATTTATAAATACTGGAGGCATCTACTCTGCAACATTGAATTCCTGCTTTCGTCTGTGCTCTCTTATGTTTTTCTATCAAAAGTCTAACTTGTCCTACACTAGTGAGAACGATTCAGCTGCACTACAGAAATTTCCCTGGTTTTTAAAAAAATCATGTGAAGAGGAAGATGTCTCCTGAAAGCCCCCATAATGACCCTTCACTGCTTGTCCTTCTCTTTATTGACTATACAGAGAACTTGAGTAACTATGGTTGGAGCTCCAAACAACATATCAATCACTTTCTAAACATGTACTGCAACAGCTAAGTGAAGCTGTCAAGAGAAGACCATACAGCCCCTGAGCAATCTGCCCAAAATCATGTAAGAAGCCTTCAGCATAATCAAGAATAAAAGCAGGTACACATGAGCTTCTTTCTGTTTCTTTGGCTATGTCTCCTTTCTTAAAATTCTTCACGTAAATTTATCCTGAACTACAAGAAAGAAAAAAAAAGACATTCCTGTGTTGGAAATCAGCCTGAGGAATAGCCAGAATGATTTTTAAATACAATAAATCCAACTCCTTTTAAAAGGTATTTATTTGTTTCTCTTTTACAAGGACAGAACATCACTATGATCTATACTATTTCAGTGGTTAGTGAACTGCAAAACAGAGTAATTACATTGGATAAAGGCCACGGAAGCATGGAAAAGAACATATTAAAAGCAGACTAGTTCTTATTTTGCATACCTGTTCTTAATCAGAGCAGTTCGGAAGTATATAAAACTTGCTATCAAAGTAATTATATAGCAAACTCATTACATTCTTACACTTATAAAAAGCCCTGTGTTTATCTATACTGAGAAATTCTAGTAACTATATTGTTTGCAGCAAAATAGTGGAAACTTGCAAAGGAAAATCTTGCTCAAAAGGAGTATGGTTTTGAAGTTCCTTGCAGCTTAAGAAGCAGGTTCTGTTAATATAGTCTATCTTTAAAAGCTGATACTTCCAATCCTCTGAGAAATTCTGACAGCAGGCCAAAGATTATCACACAGAAATGTTTTATGGAGGGACTTACAAAGTAGCCAAAGGAGCAAAGCAAACACTATTCTGGCAACATCTGAGACTACCAGAGGAGCTTGAAGAAAAAAAAATGGCATTATCAGGGTTTGGCTTCTGCTTCCAACCATGTGGCCAAACATCCTCTTCTTCTCTGAGAAACTACCTGAGATGAGAATCCCCTCAGACTTGATGTAGGGGATGGAAAACTAGGCTTATATTCTCAGAAGGTGGTACTAATGATGCTGACTTATCTTTGGTCTATATAACCAGTCAATTACAGTACCATGCCTGTACTAATGAGTGCTGCAGCAAGTGTGCCATCATCTTTGATCAGCCGTTGACAGCTTGTGCTCTACCAGTGACATCAAGCTCCATATCTGTCAAAGTTTCTAGATGTTAACAGGGTTTCCAGATAACAGAGCAGGGTGGCCCTTCCTGGCAGTGAAGTTTCCCCAGCTCAAAAACCATAGTGTAAGATGGGAATATAAATCCAATGAACTGTCCAAACTACAAGCATCAGGAAAGAAAAACAGAATTTAGGCTCCCTACAAAACTCGTGAAAAAACAAAGGTTAAATGCTGTGTGAGCTCTGAAATACTGCATCATGTAATTAGACAGAATGTTTCTGTAATGAAACACACTTTCTTCTGCTTTCCACATCTAAGATTTTTTTTTAATACTATACATTACATCTGTGTTGTCAATATATTCCAAACCTTGCTACCACAAGGTATAAGAAATCAAATATTATTAAGCATATGAAAATCATCTGCATTTCTCTATGAGGAAAAACATGTAGCATGACAGTATCAGGAAATCTGATTAGAAGACATTTTAAAATGGCACTAAATAAAACCCCAGGAAACCAACAAATTGTGTATCTATATTAACCTTTCAAAACCTGACATGCAAAATGTCTAACAACTGAAAAAGTTAAAAGCAAGCAGTCTTTAGAATGAACATATGAATGTAAATGATATTTTTCCTTGGCTAGAATAGAAACTCACCTCTTCATATACTTTCTTGGCATTGCTGTTATCTCCTATCAAGAGGTAACCAACACCAAGATCATTCTTGAACGAAGTGTCACTGGGAAACAGCTGAACTAATTTCTGCAGAGTAACCAGGGAACCCCTCATGCGACCTAATTTGATTGAAGAAGACTCAATTACATATACAGGTAACAGTAGCAAGATGCTTACACAACATCTAAGAAAACATAAATCAGAGCCAGGTGTTGCATTTTCACTAATGATCAAGAAGCAGAACTTGAAAAAACCCTTGTGCAGATAGGAGCAGATTCAGCTGCTTGGTTGTCACTGCGGGTGCAGTCATATAGGGAGTATGTCAGGAAAGCAGTGCAAAGGCATATCACGCAGTGTTATGGTAACCTCTAGTGGAGAACTGCTCACAGTGTAGCAGTTCAACATTATTGAAGCTTCGGCTGCTCTTTCACACACAGATTTCAGAGTGCTCAAAAAATTAGGTAAACATATGAAAATAAATGTAATCTTAATTGATTACACAATTAAAAGCATTTTTAGTGTTACGCAATAGTTCTAGCATATTTCCATTATGGCATTAACTGTGCTTTACACACTTAAAATCAAGTATGTTCCTCAACTTCCTAGGTAAGGTCTTCTTGAGGAACAGCAAGATCAAAACAAGTTGATAACAAAATCCCACTGATCGGAACAGAACTCTTTTCTGCAAAGTTGACTGTGCCTCATAGTCTATTCAGCACTTCTCGTGCAACCCAGAATTGAGATCTAAACTTCCAGATGTTATCCCCTGAGTTCAATTTCATTAGTCTTCCCGTTCAATGAAAGTTTACTCTGGGTATGTTTACTCTGTGTAAACCATTAATTTCCTCATGAGTTCTCTCAGCTTCAGTAGAAAAAGAAGATTATTTTCTTCTTTCTCTGTCAGTAAAGGTTTTTTGACTACCTCCCATCATAGCTTCTCAGAGCACCCAGTGAACTGCTGTCCACAGGCACTATCACCACACAAGCAACTACAGACATTACTTCCTAGAAAACATTTAAAGAATCTTAAAATATTTTTCGTAAGCATTTAAGAGCTTAGGATCACAAATCCTATCAAAATTTCAGAGTAATCGGCACTTACAAATCCTTGGTGATCTTCTGAAAGTCTTGCTGCACAACTTCCAAAACATTCACACCACTCTTGAATCTTACCAAGAAACTGCTGCCTGTCTGCTTCTCTTTTCAAGCTGAGTTTTATCAGATCTGAAGGGACATTTGGCAGACTAACCACTTCATCGTAGGTGTTGATAGCTTTTTGCAGCATCTCATTACTTCTCATTTTCTCAGCTAAGTCATCTTCAGACTAGAAAGAATCACAAAATAATCCATCAGGCTTAAAAATAACATTGTCTTCTTAAAAGGCAAACTATACAATTGTTAAGATTATGGGAATAATTTTAGAATTGCCTTTAATCTTTATAATTTTGGCATAACAATGAAAAACTTTATTGGTTGTGCTTTATGGTATGGTAGATCAGAATTACTGTTATTTCTTGTTTCCTATGGACTGTTTGAAAGCATAAGAAATTTTGCACCTAAAACATACATTAACATGGAATTTTGGCTATTCATAGAATTCATAATTTCTGCTTTTGAAAATAGAGGAAGCAATCTGCTTTTATAATATAGAAGACATGCAAATGGGTGACTACGGATTATTCGTATGCTAAGCCTCACACTGGCAACAAGACAAAGATCAAAACACACAAACAAATATTTCTTTCATATATTCTGACACTAATTTATATATACATTTTTTAGAAAACTAATTAGGAGTTGACTTTACTTTTGCATATGTTGACAGGATATCTACCCTACAAGTCTTTCAGAACTTAGATTTGTTCAAGTTCAGGAGCAGACCAAAGGGTATATGAGATCTCTACTGTGAAATTACAGCTTTGGTGAAGCTAATGGAAGCTACAACTGTTTTCACCTGTGGTACGGCATTTTCGTAATTTGTTTCTGTAGCTGAAAAAAGTAAGACTGTACCTCAAATGCTAATTTTTTAAAGCTTTAGTTTGCATTGTTTATACAAATGCAGGCATTTTCATATGTTCAATGCATTTTTCCCAAATAGTTTCATTTTTTTGGTTTACATTCATTCTTATGTCAATTAGAAGAACACGATATGATGCACCACTTCTGCAGGTGCAGAAAGTCTTATTGATCTGTTTAAATTCACTCTTGTATCAGTCATAGACTTTAATGAAACAGCTTCAACTGTGTTAGCTGCATCTGCTGTAGTAAGTATCTGGAATCTTTGTGTACTTCTGTCCTTTACTTTTTATCCTTCATCTACTTTGAAACTGAATACGTGAAAAAACAAACAGCATGGTTACTCAGCCAAACAGTCGATAGACTGATGTTCGTTATCCTTTTAACACTCCCTCTATAAAAACTCCAAGTCTCCTTCTCTACTCCCACTAAGCAACAAGCAGCATTTAGCCCACAGATGGCACGTTGATTTACCAGCTGCAGCGAACAGTATAACAGCTAAGTTCTGCCTGTTGTTCCTGTACTGGGACATTAGCCTGGATGTATCGCTTACCATTCATCTGACAGTTTTCATGGAATGTACTGGACATATCCTATTTTTGTGTTATTTACAATACTTTCCACTAAAGTTAGACAAAAGCTCCCAAAGTAATTGGAGAAGGATAGAAGCCTGAAATAGATACAATATGACAGATCACATAATTCTGTTTTTCCCTAGGAACATCCCTAACATTATAAATGAAGTCTGACTGGGGTTTAGAACTTCATTGTTAAAAAAGGTTTATCGTTTTTAATATTATAGCTTTTTTTTTTAGTACCTGTGCTTTCCCGTATCTTGCTCGAGGACTCTGTGGGTACTGATTCACTAAAGCCTCAAAGGCCCTTAGAGCTTCTTCAACTTTTCCCTGGAAAGTAAAGATATTTATCAGCACTTTTATCTACAAAAAATGCTGAAGGATGTACAGCATAACAACACAGTTCCCCCAGTTAAATACAAAATAAAAACAAAGAGATGGACACAATCAACAGTTTTCATTCATATTTTTGTTGGGATTTCTGCTTATTTAAGACAAATTTGTTATTATTATTTATGAAACAATATTATCTATTTTCCATGGTTAAAATTAATGGTTTTGTTTTTATTTTACTTGCATTCCCTTTGTTGGCTGGAAATGATAATAACCTGTGTATATAAAAGTGTAAAGGTTTATTGTTAACAACAAATTCCAAACAGAATGTAACAGAGAATAAAACAGAAATTCTAGACATATGTGGAAACTTCCTCTCTGCATACCTCACATGATGAACAGTATTGTAACTACTGTTCTTTTAGAGGAAATACTGTTTTGCAGAACAGTGTTCCTCAGGACACCCCAGTGTGCTCCGAGTCTCTTCCCTGACTCATATAAACTCCAAGTGTAACTGTGATATAGTCTCATGACTGATGCTGGCTAACAACTAAGGATGGAAGTTGAGAAGAACCAGCTGTGCTGTTTGAATGGGAGCTACGCACTGCTTGGCAATATTTGGCATCACATCTTGCTGCCATTTCCAACACTTATAGATGTATAAGTATGATTAGACTATCATAAACAACTGTCTTGCTATCTTCAAATATTCCATATCTCTTATTTGCTACTAAATTTATCCTGCTTCCTACACGACAAGCATGATTGCCTGCAACTCACTAAGAGACACAGGCAGGAAAACAGGAAAACAGAGTCACCCAACTGACCCTACAGGCTCATCAGTAGTTTCTGTTGTGCCTTTCTCTGATTAACCAATTGTTTAAGTCACAAGAAGCATGAAACTGCTTTTTATTTTTGTATTCTAACACATAAGCAAGGCGCCTAGTTAAGAGCAGCAGCAGTGGCACAGCTGAGGTTAGTGCTCTCTATGTAGTAGCCCTTCAGCCTCATCACAGACTCCAGGGCTGCGCAGACAGCAAAGTAAAGCTAAAAATGCATACTCAGTGAAAATCAAGACTATTCCTACATCTGCAGTAACCAGAATAGTTTTTATTGTACTGTACTGGGAATGAGTTTGAGCCATGTCAAACCCAGGCTCCAGACCTGCAGGTGTTCTCCATGTGACAGGACTGTCTGTGAGGCATATCAGCTTTTACAAGATTTACATCCAAAAGACTTAAGGTCTCTCATTTCTAACAAATAGTCACATAGCCTTGCTTCACTATTTAACCTCAAATCTGTAAAAGAGAAATCTCTGCAAAGGTCTTGTTTTCTGAAACACTCAAATAATGAATAAAATTGGAAGTTATCAGAGGAGATGACAGAAGAGTTTTTATTGTTGGGGGGTTTTATTTGGTTTTCATAGTCAAGTTTTTAAATTCGTAACTACCAAAACTGACTGATGTTAATGCCTTGCTGCCTCTGGTGACAGGCAGGAAGATCTGCTTCATGCTCTAAGGAGCTGAGACACACAGGACACACACAGAACTGCAACAGAAACAGTGCCTACTAAAAAGATGTGCACCTAATGCTCACGAAGTATATGAACACTGAGAGATTAACATGCTTATATTATTTAAGTTCTCTGATAACAGTTGACTAGTCAAAAGGACAACAGTGATAGGACAAAATTAACCCTGCTCCCTGTGATTAATTTAAGCATTTTTTTGATGAACTCAACAGTTAAGCTAAATACTTTCAAGGTTAAAGGTGAGCAAACATGCATGAACAGACATGCATTTTTGATTTCAAAAAATTTAAACTAAATTATGCAGCAGAAATGAAATTTAAAGGACAAATATGCACTGAATGTTTAATTTTAAAAAGTTAATTTTGCAGAAACTAACCTGAAAGTAATTCTCCCTTTTTCTAAGTTTTTTTCATTTTATTTATTTTTGTCTACAGGCCTGACTGAAACATTTAAAAACTTACTTTTTTACGTAGTTTTTCTGCAGCATCTAGTTCAGCCTTAATGGTCTTATCAAACTTGTTTAAGAGCTTTGGCTTCTTCTTCTTTTTAGCTAGAAGAGATTTAAAAACCACACCGTTCATTACCTTTTTCATATTTCACATCAGCTGTTTAGAATAATGCTTAATTACTGACTAGTACTGTGCTGGTAAAGTGCATGATTTTCAAGTAAGGCAATTGAAATTGATTTTTTTACTTACTACAATCACAAATTCCTGTATGAAAAAGCAATCTTCAGTCATTCCAACTGAATAACTTTGCAGTTGAGTTTTTGATAAAGGATTTTTCATCTCATATATTGAAGGATTTTTTTTTTTCAATTAGTACAATTGAAATGGAAAAATTAAGAGAACAGGTATTTTTTTCACATTTATATGGTATTATGAAAAATAGAATTACCAGGACATATTATCAGCTTCTAAAGTTGTGTCTATGTATGTCTACTTCGTCATCTAAAGCAATTAAACGAGTTTATAGAAATCATAGTTACTTAGGGTAGGAGGGACTCAAAAAGTCATGTAGACCAAATTTCCTGCTGAAAACATGTTCAATGCTGAAATGCCTGATTAAGACCTCTTGAAGTGATCAAGTCTCCACAGTTTAGCATGCTACCACACAGTAGCAGAGCAGCAGTATTTAGTAAACCAGCCTTGGAGTAAACTGCATTTGAAGCAAATTGAAGTAAATTGTGTCAATTTAAACAGCTATTTACTTCATAGCAGTTCACTCTTAAACAATGTCTATTTGGTTACAATAAGTAGATTAGATGTTAAAAAAATGCAAATACACTACTGAAGGATATGACAGTACGCAACTGCTTTTCCCCACATTTGCTATAGCTAAACTCGGTTTCATTAGGAAAAAACCCAACCTTTTCTGACATAAGTAAGGAAAATACATATTGGCTGATTCAAGTGACTACTAACTATGTATATCTGTAATTGGTAGTACATATTGTTGCTTAAATTATGCATTACTGTTTTTTTCCCTGTATGGAAAAGAAGTCATTAACAGCATGAAAAGAGGTAAAATTATTTTCTTTGTAGAAGTTTAAACAGGGAATGCTTTAACTGATATGTGTAAAGTTGAACCCAAACACCATACAGCTTCAGATCACAGACTGCTTCAGTGCTGTAAGCAAGTATTTTGGATAACAAGGTCTTGTAACTAGCCATGTTTTATTCTGCTTCCCAAGTCCTTGGGTGCACGCTTCAGGAATGACAAGAGCCACCCACATGCTACTAGAAGCTGTGCTCATGATTCATTAAATGGTACTTTCTCCCTGAGACTCTGATGATACACAGAGCTTGAGGCAGGCAGATCATTTCAGCTACTTCAAACCCCAGAGAAAAACCAATGCCTTAAATGTCCTGGGTTCAGCAATAGCAGTCATTTTTCTCCTTCTCAGTAGCTGGTGCAGTGCTGGGGTTTTGACTTCAGCCCGGGAACAGCGCTGATAACACCGATGTTTTCAGCTGCTACAAAGTAACGGTTACTCCGATCAAGGACTTTCTGAGCCTCATGCTCTGCCAGGGAGGAGGGGAAGCTGAGATGAAGCAGAGACAGGACACCTGACCCAAGCTAGCCAAAGAGGTATTCCATACCATAACACGTCATGCCCACTATATAAACTGGGGGCAGTTACCTGGAAGACCCAGATCGCTGCTCGGGTTGGGCAGGGTATCAGTCAGTGGGTGGTGAGCGGTTGTATTCTCTTCCCTTGTTATTTCCCTTACCATTATTATTATTACTGGTGGTAGCAGTAGCAGTTTGTGTTATACTTTAGTTACTGCACTGTTCCTATCTCAACCCATGGGAGTTACATTCTTTTGATTCTCCTCCCCATCCCTCCCAACACCGCTCATATTCAGAGACCAGGACAGAAGAGCAGAAATGTTACTTTCAAAGATGGGAAAAATAGGAATGGGAGTGCAGTTACCAGCCCAAGCATTAGATGCCATGGGTCTAATGGACTGGGCAAAAACCAAATCTCTGGAAAGATGAAGAAAGAATTTGATCCAGAGAAATGGAACAAAGCAGATCAATCATTAAACAACAAACCGCAACAGATAACAAGTGAGCTGGAAGACTGAGACAACGATCCACCCATGGTAGTGTCAATGACACCACTGCTAGAAAGCAAACAACCTTCGGACCAAGAAGATCCTTCTTGTGAGCAAGCGGCTTTGTGGTTACTGGCTGGGCTTAAACCACAACAGTTCTTTGTGACGCCCAACGTGGGGCTCAAAGGGTTGAGATATACCGACAGATCTTATTTATGATACGCATTAACTGTTTCGGATTAATAGCCACTCATCGCAATGCTGATTTATAGGCTCCTAAAGTTGTTGCTCTTGATTCTTAAGAGTTTCAGCATGTCGTACCTTACTTACAGCCATTATTTGCTGTTTCAGTGTTTATCAGCTGGGGGGCCTGGGCTAAGGTTATTGTTTCGCTGAACTTCATGCAATGACTTGTAATACAATAGAATAATTGATCACAAAACTGGCCTGGTATGCGTCCTCAGTGTGGTCATCACCTCTATACTATGGGACGCATGTAATGGGAATTTTTAACAATTACGTATCTTTCTTTTTCCTTCCCTCAGGGGATAAACCTTTGGAGGAGACATTCCCTCACACCCTCTGCTCCCCCACCAGGCTATTTACAGTAGTAGTAGATTTTGGAAAAGTTAACAGATCTTGAATATCCTTTCAATGCCCTTGAAAGCATCCTGTTCCTTTTGCTGGGAACCAGCTTACTGCTGCATATGCTTTCTACGTTTTACCCATGGCCATCCCATCCTGAGAACACCCTACTACATCTGATCTTGAAAGTTAATTAGTGTCTGGCTTGGGTATTGTCTAGGGTTAAACAACAATATAGGGAGATCACCAAGAGATTTTCCCCGAGGCTGGACAGTCATGAGCTGCAGGGTGTGGGGGATCGTATGGGCAAGCATCTAGTCCAGTGGGCCTCTCCAGTGCTTTGGAAGCATCAGAGATGGGGACTCCGACAACAACTTGCAGAAACTGCTGAAGCAGAGGTTGAATTGAGTCAGTTTGCCAAGGTGAAAGCCATCCAGCTGGCCTTGGACATTGCTGAACAAGAAAAGTGGCCAGTACTTTAGCTCTATACTAACTCATGGATGGTGGCAAATGCCTTGTGGGGGTGGTTGCAGCAATGGAAGCAGAGCAACTGGCAACGCAGAGGTAAACCCATCTAGGCTGCTGCACTGTGGAAAGATATTGCTGCCCAGGTGCAGAACCTGGTGGTGAAGGTATGCTGTATAAATGCTCATGTACCCAAGAGTCAGACCGCTGAGGAACACCAGAACAACTAACAAGCAGATAAAGCTGCTACGATGGAAGTGGCTCAGGTAGACTTAGACTGATAATGTAAGGGTGAACTATTTTGAACCCAGAGGGCCCATGACACTTCAGGCCATCAGGGCAGAGATGCAACATATAGATGGGCTTGTGATCGAGGGGTGAACTAAACAATGAACACTATTGCCCAGGTTATTTATGACTGTGAAACGTGCTGCAATTAAACAAGCCAAGCGGTTAAAGCCTCTTTTGTATGGAGGACGATGGTTGAAGTATAAATATGGGGAGGCCTGGCAGATTGACTATATCACACTGCCACCAACCCGCCAAGGCAAGCGCCATGTGCTTACCATGGCGGAAGCAACCACCGGGTGGCTGGAAACATACGCCGTGCCCCATGCCACTGCCCGGAACACCATCCTGGGCCTTGAGAAACAGATTTTGTGGTGACACGGCACCCCAGAGAGAATTGAGTCAGACAATGGGACTCATTTCTGGAATAACCTTATAGACACTTGGGCCAAAGAGCATGGCATTGAGTGGGTATATCACATCCCCTACCATGCACCAGCCTCTGGGAAAATCGAACGGTACAATGGGCTGTTAAAAACTACACTGAGAGCAATGGGTGGGGGAACTTTCAAGCATTGGGATACACACTTACCAAAGGCCACCTGGTTGGTCAACACCAGAGGATCTGCCAACAGGGCTGGCCCAGCCCAGTCAGAACTTTTACATATTGTAGAGGGGGACAAAGTTCCTGTGGTGCACATAAAGAATTTGTTGGGGAAGACAGTCTGGGTTATTCCTGCTTCAGTGAAAGGCAAACTCACTCGTGGGATTGATTTTGCTCAGGGACCTGGATATACTTGGTAGATAATGCAGTAAGATGGGGAAGTCCAATGTGTACCTCAAGGGGATTTGATTTTAGGGGAAAACAGCCAATGAACTCAATTGTATGCTGTTACCTGCTATGTAACACTTTTACAGCCCACCAACTAGATGTCCTCAGGTCACCAGCGACTGGCCCTGACTTCCCTTCAACCATCAACCCAACAAAGAATGAACTTTGATGAAACCAAATGAGCTCAGCAGTGACCAGATGAGTTCCATGGTGTCATCAGCAGGCAACAATCCAATACTGCACACCGTCTCTCCTGCTCTGAAAGACTGTTACAAGAGATGCAGCCCAACATCATGGACTGGATGAATTCGACAGCTTTATAGGGATTGGTCCATGCACTAAGGAAAGATATCTCTCTCACTTTCTGTGCGTATGTGTGTGTGTGTGTATATATATATATATATGTATATACATATATATATAAGACAAGATGGTATACTGATGGTATACTGAAAAATGTGAGATCTCAGCATGACGTGAATGGTATGGAATAAGGGGTGGATACTGTCCTGGGTTCAGCAGTAGAAGTCATTTTTCTCCTCCTCAGTAGCTGGTGCAGTGCTGGGTTTTTGACTTTCAGCCTGGGAACAGTGCTGATAACACCGATGTTTTTAGTTGCTGCTCAGTAAAGTTTACTCTGACCAAGGACTTTATCACTCTCATGCTCTGTCAGGGACGAGGGGAAGCCGGGAGGAAGCAGAGACAGGACACCTGACCCAGGCTAGCCAAAGAGGTATTCCATACCACAGCACGTCATGCTCATTATATAAACTGAGGGCAGTTACCTGGAAGACCCAGATAGCGGCTCAGGTCGGGCTGGGTATTGGTCGGCAGATGGTGAGCAGTTGTATTCTCTTCCCTTGTTACTTCCCTTATCATTATTATTATTGGTGGTAGCAGCAGTGGTTTGTGTTATACCTTAGTTACTGGACTGTTCTTATCTCAACCTGTGGGAGTTACATTCTTTTCATTCTCCTCCCATCCCTCTGGGAGCAGGAGGAGGAAGAACAGGGGGACTGAGCGAGTGGCTGCATGGTTCTGAGTTACTGGCTGGGCTTAAACCATGGCACTTAGCTACTGCTAAACCAATGCTAACCGCATCCAAGACTAGAGGATCTCATGAGTCCGAGATGCTTCCGTACCAGGTGAAAACAAAACACCAAAACACAAAACAAAAACAACCATCAACTTGGGTACCTGTGGTTCTTTCTGTGTAAGACTTTACTGTCATTATCAACATTGAATTCAAACAGCTCTGCATGAAGAGAGGTTTTTACATTACCTGTATAAACTGCTCTGCATCAGTTATATAGATGCTATTGCTTTTCAGGGGCAGGGGGTAAATACAATTTAAGCAGGATTGAAGTTATCCTACTAAATTCCATTTACTTATTCACAAAGGTTATATGAAGCATAAAATATAAAAATGTGTTAAGATCTATAAAGGAAAGGTACTAAAGAAGCAGTGCATAAAGATTATTATATCCCTGTTGATCCTTCTTATAGCAGAAATTACTGTAATTTTCCAAGGCATTAGCTACCAAGAAGTTTAGAAAGAAAAAACCTCCTGGCATACAGGGTTTTACTCCTTTTTCAAGATAAACTACCAAATAGCACACTTTAATATATTGGTTTTGCTTCCCTAAATACTTCAGGAATTTAGTTATCATGATGCTGAACTGACCAAAGAGATGCTTTCTTTGATCCTTCTTTTCTTTTCTTTCTTCCCCCCAATATAATAATATAGATGGCTTTAATGTCCTTTATTCATCATCCACAGATAATACAGTACAAATGCTTTTCAATCTGTGGTTGATTCCAGTCTTGCTGTGTCTTACTTTAATATCATCTATTTCATAGGAAATTGATGTCTTTACTGCATTTTCATGAGTGGTTGAGGCTGGAAGGAACTACTGGGGGTCACCTAGTCCAAACTCCCTGTTCAAGCAGGGACACTGAGAGCACATTACTCGGGATTGTGTCAAAACAGCTCTTGAATATCTCCAGAGAAGAAGACATGACAACCTATTCTGGGCAACCTATTCCAGTGCTCAGTCATCCTCACAGTAAAGAATTTCTTCCTTGTGTCCAGTTGGAACTTCCCATGTTTTACTTTCACCTGTTGCGTCTGGTCCTATCACCTGGCACCACCAAGAAGAGTCTCGCCCTGTTGACACCCTCCCTTCAGACACTCAAATATATTGACCAGATCCCCCCCAAGCCTTCTCTTCCCTAGGCTGAACAGGCTCAGCTCCCGCAGCCTTTCTTCATTGGAGTGATATTCCAAAATCTTCACAGTTCTAACAGCCCTTCACTGGACTTGTTCCAGGAGCAACATTGTACTGGGTAACCCAGAACTGGACACAGCACTCCAGATGAGGCCTCACCAGGGCTGAGTAGAGAAGGGAGAATCACCTCCCTTGACCTGCTGGCAATCTCTTCCTAAAGCAGCCCACCGGCCTTCTTGGCCACAAGGCTGCATTGCTGGCTCATAGACTACTTGCTGTCTACCATGACC
This sequence comes from Pezoporus occidentalis, assembly GCF_034315485.1. Taxonomy (NCBI): domain Eukaryota; kingdom Metazoa; phylum Chordata; class Aves; order Psittaciformes; family Psittacidae; genus Pezoporus; species Pezoporus occidentalis. The sequence goes on along the minus strand of NW_026915724.1, from coordinate 6,707,576 downwards.
CCCAGGTCTCTCTCTGCAGAGCTACTTTCCAGCAGGTCAGGTCCCAGCCTGTACTGGTACATGGGGTTTGTCCTGCCCAGGTGCAGGACCCTGCACTTGCCTTTGTTGAATTTCAAAAGTTCGTCTCTGCCCATCTCTCCAGCCTGTCTAGATCCTTCTGAACAACAGCACAGCACTCTGGGTATCAGCCACTCCTCCCAGTTTCATATTGCCAGCAAGCTTGCTGAGGAGGTATTCTAACCCTTCATTCAAGTCACTGACAATGACTATGGAGTACTTCACTGGCTCTGTTCCAAGTGTTCATACCCCTTGAATCCAGCAAAACCCATAGAAACATCTCTTATCATGACAGCAAGTATCCCTCCACCCCAGACCTTGAGTCCACAGTGACTGACAGGTATGGTCGGAAGTTCCTAACATAATAGCACTGGGCCTGAAAAATAAAATCTGTTTGTGTGGTTTTGTGATTTTATTTTTTTTTTTGTCTTTTGCTAAAAATATACCAGCTCAGTTTTCCAAGAAACCATTGCTACTTCTAAGGTCCGGCTTGCTCAACGGTAGGTGTGGATGAACACAGATGCATCAGCCCAGAGAGCCAATAAAAAGCAAGTGTCCCTGAGGGCTTTTAGGTTGGTTGAGCTCACAGCTCCTGACACTGTGAAAGTGTCATTTCTTGTTGGCAGGAAAACTAAGGCATGTCAGTTCCTGTGGATACATGATCTGGGGAGCTTCCAGCTGGACATCAGCACAAAACACTTGGTTTCCTCCTGGTCTCCAAGTAGGAGGCTGTACATAAAAGAAATTATGTAAGTCACAATTAATATGTCAATTCTCAGCTTTTATAGCATGAATGAAAATCTTTAGCTAAGAAGCTGTGCATTCAGTAACATAGGAAAGCTACCTGTCAGCTTTGTAACTTCCACTATTCATGGAAAGACAAAGAGCCATTTGGTCCTCGAACTCAGTAAGCACAGCACCAGTGAGGCTCCCCTGAGGCAAAGGAAAGGTGTTTTTCCACCCACCAAGAAACTCCTACTGCCTATGGGACACTGTTTCCACAATTCCTTTGACATTACGAGGAAATGAGACAGAAACAGCTCAGAAGAAAAAGAGAATGAAAATCTTTTAAGTCTGTGGCACAAAGCTATGACATCTTTCCCCCCCATACCTAATTTCAGTGATGCATTGGAAGAACCTTTTTGCAACCCTCCATTACAAAAAAATGTATTATTTTCCCATTTTCAGTGCAATTATATATCAGCTCTAGAGCAGCAGGAGATCAATATGAAAAGCTGGAAAGGAGCTGTTAACATAAATATTATTCAGCTGCTAGGCACCAATATAACACAGCAAACATTATATAATGAGCAATCATTTTCATCTTCCATTCTACTCCTACGTTAAAGGATTCACCAGGGAGCTTTCAGTGCAACCATCAAGCATTCCTCTATATTAACCAGACAGCCTGCTATCTCTCTGCAGGGATATTTTAATAAATTATCCATTGCCTCCTTCCAGTGTAATAATCTTTTAGCAGATGTGACCCAATATATTACATTCAATGTTACAAAGAAGTTATGTTTTCAGAAGAAAAAAACCTGCAGTTTTCCTTTAATGACTTACAGATTTCACCATGTAGCTGAAGCAATGCATGATCACACAACTGCTAGGGTGATTTGTAGTCCAAATCTGGTTGAGCATTAAAATGGTAATAATTCTTTTATATATCATACTATGGTCTAGCAAGAGTAATACTGAGAATTTTCAATAATGGCTTTGTATGTAAGGATAGGCTTTCTAGCTGGAGACCACCTCACAGAAAACAGTTCCACTGTCACAGCAGCAAACTACAAGTATTATAAGAAACTCCACACAATTTTTTTCTGTTGGGGAATAAACAGGCAGTCTCATACCTTCCTTCTATATTAAGATATAGAAGAGAAGGAAAAAAAACAAACCAAACCAACAAAGCAAACGCAAGAAGAACAACATTTTTGAAGAGGTTATGTATTAAATGTGCAATAAAGTTAACAGCCTCCCACATATCCAATGAAAGATGATGAAATAGCTGTTTTATATACTTATTCTGGAGCATGAAAACTGAAATACGAGGCATATTTTATGTTTTTATGTTGAAAGGCACCTTGTCATCACCAAAGGCAGTGATGGTCTTTTCTACAAAGGACAGAGAAATACCTTTTGAAAAAATAATGAATGCACTGCTAGCTACCCTTCAGACTCCAAGTCTGAAATCACATGAGAAAGTAACCAAATGATTAAAGGTGATTAAAACACGTACTTTTGAAGAATGGTTTAAAAACATTTTGCTAGGGGTGTGGGACAACATTTACATCTGAGTAAGCAACAACAAAGGGGGAAAACATAGTAGTAAAGAGTTTGCTATTGGAAGAGGGGCACTCTGTAAAAAGTAGCTACAGAGATTAGAAGAGTAAATTATTTTCTCTACCACTATGCTCAGGACAAGGAACAAAAGGCTTGAAATTGCTAGAGCAGAAAATTTGGATTGAGCATCCAGAACGAGTATCTCTGAGAAAGCACAGTAGAACAGATTGCTGAGGGTAGTGATGGAATTCTAACTCCCGGAAATTTGTAAGAACAAGCTGAATAAGTATCTGCCAGGCACAGTGTATTCAGTTAAGATCTTTGGTCAACAGAACGGACAAAGTAAGCCTTAGGGTCCCACCCAATCTTATTTTCTACCATTTCTGTAATATACACTGTACATCAATGCGCTTTAGTGCTAAGGTTATAATTACATAGGGAAATCCCATTCTCTCATTTGTTAATTAAAGAAATTCCCCCAGAAGCTCACTGTGCCAGTCATCACTGTGACGGAGATTCCTCCTAGCCTTATGCCAGCAACAGAATATCGAAGTTCAAAACTAAATGGATCAGTTCCAGGTTATCTGATTTGTCGAACAATCATGTGTTTATGTTCTACAGCTTCTACTCATCCACTAAGCTTCTATTGTTCATCTCCTTTCTTTCCTGTCATCCTCTTGTTGAACCTCTCCCTTCTCAACCTCAATGCCCTACCACATTTCCTCTCTTTCATTTCTACACTTGCTTTCAGTTTGTTCCTCAGTCCAGCTCTTCCTATTACCCCCAACTTGTTCTAAGAGAACTGTCTTCTTCCACACCTGTTGCTTACACCCTTCTTCAAGGGCCTTTTCCCCTAAACTCTTTTGCCGAAATCCTGGTTACTCACCACCTATTATACTGCTACGCTCAGTCTCTGCTGTGTACTTCAGAAAATGATTATGGCTACAAGCAGTCAAGAAAGTGACTCAAGGAAAGATGAATGCAAGTGACAAAGCCTCTCTGCTGTCCCATAATTATATGTGCCCCATACCAAATGGTTCTGACAAACATAAGTACCCCTTTTCGAGAAACACTTCACCTATTTCTACATATGATGCAGGACTGTGTTAATTACCTGCAAATTATCATAGCCTGAGCAAGAAGCAGCACAACTACTCAGCTCTGCTGCAGTACCTGACGGCACAGCTCTTTGCTCTCTAGCTAAAAGGTCATTCATTTAGTCATCAGTTGAGCTTGTCACTAGTGCTCTGACAGCTTAAAATTAAGGCAGCTAAGTTTAGGTTTCTCTACGTAGACACCTATACATTGCTGCAACCTTTAGAAATCTAGTCATTACAGCCCATGGAGTCTAAAAAGTGAGTTCAGCATGATGTAAACACCTACTAGGTGATTAGCTGAATGTTCCACTGACTGTACAGATGGCCACTGTATATAATGCAGTTTGGACACCACACCAGCACGTGCATCCACCTGCACATGTCTTGATCTGGAACCGAGTCCCATCCAGGTTGTTCTCCTCATTCACTGCCATTACTGTTAGATACTAACTCTTACTCCACAGACTGTTTGGAAGCCAATAGTGTGACTGAGGAAACAGTTCACTCCTTGCTTTCACGACCTGATCTCGTAGAAAGTTCAGAGCTGCAAGGAATGGCATCAAAGGAAATCTTGCTCAGGTCTGAAAATCTAGATCAGAATATGCCATCCACTTTGAGACATGTGGAGATACAGCAGCAAACAGGGACTGGGCAGGGGATGGATAATGAAATACAGAGGCCAAACATAAATGTGTCTCCACTGATTACTAGCTGGCATGTGCATGTGTGAGCTAATATTTTATAGGTGTTAATACTACATGTTCTTACAAAGGAAAAAAAAAACACTAAGTTCACAAGAAAAGCTTTTCCTTTTATTTTTTCATTTAAACACTGGGGGGCAAAGAAAATATCAAATCAACCAGTGCAAAGTACATCTTGTTAAGCTACTGAATCTATTCCTTGAAACCTTCCAAAAAAACCCAATTTTCAGAAAGGCATTTTCAAGATGAGCTTTCCCAGGGCAAAATATAATTTCAGAAAAGCTACAAGTGATTAAAAGAATGCCTTGTGAAAGCACTCTGAATTACTGGCTCTATTATTAACTTCTGCTCTAAAACCAAAAGGCTAGTAACATTAACAATCAAGTTCTGTAAATCTTCATCTGAAGCAGATCTATATTTTCTTTTAAGTAACTGTCCAGGCAAACAATTTTGCAACTTTTATGTTGATTTTATTCACATAACTATAAAGCAAACATGATTTTGGGATGCTTTACAACTTATAATACAAAAAGATATTTCAGGAAATAACAGTTGAGAAATGAAACTTTTCCAAAATTTCTAGACAAATGTCTTCAAATGATCAAATGTCTGTATGTTCCTGTAGAACTGTGTAGAACACAAAGTTTGAAGTCAGTGTAAAATGCCAGGTAAGCCAATTATGTTAATGTGGTAAGTGCATTCAAACCAATATCATGAAGTACCAGGGGAAAAAAATGTATGGAAAGTAATAGTGACTGGTACACAGTACATGGCAAAAAATTAATTACATCTGATCATAACTCCAAAACAATACAGAACAAACTGGTAGAAATATTGTAACAAACTTGTAGAAATATTGTATCAGAAATAACTAGTAAGAATACTTCTGTAATGGAGTAAATGAACCCTCTCTAGCCTCTCCTGAAAGGGAGGCTAAGGAAAACTTCATTCTCCTAAAAGAGGAAACACCTTTGACCAAACTGATCAGACATCAGCCTGATATCTCAAAAGAGTTAATAATTTCATTAACAAGCACAGAAAATATTGAATACTATCACAATTATCTTTCATGATCAATACAATTTCTTTATGTCCTACAGTTACACCATGCACTTAGCATTTTAACAGCAAGTTATTTTTAACTGGGTCTCAGATACTGTCTACACTGTAAAGACTTAGATTAGTTGTTTTCTGAAAAGATCATTTAAAGAATGGGATACCTTGAACACAACACATAGCATGAACTGATTTTTCCTTACTGACATCCTCCAAACCTCTGATTAAAGGACACATGCACATTTTTGCTCCTGAGCAAAGTAAGTGGGAGGCAACATCACACTGCTACTAAAAATCTCAGAACAATTAGTGCTTATCTCTGAAAACCACTAAGCACTTCCATACACTTAATACAAATCATCTCTCACTCTTGTGCGTTGCAAAAATTTGGGAGCAGATATTCTACAATTCCGTGATTTGATTCTGACATGATAAGCACTGCCAGGAAGAAGGACACCACAAACAAGTGAGCTTGTTAGCTGATGTGCAACTATGGCCAGGAAGAAATCCCAACTGGGACTAGCTAAGGCCATTTTCCACCCATTCTTGCTGCCCTTTTCTCCTCTTCCTCCATCTTTTGCTCTCAGTACTAATACCTTTCCTAAGTCCTCTGCTCTCTTTCTTATGTTCAGAACCTAGGAAAGTGGTGGAGCGGGAGGGCAAGCTTTACCTGCTGCACTGGAGCTGGCAACTTGGACCTGTCCCATACATTGATAGTGATGACTGACATGCTGGTTGGTTCAAGTCTGAGGTCTGGGAAAAAGGGTGCCTTCCACATCAGCTAAATTGTACTGCTTTAATGTTTGGAAACTAATGCTGTAGGATTCAGTCAATGGAGAGGGGCAGTAGACTCCTCAGCGATTATGAGTCCATATTACACAATTGGCATGAGTATTTCTTCTTAAACGTGTCTTTAAACTTCTAGTTCCTCAGAAACAGCAACACCATAACATCCCAGTCTCTGAGGGTGTGGGGAGAGAAAATGAGGATAGAATGACACTGCTGCTTTTCTAACAAACCACCTCATAAGTGGGATTTAACTTGTGGTTAGTTTTTTTATTCCACTTTACCTTATAGTATGTTAAGGGAGCTTTCCTGGCAGCTTCCTCTATCTTGCATCTGCAACTACTGGCATTCAAATCAGAAAGCAGCCACAACTCTGGCTTTTAGTTAATTACTTCATAGGCATAAGGATTCAAGATAAACCACAGTCTTCACAGCCACCTTGAGGACAGATGGTTTCTAGTTTTTGCATTGAAAACTACACTGAAACAATCCTGCTGCACTAACTGTAAGCTGTGCTTATGACTAGCAGGTAAGTTTTGTTTAAGTTCTAAACTGTAGAGGTCGTAACCATATAATGATGTCTTTGTTTCTCTCACATTGACAGAAGTAGACAAGTGGGGGGTGCCATCTCAAAGCCTGATCTGAAATAAAAATCTTCTTAATGTGATGTGGTCTCACAGCCACTCACAGCAAAGGCTCCTCCTGCCAGTTCTCCTTCTTAACAAAGGCTCCTCTTGCCAGTTCTCCTTCTTAACAAAGGCTCCTCTTGCCAGTTCTCCTTCTTAAACCATCAAATTCTAAGGAAGCCATTTCCAGGGGAGCCATAAGCTTGGTTTTCTAAACCCCCTCCTATCCCTGCTGCGATACAAATTCAGTAATAATGCTCTTGGCAACTTGTGGAAGGGTGCCTTAGAAGACAAAGATAAAGATGATCACCGTCTGTAATATTTCCAATTAATTTTGTGACCTTCTGTTTTACTAATTCCACCCAAACCCTCCCTCAAATACTCCAACCTTCCAAGTTCCAGTTTCAGTTATGGGCTGAAAAACATGTATATACACATTAGCTGACCAATCACTTCTACCCACAATTCAAAAATTTACCCAAGTAATTGTCCTCTCTCCTCATACTAGGCCCATATAGTTACCCAAATTAGTTTCTGAAATTGTGCTGCTTCTCAGTGGGTGCTCAAATGAGAATTTGATGATGATGAAAAGCTCTGTCACTGTCCTGTTGTTTGGGAAGCTCATTAGGTGAGATACAGATAGTGTAAGTGATCCACTTGGTTTATGGGGTTCTATAAATGATAACTTAGAAGATATAAAAACAAGTAACCGTATCTCAACAATTTAAAGCCAGTAGCACTACAATAATTAAAACATCCTTCTAAACTGTACTGGCAGAACAGGCAACACCTTTATAATCAGCTTATCTGCGGAAGCAATCAGACAATAAAAACTGAGGCATTTTAGGGACTAATAAGGCTGTGGAATCTAATGACTATAATAAATCTTTAGCTGCAGTTATTCCAGAACAATTTCCCTTGCAGTAAAAAGTATTCTACAGGGTTTTCTTCTGAAATTACTATTGGCTGGTCAGATGCTGATTGCAAGAAACAATTGTGGAATGATAATTTTATTTTTGCCAGGCATTTCCATCATTCACCTCTCCCTTTCATCATGGAATCTTTTGGCTTCATTCAAAGGTTAGAATCAAGCAACCGTTTGACAAGACCGGGAATAAATTTTTTCATTGACTTTCTGTACAAAAATACATGCTAATATTCTGAAGTCCTATACATTTAGTTCAGGATGGTGTTGTGCAGCAGTTTTGGGCTTTGAGAACTACATTTCTATGAAGTACAACATCAGTCATTCTGCCCAGAGCTCATTTTTGATGCAGGCTACAACTAAATATGTAAGTAAATCAACAGGTAGTATGTATACCCTTAAAAGTAGAGCTTACATGGGTGGAACTCAGCCCATTCAACTTGATGTGATAATGCTGGAGGTGAGCTAAGCATGTAAGCTCTTCCCATAGCCAGTGGAGCTCTGGATAAGGTTCTCAGTCAAGTTTAGGTGGCAATTCATCTCACCCTACAGCAAAAAAAACCTACATTTAGCCAGAACTGCATATAACCTCCACAGGTTATGCAGGTTACAGGTGTCACTTTGGACATCCTACATACCATATGAAAAGATAAAGACCTATAGTAAACTGAGGTGAATGTTGACCCTGGTATCAGAATGACACTTGTGGGGCTAATTGTGGAATGACACCATCCTAAGCGTGGCTTATGTATACCTCTGTCCCTGATACAACACAACTGTGTGCTCCAACTTCATTTTCACTTTCATGTTTTATCAGTTTTGAAAAGTGAAAATTATTGTAACTACCTATGCTGATATTCAGTGTATGAAAGAAACAACTCATTGCAAAAGAATGATTCTTCCTATTATTATATAAATTCTTTACCAATATAAATGAATATTCAATACATGCCAATATAAGCAAAAATCAGATAGACTCTGATCCCAATGAAGGAGATAGTGCAAGCTCCATGCAGTTACAGGGAACACATGGTGCCATCACCAGTGTGATTGTAAGGAGAACAAATTCACAAATACTCTTAGCAAAACCTCACTTTTCAACCAAACCTGCCTCTGCATGTTCCTAAGCCTTCCTGAGTTGACAAGGACTGATTTTAGTGCCACCTCTCTCCCCAGGCTTAGTACAGCAGACAGTGCTGAACCCAGCTTTTTTGGCTGGGCAGCCCAGGTTGCCTCTCACCTCCAGATGCAGGAGGGGGCTGGTGACCTCCTGAGTCCTAATCTAGGAGTATAACACTGAACATTTGACTCCCGAAACAGCAGAAGTTTTTAACAGCAGCCTGTGACAATGTAAGAGGGGAGTATCTTGATGTCAGCTTTGGAAATGTCTATCCACTTACAAAAGCAAACACGCTTTGGATGTTTATTCAACTCCAGTTTATCTACATTGCCCAGGAACAAAGCTTCACTACTATTTGATATGATTTAAATCAATCCTCTCAGAAAGCATGCTTTTGAATTTCAGAAGAACAGAATGTTAGTTTCAGACTTACCTTTTTCTGTTTTGTCTTGTTCAGTTTCTTTTTCACTTTTCCCTAGAATATTAAAAATATTATTTCATTGAAATAAATTTATGTTAACTGTTTATGATAAAAGATACAATAAAATGCAGCTTACATGCAAAATATCACTGGGCCAAAAACTTTTTTATTTTTTGAAGTAACCATAGATTACTGTCTGAACTATATAGTCACATAAAGCTCTTTCTCTACAGACACTTCAAATATTACCTTGTTGCTCCTGTCACAAAAGATTTGATAAACTTTTTCCCCTTAGATATTTGGTAGATTTCGATGATACGCATTTACAATGCAAGCTATTTTGCAAGGAATAAAAAAACCAGTTCAATAAGTAAAAACTCTTGGGACCACTAGCTTACTACATATATTTATGATTAAAATGCACAAAATATTAAAATCATTTGGGAACCCAGGTCGCATTTTCGGAAGTGACTTGGGAACTTGGAAGCTTTGGTCTTGCTTCACCTTTTAAAATAATTTAACCCATGAATACTGTAAGCATCTGAATGCACAGGTAAATATTAACTAAGCACAAGAGTCTGCAGCAAAAGATAGACTACATACTGCTCCAAAATCACATACACTCATATTCTGAAGGTAGTACGTAGACACAGGCTTGTTCTCTCCTCTTTTTCTCCTCTCTCAGCACTTTTTGATCCTGCCCTACTCTGTAACATTTAAAGCATCCTGCCACACAATTCTAATATTCTGTTTCCAGTTTCATCCCAATAAGCTTCCAGTATTTCCTCCCAATAAGCTCAAGTGAAAACACTAAAACAAGAGGTCAGTTGGTTTTTCAGTTATTTTCCTCTCTAACATATACTCTTTAATTTTGAGGTATACTTATATCTAGAAAAAACATTTTATTTCATTCCTAAGTCAATTAAAGACAGCTTGTCAGGATATTCAATCAAACCGACTGCTCAGAAGCTTTATATTGTGAATACACCAGATATAAACACTGAGAACCTTTGCTTTTTTTCCTGGAGAAACTGAGTTATACACACACAAGAAATCAAACTATTTCACGTTCTAATTTGACCCTTTACTACAAGGTGACAACTACTACTACAGAATGTGCGGACAGTACAAAAGATTTTTATATTCAGCACAAAGCAGAATAAGTATTAACTTGATTATGATATGGTAAATTAAATAAATACGGCCACATTAAAAGTCATTCACCTCTTCAATTGCATCATAAAATCCAGATTGTAAATTAAACTGAAAGAAATGACAAAAAGATCTATAGAGCCAGTTACATACTATGCAATAACCTGGAGAAGGAATATTATTACTATAATGGTGTATTAACGAAAGCGTGTTTCAGTACTTGCTAAAATATTGGCTTGGTTATTTTTGCTTGTTTTGTTTTTTGTTTTGTTTTGTTTTTTTTCTCATATACCACACAATACATAAAATGGCCATGTCCATCTGTATGGCATCAGAAATACAGTATTTTTAAAAAGAGCAATAATGCAGCTCCAGATGAAACACAATGGTTTATATACTCGTATTTCTACTATTTTTAGCAACTAAAAGCACATGAACAAGTCATGACAGGATAGTAAACCATTATATAACATGCTACTTAGCCATCCATTTTCTCTGAATCTTTTGCCTTATCAGCAACAGTTGATATTCTCACCTGACATCTCCTCTTTAATTCCCTCTACTCAGTGACCATCTTCCACCCATCTTGGGCAATCATGTTATTTCTGCAACTTCTCTTCCATCACAGGAAGAACGAGGTATGAACTAATCACTCTATAGCCTGCTCCTACCTCCCATTTCTTGCCTAGCTTCACATTTCCTTACTGAGGCTCACGCAACATATAACCCTACAGCTCTCTACACCTATCTATGCACTAGGATCTATTCTCCAAATTCTCAGACTTTTTTCAAACTGTATTCTGCTAAATTAGCATCTGCTATTTCTGACAAAGGTTTAAAAATATGCTCTCTCAAAGATATGATAGTAAATATCATATAATCTTGATACAGGGATATGATAGTAAACCTTGAGACTACTTTGTCATTAACTTCAACAAAAAAAATTTCCTAGCTCTTCAAACCACTCTCATCCATTACTCAACTTCTGTTTCCAGCAAAATAAATCTAGTTCAAGATCAGACAAAATTGTTTTAACCAATCTCTACAGTCTAGGACTGCTATCACTGTGTAACGTATGCACCAGGTATTCCCAAGAAGGTTTCTATTATAAAGAATAAATTTATCTTTCATATAACAGTATGTCTATAAATATTTGTGAGTGCATGTAACCATGACCCAAATGATTAGCCAACTGAAAATAGTTTCAGACCTTGTAGCAAGAAACCAAATCAACACTGTAAGTGTACAATACAATTTGTTATTTAAATGTACATAATTTTCGAAACTCAAAATTACATAATGATATTCAGTAAAAATATGACATTTTCCAGTCTCTTTCCTATATTTAATCTTATCAATTTACTTCTTAGAAAGAATAGGGTCATGATACAATACCTTTCCTATCACTAAGAATGAGAAAGTCACTTAAATTCTTAATATTAAAATTAAACTTTAGTATTTTATTTAAATTTGCTTTCCTTATTGATATTTCTTTCTGTAATTTTCAGAAAAGCAACTGAATCCAAGATTTCACAGATTCAGTGAGATATAGCAAGAAGCAATGTAGCAATGTGAAAACATAAAAATGAAATCTTTTTACTTTTCTTGAACTACTGTTCTTTATTCAGCAGCATTTCATCATAAAAATATGGAGGTGTTTGAAAACTGAAAAGATCAGGGAATACTTTTGCTTTAAACCAAAGAACTGCAAAGACATAACATCCTTGCTAGATTTCTGGTTTAAATTTTGGACCATAACCCAGAATACTTCTCTATGAAAGGTAGATATTATACTTCCCACACACATTTATGGCTGTTAAAGACCGATATCTCATCCTTTTTAGTTACAAATAGAAATTATATATCATGGGCAAAACTCAGGCCAAACTGGTTGCAAAAAGAAGAAACACAATACAATTATTGAAGACACAGACCTTAAAGAAATGCCCATTTCCTTCACACAATACCATCCAGAAAAAAAATTCTTCTACTTGCTACATTTCTTTCTCCTTGTAAATAATATCTCTCAAATATATTTTTAAACATTCCAAATTGTAACTTTGAAAAATAATAATGTTCATTAGTAGATGGGGCAAGTATTTATCCCCATAATTAACATCTACCACATTTTAGAAAAAATAATGACACTAGAAAGACAAATAGATTCTTCTGTGTTTTATTGCAGCCAAACATTAAAACAGATTAAATATACATTTTTTAATCGTTCACTTGACCTTGCTCAGCTTGGCATATTTTTGTAAACATGAAGCACGTAAAATCACATACCCAGTTACAAAATACTTAGAAGTTGATCACAGCATAATATATTCTCACATCCCATAATTCTACAAATAGGCTGCCACTGTTATATCAAAAGTCTTCCATATACCATTCTAAAATTATTCCCAAGCTTCCTGACAGAATATGGCTTTGTAAAAATTATTGCTCTGCAATTCACAATCACAGGTAATTTTACCAGAATATCCCATCCCAAAGCACATCACAGTCTAAGAGTATTATTGCTTTCCTGAAAAGTCTAAAGAAACCACTTTGGGACATCTGTGTTTGTTGATCAGAGGTACCACTCACTTAAGTGGAGTCTTACTGAAACGCCAAACAAAAAAAGGCAAGCATATATGATGCCCCTTTCACTATAAACGTTAGCAACTAAAAACCTGACTTCAAAACAGTACTATGGAAGTTTAAAATTTCCCTGTCAAACAAAAGGCAACCACCTTTAGGGTTACCAAACTGATTTTATTTTATCCTTCAAAATTTATCTTATTTCTTCTAACCTCCTATTTCAGGCTTAGCAATTTCCTAAAATCACAGCAATCATTCCTGAGCCAAAAAGGAACACATGCAAAATGCCAACAACAACAAAGTCTTTGTAATTGTGGAACAGCAGCACAGAACAGGTAAAAAGTACACCTGTTACGTTAAAATTCTAAATCACTTGAAGTCTAAATATCAGACGTACCATTTACAAGAGCATTTATGATGTTAGGTCTTAAATTTTGATATCCTGTTTTCTTAAGGTTGAATTTTCAATTTTTTTAAATAGATTTTACACGTTGTATTTAAGCAAATTTGACTTAAAATAATTCACTGTATAGAAAGCTTACTAAATTCAGCATTATTTCTTATTATTTTTATTATTTTACTGAATTCAACTTGATTCCAGCAACTCAGTTTCACTGCAATGTACAGACTCCCTGCCAAGCTATTACGCAGTTTCTATACATTTTTGCTTTAAAAACCAAATGTTAATAAATAAAAGGTTTGAATTCACACATAGAAAAAAGTAATTTAGTAAACTGCCTTTTTACTACCATGAATTAAACACACACATTTTGTACCTTATTAGACTATTTTAAAAATACCTGAAATTCATGTAGTGTAACTGTTGACATAACATCAGTGCAAAGAGATGCAACTCAAACTTCACAGCATAGTGTGTGCCTGATTTGTGTTTTCACTAAAATGCAGTTAGGCTGTATGCTATATCAGCAGTTGTAAGACATCTAAGAATTCATAATATTATATGTCTCATGTGACCAAACTGCTCTGTACATACTGTATGAATCCACAACAAAAGATATATACTAAAATCTGGAAAAAAAAAAGTGTACTTGCTGCTGCATTATAAATAGATTATTAACAATTGCTTGAACAGCACATCAGAAATGTAGCTCAAAGTCGCAACTCCATCACAAACACAGAAGAAAAATAATGAATTCACTAAACTTGACCAAGGGGGGAGAGGGGAGAAATCAGACAGGAATGTAAATTAAACATTCAAGTGTTAAAAAAACCTTACTAAAATGACAGTTGGCTAAAACCCATTTACAGTATCTTAGTGTTCATTCTCCAAACCCTGAACTGCTTGGTAATTACATCATAAGATCTATTACAACCATCTGCTCCCCTTTTGTAGCGTATGGTTAGGGCTGGTCCTCCTGATGTAGGGACTTTTCTTTTGAAGCTTTAAGTATCTGAAAAAATAAGGGGAAATCTATATTAAAGGACCAACCAAAACACAACTTACTCTAGAACAACCACAGAAAAAAAAAATCTTAAACTTAAATGCTAAAAAATGCAACTTTGTATCGGATTAGTTAATTTGAAAAAGCTACCATTTCTAGGAGCTATCATAATGAATATGCACAAAGTTGCTAGGTAAGGTGGGAAATATAAACTTTTAAATATTTACCTAAGCAGTAACTTTTTTCCTCAATATATGGCACTTCATATACCTTGTAAAGGAAATCTAGGCCATGGCACAAATACATTAAACTCACTAGGGGTTTTTTATGTCAAGGACACTCAAAATGGGAAAAAAGGAGCCAGGGAATGAGGAAGGGTCAAAGTTCTAAAGCGGAAACTTTTCTACAGGTAAAGGATTTCAGCAGTAAAATAAATGTAGATGAAGTGGGAAGGGGGTGGTGGAACAAACCTTAGATATTTTAAATCTGAACATTTACGAGAGGGATCAAAATACTCTAAGACAGAGAGAGTAAAAATATCCCCAAACCTATAATATGACTCCCTTAAAATAGGTCTTCAGCAAGTAACCCTCCCTGCCAGTGTAAAACAGGATTAGCAAAAAATCTTAAATAGGAAATATTTCAAGCTGACCTCTCATACCACTTAAGTGCATTAGTTTACAAGATTACAGACTACAACTACTTCAAATAGCCTCCTGCTGAAAAGAAATACCGGTAATTGTTTTAGAAGCAAACTTAAAAGAATTGGAAAACCATACCTACAGATACCTAAGGATGCAGTTGCCTACTGTATTTATTTTGTGCTATGCCCTGAAGTCAGCAAAAAATTTCAATTGCATTCTGGCATATTCAAGTCCCACACCCAATCTCCTCACTGGGGATATGAGAATGTTCCTCATAACTAAATTAATCCTATCTCCTGTTTTCTTTCCAAAACAAGTAAGATCCTATGTTTCAGATAAAATGAAACAACAGCTTCTAACCTGATAAAAACTGGTGCCGTCATGCTTCAAACAAAGTTGTACGTATTTAAATTACTGAAGAATAAGAACTTTACAGTGGTATTTCTGAACATCCTTTATGCTGCCTGAAGATATGTTTATTATATAAACAGCTAAAACCTTTCATATATGTAAAAAGCATATATATATGCATATAAACATGTTCTTCATTCAGAAGAGAGTTCTCAACTGTCTCTAGTACAATGAACTTTACTAGTATTATTGCTGACGTAACAGGAAATACTAGCTTTGAATATCTGAGAAATGAAATCACATGAACAAAAAAAGGACTTCTGTTAACAAAACCCTCTCATACTGAATCCTCCATCACAAATAATAATGAAAATCCCAAAGTAATAAATATGAATTTTGCAGTCTAAGAGGAATATGTGAGAATAATGTTGCCTTCAAACTGAATTTTTCACATCCAAAAAAGGCAGGTAAACAACTAATAGCAGGAAAACATAATAACAGTAGTAAAATTTTTATTCCTGATTAGTAGTTTAATTACATCTCCTGCTTCTTTTCTTAATTTTCAGAGATGCTATTTGAATTTTACTTTATGTGCCAAAACAATGAGCTTTTTACATAAACTGATACACAATGATTCTTCTGCCTTCAAAGTGGTTCCCACATAACTACACAAAGTACTAAAGATTCTTGAGTATGTCAGCACACTGTCGCAGATTTTATGCTGACCAAATTATTTTCGTTTTCTACTTGCTAAACAAAGAATCACGTACACGGTACTACATCTAGTAGTTATTTTGTGTTTAATAACTGAATAAACAGCCTGCAGAAGAGAAGGCTCAGGGGAGACCATATAGCAGCCTTCCAGTACCTAAAGTGGGACCTACAAGTAATCTGGAGAGGGACTTTTTACAAGGGCATTTAATGACAGAACAAGGAGGAATGGCTTTAAGCTGATAGAGGGGAGACTTATATGACATCAGAAAGAAATTCTTTACTGTGAGGGTGGTGAGATACCAGTACAGGTTGCTCAGAGAAGTTGTGGATGCCCCATCCCTGGAAGTGCTCAAGGCCAGGCTGAACAGGGCTTTGAGCAACCTAATCTAGTGAGAGACGTCCCTGCCCATGGCAGGGGGAGTCGTAACTAAATGAACTACATGGTCCCTGCCAACCCAAACCATTCTATGATTCTGTGATTGATTCTTTCACTTCTTCCTCATGAAGGGAAAAAAGAAAAAAAATAATCAAATCTAAAAAACCCTTTCAAAAGGATCAGAAATATATACTATTTCAGAGTAATACAAGTTATTTTTTTATTCTAATCATGTCTGAAAACAGTAAGGAATCTCTTTGTATCACAATACAATAAAAGGAGAGTGGATAATTAGGTTCAATTCCACCACCTTATTTGAAAGTCCATCTACAACCAAAGGGGTGACCTGTCGTACTCTGCACTGGTGAGGCTGCACCTTGAACACGGTATTCAGTTTTGGGCCCCTCAGTACAGGAAAGACATTTTGGTGCTGGAGGAGGTCCAGAGAAGGGCAATGGAGCTGGTGAAGAGTCTAGAGCACAAGTCTTATAAGGAGCAGCTGAGGGAACTGGGGTTGTTTAGCCTGCAGAAAAGGAGGCTCAGGGGAAACAATATCACTTTCTACAACTACCTGAAAGGAGGCTGTAGTAAGGTGGCAGTTGGTTGAGTCACCACGTCTGGAGGTATTTAAAAGACATGTACACACAATGCTGAAGGACATGATTTATTGGTGGACTTGGCAGTGTTAGGTTTATGGTTGGACTGAACGATCTTTGTGGTATTTTCCAGCCTAAATGACTCTATGAATCTAAACGGAATATTTGGAAAACCATCCACTACTGTACAACACACTGAAGTTTTTATGGTGAAGGTAGGAAATGCATTTACTGCTGCAAGACCAAGCTGTAAATTGTAGCCTAAAAAGTGGTAAGAACATGGTCCACAAAAACACAAATTAAAGATTTCAAGTTGATACCTAGATTCCGAATTTAGTTTTAAAATAGTGTATATAAGTCAAGAGATCATTTCAACATCTTCATATCAATACAACTGACACTGCAGAGCAACCTACTATTGAAACTTTGCATCTGTCCCGTAACGCCCTGTAACGAACTTTTTGTTATTTTAAGCAGCACCATTTTCTGCCAAAACATCTTTTCTTCTTCTACACTTTCAACTTAAAGCACAACAAATCACCTGAACTTTTTGCCTTTGCTGCCATAGGTAACTACTGCTTGCTCCCATGCCAAATATAAGCTTTGATTAAAAATGTTTCTTATTAATTATGAAACATTTTTTTCGAGAGTGCATCTATTAATACCCGTGGCTTCAAACATTTCAACACACACCATGTTAAGATAAAAAGGTTAGAAAGACCTCACAGACAACACAGTTATATACTGACATGAGCATTTCAGATCACCCCAGTTAAGGTTTACCATCTAAATTAAAACATGAATTAAACCATGCCTCAAATCTGTTCTGGGCAAACACAAAGGCCTCCTATGTTTTTTCACTTCTTTGGCTATTTTTGGCATGCCCAAGAACCTGCAAGGAAAAGCAAAACCCCACAGAACTACCTGGCACCACATCACACAAGAGCTTCTGCATATTGCAAAGATCGACTAAGCCAGAAAGGCGCTCAAGCTAATGAGAACAGAACAGAAATATACTTGTCAGGGCTCTTGGATTGCAGCTTCTGTGATACCTCAGCCCAGAGATACAACTCAGTGTTCCACTCAACACAACTGCAAAAAGAACTAGCAACTTAGAACAATTATCTCCAAAAAGCAGATGAAATGTAGCAATACAGTCTTCAAATTCAGAAGCAATCTGTCTAATCTAAAATGGCTTGGTAAACTATGTGCTTACTACTGTCAAGGCACAGATGGAAAAGCTGGAAGTACTCTTGTTTTTAAAATCAGTTATGTCAAGAAAAATGTGATGGCATGACAAACAGTCCTGTTTCCAGATCAGTGCCCACAGAATGTGCCACAGTCAGACTTCACTGGATCTGACTGGTACATAGAGAAGTAACGGTATCACCACCATCAGTTACTCTGGGAAGGAAATACACACATATTTTGAGACCCAAAGTTTTCTGTTTCCCTATGCAGTAAGAGTAATCTCTTCTGTCTGAAGTTTCATTTGGAATGCTTCCATATAACTTGGAACTATTATCAGCATTTATCCACTATAAGATAAAAACTATTGCCTCAAAAACAGGAGAAAACTTAAATGACAGTACTGATGTTCTTCCACTCCCTTCCAAGACGTAATTTATTTACAAACTTTCTATATAGTTATAGCTACATTTCTTTGGGGAAAACAACAAGCATATAAGATAAACTTACCCACTAGATTGTCATTTGAATAATCCTCAGCTTGAACAGGAACTTCTGCAAGTCAAAAGCATAAAAACAATTCAAATTGGACATTCACTAAATATTTACAAAACGATCATTTCCTCCCTTATGCTCAAAACACCTATCAAGACTACTCTGTGATACTTTTGCAGAAGTGGGATGCAAATCTTCCTCAGCTGAATTTTTCCAGGGGAAAGACTAATACTTAAGTAAGCCAATGAGTTTCAAAAAAGATACTTTAAAATTCTGAAAGTAAACTATTCGAAGCACAAATCTCCCCCAGTTTCATATGCTATCACAGTAAGGGCTTAGAAAACATTCATATACTTATTATGTCCTCAGCTCTAACTGTGAAATACTTGACTTCAAAATTCAGTTCTTTCTTTCCATATGTATGTTTAAATTAGACATGTCATATGTCACTGAGTGCCATTACTGCTGAAAAACTAAAGGTTAAACATAGCTCCCTGTTCATGCATAGAGGGAGTCAGAGAAAAGAATTTGAAATAGCCAGGAGGCTGGCTGTAGTTAATAAGAATCAAAGAGAGGAAAATATATTCGCTGACTTCATAAGCCCATAAATTAAGTGCTCAAAACTAGAGAGACATTCCATTTTATTTCTAACATATACTGTCTTTCATGAGTATGTAGTACTGACTAGCTGGTAGAAAACACAGCATAGCAAAGAAATCTTTGATTTCATATGATGTAATATGGCCATTTTAATCAATGTAAGTTAAGTTTTTCTGAACTGATGAGTGTGCTCATCAGTAAGCCACTAAAATATTACCATTAAAAAAACCAAGACCTTAGATTCCAACACCACAGTCATGGCTCCTTTAAAAAAGAAACTGCAGGAAAACTTACGGTATTTTTAGCGTAACTGCAATAAAAATATTTTTATTGCAGCACAGACTTCCATTCTATCACACCTATTACTCTAAATTAACTTTTTTTTTTCTAAGTAACAAACTCATGCAAAAGATAATACACAAACCTGATGCCTCTGGTTCAGCGGCCACAAGATCTTCTGTATGCTCACTTTCTACTGTTGGAAAGAAAATTAAGTGTTGAAAGCTACACACAGTATGTTTACAATTTTGTTTTTGTTTCCCACCAGCCACCCAATCAATTTAATATCAAACAAAAATGAAGACTTAAACTGCAGAACACCTAACTACGGTAAGAGTAGAAAGAAGGTACTGAATGCATTTCATGTCCATAAGTTTAGCTACTCTTTGTTATTAACATCCATTCCTATTACACCCCCAAAGGGATTCTGGCTAAAACTGTTGGTTGTGTGAAACAATATTTTTTTTACCCATTTAATTATAGTAGTGCACATTTTTCAAATGGATAACCTAAATAAACATAGCATCCACCCTTGCCCCATCCCTGGAATTGTTCAAAGTCAGGGGATGGGGCTTTGAGCAACTAGGTCTAGGGAAAGATGTTGTTATCCATGGTGAGGGAGTTAGACCAGATGATCTTTAAATGTCCTTTCCAACCCAAACCATACTGTGAATCTATATAGCACATTTTTCTGCTTTTTCATTTGCTTGGGGTTTTTTAATTTTATTAATAATTAAGTGGAAGAACTTCCCCCCCCCAAACTAAAACCTCATACCTGACAGGTCTTTACCAATATCAAAATCTTCTGATATTTCATCTATAAAAGACAGTATAAAAACACAAATGAAAAATTCCATGTGTTTTTTTTGTTTGCTTTTACATTTACAGATTTCAAAATTATTTCAAAATTGTTTCATCAAAAAACTTTAAGATAACAATTACAAAATACATACCTGGCTCTGTGGCTTCATTCACCTCCTCCAGAAGGTCCTCAACAGCTAAGAACATGTTCAATTCAGAGCAATTATGAATTCAAACCCTCAACTGATGAAACTTTCATACAACACAGAAGAACAGAGCTGGCAAACAGGCATGTTTGACTATGAACAATAAACCGCTATAAACAAACAGGATCTTCAATGAAACTGAGGTGAAAAAAACCCAAACAAGTTACTTTTTAAATTTCCTTCCCTGTTTCACTGAAGAACTGATGCATTCATTAGGTACCCTCTGAACAAATGTTGTTTGTACTAAGACACAGTAACTTTAAAACCTGAAATTTTGAAAACACTTCATCTTTCTAAGCATGATCAGTAATCCAAATTTTACCTTTTGCAGCATCAACTCCATCTGCTACACATTAAAAACGATTTAAAAAAAAAAAAAAAGCCCTCTATAAACTTCCCCTTTAAAAGGCTTTCTTATATTTAATAAACATGCAATTCCCTGGTAAATCCTACATTCCTTCGCGAAGGACAATGAGCAAGTTCTTCAACTTAAAGTTATGGATTCCATAGAAGGATAAATTATTTTAATTTTTATTTGAATATGGCACCTTCTAACTCATTTAACTGTCCTCTTAAACTTCTGAGCCCAAAGGTAACAAAACAGGTTTGTGTCAGGTATGTAAAATTTACTTATACTAAAGAATTTCTTGACTTCATTCTAAACTAAACAATCATATCTTTTTCAATCAGCAGTTTAAGAAGACTGAGACTGTAGTGATAGGACAAGAGGTAATGGGTTAAAACTTAAAACAGGGGAAGTTTAGATTGGATATAAGGAAGAAATTCTTTACTGTAAGGGTGGTGAGGCACTGGAATGGGTTGCCCAAGGAAGTTGGGAATGCTCCATCCCTGGTGGTATTCAAGGCCAGGTTAGACACAGCCTTGGGTGACATAGTTTAGTGTGAGGTGTCCCTGCCCATGGCAGGGGGGTTGGAACTAGATGATCTTAAGGTCCTTTCCAACCCTAACTATTCTATGATTTTATGATTCTAAGACTGTCTTAAAAAAAAAGAGCTGTTATTTCAAGACCACAAAGCATACAGGACCCAGAGAGAGCACTGCAGACAAGTAATTTTTAAATTGCTTCTGCTTATTACACAAAGGTAGTAGCAAAAAGTATGCATCAAAGCAGACATAGTATTGACAGCCTTCAAATTTCAAATCACCTTAAGTACCAGTTACAGGGTTATGAGCAAAGCTCATGGCAGGCAGCAGGTTGAGTGTCTAAGCAGAACTACTGTGTCCCAAATGTCCATAAAAAGCCTCACATATGAACTTTGTTTCATTTGAGATCTTAGAGATGAGTCCTTAAGAATGGCATATTAAAAGAAGGTGCCTAAGTTCATAGTTAAAACCCTAACTTTGTATCTACACAGACAGTAATGAACCTGTGGTATAACTGGCAATATATCGTGATTGAAGATCACACAGATTACATATTTCAATATATATATATAAATAACAGGATTATTTGAATGATTTTTATGCTAACTCAACTGAAATATTTCTCTGACTTCAAAACCAATTCATATTCCACTAACATTTCTTTAGGAGGTTTTTCTACTTTAACTACATAGGAAACAAAGATTTTTCTAATATGCTCCTTATATATAAATACACAGAGATGATGGATGAGTGTTGGAATAAACACACACCCTGCCCACACACATATATATAAATGTATATGTGTGTGTGTGTATGTATATGTATACCTGTATCTTCAGCCTCAGTCTGCTCTTCATGTTTTGGTTCTGAAAGGAGAAAAAAAAATAAAGTTTGAGTGCCCACTGTGCAGAGTATCCTACAAATTTGTTTTTTAAGCATCCTGTTCATTACTGCTAAATGCAAAGCTCTCAAAGACTTTCTCTAGTTTGGGGGCCTGAATAGATATAAGAACCCTCACTGGAGCTTGAGAATTCTATACAAAACCCAAATATCAAATTTGAACATAATGCTGAAATTTGAAGCATTTCTATCTACACAGATGAAATACAGAAAAAAAAAAAAAAGAGCTATAATTCCGTACAGTTATAAAATCCACCCAGACTCCTAATCTTTGAGTAAAGAGCCAGTCTAATTTTTGTAATTCTGAAGAAATAAGTTAAGAATATGCATTATTTTACTTCAGCTAGTATCTGAAAATAGACAAATGCTATCCACTAACCGTCCAAATTTTCAATATAGGTATTGTGAATTTTAGAACTGAAGATGTTCAATGTTCATCCAATGTTTTGGACAATTTTATTATTGCAAAAGGTACTAACTCTCATATGAAAAAATTATTTACATAAGATTTTTTTTTAAATACTAAAAAAGTATGAATTACAAAATAGAGTGATTCACTGTTATTGCGCGGGACCACCACAAGAAACTGCAGAATAGGCAATGATTTTGGAACTAATTCTATGAAAAACTGATGCAGATTACTTTGGGAACCTCCATGAACATCTTACTATTAAAGCAGGTATAGGTAACACTTCTTAAGGACAGGAACCATTTGAGCATTCTCTGTTCATGTCACTACATATGAAGGAGAACGGAAAGTAAAGATTAGAAGTGGTGCTTCTCATTCATATATAGGTGTGAGAAACAAGAGAAGTGATTCCTGATTAGGAACCAATTGTAAAATAAGTATCTCCTGGAAAGGAGAGTAAACCATTAGCCCAGGGAAAAAGCCAGGTCTGTTTTACTTTTCCATTCTATTGAACAGACGCATTTCACCAAGGCCACCATAGCTGAGGCAAATAATTCTTTTCTGTAGACTGAGAAAAACTTGCACTAAGGGCTTAAATACACCTTTGGGCCACTCAAAGTCCTACAATGGGATTTTGACTTCTAACCGAAAGCTGGATGTCAGAATTTCCTTCCTGATGGCAAAGAATAAACCTGAAGGTTTTCTGTCTGAAATATTCTGAAGTTAAGAATCTATGTCCTTTGCTCAGATTACATAAACGTAAAAAATAAACGAGTACTACCATTCTATGTTGAAGACTTGACATGTCTATGTATGCTAAAAAGAGGACCAACATGGTAATACAGTCTATACACATACTCTACACTTGATTTAGTGCTATAAATTGTTTACATACACAGGGGATTTGAACATAAAACCCCCTAAAACCTTAACTTCGAACTTGCAAAGTAATGTGACAGCACAGAAAATTTAAAGGCAAAGCAATTTTACTTTCTTATTAATTAAAGACTTGATACTATCTTTTCACGAAATATAGCAGTTGTCTTACCATGGTCTTCATTATAATTGCTGTGCACTGTATCTTCTGTTTAAAAAAAAAAACAAACAAAACACCCCCCCCCCCAAAATGTAAAAATTCACTGAAATTTAAGACATGAAACACACACAAATAATAATCTATGGTTTATTCAGACCTAATATGATAATCAAAACTATAGTATTTTATCCTGTATTAAAGTTATTAAGAGTTCAAAAAAGGTGAAGATTTCTAAAAGACCTTGTAGGAAGAACTGAAGCATTTTCCGGCATCATGAGAAAGACTTAAAAAGATAAAACACTATGAGCAGGCTTTCCTTACACAGTTCATGAACTCATCTACAAATTACCTAGAATTCAGAATGGAAAAACTCTAAGATTGTATCTATATATAGAAAACTTCTACAATTTTAGAATCCTCCTGTTATGATTCATTTTCTTTTTACAAACTTTTTCTTTTTTTTTTTCTTCTTCAGATACTACCTTTTTCCTGACACTTATCATACCAACTTCAACATCATTGGTAAACTCAAAATATTGTTTACCCACAAAAACATTTCTATGCAATTTGAATTACAAACTGGAAATGTAACCCTCAAAATGCAATTCTGCCCACTAGGATGACATTACAGTAATATTTGTGAAGGTCTTTGTTATTTTTTCAGAATGGAAATAGAAATACAGATGCAGTAACTCACTACGGAACTGATGCTATCTATGAGCTCCAGGAGTTTGGTTTTCTTTGTTTGGGGTTTTAGGTTTGTTTTTTTATATTTTTGGTGTTTTTTGTTTGGTGGGTTTGTTTTTTTTTTTTCATTTGGTTTGGTTTTTTCTTCCTCTTGGTTTGGGGACCACATTCAATAAAACTTCAATAAAAAGAAATGACTTTGGAGTGTACCTGCGTAATGTTCCACAGCATCTTCTAGCATTAACTCAGAGTGACCTTAAATAAAAATATTTAATATTTCATATTCCAATCAAATTTTCATGCAACAACTAAATAGCACAAGAGAAGTTTAAAAGATCACATATTTAGCTCAAGAATAACAGAACTAAACTTAATGAGTTAATATTACAGTGGTTTACTTGAAAGTGACAGCTGGACTGTAAAACACATTCAAGAAGCTACACTGTAAGTAACACAATATAGTAAGGTCCATGATATCTGTATTTACAAGTAGGTCTTTGATAATCCATTGATTAGACAGTAAGATTCCTCACAGAACAAGATATTTATGTATTTCTGAATTGCATTTGTAACAGTAACTCACAAATGTAACAGTAACGTACAAAAAAAAAAAAAATCAGGCTTATTTGAAACTAACAAAAATTGAAAATAAAACTGTGATGAAACAGTCAATATGACATTACTTCAAAGCATGTTTAAAAATATAAGCACAAGTCATTACATTGTCACCTGAAGCCATGAAAATTTACAAACCTGGAGCTTCTGGATCACTTAAGGTATTTTCCACATCCATACTATATTCATGTGAAACTGTAAATTAAATATGAAAAAAAGTATTGTTAAAATAAAATCAATTATTTTAACTTGCATCCATAATGCGTCTGTCGATAGCTTACAAACCTTACAAACACTTGCAACTTGACACACAGCAATCTAATGGAAGGTGTTGGGCCACTCTGTTTTAGCCATCTGTATGAAAACTAGATCCACAAGAACCATTACCCTCCCTCAATTTTTTAATAATTATTTTAAGAAGAATAAAAAAAGGTAATCTTCCCCTATCCTCAAAGCTCTAAAGAAGCTTCTTTACTGATGCCCAGGAGGACCTATTGGTGATGATCTACAGAAGAGAAAAGCCAGAAATCAGACCTTGAGAAACATGTATGTTCACTGCTGGCATCAGAGATCTAAAACAATTTACCTTTTTTTTTTTTTGTTGTTGCTGCCTAGTTAAATATGTGGATTATTTTCCTCTATGACTACAATTCTTTGCAATGTTATTAATATGCTCAGTATGATACATCTGACAACGCACAGTACTGAAGGTAAAGTAACTACTCTTTCACTTGGAGCCATCGCAGCTTGGATTCTAAATTGGTAACTGGAAAGCAGCAGTCTTCCACAAAGACAGGGACAAGTAGTTTTAGATGCATCTAACAAAATTATTTTTGTCTTATCTGGCATCAAACAGGACTTTATAATGGGAAACACTAACACCACTGTATGCGATATCAAGCACAATACAAAGATGAATAAACTAATCATATTAGTCCAGGCAAAATTCCAAAAAGCTTTAAAGATTAATTAAGGTGTGCAGAAAGACAGTGCAAGGCTAGTTCTTGGTGCTGACTCACTCTCTGATAGTAGAATTGGCAATAAAGAAAGAAAAGGTCCTGAAGGAAAGGTTACAAACTGGATGCTTCTGAAAGGTGACTGGATCCGTGTGAGAACAGAAGTTCCTAATGCCAAAAATAACAGGCTAGAATGCCCTTAGCATTGTAGGCTGTATGAAGATAGTAATATAAGCAACAAATCTCATTCTCACTTTCTTAGACTGTACAACCACACATCTCTTGCCTATCCACTTCCTAATCATACACACAGAAAAGTAAAATGAAGTTTTTGCACCAATGAAGACAGTTTCCATACCTGCCATCATTCTTTTTAAGAACCATCTGCAATAGCAAATACACTACAGTCATCTCATTCAAAGTGAAAATATCCAAGACAATCAAGAATAATTGTTTGGTGAAAAAAAGATAAAAAAAATTATCTATCCCTACACCAGTCTAACCTTTTCTGTTTTGCTTTCTCATATAATTTGCTCCTTTGAGACTGAAAGCAAATATTGCCAAGGTTCAAAAAACAGAATTATACCTGGTGCTTCGTATGGTTCAGGCTCCATTGCTCCAAGGTCATCTTCCAAAAGATCAGCATCTAAGAAAGAAACATGTATTTACAAAACTTAAAATTTTTAGATCAATATATGGTACTGCAAATCCTGTAACAGAATATTACATAAGATTATGTAAGTATAGTTAAATATCTAAGCAGAAATTTTAAGAAAATTTCTGACTTCAGCAGGATACGCATAGAGATTGAAATATTTTATTCTTATATATGGCAGGTGGCTGGAACTAGATGATCTTTAAGGTTCCTTCCAACTCTAAGCATCCTATAATTCTAAGATACTGAGAATATGTATACACATATAAACTACTCACATTTGCTCAAAAAATGACTCTCCACAGAAATTTCTGTATAAATGTAAAGGAAGCAGAACATTCACTCTGCCTTCCTACTAGTCATTTTAAAAGATTTAAAATAATTGGAATTTTAATTTCTCCTCTATTCCCCTATTTTAACTTGCACTGTGGATGAATGAAAGATATAGAAACAAGGTCATATAATAGACATAAAGTGAAATTAATTACTTCAGTTGCAAAGAAAAAAATCCCAGTGTATTTCTAGCAATCAAAACTTTTAGTTGATCAATGACATGAATTTTTCCAAAAAGAACAGGTATTAAGATATATGTAAAATTTTCAGTAGTACATCTAAAAAAGCATTCAGAAACATTTTTTTCCTGAATTGGATTTAGATCATATGATTCTTCTTTAATATTTTGATTACAAACAATTATTCTCTTAGAGCGCTATATTAGAGTCGCTTAAGCCATGACAGAAGTAGAATGAGACTAAGTGTCTATAAAAGGCTGTGCTAATAAATTCATAAAAAGTAGTTTGATAAACTAGGAAGTCCAGGAGCAGACTCCATACAGATATTAAAGAAGTCTCTCTTACTGGGAAGAGAATTTGTTTGGTTGAAAGCTGGTATAGCAGTAATTAAATATAATATATATTTATATCAATATACAGTTATATTGATTTTAAAACTCAAGGCATTGATTTAAAAAAAAATTTCTAAATAATACTTGCTGTGGTTAACATTTGTTAAGTCTCTACTGCAAGCAGGAATTATTAATCAAATTTTTAGTGACACATTTCCATTTGTCTGTTCTTATTTCTGACAGAATTTAATTTTCATTATATTTAGTTATTTGGATACCTTTCTGAACTGAATCTGGTGTCTCATATGCTTCTGGCAGTTCATTCTCTAATTCTGTGAGCAAGTCATCTGTTGTGGTAGCTTCAAGTGTTTCTCCATGTACTTCTTCCTTCACTTGGTTATTTACACTTTCATCTACATCTTCATGTCTCTCTCCTAATCAATCATACAGATTGTTAGAGAATACATACCCTGGCAAATTCTATCACCTGCAAGCATTCTGTCTTCAGCATACCCTTCATGTTTTTCAACTGGTTTCCAAAGGGGATGAGGACAGATGACTTGTCTGCACCTTCCAGCAGTATAAACCCGAAGTATCTGCACTGACCTGCCAGTGCCTCCTTCGCCCAACGGTAAAAACCGCCTCTGCTTACCTACTCTTGCATTCCACCCAGTATTTTGAAGAAGCTTTTGTCAAGTGATTGATTTGAGCTACTGCTACCCCCTGGGGAAGAGGCCACAGTTTTAGGATTTGGTGACTGAACTTCCTGTATTCTCTTGCAAATAACAAATTAGCTGATTAGAATGCTTTGTGCAGGCATGAGTACTTGAAGTACGTACCAAAACCAGACTCTTGAGATTCTACAGTCTACCCTACAGTGGTATTTATAAATTCTTCAGTGACTTCTAAGCATTAATGCATTACCAGGCTGGGAGTGAAGAGCTTCACGAAGAACAGACTGAATTTCTTCTTCCAATTCTACCTCAGCATTCTTGTGCTCTAAAAGGATTATAAATTACAGTGAAGGTAAGTGCAAAAGGCAAAGTTTAAACATTAGGTCAAGGCTTGCAGCTTTCAGTAGCCTCCATGAAGTTCTTATTCCATTCCACAAAGTTCTGCAGAGACAGACTTGGTGAACCTCTGCAACTTGCACGATAACAAAAAACAATTTGGGTTTGCTTACTCTCCAGTATGGGAAGTGTTGCCTTAATCACACTAAATTAATTCTGAAGATGAATCAGAAGAATTTATCTACATTGCATTCTCAGCACGTATATTTTTCTCAGTGGCAGTAACACTGATAACTTCAGGTATCTATTCAAACCAAGAATTCTTTTTCAAAGTAATTATTTTCATCCATTACTTTCCTACATTTTAGGCAGCAGCACTAGGATGTCACGTTAGTCAACAAAATGTCACTTGCAGAAGTAGGATTTTGTTGGCTTCATAAACAGGTAAAATACATACTAACATTACAGTATCAAGTCACACCAGAATTAATCACAAACTGATTTCAGGGACAAATTATTACCAGCTACCACACCAGCCCAGGACACAACAGGAATTTGTATGAAGGGTTGCCTTCGTATAAATGTCCTGAAATTAACACTGAGAAACCCAACAGCACAAAACCAAATAAATGCATTGTTCAAATAAAGACCCAAAATGGTACAAAGTTACGGGGGGTGGAAAGAAAGAAAATTTTTAACTTTGCATATTTTACAAACTATAACTTAAAAAAAGTAATGCGAGTCTTTTAAAAACAAATTCTATTTTATTGACCATATGTTCAACATTTGTGGGTTGTGCTAGGGTCACATAAATAATCGAGTCGGATTAGCCTTTTCAAGGAACAGGAGAAAACACGTAGTCTCTGAGTAACACAAAAATGCCAATCACATATATGAAATCTTACATATAGAAGTATTTTTTTTAATTCCTCTTAAACCTAATGAATTTTACTAATTCTATGGGGCTTTTAAAATGTTTAAATGATTTTTTTTTTCTATTTACTGTATTTATGATATACTACTCATTTTAGTGGAAAAGTGAATATTTGATTAACCTTACAAAGTTGACTGTTAGTTTTACGTTCGGTTGGCTGGTTTTGGGCTTTCTGAGGTAGAGAATTTGCTGTTGCATATACATAAAAACCACAACAGTGCATCAACAGAAAGTTATTCTGATGGGATATGGTTCCATGAGAGTTGACAAGAGTGCCTTCTATACATTTAAATTACAAGCTTTTCATGGTCAGTGATTTATATAAAGTTATCAACAGTGATTACTGTTAAATCAATTTAAGTGGATAAGCAACACATAAAAATCAACAAAAGAGTTATTTTTTTTACCCAAAGAACACAATGAGTTAGTTTAGTTTACAAAAGGCCTTACCTGATTCAACATATGATTTCTCAGCAGGCTGGATGGTCTCCTCAGATGCTGGTGATATTGGCTGTGCTGGGACAGATGTTTCTTTAAGGCCTGCATTTTTCAGTTATAAAGTTAACTTCATGCTTTTTTTGATCTTATTCAATTATAAACTAAGAAAGCTGTTTCAATTAGATTAACTGATGCCAAAACTCTCCAAAATGTATTCAATTACACATCTGTCCTGATATACAGTGATATATTCAAAGATTATTCGGATAATAAACAAATATGTTTTGAAGACCAACATATAATGAGGAGAAAAAAGGAACAGAAATTTAAGCACATGCCTTTATTTAAAAGTAACTGAACAAATGACTGTGCTATTCCCAACACCAAATCAGTATCCAGAAGAAAAATAGGCAACAGGCTTTTCTCACTGTTTTCTCTTTGGACAGAAAGTCAAATAAGGTTATCTCAATCTCCAGTTTCTTTTGACAACTAAATTACTACAGAAAAAAACCATGACTGATGGCATTTTACCACTAAGATACTTACTATTTATACCACAGTCTTTCTAGATCAAAACACAATGAAAAGAAAGGAACCAGTACCAGCAATAATCAACATCCTTGTAAGAGATAATTTATAGCCCTGAAAGATTATGCCACATTTTAAGACACATCCTCAAGAAAGAATGTATTGGTATTAGCCTAAACTATTCTTCAGGAAGGTTTCAAGCAAGACTTAAACAACAGAGATTCATACTGGGTGTGAGAAAAACAAAAACATAACCAAAACAAACCCAAACTTACACACACCCACCCCATGAGGACAGTCAAATCAGTGGAAAGACACAGCACAGAAAGGTTGTGCATTCCCATTCTTGGAGGTTTTAAAGGCCATACTAGATAACAGCTACTGTAACCTAGTCATATCTCTGAGATGACCACATTTTGAGCAGGATGCGGGAATAAGGATCTCCTGAAGTCCCTTCCAAATGGAATTCTCCTATAATCTTACGCCATTTTTCCAAGGTTCACATTTAAGTTCCAAGGTCAATAAAGATGAAGATAAAACTACCTTAAGCACACAAAGTAGTTTCTCAAGACCTGTATGCACAGAAATCAGTAGAAAAATAGTATTTAAGAAAGCAGAGGCTACACTATAATGAGCACTCCTGACTGCTAACAGTCTTGGGAAAGTAACTTTAAGTGGAACAAGTACTATATTTCAAGTCAGTAAAGCCTAGTTTTTTTGGTTTGGGTTTTGGTTTTAATTGCCATGTCATGCTGAAGTCAAACGTATCTCAATATCAATAGGACTAGTATGTCTCAAAATGACTATGTAGAGAGATTTTATTATTTTATGCATCCTGAGAAAAATATATATTTATTCTACTGCTCTATGTAAACAATGGGAACAGAAGTAACAGGATGAATTCTACTTACACCTTTTTATATTATTCAAGTTACATGAAGATAAGTAGTTAGGCTGTATCTAGAAGTACTGTAATCAAGAGTCCACTACTATGGAATCAAGGTAAGAAGCTAGAAAAAAAAAGGCACCAAATTTAGACTCTATTTTTTGCCAGTTTTTTTCTGCACCGTTAAGACCCTGAAACATTAAAAAATATTATGAAGACTTACATTAAGAGTAAGAAGTTACTTCCTTCTGCAATCATCTGTAACTACATATTGAGATAAACTCAGTTACTTTTATAAGCCACTGCCTCACACTTTAGAATCTCTAAGCATAGAAACTGCCACTTGTTTTCAAAAATACAGTTCCCTTACATACACACCTCTTTAAAGAAAGTCCTCATATTCTCTGACAACCTGCATCTCCAATTCTAGACAACCACTTGCTTTGCTTCATGAATAAATAGATTCAAAGTATTTCAAAAGATACTCAATATTTCACAGCCAACCAGACTGTTGTGAAAGGAAAGATACTAAAAAGAGTATTTTGGTTGTTTAGCTTGCACATTTCTCAACTTTGCTTTCAGGCTTTTATACACATCCACGATGTGTTTATCTACAGTACTTATTCAACCCTGTCAAGTATGTAATATGTTAAGTCATTTACTTTTTGCAAGATACTATTTTGTCTCATATTTTTATTGAAATAAAGTTGCACTCAGTTTTTACTTGTGTGGTGCATTCTTTGAGCTTATGTGGTAATCTGCTATGTTAAGTTAAATGACAGTACTATTCCATGGAGATATACAACAGCACAACAGACGCCTGGGGCAAAAACCTCATTTTATTGTGTGGCTATCCATATAGCCTGGTGTGCTGCTTAAACAAAATGAAACAAAAATTAAGAGGGGAGGAAAAAAAAGACAACAACCCAAAAACCCACAACAAAACTCTTTTTAGGACCATCTAGACTTTGGGTCATAGATACAATAATCAGAAAGGCAACTCATTCCAAATTCACTCCCAGACAGTTACTTAAGTGTGATTTGAGTGCTCCTCTGTTAAATATCTATCTTAGCACTTATCAGACCAAAGATTAATAAACACGTCTATCATCTTCACAACCTAAAAAAGAATGCTCATTATGCAAGTACATTTATTAGATCTTCATTCTGTCGGTTTTTGCTAAGCATTACAATGTTTACAACACACACATCTTTTAATTCCTTATTCACACATATATAAATATTTAGAAAATAGCTCAGTATATAATCTGTTAAATATCACAGCTAGAATCTTAACCTACAGTACTATTTTCTACAGTTTTCATTTAAACTATTTTTTGTAAATTTCCTCTAAAAAACCCCAACAGATTAGATCTTATTCTACCACCTTCTATACCTGTAGGGATCAAAGCATCTTACACATGTATGTTCTTTACTGCAAGTCTGAGGTAAGTGTATTGCCAACTGCTATACACAACATTTAAGCAAAACTAGGAAAAGAAGCAACCATCAGGACCCTAATCTTACACCACCACCCACATAGACATACTTATGCTCAATCTCACTCCTTAGTTTTGTTTTCTTTAAAATGATACTGCAATATAACAATAATAAAACTTCAAATTTAATTACAAATTTCATTCTGAATCTTGTGTCATTTTATTGTGCAATCAGTATTTCAATATACCCAGCAATATTATTTGTCTGGTAAAATTAGAATATACTACTTTCCCATATAAACATGAAAGCAAGTATAGATTCAATAACATACTAAAATATCTCTGCAGAAATGTTTTGTAACTTTGTCTATTTTAATGAGACTACTGAATAAATCATTCTTTTGTGCCAAAAATACAGGAACTATAAGAGCAAACTAACACAGGAGCTTGCTTACAGAAGTATCACGTACTTGAAAAGTCGTGTTTATAGAAAACAGTAATTGCAAAAATAAGTAAGGTGTTCTCTAATCAAGTTCAACCAGAATACACTAGTAGTAAGCAGTGCATCACTTAAAATGTGACTGGAATCCAACAATACCCATCAATGGTTAAATAGGTGGCCTAATTTTTAGAAATGTTCATTACCAGAAGCTTAGGAAACTCAGAAAAATCAGCACGCAGTTAACTGAACACTGACAATGAAGCTAATGAATCAGGTTTTCAGACTTAAAGATAGCTAATAAATAAATAAATAAATAAATGAAAGAAGAAAGCAGAACATACTGTCACAGGATCAATAAGCAAAAGTATTGTAACATTTTGGTTGAGCAGACACTGAAGTCTCAAATTAACACAGCACTAAAGTTGGACTGAATGCGTATTAAATAGTTTTCTCGGCATACTTAGGGAAAAAAAAAGTTTAGCAGGGAATAATTTACAATTATTTGCTAGGTTCCTATGACAATACATTCCATTAACAATCCTCTTGGTTGTTTTTATGAAACAAAAACTATTTTCCTCTTAGGTGTCCAGAAAATCCTCTTAATGCTGCTTTTAAACTTGCATTTAATATACAGCATAACATTTTCATCCCCATATCAAGAAAAAAGCATTTTAATATGAGGAAACAATGAAAGAGCAAAACAACCCAAGAGATTCAGAGTATGTCTGAAGTAATTTGCATTGATTCCACATTTGATTGTTTTCAATACACAGTTATGCAGGCATATTCACATATGTACGTATTTGAGATTCACAGAAGACATTTTCTGCTTTGTGTTTACACTGCAAGAACATGCTTAACAGCTTTTTAAAAAATATTATTATATATAGCCTTTGTTCACAATTATTTCCAGAAAATATTATGTTCTTATTGCCATATTTACCACATTCACATACATATGCTGAATTTCTCATTCTTCAGGTCTGTTCCTTGGTAGCAGAACTGATACTCTATTTAGTTCTTCTCTTTCTTGTCTTCCTTGGATGGGTTTTTAGCTACCTTTTTTGTTTCTTTCTCTTTTCCCACCTGACTAGTACCATCCTTTTCACTGGCTGATTTTTTTGTAGCCTCCTTGGATTTTACATTTTTGTCTGAGCTTTTTTCCTTTTCTCTGTCTCTTTTAGCCTTGTCAGAATCTTTCTTTAACTTATTCGTATCAACAGCTTTCTTGTCCTTTCGATCAGCAGCATCTTTTCCTTTCCTGGCTTTCTTGGTTTCTTCCTCATCTTTGTTATCCTCCTTTTTGGATTCCTGCTTCTCCCTTAATTTCTTGAGTGGTTCTTTAACAGCTTCTTTTACTTTTCAGTTTTTCATTTAAAAAAGAGGAAATGTTCAATAAGAAAACCATTCTTAGATCAGAAAACATCTTATGAACAACCATCTAAAAGCTTTGATTGAATTATTACTTAATGTTTGTTAGGCACCAATTTTAACTTGCATAATTAACTATTTGAGCTTGAAGCAATTTGAACAATTAGTTTTGACTTTTGGCAATATCTCACACCATGCAGCCAGCCAATAACTAACCTCAGCTTACTGCAACTGCACCCAAATAAAGCATTAATCCATTAAAAACCATGCCTTTATTAGCTTACTGTTAACTAACTTGTGCAGAATGCTAAAATCAGTTTTCTCTGCAAGTATGAAAATCACAGTAGATTTTGAATCTTTGACGAGAGATTCTATAGATCGTACAATGGTAGGATCTATAAATGTCAAGAGCATCACCAAAATAATTATTCTTCCAATTTTCTCAACTTTCTAAAACTACAAATGCAAGTGTTATAACAACACAAATGTATATTATGTTCTACTGACATTGTTACCTCTGATTAAGCCAAGACTTAAAAATGTATCTGAAGTACATATTTTACAAAAATAAGAAATAAGTACACCATAAGTAAGAAGAAACAGCAATGTCCTGCTGAATTAAATGAACTCCAAAAAGTTTTACTTGGTTCACACATATGCAGTGAATTCAAACTAGCAACTGTAAATTAATTCCTACATTTTCTATATGTAGTGTTATTAGTAATACTTTTTTTTTTGCTTGCTTTGTGCTTATTTTCTCTATTTCAAGTCACATTTGGCTGTGACACAGTATCTAGGTAACACATCTGAAGAACAGTCAGA
This sequence comes from Pezoporus occidentalis, assembly GCF_034315485.1. Classification (NCBI taxonomy): domain Eukaryota; kingdom Metazoa; phylum Chordata; class Aves; order Psittaciformes; family Psittacidae; genus Pezoporus; species Pezoporus occidentalis. Next base: position 6,672,256 of record NW_026915724.1, on the reverse strand, counting down.
AAAACATCCTTGGAATTTAGATGTTTAATATTTAAGTTCCACTTTGCCCACAGTTCCAAAAATATGTGCCAGTATCAGCAGCATTCTCAAAAATAATTTTTAACTCAATAAAATTTATGATTTTTTTTCCATAAAATCTTTGTATGCAGCTGTCCTGGATTCCACCAGCAGCATTTGCATTTGATTTAAATACAGTATTTACATTTAATTTTAAAATTAATACTCTCATATTAGTGAAAAAGCAATCGCAATTTCATATATAAAATACAACAGCTCTGTTTTTATTCAAACTTCTGAGAGAAATCACAGTCTGGAAGGTAAAAAGCAGGCAAGTGACATTTCTCCTGTAACATCTGTCTCTAACCACTGCGTAACATTTCTGTGGAAAGAACAATTCAGTCACACAGCTCAAACTAAAAGGAATAACATCATGTATTCTTCCAAATGTTTTTTGACATAAAGCATTCAAACTGTATCGTACCATTTCTTCATTCTTATACCAAACACTGACAAATAATGAAAAACTCAGTAATGACTTGCTAAATTATATTTATTACATTCTTAGAAACAAGCAATTTGCAACCAAGTCATACCAAGCACAATGTAGAACAAATGCTGAAAATTTCAGCTTGCACAGAAGATGCCAAGAGAAGTCACGTTCATACATGAGTATTAAAGCTTCCCTCAGGAAACGCACTTTTTCACCAATGAGATTTTATATTATAGTGTGCATTTTTCACATACTGCTAGAAAAATCCCATTAAAGTCTAAATGTCTTTAATGAAACAAAGAGACTGTGTTCTTTACATAATGCCATGCTGTGTGGAAATAGCTGAGCATATCTAAGAAATTAAGTACCTGAACTACATCTGGTACTTGGTGTTTTGCTAAGGCTAATTAGATTTCTTAGTCTCTCTGTTGCACTGAAACATTTAGACCATTATGTCCTGATCATGAAGAAATGAAATTATAATTAAATATATGGTATAAATCGGTTGCAAGCTATCCTACTTTAAGCTTTTGGGAAAAAAATGGTAAGTTTCATCACTGCAATCAATCCTGCAATGATATTAAAAGGGAAGTTATTGAATTTTACCTAAATGTTTCCTTCCATAAGAAAGAAACAGATTAAACTATTTAAGTACAGACTTAAAGAAATTCAGGTGCTCAAGTCCAATTACGATATAGTAATAGCATTAAGAATTCATATAAGATAACTAAAGGAGGATTTCACAGAGTAAAAACTACACATAAATCAGAATATTGGGTTTTTTCTTTTGTTTTTTGTTTTTAAACACATGCATAATATGAAGTTACCATAAACTACTTTTAACCCAAACAAAACAACCCTTGTAAAAAAAAATAAAAATAAAATTGCACAAACAAAATCTCTAGTTAGGAAAGCATTCACATTGCCATTAAATTACAAACAGTATTAAAAATAACGCCACCAAAACAATGAAAAATGGGAAGGATAATAGTTTGTTTATACCATTAAACAACACTTAGCCAACACAGCTAGTATTAGTAAACATTATTATAATCTGCAGTTTGTATTTGCAATGTGCATGCATTTCAGACATCATTATCTGCATAAAGTTCCACAAGAAAAAGAACTTTAAGAATACCTTTGACTCTAGTTTTTTTCTTGGCTACCCCTCCTGGCTCCTCACCTGATTTGTTGCAAAATGGAAATAGGTTATGAACACATCCGTGCTGTTCAACAAATATGACATAAAATTTTCGACTTTGCTATGCTATGTAAAAAGTTATCTTTACACAGCACACAGCAGTGCAATGGAGAGATGATGTTAACTCATTAAGAATAAAGCATCTTCAGTAGGAAGACCACCACAGGTACTGAGATGGAAGACTAATAATCCAAGAAAAGTATCACATTTCTAGATTCATGCTACTTAAAATGCTTCTCTAACTTCGTAGAGATAGCTCAGTTCACTCCAGACAGTGTGATGACACATAATTATGACCAATATCCCAGCTGATTTCTCTACTAGGTATTGAGTTCTCTTGCAAACCCACTAACTTATGTTTCAATGTGATTTTATAAATATTTAATAAACACTAAGATCTTCAAGCACATATGTAATGTCTAATTAATACATATAAATTGAGTATTTTCTTACAATGAATTACTATTTGTTTATCAATTGCAGAATGTGTGTTTTGGCAAAGGTACCGCTCATATTTCATTGCCATTGCATTTCAGCTAAAATACTGTTTTGCTTAAGGCTATGTAAGGCTATTGAGATGTGCGTTAAAAAAAAAGCCAACCTCACTCTCCAAAGTCAAGAGCTGCCCTATTTCCCCATTGCAACTAACAGAAAGAGGTTATTCAACACCCTGATTGTGCTTTACATGTAGATCCACAAGAGGGTTGGAGGCAAAAGCCTTCTACCCACCCCATCCAAGAAAAGAAAACCAAATTAGCCTTATCTTCTAACATCATCAAAATATATAGGACTATCACCATCATGCTGCTGTGGATTAAGACCTAAATCGTACCAGAACTACCTTAACAACAAAAATCTTGTGCATTGCTACCTAAAAAACAACTAGAAAGTTAACAAAAGTTATGTTAAATATATTTTTAAAACTCGTACATAAACTTACTAAACTAGAAGAGATATTCCCATGTCACATAATTATGCTTCTCAATCAGATATATAAAGCACCTATGCTGGACATCTGAACCTGAGTCTTAGGTTTCCAGTAACAACATACATCAAAAGTTACTCTTAAGAACCAATACAAACCCCCCACATTCTACAATTAAAACAAATACATACATACATAAATTTAAGAATGTAGCCACTAAAGCATCGTAATAAACTTGCACCTAATTTCTATCTTGCAGGTATTGAAAGTACCAAGCATTGACATTATGGGCAATACTTCTTTAAAATGGGTTAGCCAGGTAAGAATACAATTTTTACAATAATTTCCTTACAAATTCATACCTGGGATATAAAAGCCTTTTTTTTTCCCCTCACAGTTACAATCACTGCTTAAATCCAGAGTTCTAATATAGCTAAATTCATTACTCAATCTTATATGCAGCGCATGGAAAAATAAGAAGTAATTTTCTAATATAAAAGGAAGAATAGATTCCAACTTTGTTATACTACAGCATTAATGAAACTATAAATAATAAAGGATCCTCAGCAAAGCTGCACAAAGCCATATTTAAGTTCCCAGCTCCTCCCCTCTTTTCATAATAAAACTAAATGTTACTGAGTATTTTAAGATATACTCTTAAAAGCACATCTTGTCAGGGAAAATAGAAAATTTTACAAATATCTGTACACATAAAAATTGTAATACAGATGTTTGAAATTATTTTTAAATAAAAGTACTACACTGACAGATTATGAAATACCTTGTTTGCTGATTATTGATTCTTGTTAAATATTCAGGCAAGCAGTAATTTCTTTCAATCTGCTTTTATACAATGAAGAGTTTTAAGATTCTCAGTAAATTATCAATGCATGAACTAACTCTGTAAATCATACATACTTTAACATACCATGAAGAGACCAATTTACAGGAAAAGTATTCATTGTGAAATGAATATTTCAAATCCCAATATGTAATAACCACGAGACAGAAATCCTGCTGCATCTTGATTTCCACTTGGACTGGGTCCCTACAGAAACTACAACACCGGGAAGTCTCATTTGTGAAGGCCAAAGAGCCTGAAGCAGACATGAGTGCAAAATCACTTCACTTTTCCAAGACAGCAATGTCCTGGGGCATGTGATAAAATCTGGCACCTAAGTAAAATGACTGGCAAAGACATAGGCTCTTGCAGCCTTGGGAGACAGAAATCAACGTCCAGAATTTTCTGAATCATGTAACTGAGCTTGTGAACATTTATTCTAAGTTTCAATTCAAGTGCCTTCAAAATTCTTTTTGAACTATTTTTTTTTACTACATTATAAATGGCCAGAGCTGGCAATACAAAAAGAAATATAGAATTTATATCCACAAATATGGTTATGATATCATGTCAGAAATGGCTACTATTGGAGTCAGGGAATTAAAAAGTAGACTTCAAAGTTAACATAGCTGGATAGGTTTCCAGTATTTTCCAAAGAACTGTTTTAAGCAGTCATACTAAAAATTAATTATGTCTGAGTGGTTATTTTTACCAAATGCTTAATGATACATAATATTTTAACTCATTCTTTGAAACTTAGAACATTACAAACCATTCTAATTCTGCAACAAAATCCAGCCATTTCCTCTATTTTTACCACATAAAAATCTTCAAGAATAACCTCCACAAAATAACCCCCAAGTGAGAGCAGAGCTTTAGAATTTCAGCATCAAGAGAAAAACATTAATACTATTTTTATTTGGAAATACAAAAGCACTGCAAAACAAAAACAAAGGATAATACAAAGCACTCTTTTTGAGCAGTTTCACAGATGTCGATAGATAACATTCACATATTTAGCAATATATTGAGAAACCTGACATTTCTTCTTGCATATATAAATTTCATATTATTCATTTAGTAATACAGAAAACTTTGATAGCCTTGCTATACAACAGGTTTTGACATGTGAAATAAAAATCCTATAAATCAACTTCACCACATCATCTCCCAGCATAAATCCTCTTAACCTACAGCATCACGCAACAAATGCTAGCTAATTATTGTGTCTTACCCACTTACATGCGAAAAGGGAAGAGGCTACTTTACATTTACCATAGAAAGCATATGGTCAAGGTTAACACTATGCAGCTGACAGACAGAACTTGCCACCCTTCTGGGATTTGCGTGAAGCCTCGGTAACAAAGTGTCAAGCTTTAAAAAGTAGGGCTTGTTTTCAGACTGTTGCTTTAAACCACGAGATCCCATCAAAAACTTTATTCATCATACAGAAAATTAGCAAAAGATGTTAAAACTGCAGAACTAAAAATGGAAATACGAATCTGTAAGCCAAAACCCTTATTAACCTTTTTTTCTCTCGTTTTCTTTCTCTGGAAGTGCAAGTCAGAAAAAGCTATGATTGTCTGCATATGCACCTGCAGCTAACTATTACTATTATTCTGCATTTACAATATTCTACATTGGATATACAAGGTCTTCCACTAAACGAAGTATCTTACCAAGAAAGCTAGCACCCACTTACCTTAAACTTAACTCGTTACCTGTATGCATACCAAAGCCTGTAACTGTCCCAAATGCAAGGGCAAATACAATGCAGCTTTTAATTCACATGAGCATTAAAAATAATCAAATTATTCTCAGTACATTCTCAGTAAGTTGCTTTAATATCTCTTGCTTATTTGTAATTACATAATTTTAGAAGAAAAACCTGAATTGAAGACATAGGGTAGAAAACATTTTCTTTTTTGAAGTCACCAATACTTATGTTGCATTTTGTATGAGAACATACAAGAAACCAGTGGGTATGCCTTGCCTTTATTAACCTCATCTTAAGAAATCTGTCATGACCAGAAAGACAGTATTTACCATATTTCATGCTGCTGTGTGATCATCATGATAGCTGTTTAAATGATGGCAAGTGAATAGAAAAAACATCCCAAAATACTACACTGTACACAACAGTCTAACTCTCAAATACTAATCAATAATTTTTACAGTACAGGTGGCTCCCCCACTCCACCTGACCATGAAATGAAATGAAAATCCTAATGCTTCAATGCATTCTTTTTCTACCCCCCAATCCAACATAACCTACATGAATAACTGCAATAAAAATTCAATTTCTTCTAAGGCCAGGCAACTGAGACTAACTAATAATGCAAATTACCATAAACTGAAACCTACAGGTGGCAAGCCTTATTCACTGACTGACCTTGAAACAAATGTCAGGAACAAACGATTGAACACATTCTCAGAGATCATTATGCGTGTGGGGCGGGGGGAGAAGTATAGCAAAAAGTTGTTGCAGTAAGAATTTCAACAGATATGCAAACAATTATGAGTTTATTTTCTTCAATTCTAAGTTAATTCTATAAATTATGAGCACTGTGATTTCCTCCCCCCATAAAACACTGTCTTACTTTCACATACTGTTGAAGGTAGCCACAGAAGTCTGGGGTTCAAACCTCCCATAAATTCTCAACCATTTCAGATATAAGGGTATTAAGGTTTTTTTCCCAACAATTTCTTTATATTAGTACCAAAGCAAGGCAGAGCTACAAAGGTTAATGCAGTATTTTGTTTAAAGTTTGTAAACTTCCGCTGAAGACTGACAGTTAAAATATCAAACATTTACCAACATGAGAAAATGAGAAAGTAAAACACCCCACTTACTTCTAAAAATGCTGGCCAAACTGGAAGACTACTACTTTAGACAGACTTTTACTTCTGGAGCTCTCTAAAATTTAATATAAATAACCTGTAAGGAATACAAAAGTAGCTAATGAAAGCTCCATGTCCAACATAAAATCACTAAATTCTCATTCTTAACTAGCTACAAAATCTAGCAAGTTCCTGTGATTTTAACAACGTATTTTCTTCATTAAAAACACTGTTTCCGACTAATTTGCTCCTATTTTAAATACTCAAACCAAAAAACTGCAGGTAGAAAGCAGCAGCATTGCCTCTAAAAATGATATTCTAGAATTACATCATAAGGCAAAGCTGCTATGGCTTTCTAACTGCAGTTTAAAAGCACATTAAAAGTTTCCTGGACTTCTTTTAAAGCATTAATATACTGACTGTATTTTATATAACTGATAATCACAAGTCAAACTAAAAAATTAGGTTTCAAATTCCTCAATTGATTTCAAACACTTTGTGTGGACTTAGAAGAAAGGGTTGAGATACAGTTCAGTTTTCCTTCTTCAAGTGCACGTCATACTCAGCGCAAGCTTTTTGCTGTTAAATTGCTTAAAAAAAAAAAAAGAACCACCACCAAAAAAACACCCAAACAAAAACCACCAACAAACACACAAAAGAAATCGCTGCCATGCTATTATAAAGCAAAGACTCATTTAAATCTTATTATTATCCTCACTAGCCAAGTCCTCCTGCTTGCAGTCCCAACAATTAATCCAATACATTAAAATCAAACACTTTATCCTAAACTTTGAGAGCTTTGACAGTTCTGCTCTGTCAAAACCATTCATGAGGGTTTAACTGTCACCTCAACAGGAGCAACACAAGGCAAGAGTGAACACTTCTGGAAAAATAAAAACAAAGCCAAAAAACAACCACCTACATTCCAAAACCAACGCTCTAGAAAGTTATTTACTGTTAATATTTCCCCTAGGTGCATCCTATCCGCTCCCCGCTCTCCCACCCCTTTTACTCCTACAAATTCTTTATTACCATTATAATTGTGGATTTCCACGCAATAAAAACAAGGAACTTCCATGATATCAAAGTAGAACTTTCTTGGTCTGCATTTTATCTCCCCAGCCCAAGTTAAATTTATTTACAGTTTACTGATATAACCATTACCAATTTCAGTGCCTGCTTCAACTACTTGAAAGCTGCAATCTGTTTATTTCACTTGAAACTTCACCAGATTATCTTGTATATTTTAACTATTTGATATAAACTTCATGACACAGAATCCTCATAGTAGATGTTTTATTCTTCTTCTAGGATATCTAGCTCCGTTACTGAGGCATCTACAAAAGAATTCCACATTTGATGACAGTATTTCTAATTCATACTGTTATTATTATCCCACAATAGTGATGAAACTCTTATTTCTAATTCAAAGGTGCTTCTAAAATTAAAAGAGAAACCAAACAAAACAAGCTTATTTCCTACTTGTCAGATACTTCACAAGTTTCTTCCACTTGCTAAGACACTAATATTCCACAGATCTACTACAACTTATTTTCATAATGTACAGGGTTCCCCTCCCTTTGCTTTATGCTTCATATATATCATCCTAAAAAATATTAAATTTGCATGGTACTTTCTTATATCCAAATCCTAAAATATTTGGAAGAAAATGTGACTAATGTTCTTATGGCTCTATTCCATTCATAAATCTAAAGCAACAGTATTAACATGTCTCAGTGCTGTTGTTTTGTTTTGTTTTTTTTTAAAGCATTTCACTTGCTTAACATTAACACTTCTCTTTTACTACCTTTAAAAGGTTAAGTAAAACCCTGAGTTGGATGACTTACTGGAAGTTTGTTGTTTTTTTTTCTTTAATCAGGCATGTTAAATTGCCATGCCAGAGCAAGTGAAAATTAGTTTAATTTAAAAAGATTAAAATTTCAGCCTGCATCCACCAGTGTTAAGTTCTGAGTATAAACTTTACATGGGAAACTGATATGAACTTAAGCATAGCAGGCATCACAATAAACAATAATTCTAATAATAATCTGATTGAGTATAGTATTCATTTATTAAAATGACAGTCTGGTTTTAGCTTTTAGTATCAGATACAAACTGCAAAACACAATTATAAACTCCCCTTTCTAGACCAGTATCTTTATGATAGTAGACAGAATTCATGTACACTGAAAATATTTTTGGAACAACTATCATAAGACAATTTCACAGGAAAAGGCTTAAAATTTTCAAAACTGCATTAAGCTCTTGAATTTAGTGAGGAATAGAAGACAATCTTATTTCCAATTTGTCTTTAATAGATTCAGCATTACATGAGAAACACAATCACAGCCTCCCACTTCCATAAAAGGCCCACTTTAAAAAAACTTCAAATTTAGAACAGTCCTTCTGATGCAACTGTTATATTGAAAAAATGACTGAAAACTTAGCTTGAGAATAGTCAAATCAATAGGAACAAACCATATGATGACATCATATCTTCTGAATACAACAGATAACAGCTAACTTAGAAATAAATGCTTCTGCAAAATTTTCAAGCACTTTTAAATGGAGTGCTTTTATTCAAACAAGTAAAAAGAATCTGAGAAATCAGTGAATCACAAAAGTTATTTATTAAAATCATATTTCACAAGAGAATTATCATTGTCATGTCTATATTAAGGATTAACATAAATATGTATTTACATAATGCAGTCATGCTAGAATACAGTTAAAGCTGTTACAAAACGTTTCAGTTAACGTTTGCTAGAAAGACAAATGTTACAGTGTTAATAGAGGTTATTACACTCAGCTTTGTAAGCTTTGTGCACAAAATGCACAAATTGAAGCACATACAGAAACCAACTACACAACCACAGATACATGTTTTATTCTACATATTTACACAACTGTGTAGTATGTCATCCTGTCACAAAAATGGAAAGGTAAGTGAAGGCTTTCAACTAGTGAAACTACATTGTGTAGCTGACTTCAAGTTCAATATTCATAGTGTCCAGTTGGGAGTTGCCCCTCAATGCCATGAATTCTTGTTACATTAAGACTGATGATTTCATGGGCATTTTTGAAAGCCAATCAAATTAGTCTCTCAGTCACTGGTTCTGTAAATCCAAAATAACACAAGTCTTTTTTCCCTGAACCCCTTCATTCTGTGACGTACCATCAACATCATCTGCAGCTTCGCTTTCTTCTTCTTCTAGTATTTCAAAAGGAGTCAATACATCATAGAGAAATGAGAGAAAGCCATAAAACCAATCAGAGCTTTCCTCTGCTAAAATATTAAGGACTTCCTCAAGGGAATCAATATTTTCATTACTGCCATCTTTGGTCAGGCCTACACAAGAAGAGAGGAAAGAGAGGGAGAAAGAGGGAAGGAAAGAAAAAAAAAAGACAGCAGTTAGGTGGAAAGAGGAAACTATAAAAGGAGGATCTGTGAAAGACATCTCATGTCACAGACAGCAGTCTTTACAGGAATGCTAATCAGGAAAATAGAAAGACGTTAAGAAAGCTGAACCTTTCAAAGTACAAACTACAATTTGGACAATAAACACGCAAAATATTATGCCAAAATCTTAAAAGAAAAAAATGCAGCAGCTTTGCTTTCCTTTGCTCCTAGTCCTAAAACCAAATTCATTTATATTCAGTTTTCTTGCCATGGCATTTACCTTAATGCAGGCAGTTCTTTAACATTTATCCTCACACTACTTAAAATCACCCAATTTGCCCTTTTCTTTTTAAACCCATCATGTTCAATTTTGAGAGCTTGCAACTGATAGCTGAAAATAACATCCAAAAGCAAACAGTATTTAAAAATCTTGTCACAGACATACTATTAAAGACATAAGTTATTCCACCATGCAGATTTTTGATTTTGATTAGAAGTGTGGACTCCTAATTGCTGGGGGGTAGTGTTCTGCAGTTTGTTTGCTTGTTTGGGTTTTTTTAAGATGCTTCTCAATTTTTTTTTCTATGATATATATTCTGCATGATATACTTGCTTCCCAGGAATAGCTTCCAAACCTGAGGACATTCATTTTCATCTAGTATTCTGCATATATAGCCAATATGAAAGTGTGTATTGTTACACAGAAGATCTAAAGCAGGCTAAAATCAGATGAAGAAGAGATGGTCAGAGCAGAAAAGAAAGAGCTTGTCACTTCTAAACTCTCAGATACCAGCGGTTGCTATCCTGGACTATGAAATTCACTGATCTAACTGGTGTTTGTAAAATACCAAGAAGCCATAATTAACGATTTTTTTCCTGTCTGGTGTTTTTTGTTGTTGTTTTTTAATTGAAATCCACTGGTTTACAGTCAGTACTAAATAATATTTCAACATTTCTATTCTGAGAAAAAGCACAACAGAATGACCAAGCAATGACAAATGTCAAAGCAGGAGAGGGAGGAGCTTCCCCTACTTCTAACCAGAACAAACCTTGGTTTGTGTTGGAAAGAGAAGCAGAACAGTGGGCTAAGGGTGAAAACAAATTGTTGAGACATAAGATTAAGTGAAAACGACGCACATGCAGACTGCAAAGCAATATTAGGTGTAAGTTAATGAAACATTCAAGATACAGGAGTTCATGGCAGAGACATTTAGCACATTTCAACACATTTTTCTTACAGCACATAGCGAAAGTATCAATGATAATTCTGAGGAAACTTCCAAGTCCACGATGTTCCACATCCTTGTACCTGGATGTCCAGAACCTCTACTTGAGTGATCAGCCATTCTCTTTAATTTTTTCACAGGATAGCTCAAAGTTTTAAAAATGAGAGACTGAATCCAGGATGCAATCAAGGTATTACAAATATCCCTCTCCAACTTCTTCCATGGCTTAGTTCTACAAAAATTAAATTTTTAGACTTAACTTTATGCATGGCAGACAATCATCATTCTAAGTTGTTTCCGAATTTTGGCCCAAGTGAGATGTAAAGACATAAAGTAAAGTAAGTATGTTTACTGAAGAATGAAATTTCAATTTAAGAATTGAAACCTTAATCTAAAAATAGTAAGTTAAAAAAACTAAGTTATAAACAGAATTATAAATATTTTTATCATTCTACTCTGCTGGAAACTGGCATTAAAAATAAATCAATAAACAAAATGCCACTCAGAAAAAAGACTCCAGACTTTAGATAGTATTTCTGTAAGCACTGTGAAGAACTATATAGATGTCCTTTCACTAAATCAAGAATAAGACCCTTGGGCAATTACCTCTGTAAAATGTAATATGGACTACACCAGCGTATTTTCTTTGAAAAGACTGGTAACCAAAGGGAAAGACAAACTGGAAGAACGTGTCTTACAGTCTTTACCATAAAAAATACCCCACCAAAGAACCGCCCCCCAAACCTTTTCTTTCAAATTCTTTACAAAAACTACCAAAGATTTTATTAATGGCCTTTGAATCTAACACAAAACACTTCAGCTTGAGTTACCCAAAGTAACACATTATTTCATAAACTTACCTTTTTTTCTTTCTTAGAGAGACTTACAATAAAAAAATCCCAAACTAATTAATAGTCAAACTGCTTTTCATATTCAGTCATTCCTATGACCGAGAAGAACTGCTTTTCAATGTTAAAACTCAGGTACTGATAAGCACAAATAAGCACGGTAAGAAGTGCCTAAAAATGGTGATAAAAATGGAACTGCCTGATGAATACCACGCTAAATCAGTGACCCAGAGGAAATAACTACTTTATTTCAAGAGAACTCTAAACATTACTATTTAAACCCAAAAGTGATCAAGGGAGTCAAAATCCTTATCTATTCACATTGTTGCCACAATCAATGGCGCACAGGGCTTGCCTACATTCATTTAACAAGTCAAAGCATTTCTTCTCCTGAAACATCTCTTTTATGAGAATGAGCATATACATCCTTTAATATTTGAAGGTGCTACAGTAGAACAGGAGAAAAATAGAGAAGAGTATGAAACTTCCCCTAAACAGCTGAGCCATACAAAAGTGTTTTTCAGAACTCCTATTATCTCGCCACAGATTTTCTGAATGTGCAATCTTAGTACAACTGCTTGAAAATATTTTTTTCTGCCATAGGTGAACCATGGGAAAAAAGCTGGTTTACGAAAGTTTGAATTCTGCTGTTCACTCCCCTTGGTTTGCTAATACACCAGGTTGTTTCAGCAGGTTTTTTTTCCCCATTTTTTTTTGCTCTAGGCAAACTACTCTGAACACAACACACAAGAACAACATTTTGACAACTTTCTGTAGCTGCAGTTCCACAATTATACTAACTACTGCAAGCGTTTCAGTAGAATTTCCCAGGATATTGTTCCTTGTTAAAAAAGGCCTGAAACATAAAAAACTGGCTTGGTTCCAAAGATTCTATTACAACAGACACTGGTAGTCTCTATACGTGATTTTGGGGGTAATACTACTACAGCCACTGTTTGTACTGAGCAAAGCAAGTAGAGAGATGTAACACTCCTCTTAAAAAGAATAACAAGTTCCTTCAAAGAACAATTAAAGAGTTAAGAGGGCAAAAAGTGGGAAGAGAGTTATTAATAACAGGAGCCCTCAAAGAAGGAGGTTAAGCCTCTCTTCCCATTACCAAATGGAATTCAGTATACAGACCTCACAAATACCTGTGGAAAAAAAATCTCTTAAGATAACTGCAGGCTAGCTTCAACAAGTTTGCATTTCCACCCTGGATAATTCTTATATAAACAGATATAAAACTAACCAACAAATACAGCTGGGGTTGAGCAGCTGGCCAGGTTTTAGCTGGGGTTTTGTCCTCTCTCTCTTACTTGCGGGTGGGAGAGCAGGAAAGAGGGGAAAAACACATTTGTTGCACACCATTTTTAGAATTATACTAATATCTCTAGAGAACTTAACCATCTAACCTCCTTTGAGTTCAAGAAATTAAAAAAGAACAGACCCTATCATACCTTATACATAGAAGAAATAAACAAACTGTAATCCTTCTATTTAGGTGTGACCAAGTAGAGAAAACTACTAAGTTATCAGCTACTAAATCATTCTTTGAAATACAAAACAAACTTAAGCTGGTAGAAGCATTTTCCAAATTAAATTGACTTAAAAATATATTTATCATCAATATGCAAATTAAATCATAAAATTTGTAGCAAAACATAAAGATTACGGAAGGAGACAACATTAAACTATTGTACCTGCCACAATCTCAATACACAGTAGTTTACTAATAGCTAAAGAGCAGAGAAGAAAAAAGCATACGACTTCCTAGGGTTAAACATCAGTGGCATTTCCTTTTCAGGACAATATTAAATCAGCAAAGAAACCACTTGCTGTTATTGTAGTCTGACCCAGAGAAATACCCCAGAAAGCAGCAAGTCTTCACACACATTATATATGCTAACAATAATCCTCAAAAATAAAATACAAAAGGAGTTATGCATTCAATGATACCCTAGTGCAATTGAATATAGACCTACTATATGGCTTTCTTTCCCACAAAGCCTTAATTTTGCAAGACAAATTTCTAATCTTCCAGTTTCTGCAGCAATAATTTTAATCAGCATAGTCGTATTCATTTTTAGCTCATGTTAAAAGCTAAATACAAGTAAGCAAAATATTTTTCTGGGAATTTCAGTTCATAATATTATATGCTAGTTATTAGAAAAAATATTTTTATACTCAATTTTAACCAATGTTGTGAAGCTTTTCAAAAATTACTATTGCCTTTGTAATGTATCAAATATTCTGAAATGAGATAAAATCATGATCTAAGCAAGTATTCAAAAGTTAATAAAGATAACTTTTGATTTGTGACCTTTTAATGTCACATTTGAAGTACAAGGTTTAAATGTGTGATAAGACAAGCTTGTAATAGAAACACTGTCATATACTGGCAGAATTCCCAGCTGTATCAAGTGACAGAGATGTCACAAAGCTGCAGCATATTTCTAACTACCACCTTGGCAATCTGACTCCAACTAATATGACGCACAAGAAATTGATATCTGCTTTTTATACACTATACAGCAGACAAAGAAAAGTCAGGATTTATATATATACAACACTTTTTATATATATATATATATATATATATATATAAACCCTATATATATATAAATATATGAAGAGTTATCTTATCCACCATTTATAATTAACGCCCAATCTGTAGATTCTGGAGTAGACACTGGAGATTCTTTGGAGTGACTCTTGCATTCACACCACTGCAAAGTGGTTCAGTAATTTTGATTGCATGGGGTTTCTTTAAACCATGAAGAAATTAACCAAATGAGCCCCGCCCCCCAAAGAGTTCCTTATTTCTGCAAGCATAAGTGGAGAAAAAAAACTGACTATAAACTTTTCTTTCTTTTTAATGTAATACAAGCTTTAAATAGCAAGCCATAACTGACAATCTTGAGTAGTTTGAGGCATTTCACTTTGCCCTCTGCTCAAGCTTCTATTTATTATGCTGGGAATTTTTGTTGCTTTGTTCATTTATTTAACTTGTTAGGTTTGCGTGCCCAGAGTAAGTTTTCACCTGAACAAATCAAAGTAAACTTTCTAACATCACGTATGCAAGAAGTATCTATCCAATGCTTGACTGTGAGACTGAAGATGGTAGTGCTTTAACTGCTAGAAGATGTAGGTAGAAGGGCAGTATCACGAAGCATGCCTGATGACTGAAATATCTCTCTGAAGATATATAGTGAACAGAGAGACATTCTCCCACACTAGAAGTAACAGAAACCTAAAACCAGAGTTTCAACATCAAAAAAGATAAATTTATGTCACATAGGATTTCTGAAAGCCAAAGAAAATAAACAGACTTGTGGAGAACTCAGAATAGAGGAAAGCCAGTATAAAATATGCTAAACAGTTATCGAAGAAGTACAAAGGCCTGTTGGAAGTAACTTGAAAATTGATCTGGCTTAACATGTTACCACAATGTTTTAACTGTTGAAGCATCTTAAGCTCTATTATTAATTAATAAATTAATTTATTAATAACCAAACATCTTTCAACAGTTGATACAGCAGCATCAAAATCATCCTTTAATTAAATGCTTCCCACTTACATTGCTATACTAGTGAAAAAAGAACACAACTTGCTACAAGTTGCTCACACAATCCCACAACTTGCACTAAGAAAAATGCCAACCACAATTAGATCATTTTAAGTTCCCTAATTGAGAAAAAAAAATCCAAAAATACTGTTTTGACATTAAACAAAAACCAAACATAAATGACAGTTGTATATATTTTTCCACCTGTGTTTGTACTTGCCTAGCAATAATTTAGCATCTTCAACATCAAAATCTCCATCTCCATCAGCATCATATATCCCAAGCTTGCCTAGAAACACAAAAAGAAGAGAGAATTAGGGATTCAGCAGTTTGTTCCCAGCACAGTGTTTTTGATGTGCAATGGTTGACTGCTGATGCTAGGTTGTTGCCATGTATTTTAAAAATCATTTAGCCATACTCATCTACATTTTAAGTTTCCTGGAAAATTTTACAAATACTTTAAGTTCCTTTCTGCAATTTCTAGACTTCAAACTGAACACAAGTTGGTCTTTTTCAACACATTATTATGGTACTCAGAGATTTAAAATAAATCCATAATCAAGTGTTGCACTTTATTTGAACACACTGAGCTCAGAATAAAATCTCAGTTCAGAAGGAACTTCCAACATGTTTGATGGAAAAGAAATAACAAGAATTAAACAAATAATCACCATTTGTTTTCAGATTGGTTTCCTGCCTTTCTAAATTCTTGGGAGGAAAAAAACAGACAGATACCTTCTATTAACTTGGCATGAAAAATTATGTAAGCGACATACTTTCTGGACAAAGAAAAAACATGCATAATTTTTAATCAACAACTGTATGGCATTTACTGCAGACAAAAAAAGTTGTCAATCCTCCTATAGGCAACTAATACGTCAGACTTCTCACTTTTTTCTTAAACTGCAGCTCTAACAGCCCTAAGCATTCACAGGAGAACCCAGCTTCTATCCAAAAAGAATTTTTAGCACAGAAACATGGTATCCAGGATTAGAAGTGTCCTGGGATCACCATGTGAGCAGTGAGCTTTCTAATTAGTTCTGACGAACTTCAGACATAACTTTTAATAGGATTGAAACTCTGCACTCTTTGCAAAAAAACCTCTAAGTCCTTAGAGTTTGCAGTATATTATTAACACTTGACATTCTCAAAATGGAGGCAGAACTTGATTACAATTAAAATAAATACAGTTCATAATGGGGTACTTAGAAAATTATAGAACAGTTTTGTGGAAGAAAAGTTCAGACTTGGGTCTAGAATGGACAAAAAAATAAGGTCATCACCACTGTACAGAAACAAATCAATTAGAAAGGATCTTTATCAGCTTATGGTTAAACACGCAGACTGGTGGAATAAATGTAATTCTCCAGAAATAAGAATTGTATCACCTTCAAAACCATGAAGAATGAGACAGATGAGAAATGACTGTTTCATGTCAATGCAGAATATTAATTCTCTAAAAAATTAAAAACATAAAAAAGCAAATTTTTCAGCGAAGAGACTGCAAAATGAGTTATTTCTCCAATCTCCTACCTTGTAGGACCTCTGACAAGTTATAACGGAAATCCTTTGCTTTGGCTGCATGCACGGTAAAAATACAGAAACCATTAATTGCATTACTAGACCCAATTAAGTTCCAAACCAGAAGTTTCTCTTAAAATCAGTCCAGATCAAAAGAAGCATGTACCAACAGATTTGTAAGGCTTGTAAAACCTGCAGTTGCAAAAGCACATGTTGAGTCCTACAACATCAGGGTCAATAGCTCTACCTATGGACACAGCTCCTGAAATCTGAGATACTAATTTTCATCCTTAGATATTATATTAGCAATATGATTTTAACACTGACATATTGAGATACAATAATCATCTTTATAAGCTTAAAACCGAGGTCACTCAACAAGTCACGTATGGGAGGATGACTGATCAGTTGTCCTGACTTTATAGGCAACACAATCCATCAGAGAACTGGCAACACGAGCCTTCCAAACGAACTGTTTTACAGATGTAAGATCCAGATATATCTTAGATATATTACAGATATATCTGTAGATCCAGATCTATCCTCTGAGACTTCTTCAGTTCTTTAATAAATGCAGTATATTAATAACCTTTTCAGTCTTATGAGAATCCCATTTTAACATCATAATAGAGTTCAGCATTAAAATATACTTCTTGAACTACATTGCCTATTTTTAATCACGTAGATCATTTGCGAACACCCCAGTAATCAAATCAACTATTTAAAATGGCCTCCATTTAAGGCATATCATAATTATATTAGAAGCAGCTTAATATTTAATAATAATCTTACCTAGAACTTCTTCGTAATCTACAAGTTCAAACCAGACAACTGCTACTGATGTCCAAACTCCCAGCAAAGCAATTACCATAAACCAGGTGAAAAATGAGCTTCCAGAAAAGCCTTCTTTCTTTCCATTTTTACCTCCTCCATGTTTGGTCTCTGTAAAAATAAGGCAAACAAATAGGAAGGATGAATTTGTACACGTTAGAAAACTATGATTTATGATACAATTATAAATATTGTTTCTTCTGACTACACAGAACACAGCATTTGAGTAACATTTTTGTGCTGTTTTTAAACTTTGCTAGTTGCTTGCTTTTCACATCACTGTGAATTACAGCAGAAAGCCTGATGATTGTCTAAGCAAAAGCCCTATAATCAACCGAACACCAAAACGCCAGATGCAATTTGTCTTAACAACTTAGTTGAAAATCCCCCCTTGCTCCCCTTTAGTGTATATTTATATAGAGCTTAACATTTTTGAGATGCTTTACATTTATGCCAACAGCTCTCAAACTGCCACCAGAGGGCAACATGACTAGCAGAAACAGTTTGGAAGAAAAGCTTTTCTTCTGAAGCAAGTTTCAAAGCTAGTTGAATTAGCTCACAGAAACAACGTGAAAATTCAAATAGCCTAAGAAGGCTCTAAAATCAAAACAATGTTAAGGGTAAGACTCCATGTTCAGATACTGTACCAGCTAAAAATATCTCCCCTGCTTCAAGAATCAAGCTGCAAAAATCAAGAAGAGATTCACTACATGCCTTCAGACTCACAGTCTGATGGAAAAATACAAGTAAAAGGATGACACAGAGACTTAATACAAATCACACCTTAATTTATAACTGCACATATGAAAAATAAATGTGTATAAAAAATACAGTAGTTACAAACAAACCACTGGGAAAGACCTCAACCTAGCATATGGGTAGGAGGATTAAAATGGACATCACGACTAGAAAATAAATTACTTGGTCCATTCCTTTAGGATCATTTACAGGAAAGAGGGATACATGTCGCAAATAAACATGCATTCCAAAAAATGCCTGTGGCTTTCTGCAGAGCTCAAGGTCTGCTCTTCTGCCTTCAGATACTAGCGCTGCAAGGCTGGCATTTGGCCACAGTTCCACGGCTACCAGCCTATTTCACTCCATTTCCTCCTAAGCACCAGCCTTTGCTTGTTCAGCCCTATCCAGTCCTAGTTATTGAAGTAAAACTATTTCTTATGGATTTTTAAATACTTGAGGAAGTTTGCCATGAATATTGTGATAATATAATAAAGTAGGGAGACAAATTTATAATACTTCTTGCAAGTAAGTTTGATGCTTTATCAACACTAATCATAGAAAAAGATGAAAAATGCCCTGAAATATTAACATTGCTCTGGAAGATGAGTAATGAGACACTGGTGACTGATTTACTTATTTCTGTAATAGATATTACCGCCAGTACTTTCAGACCCTGCTTGCCATCAGGTTCACAGCTGTAATAAACTGACCTTTTATTACATTCACTGTGCTACATAGAGTTCAGACCAATAAATTACTCACATCAGCTCTTACTCAGCTCAGCGTTTTACAAAAAGACTAAAAAATAAATTTAAAAAAAATTATTTTATTGCATACTTTGTACAAAGATGAAATACCAACTATTTAGTTTCCTTTCTATATTAAACACAAAATTGCCTTGGTATATGGGCTTTTCAAGAATACTCAGAAAGCAAGACAACTTAGCTTCACATCAAGCATGTATCACTTGCTGCTGCACAGTACCCTAATTACATGCGTGCAAGGCTCACATATATAATCCATGATCACATCTCTCTTAGAAAGATGTACAGATAGCCTGAAAATAGAGGCAAAGTCATGCAGCATGTGCCACTACACTCAGAAATAGGATCAACTGTAAATGAAAACTCTTTAAAGTACTGTTGAGCTGGAAATGTTAATATTCAGAAATAAACAATTATACTTTGTAAAAGCAGAACTTTGCTACTCTTGTGCTCCAATGCAGTCAATGGAAGCTTTGTGTGTATTTAAAATTAAACCTTAAGGCTGAAAACATTTTACATTATTCCAGGTTACAACTTTGTCCTATGCAAGCTAGGCATTAGAAAAATTAAACAGAAAACAGATCTGATTTTGTTTCACTTACTCATTTACATTACTGTTTTCTACAGTTTACTGCTAGTTGCTTCTGAAGAAAGGGGCTTTATTTATCAGAGGAAAAGAACAGGAAAATGAAGGAAGATACAACTTAAGTAATCAAGCATAGTCTTCCACATTTTTTCCAGTCTACAAGACTGTTCATGAAAACCCCTCAAAAACAGATCCTTCCATAAAGATATCATTCACAACAGTCACAAAGATACATTTTTATGCTGTGGCTTCCTATCTTATAGGAACATTACTTTCAAAACTCTTGAAAACTTCTCCTAAGATTTCAAGCATGGCAGCTTGATCAGGCCATGCTTTAATATAAATGGAAGTTACATAACATTTACCCATTGTCTGCACAAATAACGCTACACACAGGGTTAGAACAAAACATTGCAAGGACTGAAGCTGGCTCAGCACTCATTCCAGACAGTTAATTCTCAATTCAAGCCCTTTCCCTGCACATGCTGCCAGCCATGTCAGAAGTAGGTCACTTGCCATATCTGGTAAGCCTGTGCTTATACCACCAGATGTCTTTATGCAGACATCAGAAGTCTTAAAGTGCACTCTATGTCTCAACGGCAAATCTCTAAAAGTCCTATAACCCACCTACACTGCATTAAGAGTCACACCAGATAAAAATGCGTGAAATTAATTCCTTTTACTTTACCTTACATTAAAAGGACACCTATTAATTTCACATACTCCCAAAATAACTTGAAAGTCAGGTATCTGATGACAAAACATCTCTTCCGTTAACACATACCCTACTCAAGCTAAAACTAAAGGTACTATTAAGTGACCGTCACAAACTGATTAAATCCTATTACTCCAGGGAACATTTAATCAAAGCACAGAGGCAGCCTGTAACACAGACTAAAACAGTAAACAGAGTATGCAACATACCACAGTAAGCCAGTTATCTTGCTGATTATAAAATCAGACATAGCCAGTATTTGCAACCACGCATTTTCCATTTGTTCACAAAAAGATTAGGATTATACCTGTGTCGTCGGCCATAACAACAGCTCTTGATTTCCACAGACAGAGCAAGTATGTTGATATCTCCAAAAATTAATGTTGAAGGCAAAATAAGAAAAAAATTATCCTCACTAGTCTTGCAACAGGAGCAAACAAGTTTCCTAGAGCCAGCTCAGCGGGAACCTGAAACTGGACCCAAGAGAAACCTCTTCTCCAAATCTATTTTTAGAGCAGTTATCCTCAGGAGCCAAACGCTTTTCAGAACTCATATGGCAATGTAGTTCTGACGACAATAAAATTCATTTACTCCTCCAAACAGAGCATCCTGGGTAGCTGATCCTTTCCCCTCCCCTTAACCCTCCAACATCAAACACAGCAGCAAATGAAACTGAACACACTGCACTGTAGTATTTCTCCTGCAACATATGCCCCAGTTGCCTGAGCACCAAGGACATTAAATCCATCCGCAGAAGCTGAAACACAAGTCTGAACACAAAGCTTGCCTGCTTGCATTTGTTAAGTTGGCTCGCACTCAAGAAACTTTCTCCATGTTGGCACTGCTCTACCAGGTTTCCCGAGTATTCTGTAGAGACTGCTCATTTGAAACTTTTTAACTACTTTAAGAATAAAAGACAGTTAATTTCTAAGATGGAGTTTTGAGTCTTTAAAAAAAATTACTTCAACCACACACACATTCTTGTTAAAGATTTTTCAGATCAGAATCGTTCCCCGGTACACCTCATGTTTGCTTGTAGCAGACCCAAAGAAGGGTTACTGATGGTTTTTGCCAAAGCAAATCCCATAAAGCTAAACCAGGAAAATTTTCTATTGCTTGTTAAGAGGAGCAGAGGCGTTGAATTTGGTTTGCTGCACTCCCTTTCCAGAAAGGAGTAACACTAACTCATCTCACTCACCCCTCCTTTTAATTCTGACAATACACACCTAACCTGTGCAATTTAAAGCTAACACACACACACTTCTTAAGAGCAAGAAAAGGAGGAAAAAAACTCCACTAATACACTATTTAATTTTAACAAACTATTATTTTCCCACTGCATTTCAAACAAAAATCCCTTCCTTTGGGTAGGAAGAAGACAGAAACAAACTTCAAAAAAAGTTCAGGATCTAGCACTATGCCCTTCTTCCCCCATGCTTCTTTAAATAACATAACCATCAGGTAGATGGAATGAACAACAGAATCTTAACGGCTATTTGAAAAACAACCCTACCCCCCCCCCCCGTGGTTTTAACACCCAGCAACTAATTACCAAATGCGATTCCCAATAGCTTAAGGAAGAAAAAAAGTTAAGAAATAAAACCTGAGTTTTAAAGTTTTAAAACGGATGCAAACAAACCACAGACAGCTGATTCTATAACTAGTGTATCTTTTAACTATCTTTAAAGCCATCTGAATTCGTCAAACAGAACAGATGCTTTAAAACCTCCTAACTAGCACATTTCACCAACTTACGCGATGTGCAAGCAATTTAAAGCAAGACAGGAAGAAAATTTAAACAAAGACTGAAAGTCACCTAATACAGAGAGAAATTAACAGCTCATTAAGGAAGTAATTCTACATGCAATGACATGTAGTCTACTGAATATAAAACCTACAGTGTTTCCACAGGCAGGGTTTGATTAGGCAATTTGTTAAAACTTTACTTCAGGGGCACCTGCATTTGCTGATACCAGGTCTGCAGAACAAGTGGATTCGTAAAGCATTCAAATGATGCTGAGAACCTGAAGTCCACATAACACATATTCTGGGGGGACTGCCTCAAACTAGATCTTACCTGGCTGAATGCCTGTAAGTGGTTGCAGCATATCTTTCTGTTTTATTTCACTCAAACCTAAGTAAGTATATTCAGGGACAACAGCACATCACATAAAAACAAAGTGAGGGGAGACAGTAAAGAAATTCAGTTCAAATACACACTCCCAATCTAAACTAACACTCATATGTTGACCTTTAAACAAATACCCACAGCCATCTTGTGCCCTTTAAAAAAATCAACTGATCACAAGAATATGTCCTCTTAGGAAATGGCAAACACCTTTCTTCCTGAAAGGGGAGACTACAGCTAAAACAGGGAAACTCTTCAGCCTCATCAAATATAAGATGGACCAAAAGGAAGATGGACCCATGGGACTCAAAACTGACTATACATCAAATGAACACCATTCATCAATGCACACCTTGAAAAATACAGCTTACGCATATATTCCTCTGAATGCTAGGGTACTAAATACCAAACAACAGAATTTTGGTTAGTTTTGTGGAAGACAAAAGGTTAAACTGAATACATATATAGTTAAAATACAATTCAAGACAATGTGGACTTCTTGCAAGGTCTCACTCTACTGCATTCAAATGCCATGACTACTACTTTGTTGGTTTGTTTTTGAAGCATATCAAATTGCTTCATTATCACTCAAAATTATTTTTTCAGCTCACTTGCGTAACTGTTTCAAATTTAAAAACTACTTTCGAGTTAGCTTTGGTATAACTATTCACTCCAGCATATTTTCAAAAAATCAAAATTGACAATCAAGACTAGCAATAGTAATTCTAGATGTAGAACATTACCAATATGCAAGCAAAGAAGCTTAGAGGGGAAAAAAAAGTCAACTACAAATACAAAACTAAAGGCAGACTTTAAAACATCAAGCTGAACTTTGTAATGTGTATAATTATGTCCCACAGAGGTACATTAGGAATTAATACAGAAGCAATTATGGATTATCGCATGAAGGGAAGGGTGCACAACAACAGGCAGCTACTAGAATTTAGAATGCACACTAAAAGAAAAAAAAGACCAAACAAATCAAACACCAATCTCAGAGAAATATCTAAAAGTTGCATTTCAGAAGTAAAAATTATCAACCAGATAGATCCCAGGGAGACTTCAGAACAAGCTTGTTTTAAAAGCAAAACGCGGAGTGATAAAACGATACGGGAGAAAACTAAAAACTAAAGTTACAGTAGGACCATCCTACCACCAACAGAGCGGAACTAATACCAGTGCAAAGACAGAAAAAAACCTCTCTCAGTTATTTTGGCTCATGTATGAGCATGGCCAACTACGTCTTGACATTTTTGCCAAATTATCTTTTCCAATATGATTAACAAAAAAACAACTTCTGCAAGTCATTCTCAGTAATAAAATTGCGGTTCACAAGTTTTTTGGGGTAGGGTCACAGTAACAAGTATTTTGAGTAAAATATCTATTAAAGGGAAACATACAGTATTCTCTGTTGATACTATTTTCCCCCTACCTATTAAAAAAAGGAGCTTCTTTGTTCCCCTCTCACTACTGTCGTATATGCGTATGCATATGTATACACACAGGTTTGTGACAGATTTTAAAATCTAGAGTCAACATGCATTTATGTTGAACTGCTCTATTCTAAGAGGCTAAACACCACAAAGATTGCAAGTACTATCCTGAGGTAAGACCAATTTTCATGTTTTATTTTCATTCATTGTACCAGTGGTGGAATAATACAATTTTAATGGACAAATCTGCATTTCTGATGAGCTTTTACAAATTCTCTTTCATTTTTAAGGGAGACAGGATTATTGTTTTCTCTCTGTTGTTTTTACAGATAAGACAGAAACTTTTAAGGCAATAACTGTGGTTTCACATATAAAATATTCCAATCTAAAATTTTCACAAATATCCATACTCAGAAATTTGTTTGTTTGTTGTTTTTTTTTTTACAAACAATCATGACAGCAGGGTCTTTCAAGATCTAAAGCTTAAGGTAAAGGTTTACTTTTAATAAATTCAATATAAATTCTTTGTGATATGAAACTGATTCTTCCTTTTGCTATCTAAAACATCTTCACCACTGCAACCTTAATGGAAATGGGGGGGGACGGGGACGGACCCAAACCTGGCCTTTTTATTATTATTATTCTCATTAAAAACTAAATTATCTGCTCTGCACTTTATATAGAATAATAGAATAGTTAGGGTTGGAAAGGACCTTAAGATCATCTAGTTCCAACCCCCCTCCCATGGGCAGGGACACCTCACACTAAACCATCTCACCCAAGGCTCTGTTCAACCTGGCCTTGAACACTGCCAGGGATGGCGCACTCACAACCTCCCTGGGCAACCCATTCCAGTGCCTCACCACCCTCACAGGAAAGAATTTCCTTCTTATATCCAATCTAAATTTCCCCTGTTTAAGTTTGAACCCGTTACCTGTTGTCCTTACACTACAGTCCCTAATGAAGAGTCCCTCCCCAGCATCCCTATAGGCCCCCTTCAGATACTGGAAGGCTGCTATGAGGTCTCCAAGCAGCCTTCTCTTCTCCAGGCTGAACAGCCCCAACTTTCTCAGCCTGGCTTCATACAGGAGGTGCTCCAGTCCCCTGATCATCCTCGTGGCCCTCCTCTGGACTTGTTCCACCAGTTCCATGTCCTTTTTATGTTGAGGACACCAGAACTACACACAGTAGTCCAGGTGAGGTCTCACAAGAGCAGAGTAGAGGGGCAGGATCACCTCCTTTGACCTGCTGGTCACCCTCCTTTTGATGCGGCCCAGGATACGGTTGGCTTTCTGGGCTGTGAGTGCACACTGCCTGCTCATGTTCAGTTTCTCGTCAACCACCACCCCCAAGTCCTTTTCCACAGGGCTGCTCCGAATCTCTTCTCTGATAGACTATAGACTATAATATAGTCTATATGGTTATAAAGATTAATGTGCACATTATCAAAGGACTTCAATAAACTAAATCTGAAACTTTCTAGTGAAGAACAGGGAAACAGATGGAACAGAAAGATCAAAGAAAACACAAAGACCAGAATTTAAAGTCAAAATAATAAGTTAACCAAGTGAAAGGCAATTTTGTCTTTCTTGCTGCCAGCTTGACTGATTTTTACTTTAGTATTTGAGGAATTTTTCCTTATTCCACATATCGATCCTCACATAAGCCTTTAAGGTACTTAATTTTCAGTCAGATTTCTCACAGTGAAGTATCCTACTATGCAAACAATCAAAGAACATAAATATTGAAAACAAGCAAAGTCATAAACTCAGGATGTGACAACTAAGCAGGCTGACTGTAGAGATGCTGCTGGTGGCCAACTGAAAGAGACAAAAAAAAAGAAAAGATATGCACCAAAAATTATGTAAAGGAACTGTAGGATCATAAGTGCCTTGCTGAACTTCCCTAGTGAAAGGAAGCTCCTCCCTTCAAAAGATGAAGTGATTCCATTGAACGACCCCCTTGAATTCAGCACTTAACCAGGATGTGAAAAATCAGAGATTGTTCTTCATAGGAGAAAACTGAGTGTCTGAATTTCTTCAGAGGTCTAAATCACATATTTAAGCATGCCCAAGGGTATGAGAACAAAGCCATTTTAGTCCTTCATGATGAAGCTATTTATTCATGCATAGTCATTATCTTAAGTGGCCACAACAGGAATTTGTAAGAGAGGAGCTCTGCAAAATAGAGACTAAAGCACATTTCTTTCCCTCCTTTCTAGGTAAAGAAGGGGACTCTAGACATAACTGGCCTATCCCCATGCTCACCCTCAGCAGCCTGAATCTTTTGTTTCACATTGGATTGGAACAGTTTCAACAACAAGAATTTAAAGTATACACTCTCACTTCTGTTCAAGTATACCACATAAACAGCAGCTGCAAAACTAGAAGTCAGCCAAACCTTTTCTTCAGGAAGAAAATGGAATTAAAACTTTTTCTACTCTATCCTGAGTAAGAGCTCTGATTATTTAAGTATATTTGCTGAGAAGTACGAAGGCACTTTTTCCAACACAGCATCAGCTCCTCAATCCTATTATCTGAAAATACACTTCAGGTAAAATAGCTGATATATGTCGATTTTTCTTTTTTATATTCAATTTATAAAGAGAGATGGTCAATACTTTTAAAAAGTTAGCCTGTTTCTGAATACATGCTGTTATAAGTCAAGTATTTTTAAGCCTATAGATACCTTTCTGGTTCACAGGAAGCACCACAACATTCGGAAGAGTTTTTTAGTTGCAAACTAAGGTGATTTGTTACCAAGACGGAATTAATTATTCGTCAGAAAAAATCCAGCACACATCAAGAATAAGATTAGCATCAGGCTGACTGATGTCAAGGATCATTCCAAGGATAGCGTTTGTTTTCATCATTATTCTTATGCAATTACATGCATTCTGTCTTACAAACAGCGAACAAATCCTGACTGCTTTCCGTTCAAGTGATTCTTCTACTATATACACAACAAAAATCAGAAAATTTATCCACAAGTAATCTACTCATAAAAGAAACATCAGAAGAATGACTAGCTTTGCTGTTTTCTTTTTTTAAAGGAACAGAAGTTTTTGTCTCCAAAACACAAACAGACACAAATTAAAGACAAAAAGAAACTTAATGAGAAATTCTGCCCTGAAAGGTTGCATAGTTCCATAAGACTTGTCAAAGGCACTTCATCTAAACACATCACAACATTGAATTCTACTTGCGATGCTAGCTCTGCACTTTTCAGTGAGGTTTAGAGGGCAGATGTTTGCTACCATACGAGCTGCTGCTGTTACTTTCCTCTGGAGTTCTGTTTATCTAAGCATAACTGCTGAAGTCAGATGAGGTAAAAATGAATGCACAGATACATGTTAGTAAAAGAAAATCCTGAACCTGCACCTGCTTCTTTTCTAAACATGCTAGGAATATGACTGCTTCCAAAAGCCAGTCAAATTTTGTCCAAGCCATGTTTGGGGTTTTCCTTTTTGATTATCCAGATGAACATCTTTTTTGATTAGTTCTTCAATTAGGATTTATTACAAGGAAAACTATACACAGATGTGCACATAGTTTAAATGGATAAAAGCAACACTGCTTACAACTTGAAAGAGTTGTATAATGAATACTGTCAACAGGAATGTATTTACAGCAGTATTTAATGCATCCATCACAGAACGGATCGGGTTGGAAGGGACTTTAAAGCTTATCCAGTTCCAACCCCCCTGCCATGGGCAGGAACACCTTCTACTAGATCAGGTTGCTCAAAACCCCATCCAACCTGTCCTTAAACACTACCAGGAATGGAGCAGCCACAGCTTCTCTGGGCAACCTGTGCTAGTGTCTCATGCCCCATTACTATTCAGGTATCATAGTTTGGATTACTTCTATTATTTTTTATAAAACCTTTTCTCCACAAACTTACAGTATAACAGGCTTAAAGATTCAGCACTTCAGGAGAGATGCATTAAGTCCTTTAAAGACAGAATAAAAATATTGCTTGTTATCTATTTACTCTTCCATACAGATCTATTTAGACTAAGTATACTTTCCTACAGTCTGATATTTGTTCTAAACACTTCAGTCAATTTTCTGAAGTGTTATTGTACGTGCATACAAACACACACACACAAAAAAAAAGAATTCACATTCAAAACTGAATGCAGAACTTGGCTGTTATAAACTTACTTGAGTTAAACATCAAACCAAGAAGTTCCAGGATAAGACTACAAGCTTATAAAAAAAAAAAAAATAGCTTGTTTTCTGTTACAGGATCAACATACTTGTATCAGCTATACCACTATACACAGCTATACCAATTTTAACTGTGTAGATGACAAAGACTTTTAATAGGTGCTATTTTGATTAGCCAACTCTCTCCCACAGAACATTTGGAAATAATAAGATCTAAAATTAAACAATCTACCCATCTTGTATTTGAATGATTTAAGGCAGCTGATAGTCCTACATAATTACTAGGTTAATTAAATATTTGGTGGTATTTAGGTCAGAGCAGAGATCACAAAAGGTAAATGTGGAAAAGAAACACAAGAAATGCTTAAGCCCAGAACATGCAAATTCTGTTGGTAGTGACCTTTAAGAGTTTCTATTCCATAAGGTTGAAAATCCTCATTGTGTGGAGCACACTGGAATTAATTTTAGAGTATTTTTCCTTGTTCCATTTTCCTATCTTGTCATATGGGACAAGTTGACCATACCGACAAATACCAATTTGTTTTAGCAACAAGTCCCAATTATGCTACAAAAGAAAGAAAACAGATTATATTTTTTCAATTTTTCGCATGGTTTGAGGAAGTTTCAAATAGAAGCAACTAAAACTCTAGTTGCCATGCAAGTACCTACAACTCTTGCTATTTGCAGGTTTCTGCTCACAAAAAAACAAAAACAAAACAAAACAGAACAACAAAAAACCTACATCAAGGTAACTAGGTGTTAGTTCATAGAGGCACTATGCACCTGCAACTCCTACAAAGTTCAAAAGGGTCTCACACCTACAGTTTTAAAAATGTTTGTTAAAATACATTGCTAAGAGATCGCAGTTGCAAAAATACTGCTCTTTTCACAGCTTTCTTGTTTCAAAACATATAGCTGTCCCCTCCAGTTACTATGGAAAGAAATAGTACCACAGCTACAAAACTACTATGTGAACCTTTTTCTTTTAGTATTAAATAAAGGCACAACACAACTCAAACTTAATAAAACACTAGTATAAAAAGTGAGATTTGTTACATTAGTAATTAATTGTCATTCAACAGAACCTCAGGAAATAAAAATGTGAAATAAGAAAACTGCTATGCAATAGTCACAAAACCCCTAGCTATTAAATATTTTATGAAGAAAATCTTCAAACAAACTACTTGGAAGCATTTGTTACACTAGGTAAGTACATGCATAATAACAGTGCAACTACACATGAAGCAGTCTAAAATTTGTTTCATTTAAAAAGTTCTAACAAAGCTGAACCACACAGTCTGTTCAAACTCAGTATACGCTTATCTGCATACTTATTTCCAGTGTGTTTAAAGACACATAATAGAGCTATAGTTTCCACTTCAAAGCATAGCTCAAAACTCTTCCATGCAAAGAGCTAGCCCGTAGGATGCAGTTAGGAAAAAAGGTTGCTGCAGGCTG
Source organism: Pezoporus occidentalis (assembly GCF_034315485.1). Classification (NCBI taxonomy): domain Eukaryota; kingdom Metazoa; phylum Chordata; class Aves; order Psittaciformes; family Psittacidae; genus Pezoporus; species Pezoporus occidentalis. The sequence continues at coordinate 6,642,573 of NW_026915724.1, read as the reverse complement.
TGCACACAAATTACCAGTTTGTGCTCTTCATCAGGAAAGAACCACTTGGAGTAAATCTGAACTCCTCTGCTCAAGATCTCTATAATGAAGAATTCAACATAAGAATTAGCACAAGAACAGTTATTACATGTTTCAAAGTGATCCAGAAATGTCCAGCTGAAAATGAAGGGTTATTTTTTTCAGACAGGTGATCGCTAAAAGGGGTTTGAGTTTAAAGAAACAGCAATATTGGAATCTCACCTCTTTATGCACTCTGTAATCAGAAACAATCTTCTACTCCTGGTAAATTTTGTTTTTACTGAAGTCCTTACATATCCAGCCATTACATTAGCATATCCAACCAAACCATTCACCTTCTGTGTTCACACTACCGCTCCATGATGACATGATCAAACATAAAACTGCAGATTCAACCTTACCCTGCCTCAATGCCCAGCCACCCATTGTCATCTCTTCCCTTCTACCTAAACGACTTTCCATAAAGCTGTGAGCTGAGCCAGTCTGGGGGAAAAAGGAGAGTCAGCTTTCAGGTTGTCAGTTCCCTGTGTGGTTCACCTATGAACTGCACAACTACTAATTCAGGTACAGAGAAGGGGAATTGAAAAACAGAAGACTGCAGAGCAATCTCTGACTGGATTAAGTTGAATGCAGACATATAGCATTGAACTGTAAAAAAATTTAACGCCTTAATCCCCCAATCTAATATACATACCTGGAGTCTGAACCTAGTCTAGCTCAGATGGGGAATTTTCACGTGCATTCTCTGAGTAATTGGCAAAATCTGTCTCCCTGGGATTATTTTAGTACTTTAGGTTCTCCTCCTAGCATTTTAAATAAGTCCTACCCTCCAAAGGCAATTGAAAAGGTTACTTCTCTTGCATAACATTTAAACTCTTGATGATATACTTAAAAAAATATATGAACACAGATATCCTCGCAGATGTCTAGTATAAGGCTCCTCCATATTGAAGCACCATGAGTAATAATACCTTTTAGCCCACAATGACTTCTCGCATGCAGGTAAGATATATTAGACAACAGAGCAGGCCCAGGATTGCAGACCACACTAGATCAAAAGGGACAGGAGAACTTTCCTCGATGTCTTTATCAAGCAGAAGCATCTCTAGAAGCATCTACCATCGCTCCAAAATTCCCAAGAAGTACTGATAGAGGGAAAAGGTTCAGCCTCTTTTTGTTTCAGGTTCAGCCTTTTTTTTTTTTCGCCAATCCTGCTATACTTAGGTATCAATCTTAAAACCTAAAATAATACTTTGAGAAAAATCAAAGAGAACAAATACCAGGCAATATCTGAAAGGGGCCTATAGGGATGCTAGGGAGGGATTCTTCATTAGAGACTGTAGTGATAGGACAAGGAGTAACGGGTTAAAACTTAAACAGGGGAAGTTTAGATTGGAGATAAGGAATAAATTCTTTCCTGTTAGGGTGGTGAGGCACTGGAATGGGTTGCCCAGGGAGGTTGTGAATGCTCCATCCCTGGCAGTGTTCAAGGCCAGGTTGGACAAGGCCTTGGGTGATATGATTTAGCGTCCCTGCCCACGGCAGGGGGGCTGGAACGAGATGATCTTAAGGTCCTTTCCAACCCTAATTATTCTATGATTCTATGAATACGGAAGTAACTTAACTCCAGTTCTAGATGAATGAACAAAGAGGTTTATCAAGGACTCACTATTCCAATGCAAATCTGCTCAAGTATACAGGGGAATACATGTGTTTACAACTGTACGAATGTTATCTACATCACTTTTGTGTAGTCAGAGATAAGAAAACTTACTTATTTGAAACGGTACTGCCTCGAGTTTTGTACAGGAGAACCAGTAATTTCAGTGATGACACTGCAGCAGCATACCATGTAAATTACAGATGTTTGGATCATTACTGTTGCTACCACTACTTAATTTGGCAGATTTTACAATATGTCAACATGTTTTCCATAACTGCCATCTTGAGCAAGATGCAAGGCAGACAGACGAATCACAGAGGTGGCTGCCTGCATTTCATGGTTTTGCATTTAGATGCCATTAAAATTCAGAGATCTAGTATTAGTCCCACAAACCATAATCAACTTTTCTGATTAAATCCATCTTGTTTCAAATAGACACGTTTTTTAACAGTCTACGCCAAACTGTTTAAAAAACAGCAATATCTGACATTAATAATAATTCAAGATCTTCAACTAGTTGTAAGCAACTAAATTAGGCAATAGGATAAGCTCAGTGAAGAAATCACAGCAACATTTCTAGAACAGTATATAAAGATTCTGCCTGTGAGAGACAAAGAATTTCTCATCTGTCTGCAATAGTCTATAGCAACTCTAACAAAGTAATAACATTCTGTTGCATACACCTGAACACCGAAGATGTGACACAAAAACACTAACACTGAGTTTAAATAGACAAATCAAAGTACTGAGCAGTGTACTAGCTGAATTCATAACGATCTGTATTAGTCCAGCAAACACTAGGAGTTAGACTTGGACAAACCAGTCAAAACATTTGTGAAGCTCCACAGAGCAACTCAAATTTACACCTCACTTATGTACTCCAACACCTTAATACCCTTCTTCCTAAGGATTACAATTAAAATCAAGAAGGATATAATGGATAAATTGTAACACAAGAAATCAGAGAATACACTACACAACTGCAAAGCCAAGAGCATAAAAACAAGCCCACTAGCTCAGGTCAGAAATTAGGTAAGACAGAATTTTTAGAAAGATGGGAGCATCATATTTACATAGAATCCACAGAGTAAAAAGATGAGTTGTTATACCACAGCACAGCTGGGTAGCTGAGAAACCAGAGAAGGCACAAACAGTCCCACATGCATTGGAAGCAGTGATGCAAAGTTCGACACTCCCAAGAGCCAACAAAAGAGCAACCCGTTTAGCCAACGATCTTTCTCTGCTCCTTAGGTAAATAAAAAAACAAAAACAACAACAACACCCACTAATAGAGAGTCTCACCCAGAGAGAATACACTATAAAGTAGTCTTTAAAACAGAGAGGAGCTAAAATGTCAAAGTTCATGCAAATTAACAGACAACTATCTTTCTAGAACTGATCCTGTTAACTAAAATAAGAAGTAGTATTATTATCAGGTCAACTTTACTGTATACCAAATAAATATATAACTCAAATTTGAAGAAAGTTGAAAAGCCAGAAATTAGTGAAAGGTCTGGATTAAGGGACATTAGAAGGTCCAAAAGATGAGTAAAAGGAGTTAAAAGCTTGGCAGTACCTTTGTATTTGGATATATAAGGAAGCTACATTGTTAAAACCAGAAAAAGTTAAATCAAACATCTGGGATCTTGCAGAGAAAAGTAAAGAATGTCAGAAGATGATCTCAATCATTACTACAGAGATTAAAAAAAATTTATCAAAGCAACAGTAGAGTTCTTTGATTTCTATCTGCGTCACGACAAAGCTTCAGAACTAGCAGAGCTAGGACTTTTTTTTCTTTCTTTTAATATAAAATACAGTTGTCTGTAAATACAGACAATGCCTTGTGTTGGAAATGTGGTTTGTGTAGTGTGGCCTTACTGGAGAACCACTCACCCACTTGTTAGAAACACAAAGAAAACAGACAGCAATTGTTGCCCAACTATATGATCGGTGATAACTATGTTTAAGTAAGTCTTTGCTTACATACTGTAAGATAAAAGACAGCAACACAATGACAGATGCCTTATCATTAGTACTCTTACTTCTACACGTTAGGATAGCTTACAAAGTAATTCATATTTTTTCAGCTATCTGTGTGTCCTGGGTTTTGAAACACACAACACTGTGTTTCAAAAGCAGCTGGGCTGCTGATCTTCACTCTTACTGGAAGGCTTTCCTGTAAGTGCTAATACCCAAGACATTTCCAAATCTCCCATCTCATGAGATTTGAGGGAGTTAATTCATGACCAGGTGACACGCCTGTCCCTCGTCTAATGAAGTTTTGAGTAATATTCCAGCAAGTATCTGTTATTTCATCTAGATGTCTAAAACTGATTTTCTTCCTTTAGAGAAGCCACATTTTTTACAATAGATCCTGTAGGGTAATGACAAGCAGCCAAACTTTCCAGTAAATAACAAACATGTTTCCCTCTCCAAGTATCCTCAAACTGTCAAATTTTGACCTGGTTTTCATTTTTGTACTCCAAATATAATCATTGCCATATTTATTTAATTCTGTGTCACTTTCAAAGAAGTATTCATCATAAGCAATACAAAGCTTATATACAAGTTTGAGCATTTTTAGTCAGGACTGGTTTGACAGCTTCTAGAATATGATTTTTTAAAGTAAAACATAGAGTTCTATTTCTAAAAAATATTTAATTCCAGTTCTGACATTTCAAAAGATCTGAAAAAAAAAACAACAAACCCACACAAACCCTATATACACTAGAGTTAGGTCTATCTTGGACTTCATCTATTTGTAAGATTACTGTCAACATTTTCTGATGCAGAAACCTAAAAGCAGATGACCACAATTAGATGCAGGCATTGTCTTCAGCAAATAGATTTTTAGATGTGCTGTCAACCTCAGTGGTTTAAGAGCTATGAGCAATGCCTTGGCAAGAAGCCACATCCTCTCCCAGACTGCTGTGAAAGTGAATACTACAACATTATCAGGAACAGTCTCAAACTTCAGGTTTCTATACTTCACAGTCTCAATTAAAAGCAGTCTCAAAATTACTTCCTTATCCCATTTTCACTTCCCCCAGCTGTGGAAGGCTTACTGGCTGCTCTAAAGACTCTCTTCCCCTAGCTGTTCCTTTATTCGCACAGGAGTAATCATCCATTACCTCCTTCTGCAGCTGCAACTATGAAAACAGCATCAGCTTCACACTGTCATTTTTACAGTTGTCCAAGGGATTCTAACTAGGAGCTGCTGATACTAACAAAACATTTGTGTAAAGCAGTTACATCTTAGGGGAGTGCGTAAGCCATTACTCATACTGCTTCATCCTCTCCTGGATTAAAGTAAACAGAATCCCCTGTGCAATTACACAAACCAGACATCTTTTAATACAGAGAGATAAAATTTTACTCAGATTTAAAATGAAAACCAACAGAATACTTTTTTACTAAGTCAGAGATTCAGTTTCCTGATAAAGTTATCAGCTTTACAGTGATATTTGAATTAACAGACCTGTATTCAGTATTTAAAATCATACCAGGGATGCATGTTCTCAATGCATTGTAATTGAAAATTTGTATTTAGATGTTTAATACTGGATGAGGATCAAAGCACCTCCAGTCCAAGCAAGAAAAGTATAATATAGACTCTGCAGCATAGGCCAGCAATGAAAGAAGCTACTTTTAAAAATGAAAAATAAAAAAAAAAACACATTTCTATGAATATTGTTATATAATTTAAATATAATCTCTAAACTGTTTTATGCTTAAGTATGTTTGAAATCTTTTTCTCCTAAATTCATCACGTGATAGGTAAACTAAGCCTGTATGATTCATCCTTTCATTAGAATCACAGTATGGTTTGGGTTAGAAGAGGCCTTACAGATCATCTAGTTCCAACACTCACCCCCACCCCCCCACGGGCAGGGACACCTCCTACTACACCAGGATGCTCAACGCTGCCGAAGGATGGGGCAGCCACAGCTTTTCTCGGCAACCTGTGCCAGTGCCTCATCACCCTCACAGTAAATTTCTTCCTAACATCTAATCTACACCTGCCTTCTTTCATCTCAAAGCCACTGCCCCTTGTCCAATCACTAGATGTCCTTGTAAGAAGTCCCTCTCCTAATTGACACTGTTCTCCATGTTACTGCTATATTCAGAGAATATCAGCAGATATTATTTCAGTGTTACCACCACATTTCACCACTGGGGCTCTGTGCATATGAATCTCAAACCCAAAGAAATTACATATAATGAGCAAACATTCAATCTCTAAAATCACTTCCTTTCTTCAGTGCAGCACAGCGTGCATGGTTGCATAGTGACTTCAGAAGTACATACTTTTTTCCTCTTTCTGCTATGCTTAAAAAAGCTACTAGACATAGTTTCTGTAGCTAAGCTGTCCACACACAGTATTTTATGAATAGACAGATTTGCTAAGATGTCCTTTATCTGGGGGAGCTGTCTCAAAAAACCTTACACTTGCAATTTTTTTTAAGATTATTTCTCCTTCCTTCTATACCTACAGAAACCATCATCCTAGATGCTACATCTACAAGAAAACTAATAACTTTAGAACAGTGTTGTTAAACAGGTCAGCCTAAGGACATACTCCAGCGTCCAAGTTCAACACAAGAATAACGACTTCACCAGCATCAAATGTTGGGCATTCCGGTTCTATCACAGGGTTCTAGAGGAAAACGTCTGAGCGGACTCTCCGGAGATACCAACAAATGTCGAGACTCGCCCGGGGCCAGCCCGGCCATTCCGGTGAGCTTTCGAGGGGCGTCCCCACCGCCTAGGCCCGGCCGCCCAAGTTTCTTCTCCACGTGAACTCCCCATGCGGGGAACGGCGGGGAATGACGGGAACGCAAGGGACAGACAGACCGCGGCCATCGCCCCCTCTCCAGCCCCCGCGGCGCCGGAGGAGCTCAGGGCCGGGGGAAGGGACAGGTGGGGGAAGCTGCACCTCAGCCCGCCGGGAGGGACGGACACCGGGAAAGGCGCAGCACCCTCTCAGTTCGCCCGGGAGCCCCCCCTGCCCGCGGTGAAGGGCGGCATCAACCACTTCCCCTCCCCCAGCTCCGGGGCTCCCCAGCCACCGCCCCGCCGCGCTACACGCCGGCGGCCGCCCCTCAGGGTCCGCGGGAGCCCCCGCCCCTTCCCGCCGAGATACGGCGCAGCGGCCCCGCTCACCTCTCTTAGAGCCAGGGCTAGGGCTGCCGCCAGCGCCTCTGGAGCCCTTGCGTGAGGCCATAGCAGCTCCTGTCACGCACCGCCAGGCGACGGCGGGGCGGAGCCCGTGCCGCTGCAGCGACAGCGAGCCAGGAACCGCTGCCGCCACCTGAGCGCCGCGTGCGGGAGCGCCCGCGGCCACGGCAGCGCAGCGCCAAACGTACCGCGGACCGGCCCGCCCGTCACCAGCCAATCGCGGACCAGCCCCGAGAACGAGGCGGGGCGTCTCTCTGCTCCGATTGGCGGGTGGCGCGGGGGGGCGGGGCGGCGGTGTGCCGGGCGCGCGTGTCCCCGCCGCCGGCGACTTTGAACGTGGCAACGCGGGAGCGAGCGGCGGCCTCTCGCGAGGGTTCGGCCGCGAGCGGGAGGTGGGGCTGCCGCTGAGGGTCCCCCTCATGATGGCCGGTGTGGGGCTGCGCTCAGTGGTTGCAGTAGCCCTGAGCTGAGGGAAGGAGGCGCCTCACTTCCCTCCTAGCTCGTAGGGAAAGGGGCTCGGGTCCGGAACGCGAGAGAAGGGAGCGGAGGTGGGCGAGATGGTGACTGCCGTTGTGCGGCGAGAGGGTTGTGTGGCCCGAGGTTCTGCGGCCTCAGGTGCTTCTAGGTGTGTGAGGAAAAGAACTGCGGGAAGCGGGAGTGTGCTGGGATGACGGTGTGCCTGAGCGGGAGGCGTTTGTTTCTATGGAGATTCCGCTTACAGCATCCTGTACTGTTTCTTAAACCGCCCTCCGCTGTGTTCGGGCGTTCATGACGCATCCGGTTAAATGCCCAATTTATGTGAAATGGCTCGTTAAGCCTTTCAGAGAGAGGTTTTCTGTCAGCGCGGTGACTTTCAAGTGCTTTACTGCCAACGGGTGAATCCTTAAGCTTTCTGAGGCTTTAAAATAGTCTGTGACAAAATAAACCTCTTTAGCACAGGAATTCAGGATGCTGCTTTTTATTTACTTAGATTGAGACTTTTAAAATACTAGTTTGTCATAACAGTAAAAATGAAGCAAAAAAAGAAACCCCACCTTTGAGTCTTGACCGTAAATGCCTGTATTTATTATTCAGATCAAAATAAAGAGGTTTGGAAATTTGCACCTTTGCAAATGGATGTGTGGGGAGAGAGGGCTTTCTCCCAGACAATGGTGGCACTGTGTTTTGAGCTGAGTAGTGTAATGGAGCTAACCAGAAATAATAATTTACTGAAGATCATTAATCAGTAATTTTGAATGAGACTTGAACTGAAGTGCTTAGTCAGGTAACAGGGATGGCAGTGTGGGTGCTTTAGCCAGTAGAAGTAAAAGCTATTAGTTTTGTGAAAGCCGTAACAAATAAAGCCTACTTATTAGTATTGAGTGTCCAAATGATGTGTAAGTACAAATATTTTTGAGACTACTTTTGTCTAGTGAGGCTGAAACTGCCAAACAAATTCAAAAGCTGACAGGGAGGAGCAGATGCACTCATAACCATGTACAATTTATCGCAGAAAAGCTAACAGGATAAATTATTAACATTTCATCAAATCGGAAAGTACAATGGAAGGAACAAATTGTCCTAAGGCAAGCAAGAAAAAAATAGATAATCTGTACCTGGGATTACTGTATGCCTAAGAATTAGTAGAAAACAACTGCATGTGTGGCTATATTCTTGCGAACTACATTCTGCTGTCACGTACGTGGTTAATGTGGGATACGGTTTCCTGAAACCACTATGGGAGGTGGCAGTTTGAGTAGAAAAGATCTTAAGAACATTGAATCGACTGGGTGACAAGTGACACTTGCAAAGGATGTTGCTAATGATTTACTGTGAACAAAATTTATGGCTGTAAATGGACTGTAAAGTTCCTTACCTCTGTTTTCATTGGCACACAGCTGCCAGCATTTCAGTTTTGGTGTATTCAGTACCTGCTTGTATGCTCTTCTGTCCAAGCAGACTCTTGCAGGATTAAACTATACACACAGATGCAGATGCTCACAGCAGTGTTGTATCTTATGCTGATCGCTACCCTTCTGCATGATCTTGTTATTCAAAGGTTTCTGTTGATCTCCTGTAGCATTAGGAAGACTTTTTCCTCCCAGTCCAAAGATAACTCTAAACTGAAGAGGAATGTTAAATAAAAGGGGCTGTTGTCTTCTACTGATCAGAAAGTCTTAGTTCCTGTCTGATCACATGTTTAAAATTTGATTGTGCATGGTTTTGGAGTAAGCAGCCTTTCAGATAAATTTAGCAGAAAGCAGTAGATCAGATTTTCCTACTGGGATCACATGAAGATAATCCTCACAGGCTCTGTGATCCATGTTGTACCATTGAAGAAGCTTGGGACAGTTTGATGTGTCTTATTCTAGTGACAGTAATGCTTAATTCAATTTAAATTTGCAAGGTGGCTGTTGCAGCAGACAATCTGATGATCCCTTCTGATCTGAAATGTAATGAAAACTGCAGCAAATTTTTTAAATGTCCTTGTGGGAAAGATGATGGAGAGGAAAGCAAACAACATGGGTAGGTGAATGTTCATGGGAATAGCTTGTCATCTTTTAATCCACTCAGTTGTTTGAGAGCTACATGTTTGGTATATTATAAGGGCATGCTCTAATCCACAAGAAGATACGCATCATTGGTTTTGTTTGTAGGAGGAAAAGAAACAGAGCAGAAAAATAATGTAACAGTGAGAAAGGGGCAAGTTTGTCAGGCAAAGGAAAAAAGCAAGAAAAACAGGAGGAATAGAAGCAGAAGTTAGATAATAAGGACAAGAGGTATGAGAGCCCACAACAGTCTCTTGGAGTCTTTCGACTTAGACCAGGCTTATTTAAAACAGAAAATAAAAAATACCTACTTTTTGTCAAGAATCACATTTACCCCCACTGCAAACTTTCCTAATTGCTTCTTGAGACTGCAGCTATGCTAAATTTGAATTATACTGCATATCATAAATAACTATATTAGAAGAATGCCATCAATTAATGAGCCCTAGTTGGAAAATAAATGCATAGTTTTACTGTGTCTTTTTTTGCTTCCATAAATACCTTAATGTGACCATTAATGCAGTCACAGCTGTTTTGCTGGCCTGATTCATTACAGTATCACAGTGATTCTGCTATTTGACAGAAAAAAAACAACCCCACGTCCAGGGTGATAAGCAAAAGCAGCAATGAAACAGGAATGAATCTCATGAAGAGGATTCAGTCTCTAGTCTTCTAATTTCTAAAAGAACTGCAAATATATGACCTGTCTGTAGCAGGGAGAAGAGATGCTGAGTAAAAGAGGCATTATTAATAGGAAAGAATCAGTGACATCTACTTAAAGCAACTATTAATTTAGCCCTTTATTTTTCACTTCCTATATCATAGCGGAATAAGCCATTTAAAATTCCCCTTCACCTGTGCCAAATTCAGTATTATGGTTTCCTGAGTTCAAGCTGTGTGTTCTATTGACAAATTTATTTCCTTTCACAGTTTTTATCTGAAATGGCCATAAAGTCATCTGTTCTACTGCTAATAGGCCATGAAATTCCTTGTATGAAAAAAGTATAAAGAATAATTGAAGGCTTAGAGGACTCAGACTTATTCTGATGGTATTCCTGAGCTAAGTTGTTCATATGTTTATTATTCTAATGTAATTACAGCTGTCCATTAGGTTATGTACATTTCCCACAAGTGAGTTTCAGTTTTGTCATTAAGGGAAAGCCCATTCTCCAACTAGAGGAGAAAAGTATTTTTATGACTTAACGCATTGCAATGAAAAGACGCAGGGAATTTGCAGGATGTGATAAACATAATATGTTAAAAACTCTAAGATAGTTGACTCTTATCAAAAATGTGCCTTGGGTGAACTCAGGGCAAAGAGGGTGATGAATAGGCTTTGCTGTTTTCTGGATTATCAAGTTGACACTTGATGATCAGCTTTCTGGTTTCTAATGGGGTTACAGGCAGTACAAAGAACCAACATCCAGACAATTGCATTTTTCAGCTAAAATTCAGCACTTAGGGAAAAGCAGAGAAATCTGGGGAAGAGGGGGAAAAAAAATGAAGGTAAAGAGCATCTCAGTTATTGAAACTTAAACAATGGCATTGTCTGTGGTGGTGTTCCACTTATAGCTAGATGAATTTGCAGCAAAGAAAGGTGTATTTGAGTTGGTTATTCTTAAGGAGAATTCCCTCTATTTATTTTAATTATATTTTTGTGGCAGTAGATATCTCTTATTAGATTTGTGCATTCTTAAACTTAGAACATATCACTGATGGTAGTAACAAATGGAAGGCAGCCGTTTGTTGGGGAGACATTCAGAAGCGTGAAATTACCCCGAATATAAGGGACACAAAGAGGCAGGTGAAGCATATCTTGTTCAGGCAAAGCTGAAGCTGAAGCTGAAGTTTGGTTTAAAATTGCTAAGGTAACATGTAGGCTATCTATTGGTTTAAAATTGCTAAGGTAACATGTAGGCTATCTATTATAAAGTCTAGGTCAAAAGCTTGTTCTCCTTGCTCTCAGCTGACTTGCATTGACCTTCCCAAATAGGAACTCACATAGCATTTGGCCCTTGAATGAATAGTATGGCCTGCTAGTCTGGGATTTGTTGCAGCATTGCTTGGATTCTGTGAGTCTTACTGCAGATTTTGCCAGGCCTGATTCAGCTAAATTGATCCATGTGAGTTTAATTACAGCTGAGAATGAAGTGAACCTCTCCAAGCAAGATTTCTCTTTCTGGGGATTAGATTTTGCAGATCTAAACTGTGAAAGATTATTCGGTATTTAAGTGAGGCCTTTTGTCATGTCACTGTGCACCAACACAGGGATGTGTGGATTTGTCTCCTGCAGCATGAGAGGCTCAGAAGAAAAGAGCAAACATTTCTTTGTGCACCTCTAACAGTTACTTGTAATGTGTATTCTTGGAAGGACAATCAGAAACAAGCCTTGAAAGATCTTTGAACTGTAAATCATACCTTCTAGATGGATTGAGAGCAACTGATAGAGCTCAAATAGAGCAAACCACAGGTTGGCTACAGATGAAGACTACAACAAACCAGGATCAGTATTATTTCAGTTATCTTTGATTAAAAAAAAACCTCATTAGAGTGGCAGCAAGAGAATGATGCTTAGATTTGTTTGTTTATAAAAGAAGAACTTGCACTGGTCATAAATTAGGATGTTCTTAAACTTGGAGAACGTGCAGATCTGAGCAGAAATAGCAGTGCAATCAACAGGTTGTCCTGATGGGTTGTACTTTACTGTAACTGACTGAGCAGTTTTCCAGAATCAACCTCCAATGTTCTTATCAAATCAGCCACCACACATTGCTGCTTACCCCAGATGCCTCATCTGAACTAGCCTTGCTTTGTCTTCACATTTCATAATATAATTTTGTAGATATTCCATCTTAGAAGAGAAAATAAATTGCCTAAAGAGAAGCAGAATGGATGATGCCTAAATTTCTGGAGATTTGTTTCTCAAAACTCTCTCCCACCTCTGCTTCAATACCCTCCCATTTTCACTGAGTAATCATCCCCACGGAATGTTCAGATACCATGTGCTGTCTGGTTAGTGCAAAGTTGCAAGGCTGGCATGTTCTGGCATGGCTGGCCAGTACATACTTGCTGATTAGTCATTCTGTTGGCAAATTAAAGAACCAAGTGCTCCCTAATACTTTCATTAAAAATCTTCAGTTAAATACTGAAGCTTATTTAACATATGAAATGTACTGCAACTTTCAGAGGCTTTCATGCACGCATGCGCACATACACGCACACACAATGTGACTTGGAATTAAGCCAAATTCCTGGATAGGTTAGCTAGCATTTCCAGGACCTTCACCTGCTCCTTAATTTTACAAGGTGAAAGAATGCCTTTAGGTTACTGTTTTCCTGAAGTAAACTTTGTTTCTTTCTAAGCCTTTAAAGCCTATTTCCAGTGATACACGTAGCAGTTGAAGAAACGTAGTGTAATCATAGGATCTTGGCATCTTACCCATATGCATTAGGCAAGTAAATTTCAGAGTTAAAATGTTCTGAGTCTTACTCATTAATCTTTGGAGCTTGATGATATGAGTGGGGACATGGGCACATCTGACAGGAGCTGTCTTAAAACTCATGGTATTTCAAGACTCATTTGAGACAGAAAATGAATGTTCTCCTGGGTGTATCCTGTTTGGTTAACCTTCTGTGCATTATTGTAAATAGTGTATTTGAATACTTCTTTTTTAAGTTGTGGGCTTTTTAAGTGTTCTGCAGTAAGCATTTTCTCCCAGATGTATTCCTCCATTAGCTCTACTTCGACTTCTCATGGGTATGTCTTTCTCTCCTACTGGAGCAGAACACTTTCAAGGATGGTTCATTTTACCATTTGTTTGAATAACCCTTTTTTATTTTATTTTAATTTTTTGTGTGTGTGTGTATTTCACTGTAGTAGTTGCTGAAGTTTCTACTAAAAAAAATATACTGGACTGATAAGATTTATACCTGGTTGCACTTACTGACAAGTAAAGCTCGATTTGTTGCCAAACTTTTCAAATTGAAAGAGCTATTGCTTCATATATTTGAAGTAGCTAGGCATGCTAGCTCTTGTTTTGGTGCAGACTGACTTAAGAAAAAACACTTGACTGTACTGAACATTTAGTGCACCAGTATCTACACTTATTGTAGTATTAATCTTGTCTTCCCTTATTGGTGGAATGAGTATACAAATTTGGTAATCAAAAGAATGGAGTCTGTGACATAGAAATGTGTGATTTCTTTTGCTTGATGTGACACAGCCAAAGCAAGAAAAGTAGGCACATTTTTTTTCTAGAAAAATGGTGCTTTATCTCTCTTATTGTGGCTAATAATATTTCTGGACAGGACATTTATTGCCACCATTGAACAAATGGGAAGCAAGGTCTTTGGCTAAACCAATGTAGTTAATATTTGCTGTGATGAAATATGTAAATATGAAAAATACTATGGGAGTGTTTAATAGCAGTCTGAACTGGGCCAGGAGCAAAGGCTAAGTTAAAAAGCCAGCCAGGGTGGGGAGTGGGAGACTGAGGTGTTTGATTTGAATGAAATGGGAACAAGAAGCCAGAATATGTGTGTTTATAGTCTATTTGCAGAAGGCCTTCATGGGGTATTGAATTGCCAGCTGTCAGTTCTATCTGTCAGGTATGGGTAAGTGCCTTCCTCTTGAGAGCAGGTGGTAATAATTCACCTTACAATTTAAGTATCTGGTAGGTGTACTGGTCATGATAGTCTATCCTGTAGATTGTGAGAAGAGACTTTGCTTTGCAGTGGAAGCACACCATCATCCTAACGAAAAGTTTTCTGGTTTGTGGATATAGAAAATAAGTTTGCAATGACAGGTTGTCATTCACTTTTAATAATTCATGTGATCATGAACTTCAAAACTGTTCTTTTTTTATCCAGTTAGTCAAGCTGGCCAAGTTCAAGACTAAATCCAGAAGACTGGCCTTTAAAATAGCAAGTAAAAATAAAATCAAGAAGGACTTCAAGCAGAATGTACCAGCATTACACATGCTGAAGTTACTTCATTTTTCAAGGGCCTTCAGCTTTACTTCACTGGCTTTGTGTGGAAGGGAGGAAGGATGCCAAGTTCTGTATATTATGCAGTCAAGAACAGAAGACTGATATTCAGAGCGTGAGTGGGTCCCACCTCCACAAGCTGACAGATGCCTGTCATTTGTCTGACATCTGACTTTCCATATCAGGATTAAAGTTACTGTTGCTCATGCTGACTTCATTTACCCATATGTTGAAATTTATAATAAGCACTGGTGTACTTTCTTCCATGATCTCCTTTGTTCTTCATGTTCCAACTTAAACCACTTTTGTCCACAACAAAAGAAAAAAAAGTCCACAGTAAGGACTGGTGCACTGTAATTAATGGGATGAAACTGTTTCCTAGTACTCCTTGTCTGTCAGCATGTGGTCCGCTATGCTGCCTTACAGTATGAGTTCCATCTTTTATTGTGATTGTATAATTACTGTCATTCTTAGCTTCTAATAGGAGTGAGAAATAATAGAATGGAGTAATGCCAGCAACAGAATTTGGCCTGTGTTGTTGCTTCTCTGAAATTCAGAAGCATAGTTCCTGAAATGGCTTCAAGACAGTATCAAGTGGCACGTAAAGCTGGATCATACCAACTGTAACTTTCTTGGTTTCAGTGAAACCTTACTGATCTACCCCTGCAAAGTCTCTGGCAGCCTTCAAATTGTGTTAACTGTTTTGGAATGAACTATCCTGTGGAACCAAAGGGAAAACTACCGTTAAGTTTTCATTTAGGATAAAGACAATTCTGATACTTTTTCCTCAAAGTCCTTATTATGTATTTCTCTGATGCAAGCTCAAACAAACTTATTTCTGAGAAGTAAAATTTCCACTGACTTCCATTTGCACACTCATTCTGTAAATTTCTGATTTTATCAGGCCATTTCTTTCTTTGTAATAAACTGTTTTACAAATTGTGCCTTTTACCTGTTGCCAATAGGTGGAAGGCGATGTTGTGAAGGTCCATTTACACTGCACTATAAGACTTAAATGCAGATGTACAAGAAGATGGTAATATGAACCTACAACACCTATCACAACACATTAACTGAATTAGTGAAGTGTTAAGCCTAGTGTTGAAAAGAAAATATCTTATTTCAGGAGCTTGTTTGCTTTACTCATGACTGGTTATTAAAATGACACGAATGCTAATTTAGAAAAACAGCCTGTGAACCTTTTGCATGCTGGTGCATTTGGAATAAAATATTTTAGTAATTGAAAGGTATTTGTATTCTGGAATAGAATGAAGAAGGGTGGGATGTAAGGATCAAATAGGTAAAGAAAGATAGTAAGAGAATTTTATGTGTTTAGGCAGGTGAGCATAGTCCAAGCAATTTTATTTGCTCAAACCTGATTATACATTACTAAGTGGATTTAATTGTTTTTTTTTGTTTGTTTGTTTTTTGTTTTGGGGTTGTTTTTTTTTACAAAATCTGAGGCTATGTCATACATGGAAGTTCCCAGAAGAATATAAGGTAGCAGAGAGTTCCTAACTCCAAGAACTTATACATGGGGAGGACAGGTGGTAAGAACTAAGAAAATAAGTAGAACATACCCACATACAAGATTAATGTGATGCTAGCAAACATGGTGTGTTCAACTGGATCTTGGGAGAGAGTTGGTTGCTGTTTGAAAGGGAAAATAGTGAGACAGTGAAGGGAGTATGAGAACCAAGGAAGTGGCATCTGACAAATTCACATGGAGTGAAGATGAGGAGAAACTTATACTGATAACACTGTCCTTAGTTAATCCAAACAAAATTATTAATAAGCATTTAACATTCCATTAGACAAACAGACCCATCAAGTCCATCAGTGACCTGGCTGGAGGGTTTTGCTATGACAAAAATGTAAGATAGATAAGTTTTCTGCCTGCTCCAGAAGTCCATGGTGTGTGTTTCTTACCGTAATTTCATGTCACAAATTAGAGCAGTCTAGAGGTGGTGGATTAGCCACACAAGCAGAACTGAGTCCATATTTTAAAATTCCTATTTATGTAGGTTCTCCACTTCTAGTATCCAAGCATAGATCAGCTAAGTTCATTTTCTTCATAGTAGGCTGCCATTTCCACTTGGATTAATGAAAAGGAGGATGGAGCAGCATGACTGTAATGCAGCGACAGAAATGGGCTGGGGGATCCCACCAGGGAAGGTGTAGGACCTCAGCCTCTGTGAAAGCAGGTAAGGCTTTGAAGTTTTATTTCTGAAAGAAGGGGAATTGTTTGCATGTCTACCTGGAAGATCATTCCTTTCTTGCCCCGTAGAGGAAAACTGCAGAGAGGTCAAGTCAAACAAAAAAGTCCTTTGCATGCTTGGAGTGTCTTTCTTCAGGTGGGTCTGCCCACTTTTAGCTTTGCTTCATCCCTGAATCCTGTGATGAAGGAGGGATAGCTTAAGACTTAGCAAGCTTTGCCTTCAGAGATCAAATGCTTAATGATTCCCAGCATTTTTAAAGTGCTTCACATCTTTCAATGCAGCCCACTCCAGGCTCTCACTTAAATCCTCCTCTGCCCTCTTGCCTGAGTTCTATCAATATTTTCTGTTATTACAGAATGCAGTTACTCTTCTGCTAAATAAGAAGACAAAAGCTGACTGATACAGTTTAAATGAATCAGTCTATTTGACAGTTAACCTGTCTGATTGACCCTGAGGTGACACAAGTTGGCAAAAATGCTGGTACACTTAAACTTTTGGCCGTTTATTTGTTCAAATAAGTGGTTATGAGCTTACCTTTGTAAAACTACTGTTACTGATAAGTATTGTTGCATTTCCAGTGTGTTTTAGCCCTGCTGTATGAGTAGCACTGTACCTGTTGGGAGAGGAGTCTAGGAGTATGCCTTTTCAATTCTGCTCCTTCCTATTTTAATGTTTCCTTGGCTGTAAGAATCCTCATCTTTCTGTACCAAAATTGATTCACCATTAGTTGTGGTCACTTTCTCTTTCCAAAACAGGGCATCTGTTTGTTAATTTCAGGTTCTGTTTATAATTTGATTTAAATGTCCTACTGAAGAAAAAGGATAAAGGAGGGAAAACTTGTCACTGATACATCTGCTTTGTTGTCAGGGAGCTCAGCATTGTTTGGATCATAACTTTAAAAATTATTCTTTCTCTATTTTTCCATAGCTATTTTGTTCACATCATTCAAAAGGCACTGTATAAATACCATTCGTTTATTGTATATGATGGTTTTGTGTGTATGTATATGTGTGTGGGTATATATTTATATACATTGTGTGTATATATAGTATTTTAGTCTTTCAATAAACAGCCTGTAGATAAGCCTTTTCTCATAGATGTTTACAAGTTTTTAAGCTGATGGTAAAGTATTCATTTTGACCTACAGATTCCAAGGTGTGTCTGGGAATGTTTCCTGTCTCATGTTAACATATATTGCCAAAGGAGGAGCCTGACCTAAGATGTGTAAAATCTCCAGTCCTGGACTGACTGCAACGCTGGCCCTTCTGCTTAACCCCATGACTGCGAGTAGTTGGATTTTTAGTGGGGGTTACCAGTGGCAATATTGAAGCCACAGGGGGTAGGAGAGTCTGTTTACTTTGTTTTTACTGAATTATCTGATTTGGTCCAAGGAGTCTTTAGTACCTTGTTTATGTATTACAGGTAGCTTTTAAAATATTAGCAATGATGCCTACAGCTTTAAAGGGTAGCACTTAAATCATGTTATCTAGTAGGTAAAATCTGATTACATTATATAAGAAGCATATATACACACAAATTATAGGCAAGAAAGTATTTTGTATTTTTATGTATTTGAATAGCTTTACAATGCTGAGCTTATTTGACTGAGTGTAAAGCTTGTATTTTTATTTTGTATAACATGCTCATTTACAGTGTTGTGGATGATCAAAATAAATTGGAAGCAAAACATATAATGTAAATGAAATTACCTTGGAAGACATCTGCATATTGAAGTATATAATGGGATCATTTTCTTTTTCACCAAAGCAGCATGTAATACTAAAAAAGAAAAGAGAATAGGATATAGTATACAGGGTCAGTTCTGTTGTATACCTAATCTAGAAATGCTGATTAAGTATTCAAGGAAAAGGTTAAAAAGCAGGCATCATGATCTGTGATAAACAGAGCCAGCTAGTCAGGACTACACGCATGAGGAACATTCCTTTCTAGTCTCTGTAGGTGATCAGGTTATGACCTGACATGGGATCCTGGAGTGCTCATATTACCTTAAGCTGGCTCAGCAAGTGACTGTTCTTGAGTTGCCAACTAATCATCCAACACCTTAAAAAAGTCTTACAATCCATATGTGATGTATTTGTGTTGTAGAGAATGTGATGTTATTAATATAAATCCCTCGTATGGTAAATTGGATATCCTTTAGTTTGAAAAGTAATTTCATTACTTCTAATGCCACAAAACAGAAGTCTGTTTTCATTAGGAATGTCATAATTTTTCTGGAAATGTAGCTCCCTTCTCTCTTCCCCCCCTTCATCCCCCCTCCCCCCCCCCCCCCCTTGAGAAATTCTGCAGTTCATTATGTTTTACTGTAGGAAAATCTTGTTATTCCACTGGCTTTATTTTTGGTCTTTTCTCCTGTCAAGCCTTTACTTATTTAAGACTAAAATAACTGAAAGGACTCAAAATGTTTTCAACAGACTTGTATATTAATATGTTTAATCCTCTGGACAGAAACATCAAAGCAGGGAGGGAAGATTAACTGTTTGGCACCAGAGGAAAAGGGGAACATCCTACTGTGTCTAGCATAATTTACATAAATCATTGTGCTATTTATTCCTAATTCCACACAGGACTGTTTTGTTGCTGCTTTAGATGATCTGGCTAGGTTAATATTTTGTGCTAATGACAGGACAGATATAAATTTTGTGTTTTGTTTCAGGGTTAGAGAGTCATCCTGACTAATCAGGCAGGGAATTGTGAATGGACAATGGTATTTAAATTTGACAGGGTGACTGCCAAAGTTCTCTTCGAGACATAATTTTTCTTTCATTTTGAGGAAAAGGTGTGGAGTTCTGTCCAAGAAACCATGAAAGCTTCTCTGAAAAAAACAGAGCAACCCAATGATAGCAGTCTAGTCTAGCATTCTTGTTCTGAATCCTTCATCTGGAGCACAGCAGTTGTGGTCCATGAGTCTGGAGGATCTGTTTTGATCCCTGGGATCCTACGTGCTTGGACTGACATGGTGCCTAGGAGCACTTACTGCAGCACAGAAGGGATTTTCACTGTCAGGCCCAGGAAGTTGAGTTGTAGTTGCCTGATGGTAATACTAAGCTGGTTTGCAGGAAGGGTAGGTAGTCTGAAGTGTAGTTGTGCGGCAGTGCAGGGAGTTAATGGTTTCTCTTATGTGAACAGGCAGTACAGACCTGAACACCACAAACTAGGTAGCAATGGCAGGGTTTATGTCACAGAAATTAATCGTGTCAGAGCACACTGGAGTAGAACTGTGTGATTCATATGTTGCTGGACTGAAACAGATGTGAAAAAAAGACCCAACTTGAGATAATGACTCAGTGGACCCACAGGTATAATTGTTTCATGGCTAAATTGTAGCTCATTAAACCAGATAGCATTAGGAATGCTATTATGACCATGCTTCTGTTGCGCCGTAGATCTTGCTCCTTTTATGAAGTGTATGGCTCATAAAAGTGCACATTTCATAGAAATATGATTGTGTGCCTTCTTTCCTCACTCCTCTTTTTGTTAAGGACTACCAGCTTCCAATTTTCTGGGGGCCGGATAAAGCAGAAACATGGTAAATGTGATTAACAGAGAAGCTAACCTAGCAAACTGTAACACAAGCTATGATTGGGGAAAAAGAGAAAACTTAATTGGCGATGTAATACAGAGATGCTCTAGCAGAGTCAAACTGGTAGGTGTGCATAGTGAAAGTGGCCTGTATTGCTTTTAGACTAAAGCTGTCCTGCTCAAGACACTTCAGATGCCTCTGCTTCCAAGAACGTCATTGACTCACAACCTAGATAAAGTCACCAGAGACATACTGAACTGTCAAGCACAGATTCTCAGGGTTTGTGAGTAAAGGTCAGTAGGGGAGATGATTTAGCTTCTCAAATCCAGAAGCACAGTTCTGAGTGGGGATTTAATTATCTTTTCTTTTTTAAGAGAGCCTCTAGCAGATTGTACTTCATCTTTATTGTTCTAGCACTTGTATATGAAATATTTATATGCCTTATCTTTTCACTGAAGTATCTGGTTTGATCATTGTGTAAGATGTGACACAGTAGTATTATAGAGAACGTGACATCCCAGTAGGGTAGACTTTCTTAAGTGTTATGTGACCGTAGCACCCATATAAACAAGAGGTAGCTCTGGGAAGGCAGCTATTGCAGCATCTTGGAGATTTGGGGCTTCTCAGACCTGTAAAAGTGACATATAGGCAATACTCAAAGGCTGTCATAAATGAGAACAGTTCTTAGCTGACTGTCAATGTAACTAAGAACCAAAGAGCTATCTCTTGATTTGTGCCAAGATAAAGCAGATACGGATTCAGATCATGCAAGGGAATGTGAAAAATCTATAAAAGACACTCATCACAGAAGATCTGTACAGTAATACCTGCACATACCCCTGCACACTCAGCCACTGTATTAAAAATGTCTCATCTTTTTCGAAAGGCTATACTTTACTCTGATCGTCTTCTTTGAGAGATTATTTCTAGTACCTCTGTAGTGCAAAAAAAGACCAAAAAAGAGACTACTGTTGTAGTCACATACTTTGTGTTAGTAGAAAGTTTTTACATGGAGCTTTTGTATGAATAGGAATAAAAGGTCAGGTTGTTTTCTGAGGTACAGATGTGATGCTTAGATGGGAGAGTTGTTTTGCACTTCCTGAGACCTTGGCTGACATCGAAGGGGACATCCAGTTACTGAGAAGGGGCATAAAGTGCAGAGGTGCAGTCTGATCTAGTAGGTTCACAAATACAGTCCAGCATTTCACAGGATTAGCAGCTCGGTTTTCAAGACAGTGTGTGTACAAATGAGCTTAGCATAGTTCCTGAACTAATGAGCTCTGACTCCTGCTACTGCACAATAACTGAAGCACAGAGCTGCACTAATTCAGCTTTGTTGCTCCATGGCCTGGAGTTGGCTTATGGTTCTTAAATTTCTATGTGGCATTCTGGGCCCCACATCATGTTCAACAGTGACAGCTTTTTGGAGTCAGCCCAGAGTGATTTTGAGATGCTGTTCTCAATATCCTTTAGATGAGTTCTAAATGAGTCTGGCTGTTCTGCTCTGTAGAGCTCCTCTAGTAACTTTTTGGACAATAAGTGGGATGTTCTTAAGGCTTGTGATTTAGCAGCATTTGATAAAGAATAAAATTGCTTTGTTCTAGAGAAAGTTGAATTGAATACACCTTACTGGATTCTGAACCAGATCAAAAGCTGGTTTAAACTACTGGGGTTACTTTGGGGGTTGTTTTGGTTTTGTGGAGGCTTGGGGGGGGTTCTGGGTTGGTTTGATCTTTCAACACTATTAACACATATATGGATGTGCCATTTTGACAAGGTGTCATTTTCCAGTTCATTGCTTTGGAATGCCATGTGAAAAATGTGCATTTGCATTATGAATTGCTTTAATGGGTAATTGGGTAAGTGCAATTTAATGAGAGAAATGAAATTTTTCAAATCACTGTTTACATAATTCATCTTTCAAGAAATTATCCTTATGTTAGAACATAACATTAAGGGAGACAAAATAATGAGATGAATAAATTACCATGTACTGAACATTTGTGTTGGATATGCTTTTTCTTCTTTCCAGTTGTGGCCATTCATAATGCTTTTGCAGGAAAAGAAAATCATAATGGGGCAAATGAATGTTTAATAGAGGTTTCCATATTGCTTCAGTCCAGATTTTCACAATGGCTTCTTTGCTAGGAGTGACTAGGTTGTCTTCTGTCTCTCAGACTTAGAACCCCAATGCTCTGATGCCCAGGTTCTGGTGTACACAACCCGACCCATGGCAGAGTCCTGAGGACTTCTGGTGTTGCTAAAGATGTTATGCTGTCACGTTCAAGTTCCTGCTTAAGAACGGCTCTCTTAAGAATCATGGAAAATATTCTTGGACTTCCTGGGGATTAGAAAAAAGAAGGAGGCTTGGATTTATTTTGTCTAACTTTTTCTGATCTTTGAATGTAAGCAGCTCAGATCAAAGACTCTTGTCAGAAGGGAGAAGGTTTTACCTGAGATGATGATGAGTGGAGCTGGTTGCCTCCATGGGCTGCCAGTGGGGAGGCTCTGGGAGAGGAAGGTATTTATCAGTCTGAGTGATCACCTCTGGCTCTCAAAGTTAGAGGATGTCTTACATTTTCTTTTGATCCTAAGAGTGTTCTGTCACTGCTGTTAATTAAACATTAACTCACCTCTTTTCCCAAAGCAATACTTCCAGAATTATTTCTGTTTTGTGCAATGGCAGTCCTTTTGTCTAGTATTTTGGAACTTGTACTAGAGACTACTAAGAGAAAAAGCATGAGCCAAAAAGCCAGCTTTCATACCTCAGAAATGGAGACAGACTTGCATCTATTACAGACTGAGAACAGAAGTGGGTTTTGCAACAGCTTCTCTAGGGAATAACGTACTACCCCGCTACGTAGGAGACTGTTGACAGTGTCCAGCTTGCACCCTATAACTCTGTCCTAGGGTAGAACTTTCTTTTATGTGATTAGTGGTTTCAGTTCCCAAAGTTAAGAAGATGAGGTAGTTTGAGCTTAGATCTGATGTATGTAACTAAGAACTTTAACAGACTGCATGTATTCTTCAAAGGGCACTAAAATCCCTAAGCCATGTTTGCATTAACACTCTGTCATTGTGTAATAAAAATCTATATGTAATATAAAACAGTGTTTAATCTATCATAATTTTTTTTTTACCTCCAAGGAATTTTAACATCTCATCTACTTTTTAGCATCTCACTGAGATCTGAGTCACTACCTGGTGAAATTAGTCTGTCTGCTGACTCTATGGCAACAAATGAATCCTATTTATTCTAGCTGAGCATGTGTTTATGTTATAGGACACCTACATAGTACTGCTCATGTTTTAATAAAGAGTAAGGTTGAAATGTTATTTATTTTGGGAAAAGTATCTTGATCAAGAGCTTTTTCAATATATTAATATGAATGCCTTTAGGATTGGTTAACAGAAATATTCACCCTTCCTGCTGATAAAATGCGGAGTTTTGGAGAAATACATAAAAACATTATATTGCTATTAAACAGTCTCTAAAAACAAAAGGGGAATTAACTGTTTTGTTTTTCACGGTCTGTTTAGGAAAATGTCAAAACACTGTAATGTAAGTAACATCTTTCTCCATAAAGAGCTGCTATTTGTAGTAGGAGCAAAACTGTTTTTTTGTTATTTTCAGAAATATATTAGAAGTTATTATCCTCTTTGTGTCCTAGTTATTAGATATGTTGCATATTGCAACATATGTTGCAACATTCTTTTCTGTTAACTTTTTAGTTCATGCTACTTACTTGATTTTAATCTACTATTGATTTTGTACGTACTTAATTTTAACAATGATGGTTTTGTGCTATGAATATGGCTTTTATTTCTAATGGAGAAAAATAATTCAAATTTTTAAAGTTGTACATTTGCAATTACAATTCCATAAACCCACTCATTTGTTTTCTATGTAAAATATTGCAGAGTAATTCTGAGTAATTCCAGAGTAAAAAAGCTTCCTGAAGATTCTCTGAAGAAATTTCTACCCAGAAGTAATACTCAATTTGAGGTCAGGAAAGGTGTCATTCTGGTTTTGGTAGTTTAAGCTCCTGCTGAGTGCAGTGAGGTTGCAGACTTGGTAGCTCCCAAACTTGGCTCCAAAAGTATAAACATGACTGCCGTGGTGAAGTGCTGGTAATGCGTTGCTGTTGAAGCACAGAGACCATAACACCGTGACTGTAACAGTGGTGTACTGCTGCAGTTGTGTAGTGCAACACTGCAGCATTAATTGGGAAGTGTTAATTTGAGTGATAGGTCTGACAAAAATCTCTGTCCAAGTCTTCCTACCTCTCCTAAACGGGCAGCACCAAGGGAAAAGAGTGCTCCTGGTGAATGACTCAGCTTTTTTCAGTGTCTGCTGTGTAGGCAGAGAGCTCATTAATATGTGTCTGTAGTATTGTTTGTCCTTTTCCCAGCAGTAAAAGTAACATGCTCCTTTTTCTATAACTTTTACCAACCCTCGATCTATGCATAAGTTTAAAACTGCCTATGGCCTCCTCAATAGGGAGAAATTATTATGCAGTGACATAGTGAAATTAAAACTCAATAGCACTTCTGAGATAATACCCTGTTAGGATTGCTTACTCCAGAATACAAATATTTTCTCCAGTACAGTGTTTGGTTACTCCAGAAAAGGGCAAGCAGAGCTGTTCTGTGCTAGCTGTTGCAAAAGGACTTTTAAGGCAGCATCTGCTTTTGGTCAAGACTGCTGTGTGTTGCTGGTCCAAAGGGACTGTAGCCACAGCTCTCTGGGAGGGAGTGCAGCTTTACTCTCGTTTCACAATATTTTCTTTGAAAGTTCATAGCACTCAACTGACCCTGTGATTTACTTGTGCTGGTATTCTCCTGTCCAGCCTTAAAAACAGCTTCTTGTTCTACTAATTATTACCATTGTGTTTGGGGAAATATTATGTCCTCATTTGTCTTTTCCATGACAGCTGAAACTGTTACAACTTTCTCTATGTTTTCTGGGGTTTTTTGTAATTATTTTTATTTTTTAACCCTGGGAATGTCATTTTTGACACAGATGAAAACAGCAATTTAGGAAATACAGTAATTTTCAGGTATTTTTCCTGGGGATTGAATTACTTAATCATTAGAAAGAGGAGAATTGCATTAGACTGACTATAAAGGACTAAATCTAGTGAAATTCTCCTGGCTTCTGCAGCTGTGGGTGAAAGGATGTGGGAGTCCTGGAGAAATGCCCACAATTAGACGGCATTGTCAGTCACTGGATATTTGAAGTTGTTTGGGACATGGATACGCTTCTGTTTTATTCTTACCCTTGAATGGAGGTTCTTTCAATATCATGTAAAGATAGCTGCATAGTTCAAAAATATGACAACCTTAATAGACTGTTAGAAGATGTAATTGTAAGAGCTGTTAACCTAGACATTTTTACAAGACTGTCAGGTTATACAATAGCAACTATGTTATCAACTAGGATGAGAGGTAAACAGCCACAAAGATGATCTGGGGCTGGAGCACCTCTCCTGTGAAGACAGGCTGGGAGAGTTGGGCTTGTTCAGCCTAGGGAAGAGAAAGCTCCAGGGAGACCTTATGGCAGCTTCCAGTACCTAAAAAGGGTGGCCTACAAGAAATCTGGAGAGCAACTTTTTATGAAGGCGTGTAGTGACAGGACAAGGGGGAATAGCTTTAAGCTGAAAGAGGGGAGATTTAGCTAAGACGTTAGGAAAAATTCTTCACTGTGTGGGGGCTGAGACACTGGCACAGGTTGCCCAGAGAAGCTGTGGCTGCCCCATCCCAGAACGTGTTCAAGGCCAGGTTGGATGGGACTTTGAGCAGCCTGGTCTAATGGAAGGTGTCCCTGCCCATGGCAGAGGGGCTGGATCTAGGTGATCTTAAGGACTCCTTCCAACCCTAATCTTTCTAGGATTCCGTGACATGCATTTAAAATAAATACTAAAACTGAAAATACCTTAACCATCTGAAGGCTATGTAACACTTTGCAAATGTACTATGGTTTTCAATGTCAGGTGGCTGGCGTTCCTCAGGAGCAAAATTCCTGACCAGTCAAGCACATACCAAGGGAGAGATGTGTGAAGCTATTTCAACAGTGTGCTATTTTTGCACTGTACTACAAAGCTGCTTCCCACAAGCACTCAGGTTTTACTGTATTCACATAAGGTTTTCATGCCTGATTACAGGAGCACTCTGGTCTTTGAGTGTTATGTCCTATGTTTTCAAATTCGGCTTTAATCTGCTAGTATATTTGAAATTTTATTAGTTAACAAACAGGGTTTAAAAATACCATGTCCTAGTTGTAGTATATGTCCCTCTAGAAAGCAACTTCTTAGGAAGAAATACCCAGCAATGCCTGCAAGCTTACTCTGAAAAGATAAACCCTTATGAGGAAGAACTTGTGTTACTACCAAATTTCTTCTCTATAAAGGGATAAGAATTTCAGGCAATGTGCTTACTGCTCATTAGAGGTCAGTAGTGAAGCATGACGGGAAGGAAGATATGAGCAGTTGTTTACAGAACTCAGTTCTCTTCTGTTCCAAAGTTACTTTGCTGTATTTGAGACAGGGAAAAAAAAAAACCATAAAAAAAAATCTGGTTTCCAGATGTGGAGTTTAAATGAATTCTCTTAAAAGAGATTTCAGGTTGCGTTGCATGAGAATATGGTTACTGAACATTGGATTGAACATATAAATCATTAATTCTTTGGTAATAGTAGAGTATCAATCACTTGAATGCAATCTAGATGATTCTGCAGGAAAAATCAGCCTATTTAAATTGCAAATTACAGGTGTCATAATTTTCTCACAATGCCTCCAAACCAAGATAAACTATATGAGAGAAAGTATTAGGGACAGGATGTGTGACTGTCATCTTCATTTCTGAGAAATCAGCTCTGCAGAGATATCATGAGTATAGTCTGAAAGTTTCAGATTTTATGACATCAGCTGTATTTTAATGTGGATGCCAAATGTGCAGACACATACAATATAACACACACTTGGTAGCCAGTGTCCCAAATGTTTCGATATACATCATTCAGACCCATCTCCTCTAAGGTCCATTATGGCCCTAGTCAAAACCTCACCATCTTTAAGACTCCAGTGCCTCCTACCGACTTTCTGTCAACACCCTAAATAGTAGTCTCCAAGAGACTAGCATCAGTGGAGATGGTGAAGCAGTTTAGCAGTTTAAAAATAGTACTTTTTTAACATTCTTGAATAATTTACATAATCTGAAAAAAAAAATAATTCCTCTGCAGACACCTAATTCTGGAGTGAAGAATAGCTGCAGTTTTCACTTCAGTCTTGGGGACAGAATTATTAAAGTACTAAATCAAGTAAATTAGATATCATGCAAAGCTGGGTTATTTTTCAGGATTTAATAATGCGTAATCAATAGAAGCATTTACTACATTCTGGTGCTTTCTCAACATGGACTGAGACAATTTTTTTAAAGCACAGTTTTTCAGCATTTGGGCTACTGTGAACTGCTGCCAAGGCAGTTCCTTGTAAACTGCTCCCAGAGGCCTCTGCAGTTGAACATCCTCCTTCTCTGCCTTCCCTTTAGGTTTTGCTCAAAGGCACAACTGAATATTTCAGCCTTTACACATAAGAATAAAAATCACAGTCAGCACAAACATGTGCTGAAGAAATCAGAAACTCAGAACTGAAACTTGCTCTAATGGGTAGGACAGAGTTAACTGTTTACTGAAGTACCAGGAAATCTATTAGCATATCCTGTTGACCATTGTCACAGGAGAAAGTTTTGTTTACCAGTCCCAGGGACATTCCATTTTTAAAGTGAAATGGTGAATGTCAGTGAGGTAAGTCAAGTTCAACTACATTTTTGAAAGAATCTCAGAGACTGTCTATGTGTATTTGGATGCTGGAGTTGGTCCTACCAGCGGAAGATGGCCCAAGATGAAGGTTTAATTATGGAAGCATCCTATAAGAGAGCTAGCTAAATAAAACAAAGAAAAGTGTTTGGGATTTGACCCAATAGATGGGCCTTAAAGGTGAGAAGTAACTGCGATGTTTCTAGAGAAGCAGACGCACAGCCCCCTCCCCAGGAAAACTAGCTAGAATAAAATTCCTTATTTTTCTACTGTATGTAATGCAATCATAACATGAATTCTGAGGCAGTGAGCAAAGAAATCCTTATAGTTATTGTGATTCTGTCTTTCCTTTTCTTCTCTTCTCTTCCTTTCAGGTGAGTATAATGGCATAGCTGTGAGACTTTGTAGATTTTGACTAGCTGGTTATTCCTGAACTGCATGACATACAGGAACTACATTTAGATACTGAGAGGGCTTAATCTGTGCTCTTCTCATCAGTCTCTTGGTACCTTTGGGCACAATGTTGTATAGGTATCTAAATACCTGATTATCCCCAGCATGTCTACGAGTTTGTGGGCAGAACCTCTACGTGGTGCGTGGGGAGGGATGATGTGGCATTGTGTTCTGATTCCAGGCTGCTTTGGCGATGCAGTCTGTTTCTTGGTTAATTCAGCAAATACAAGACTAGGTTTTGTGTTCCACTAGATCTAACCTGTGTAGCCAGCTAGATCTAAATCGGTTTAAATTGGCATTTGGGTTCCCCTTGTCCAGGGCTGCTGCAAGGGAGAGAAAGGAGAACAGCAGGTATAGCAGAGTAGGTGTTCTGCTCATCAGCCTCTTTGAATGAGTCTTTTATTTCTTTTTTTGTTTTCTTTCTTCTTCTCATTAGTACTTAGAAAAAGGAGCAAAAAAGCACAAAAGTAGTTTAATACTTTTTTTTAAAATACTTTTTGCCCCAGTCTTTATCATGTCATGCTTCTATTGCACATGCAAGAGTGACTACAGTGTAGTGCAGAGATTTCCAACATTGCTTTAGCTAGTAAGGGCACTCCTAGCACATGGCTGTGGCAGCTTGGAGCTGCATTCATTTTAATTGTGGAGGACATATATTCTGTATCTACCCTTATTTCTTAGTTTGAAGCACAGGGAAATTTTTTTTCTACACTAGATTTCAACTTTCAGCATTTTACAATATAACTTGATCTTTTATCCTTATTTCTCTTTCAGTGAAGCAGCAGGGAAATATACTGGTCTGTCAAGAGAATTTTAACTTTCAGGTCCTGCTGCAGGTTGCACTAAAAACAATTCTATCTTCCCAGGCAGTCTGTGTTTGGCTCAGTGTGATTGTGCTGCTGTTCTCTTCAGGAAATGTTCCAGAGTGATGGTGTGACATAGCAAGTGTGTTGCAGACCTTGTATTTTGTTGTATTTTGCTGGCACTTTCATCTATGTAAAATGATGCAAAACAGGCCAATGTGTTGAAAGTTCTGTTCTGAACACCCTCTGCATCAATTACAGGGTAATTTTTCCCAAGTAATTTCACAATGTAAGGCCCAACCTAGAGGCAAAACAGACCTCATGCAGAACAGTAATGGAAAGAAACCAGAAAGTCTATTTAGGTATGTTCCTATTCACAATATCATGTAACTGTCTGTGTCATGATCAGATATCTGAATAAAAGACCATTGAACATTTTTTCCACTCTACATTCTTGCATGAATATTTTTATATTTTCAGCACCTAACTTACGGGAAAATGGAAACCTCAACACTTCCAGATTTGTAAGACACTCCAGGTTTATCAAATATTGTTTCTGTGTCTATTTCTAAAAACCTGTCCAGATCTGTCCTAATTCCCTTGTCACTTTTTGATCTGTTTTCAGGAAGGAAGGGAGTCGGGATAAAATACACATGAATACTTCTGGGCAGATGATAAAATGGTCTTTTCAAAATCACTATACTGAACACAGAGGTAGTTTCCCTTGTATATATAATCAGACTATACTCAGGCACCCAGTAAGAGCATTTGGGGATAAGATACTTTTTCCACACTACAGTGGAATTTGGTCCAGTAATTATTTCAGTTTTCTTTTTTTAATCAGTACTTTTATTTCAAAAGATACCAACTTCACACAATTACTAGTCAGTCATTTATACTGTAGCCCTGAAGAAAATTGCTTAGACATCTGTTATGTTATCTTTGAAGCAGAGTATTTTTCTTGCTTATCTGTATGATCACTGAATGATTGTACCTTAGAGTTAGACCAAATATCATTGTTCCCTAAATATCTGAAAAATAGTTCTACTCTTGGAGTCTTTACTCAGGGATGTGGGGCAAAGGCTTTTTGAAAATGAAACTTAAGGGTGCTGAGAACCCATACTGGTCAGAAATATAGGGCAGTGAAAAAAGAGTAGGCAGTTTTGGTTCAAAATCCTTTGTTAGAAAATGATTGTGAGCATACTAGAAATATAATGTTGATGTAGTTTAATAGTTTTGCAAGTTTTATTTGTAGTATTTCCATTGCTAATAGAATCACAGAATCAAAGAATCATAGAATAGTTAGGGTTGGAAAGGACCTTAAGATCATCTAGTTCCAACCCCCCTGCCATGGGCGGGGACACCTCACACTAAACCATCTCACCCAAGGCCTCGTCCAACCTGGTCTTGAACACTGCCAGGGATGGAGCATTCACAACCTCCCTGGGCAGCCCATTCCAGTGCCTCACCACCCTAACAGGAAAGAATTTCCTCCTTATATCCAATCTAAACTTCCCCTGTTTAAGTTTGAACCCATTACCCCTTGTACTGTCACTACAGTCCCTAATGAATAGGCCATCCCCAGCATCCCTATAGGCCCCCTTCAGATACTGGAAAGCTGCTATGAGGTCTCCACGCAGCCTTCTCTTCTCCAGGCTGAACAGCCCCAACTTTCTCAGCCTATCTTCATACAGGAGGTGCTCCAGTGTCCTGATCATCCTCGTGGCCCTCCTCTGGACTTGTTCCAACAGTTCCATGTCCTTTTTATGTTGAGGACACCAGAACTGCACACAATACTCCAGGTGAGGTCTCACAAGAGCAGAGTAGAGGGGCAGGATCACCTCCTTCGACCTGCTGGTCACGCTCCTTTTGATGCAGCCCAGGATACAGTTGGCTTTCTGGGCTGCAAGCCACACTGCCTGCTCATGTTCATTTTCTCATCAACCAACACCCCCAAGTCCTTCTCTGCAGGGCTGCTCTGAATCTCTTCTCTGCCCAACCTGTAGCTGTGCCTGGGATTGCTCCCACCCAGGTGTAGGACTTTGCACTTGGCATGGTTAAACTTCATGAGGTTGGCATCAGCCCACCTCACAAGCGTGTCAAGGTCCCTCTGGATGGCATTCCTTCCCTCCAGGGTATCAACTGAACCACACAGCTTGGTGTCATCAGCAAACTTGCTGAGGGCGCACTCAATCCCATCTCCATGTCACCAACAAAGATGTTGAACAAGACCGGTCCCAACACCGATCCCTGAGGGACGCCACTCGTTACTGGTCTCCAGCCGGACATTGAGCCATTGACCACAACTCTTTGCGTGTTGGCATCCAGCCAGTTCTTTATCCACCAAGTGCTCCATCCATCAAATTGATGTCTCTCCAATTTAGAGACAAGGATGTCGTGTGGGACGGTATCAAACGCTTTGCACAAGTCCAGGTAGATGACATCAACTGCTTTATCCCTGTCCATCAGTTCCGTAGCCCCGTCACAGAAGGCCACCAAATTGGTGAGGCAGGATTTCCCCTTAGTGAAGCCATGCTGGCTGTCACCAAGCACCTTGTTGTTTTTCATGTGCCTTAGCATGCCTTCCAGGAGAATCTGCTCCAAGATTTTGCCAGGCACAGAGGTGAGACTGATTGATCTGTAATTCATCCAAGGAGGTCTCCTGGCCCTCCTGCTGCACTTCCTTCTAGTTGGGATGCAACACTCCTGAACTTGTAGCAGGTGATCAACCAAGAGTCTTGGCCCCCCTGCCCTCTAAGGCTATGTCCCATGGAACCTTACTAAGCAGGTTCCTGAGGAAGCCAAAGTCTGCTCTTTTGAAGTCCAGGGCAGTGAGCTTGCTGCACACTCTTCTCACTGTCCTGAGGATCTCAAATTTGAGCATCTCATGATCGCTGTATCCAAGGCTGCCCTGGAGCATCACATTTCCAATGAGCCCTTCTCTCTTGGTGAGCAGGAGGTCAAGCATGGCACCTCTCCTTGTCGGCTCCTCTATTACTTGCAGAAGGAAGTTGTCTTCCACACAATCAAGGAACCTCCTGGATTGCTTGTGCTGGGCCGTACCGTCCTTCCAACAGATGTCAGGGTGGTTGAAGTTGCCCATGAGAACAAGGGCCTGTGAGCGTGAGGCTTTTCCTATCTGTCTATGGAGTGCTTCATCCACAGGTTCTCCTTGATCAGGCGGTCTGTACAGATCTCCACAGTAATGTCTCCCATAGCTGTTTTCCCTTTAACCCTGACCCACAAACTCTCCCTTAACTGCTCACCTGCCCTCAGACAGTTCTGCACTCTCCAGCCTATCCCTAACATAAAGGGCAACTCCCCCTCCCCGCCTGCCAGGCCTGTCCTTCCTAAAGAGCCTGTAACCTTCCATTCCAACACTCCAGTCACAGGAGCCATCCCACCATGTTTCTGTGATGCCTATTATATCATACCCCCGTAGACGTGCACACATCTCTAATTCCTCTTGTTTGTTCCCCATGCTATGGGCATTTCTATAGAGGCATCTGAGCCGAGCTCCAACTGAAGCTGGCTCATTGGCTGGAGCGGCTGGAATATCTCTACATTGCTCCGAGCATTTATTATAGGTCCTGGCAACTGACTGGGTGTGTTGGGATGGAATGATGCCCCCCTCCCCCAACACATCTAGTTTAAAGCCTCCTTGACCAGTCTGGTTAATAACTGCACAGGAGTTCGGGGATAATCATGTTTATTTGCCATGTTCATTATACAACTTGCATGTTACAGTAGCCTTTTGCTGAATGAGAACTGCCATATCAGGTCCTTGTTTCAAGTGAATGCAGTGTTAAGTGTAAGTCTTCAGAAGTCGGTAAGTGATTATTTGAATTCTAAACAGACAAGGTGATTATAAGTGTCCTTTAGTGCTTAACCCAACCATAGTAATACCCTTTCCCCCTGCCAAGTTTCAGAACTGCTCATAATTTTCATTTGTTATTTCATTCAACAGAGATTAATTGTAGAAGGACCAGAAAAGTAATTCTTAGCTAGCTGACTGGTTTCTGGAAAGCCAAAGCAGCTGGAGCACTATTAGCATGTAACTTATGTAGAGGGCCTATTACCATTAGTTACACTAATGTCCAATCTCACCATTAGCTTAAGCAAACTCTCAGTCAGCATCCGTTTAATTTTTCTTTTATGAATAATTGTTTCTGTGAAGGACAGGTGGCTGGCTCTACCATTGAGACAAGTCTGAGGTGGATGCTCCTGCTCCATTTAAGCTTCTGGTATAGGATTAAAGATGTTTTGCATATTCTTATCTCTGTGGTAGAGACAGGTTGTACAAAAGTGGGGCAAAACTAGTGTATTAAATAGTAGCTTGAAAATTGCAAGTAATCAATATGAAGCTATTTTGGGCTAAACTGTGGATAGTCCTTTCACAGATCCATAATATGTAGAAAGTCTCTCTTCCATGGCTGTTGCATGACTTCCTCTGAAAGCTGAAAAATTACTTGTTCACCCTTGCCTCAAAGAAAGAAGCTGCAGAACAGATGGAAAGTACATAGTACTGTTGAAGCATTCATTACAGGCCATGCAACAAATTTGGACAGCATTTTGGTGAGCAAAGACTACTGCCCATGGAGTAATGCAGATGCATCTGGCACACTATTCTGGGACTAGTACTGGGGCAGGACAGTTCTGACTGTATCCTTGCCCAAATTGACAACTGGAATTTAAGTGGGCTTTTTTTTAAGTATCTTGTTCCAGGACACACACCAGAGTGTTAACCAGCAAACCAGATGGGCAGTTTCTGATGTGTCCTGGGGGAATGTAATTGTTGGGTGGTTTCATAGTTTCAGCAGTGCAAAAAGAAGCAGCATTTGACTCATCAAGCAGGTATAGACTAAAATCCTATTACTATCAAGCTGCTGATGTTAATCCAGATGTACCAAAACATCCAACAAAAATGATCCATACAGGAAAAGCAACAGTTGGAAATCCTTTGAGGTTTTCCTCTTGAACTGTTCCACATTTATGTGTGGAATAGTGGTATGCAGTATAACTCCATGTGTTTGAGAAAGCAAGAAATTAAAGAATGCTAATGTTTTTGCCCATTTCCATTTAAATTGATTCTTCTTAATCTTGGGGCTTCACAAAGTTTTCTAGAAAATGATTTTTCTGAGATTGAGGAAGAAGGAACTAGTGCTATCAGAGGAACATTTCACAAAGTCCGAATTCGAACCTTCAGAGAAAACTATGTTGAATCATGGATGCTGACAGCATCCAGGGTCATAAGTAGGGAGTACAAACACATGATAGCAGTACTAAAGTAACTCCATACTATTAAATCAACAAAATCTTTTTATTAAGCAATATACACATGACATTAGTCAGCCTTATGCCAAGTTTCCTGTAGTGATCTGGACAAAGTTTTAGTTCTTAGCTCTGATTTATAGGTTCTGAGCTCTGCTCTTGACAGTTGTACTTCAAACTTTTTGGGAATCAACCTCTGTATTTTGAAAGGTCATACTGGTGCCTGTTTAGAACACCAGTAGAACTGGATAACTGTTTTCATTTAAAAGTAAATTAACTGGAAAAATCTGTTTGGGAAGGGACAAAATTGTTCATGATGAGTACCAGGTTTGGGGAATAAGAGTATCTGGAAAGAATAACTAAAATGCTTTTAAAAGTTAAAAAGATAATTTTGGAAAGTACAGAACTTTTAGGCCATTTCTCAGAATGGTGTTTTTGTATAAACCCTTTTCCTGAATTCCTATATGGAAAAGTAAAATATATATTCAATTCTTCCTGACAATATTTATATCAGGAAGAATATCAGGAATATTTATATTTCAATCGGTGGGCTGAACTCTGCACCCACAATGTGGGTTCTTAAGAACACTTTGTGAGATTTAAACAGCTCTTATAACTAAGCATATGGTTTAGGGACCTGATGCAGCATCTTTATTTGGTTAGAGCTTTGACATTGATTTTAATTAGTGAGTCTAAAAAAATTATGAAAATATCTCAGCCTGTGTTAGACCGAGTTCATGAGTAAGGGGTTTGATGTATGTCATTGTATATACTAAGCAGTATAAGTGGTTACTCACTACCAGTGCATGTATGCTTTCTAAATAACTTCCTCCTTCACATTGCTGACGTAGACCCTCTATGACTGAACCCTTTCTTTTGTTTTCTCCAAGAAGAAGCCCTCTTAAAAGAAATATTCTGCTTTAAAATACTGTCTATCTATTGTAAAGTAGATTTTGAAGTGAAATTTGAGCTGTTTGCAGTTTAGGTTTGCATCTAAGCATTCAAAAACTGCATTGACTGTGCTCTGTTAGATGACACCTATGGAAGTAGTTGAGAGAAAATTTTCAAGTAGGATTCATTTACCTTTCACAATCTTGATAACAAACTTATAGAGAAAATACAAACCCTTTTGCAAACTTATTTTTCTGCTCTGTGATTTCATTACTAGCCGCAGAAATCTTGCAGATTCATGAAGGTAACAGATGACTGATTACTCAATGTTGCAGCAGAATAAATCTATTGTAACCATAATTAAAGAGCACATGTGTTCCACACTGCCTAGGCAGTGGGCATTAAATGTAAATAGGCATAAAACACCTTATTGATTACCAGCAGTTTCCTAATAAATTGGAAAAATGAATTTCTGCTGAGCATCCTCACATGCAGATGTAAGTCTAAACCTACTGAAAATATTTTGAGAGTTCTTTTTCAAAGTCACTTCCAATTAAAATAGCCTTAAAAAAAAATCAACTTCCACAACCAAATATGTGTGGTTCTCTTACAGTTATATAAAAGGTTTTGGCTGGAATCACAGCCTCCTGAAGTAAGAACTGTTGGGAGCAACAAGTAAAAATAAATCTCTTTATGCCTCTACTTTACAAATTTCCTGACCTGTTTAACACTGAAGTGATGAGAACAGTGAAGGAGGCAAAAGTTCTCACATCCCCACTTTGATATAGCAATGGAAAGCTCTGTCAGTGTTGGGGAATCAGCATTATTTGTGAAGATACCCAACACCTGTTCCACCTTCTTGGTCTTCTCTCCAGTCCTTGGGAATAAGACTCCTGGGACACGCTACCAGCATGGCTTCCCTAACCCATGTGGCTCTACAGAGGGAAAGCACAATTTCATGCTAAGGTATACTGAAAAGACATAGATTCTGGGGCTGGTTTATTATTTTGGTGGACTCCTCACAGGCTGTCAGCAGTAGATGGTGTGTACATTTTACATCCTGATTTTGGTTTGCTCTTCTTAGCTGTAGGCACCCACATCCGTGAGGAGGATCTGTGTGTTGTGTGGTAAAGGACCCTAGCAGAAGGGCACCATGATCTCGTGTGGTATCTATCTGTTTACCTTAGTGCAAGAGAGATGAGCTCTTTGCAATTCCAGGACATGAGATTTTCTTTTGCTCTTGCCATTTTTAATACATTGGGCAGATAGATTTTTATGTCCATAGGCTCCTTTGTACTAGGACTTTTAATAGCAGCCTTGACTTTTGTGTCTAGAACAGCTTCCTTGAACTTACTCCTCCAGGCCTTTTTAAATCGTGATCCCTACAAGAACTTAGTCAGCTAATGAGGAAATAATGACCTGATGATGAGGAAGCTAAAAATGTCTACTTTCATATATGTGCATTTAATGTATGTAACTTACAAATTTTATATATATTTTGCTTCTTTCTCTTTGTATGATGCTTGTTAGCAATATTGTAGGGGGGTGCTGCTTGTGCTGCATTCTAAATACATTTGTACATAAAATAAAACAGTCAGATCAATATAATCACAGGAATGAGCTTTTGTACAGGTTCTTTTCTCAATAGAACTTTTATTAATAGGATAAAGTTTGCTGTTGTAAGAGCTTTCTGTACAGTTGTTCAGCAATTGGGCCAACACGCGTATAAGTACACAGGGACTTGTCATTGCAGTCATCTTTTGTGGGAAAATTTATTCTATAAAAGTAGAAACTTTGGGAAAATTCCTATTTTGGAAGGAAGTTTTGGTTCTATAAAAGAACTGGCATCAGATCAGTGATTCCCCTGAAGGTTTAACACTGGTACGTTACTGACAGTGCTCTGAATACCTCCAGTGTGAGTACCTTCAAGGCATTTCCAGGAGATGGCAGTGAATGTCACTGTGCCTGCTCAAAGCATCATTCCTACCTGCAGAAAAAGTTAGTTAGAAATTTGCTCCTTGGAATAAAAGTTTGCAGTTTGCTGCGTCAGGAAATGCAGCTGTTAATCAACTTTCACATTCCTGACTTCAAGATTTGCCTTCAGTTTGCAAAAATTTGGCTCACATCTTATACTTCCTTTTGTATTAGGCCTGCATTTACCACAAATTGGTTATAAATTACCAGCAGTGATGAAGTGCACTTTCAGACTGGTATCCCCTGAGTTTGAGCATCAGTAAAGCTGTGGAACTTAAAGACAAAGCAGAAAGAGTAAGGTAAAAAGGTAACCTGTCAGCATAATTAAGGTAACAAGTCATATTTATAGTATATCTAGGCCTAAAAGTGCCAGACCTTGGTTAATAATCAATTGTAATTACTGTTAAGAATTAATGGCTTTCCTGAATTGCTGATGTGAAGAATCATTTCAGAGGCATTTTTCCACACCTTTCTTGAGGTGCCAGTAACTTGATTTTGAAGAGAATTTAACATTTTGAAAATCACCTTACAATCCCTGCATTATCTTTACTTCCTTTTTGAATTTGTTTAGTGAGGACAAGTGCAGCGATAGCTCAAGTCAGTGTATTGACCTGTAAAGTCTGCTTCACTATAGTTTCTTTTGTGTTCTTTCAAGCCAGCAGGAATGGGTTTGCATCCCGCAGTGATACCCGAAATACTCCATAAAACCGGACTGTCTGTATAAGCAGAGTCCAGAGAGCTAGATACACTGAGGTGACCAGAGAAATGATCAGGTCTGAGTTAGGCTTGAATAGAGAGGATGACCAGTATGTATTTTATTGGATTTATTTATAGAAACAAGCTCTCCTCCCCCGCCCCGAATTTTCTGTATGTTAGATGTTAGTTCATATTTAAAATGTTTTCTTGTATTTTTTGCTACTTTTCAGTACAGTTGACTTGTTTCCTTGTTTTGCTGTGTTTAACGGGTCTGTAAGGTATTTGTTGCTGACACTAGGTGTCACACTAGGAATGCTTCTTTCCCACTAAACGAGAATACGCTCTTCCCAGAATATCCTCAAATCGGACTGCTCAAGGTCAGCAGGAGTTTTTGCATTGATTTTAGTGCGGTTGAGTTTGTGCCCTTGATGCTTACCTTGATTCACTTCTCGTAGAATTGCAAGCC
This sequence comes from Pezoporus occidentalis, assembly GCF_034315485.1. Lineage (NCBI taxonomy): Eukaryota > Metazoa > Chordata > Aves > Psittaciformes > Psittacidae > Pezoporus > Pezoporus occidentalis. The sequence continues at coordinate 6,604,067 of NW_026915724.1, read as the reverse complement.
GTGGACACAAACTGCAGTTCGGCAGCCACTTGGATTTTGCTTCTCCATTCAGTGTCTGAGAAGCTAACTATGGAAAAAGACATTTGCCTCCCAGTCTTGCCCAGACGTTTCCAGTATTTGGGTATGGAGTTCAAAATTCTTACTGGATTTTCCAATACAATATTATAATTACATAAATAAAAGTTCAGATGAGAAGCTCTCAAAGAAATATTCAGCAGGACAGATTCTATCTAGGTTTGCATGCTGTAAAACCCCACAACAGGTTCCTGGACTTTGGCTGGAGATGCATTATTCCATGCTTCACGCCGAGCTCTGAAATCCTCTGAACCTACAGTCACTGCCTCTTTCCTCTGTAAGGAGTTTCACGGGGACACTTCGATGGCACATATATAGATAGGAGGGCAGTGAGAGAGGTGGGAAACCTAGCTCGGTGGTAGCAGTTAGGATTATTGTGCACTAATTGTGCAAAGTTCAGAGAGTCAAAGCTTCCAAATATTTTGCCAGGAGCTTCTCAATATAGAGGTATTTATGTAAGATCTAATCTAAATTTGTAGAAGTACAAAAGCAGGTGTATTGATGGCAGTGTACTTTGGATTAGGTGCTAAGTGCAGACATGAAGACAGGTCTGTGCCTGAAGTGTTTCCAGTTATGAACAGAGGAAATAAATAGATGGAAAGATGGATGAGGGAACTTTAAAGCTCTGTATTTATTTTTCATTTGAGCTTTTCTCATTTGAGTAAGCAGTTTGTTCACCAGGTGTCTTATGGCAGCTTGTGCTGATAAATGCAAGAACTTTGTTTTGGAAGTTTCTGAAAGCTTTTAAAGATAAAGCCTTTACTTGTTCTTCCAGCCTCATCTTCTGAGAAAAGGGTTTAAATCCTAAACACTTGCAGTTCTTCCCCAACATGTGATAGACTCATGTTGAAAGCACTATAAAACTTGTTTACAAGGACTCGGAGAGTGAAAAATTGTTTCATTTAAAATGCCACAGAGGAAGTAGGGTCTGACAGGTCCAGAGCCTGGCTTTTTTCCTATCTCACAACAGGGATAATGTATCGGTGTAGACATTCCTGTCCCCTCTGGAAAGCCTTTACACCAGCTGTGCATATGTGGGCCACAGAACATAAGACATATACCAGGCAATAGACAATGCAATTTCCATTCCATTCACCTGCTTCCTCCCGTATTTTGTGGATTTAAATATCAGAAAGGAACATCTGCTCTAGTTTTTATCCCATCACTGTCTGTTTTGATGCTAAGAACAATGGTGGGACAGACAGAGCTATATCCCATATTCCTCCTCCTGAGGTGAGACAGGTAGCAAAGAGGGAGATGGATCTCATCGGTCTGTTAATACTGCGGGACTTTCATACCTATTTGCTTTGTCCTGTATTGCTCTGATACATGTAAAATTTGAAAGAACTGTTGGTGGTGAAAAATATTCAATGTCATGTTAAAGACATCTGAAATTCTTGATGCTTGTCTTGTCCTATTGTCAGTTGGTTTGAATTTGGTCTGTGAATTGTGTTCGCAGCAGCATAGATTAGCTAAACAGACAGGTTCTATGGAGCAAAGCCTTCTCAAGTAGCAAATAGAACATGGTGGCAGGTCTCATGTTCTGGGATCAAGGCTCATGGTTATGGCCGTTAGACCCAACTTTGGATATATGCATAATAAAAAGTCAATGTTGTGCAGAAATGGCTCTGCCCACATGTGTTAGTTGTTCTGTCACAAGCTTACATCAAATCAGACCTAGACAGAATGTTGGTTTACAGTGCTCTGCATCCCCAGCATTTAAAGATAATCTTTGAGAGTCAGTGTTTTACAAATATTGAATCAAAAAAGCCTCTTTTACTGTCCAGTTTTGTTGTTCTCCATGCAAGGCACATAGTGAATGTATAAAACAGGCTTTTTTTCATGCTTGCAGGTAATGTGGATGTTGTAAACTGTAGCATGTTCAATATATTCTGCTTCAGATCATGTAGGAGAAATGCAGGAAGCTGCATAAAACATGACTACAGCCTTAAAAGGGGGAAGGAGAAGATGATCCTAGGAGAGCCTGGGGGCAGTATTAGTAACGATGCTGCTGCTTTTGCTGGCTCTTGGTGTCACCACATAAGCTTCTCAAGTGTCTTTGGGTTGGAGATGGGGGTTGCTTTTTTTTTTCCCCCCACTGCACACCCATCAGCTATGAGATGGCAAATAGGAAGTATCATGTTGTTTTTCTCTTCCGCATATCACACTACTCTTGGTAGATGAGGACAGCAGTTCTGCAGGTCAACTGTATGCTTGAGACCAATGTTCAGCTGGAGGAAATAGTGACAAGGGTTGCCAGGGTAGGATATGAGGTATATCTGATGCCTGGTAGTTCTTGTGCCTTGTGCTATGTTCTAAGCTGAACAAATAATAAAAGCATAAATGCACACAATAGTTTTGTGCATTTAAGACTGTTCCAGCTTTAGCTGTGCAGTTTTGATAACTGTACAGACCAGAATGTGCTTTAGTATATGTCATATGTGTTCTCATCTCTACTACACCTGTTGTGTCCTACTGGAATTTTGCTGACCACCACAATTATTCATATCATCCCAAATTTCAAATCCTCTGAAATCCACTGAAGCTCTACTGTGATGGAGTGGAGGATCATTATTATGCATCTACTCATACACCTTTGGAAAAAGAAGAGCCTCATGAAAGGAAACAATGCTTTATGTATGTCCAAGATCTTGTTTCCCTGTTCAGTCTGTTTGTTTCACATGTATGAGCAGTGTCTACCTGTGGGCAGCTGCACAAAATTCATCACAGACCAGTTTCTTCTTGATTATTTAGTTTCCTAATATTAGCCATCTAGGGGCAAACACTTCCCAAACCACTGAGTCTGAACAAAACCCATATCACATTTGGAGCAATTTGGATTCAAAATGTTTGGCTTGGATCAATTTCTGTATCTCACTCTAGAGGCCTTCTTCTTCATTAGCAGTGCATTAGCTGTAATAGTTACCTTGTGCTGCTTCTGGTACCTTTTCTCACCTGCACAAAAGCTCTAAGAAATTGTGTGGTGCTCTGAGCATCATTGCTGCAGCCAGTGCAAAGAAGAAACCCAAGCTGAGCTCATCAGCTTCTTTCTGCTGATCTATTCTGACTGCTTTTAGACTGGTTTCTGATGTTTTAAAATCTCCTTATTATAGAAAGGCAACAAAATTGAGTGTTGTCTGAGGAGCAGTGCCTGAGTTATGAAAACAATGTTTATCAAGAAATAATAAATTGCCAGTGCAGCTGGTAATGAAAGCTAAACATGGTATGCTGTCATGTGGTTCTTAGCAGAGCTGACGCTCAACTCTCTCTGTGTTTCTTAATGTACTGACACAGTTCCAGTGTCAGTTATGTTTTTGATTGCTGATGCTGCAGGTCCTTACTACTTGTTTCACTTTGCTCATTTTGGAGCTCAACATTTGCATTGTGAAACCATTCAAACTCATGAATTAAAGTGTCTTTGTGGAATGCTGAGGAGCAATGCAAATCTGCTGCATGGCTCTCATAGGAGATCAAGTCAATGAGGCTTCTGTCTTCTATCCCACTTCCAGGCTATTTCCATTATTATGAAGAAAAGAGACTAATCTGGTAATAAATACAATTCTGTTATGTCTGTTTCCTTGGGTGGCTGCATGGGACAGACCTATAAATATTGCTTCACCTAATGCTGTATTATTTCACTACAGGCTGATCCACTCTGCGAAGTGCAGGACTGTTGTTGGGGATGCAATGACACACTTCACTCGTAAGAAAGAAGTAGCAATATGTTTATTGATATAAAACAGCAATTTAACAAAGATTGATAATAAATGCAACAGTGGTTTAACAAGATTTGATGGCAAGGGACACTTGAGTGTTTACTACATAGAGGACAGGGTCAAACAAAACTATTAGGGAGACCCTCCCACTGAGTCATGAGGTTCAGAAAGGACCCCCTTGCTCTCTAAGTTCATCTCAGAGAGGAGTCTAGGTGTGGCTAGATCTACACTTAGTCCCAGACTTCATCAGCAGTTGATGTCTAAAGGATTACATGTGCACAATCAATCATTGTATCACTTAGCTAAGATTTCAAAGTTTATCATGCTATGAATCCACTTACTGAGAATCTGTTGTGGAAAGAATCTCTCAACCTGAAGAAATAACCTTGATAGGCTTCCATACTCAAGGGGATGTGCAGCCCGCTTGCCATGCAGGAGGGCAAAATGGGCCCTTGGCCGTCCGCTGTTCATGGAGTGAGATAGTTGACTCTTAGTCATGTTTGCTTGCTGATTAGAGAAGCCAGGTTTTTTCCAAACTTGGTTTGAGTTGGACCTTGATCAGGATTATGGTTGGGTGGGGTGGGGCGCCTGTGCACATTGTTCAGATTAGCCTTTGACTATTGTGTTGTTATCTACCTCCCCCCATAATCACTTTGACTGGATGCAGCCACCACAACCACATGCATCCATTACGACTGGTGATTATCACTTGAGCAGAGTTACAGGCAATAAAGTTCAGGTTGGGAGGTGAAGCACACTGCCACAACTGTTAGGCAAAGTTAGCGCATCTGCATTTTGCCACCTGTTTCATATCCTCTAACATGTCTTATAAAGTCCTGAAGAATGTGTGAGGGCTTTAAATGCTGACACCCAGATTACAGAAGAGGAGGACTCCAAAACGATGTCCTGTGTATGTACAGGATACTGGCTACTGCTGTGGGGCCCATACCTTACAGCTTTATGTTGGAAATGTAAGCTAGAGAGAGGTAAGGGAGCCTTCTCAGAATGTATTAGATGCTAACTGTGAAACCAGCTGTTGTCTCCCTAAGAAAGCATTTGGGTGAGATTCCCCTCAGTGCAGAGCATAGCAAGCAGTATATGAAAGACAGACCAGGCACAGTATTCCAAATACATAAAAATTTGATAGTTAGCAGGTTTGCTGGATTAAAATTAAACAATCAAATTAATTTGAATCTCAATTTTCTAATTAGAATGCAACGGCAAAAAGCAGGGCAAATCATCCCTATATAAACATCTTATTTTTTTCCAAAGATCACTTAATTCCATCTGCATATACCTTATAATGCCTTGAGTTTAAACAATAATAAAAAATATCTCATGCAGATTGCTATTTAACCCTCTCTAACTTTTCTCCCCTCCTCTCCCTTATTCTTTTTTAGTTATACAGCTCTTTTTCTTACTGTAACTCTTCTCTTTTAGCAGGATTCCCTTTCTTCTGCTTATAGTGCCAGTAATTTCCTCACCTAATATTTCCTCCTGCTCTCTGCCCCCCTGAGAACTCTTTTTGCTTCTCATTTAGCTGTAAAACCAATGCTTCAGTTTGATCAATGAGTTTTATGGTCCCTGACCTACTGCCTGTTATATTGTAAGCAGCGTCTTAGAAATGCACTTCTTTTGATCACCTGAGAAATGTTCAGAACTAGGTATGCTCAGTCTTTAGAAACACTTTGATGTGTGGATACATGAATATTTTTCCTTCTGGCTTGAAACATTTCCAAGCTGCCAATTTTTAAAGTACTCAACAAACCAGTTGGAAGAAACAGATGATCTTTTTTGCTATTAACTTTCTCCTGTGATTTGGCAGAGTTGCCATCAATGAAAAGGAAATGTAGAAACAGGAGGACAGATTGCATCCATTTTAGAGTCCCAGGATTGTGGCTTAAGAAGACATCAGCTGCAATCTTCTTTTTCTTTTTTTTACGGTTTCTCCGCCCCTACTTAAGTGTGCCTAGAAGAGTGTTCCCATTTTGGTGTCTTTCACAATCTTTTTTAATTAGGCACATAAGTGCCCATAAAAACCTCATAGAAAACCCAAAGCACAGAGCAGCACTTTTATGTAACCCTACTGCTGGATGGCAAGCTGCCACCTCCTGCCCCTACTCATCTCCTCTGACTGATCATTTTGGCACTGCCCTACTTCAACATGAGACTTATTTACTTAAATGTACTTATTTTGCTTTTTGGAGTTAAATTTTCTCTGATGATAATTTTTCCACAGAAACTTCCATTAACTTTGCTTAGGATGCTTAGGATGTATGCTGATTATGTCTGTACCCGTGACTTGCTGCTTGGCATAATGTCATTTCTTTGCTGGCACTGTATGTATGTTGTGTGTAGTTGTTCTGTTGCTTTGACCTTGAAGTCTGCCATTTCAGAGGCTTCCAGATGCCACTTCTCCACCTATTCAGTAGGAATCTGTGGCTGTCACTACATTTTATTGTCCAGTTCTGCTGCGGCAAGACTTATGCAAAGTTATCCTATTGGATAGATAAAAGCAATAGGGGCATTTCTAAGTCAGACATGACTGTTGTTGTAATCTTAGACTAATGATATTTCTGAAAGAAAAGGAGAAAGATTTTGAAGGTGGAAGCACTCTAGAATATTTCTTTTGAATATGAGATCATGATCAGCTGCACCTGCACTGCCCTGTAAGCACACATACTTTGCTGTTCTGTGGCTACCTTTCCTGACCTTTCTATATACTGATGTACTGGAATGCCAGAAGAAAAACATCAGACAACCTGGTCTTTGCAGAACCCTTTGCTGTGCCCTTTCATGCCCTTGTGATTGCCCTCTTCCTACCCAGAACATGGATAAGAAGATAGCATGGAAGGAAGCATGGCAAAGCCAGTACCAGTGCATCTCTTCTTCCATGATATGAATTAAAGTTCTTAGCTTCCTTCAGAGGTAGGTTGACAGCACAGCCACACAGAAACAATGTGCTAGGCAGGAGAATTTTTCTTTGTCCTACAGATCAATCCTACCTGAAACTCTCGCTGTACTGCCGGTTTCATCTCCTTCGTAGGCCAGCACCCAAACAATACTTCTGCAGACCCTTGGCTTTCTAAAGCAATATAAGCTCCTTTCTCTACCCATTCCTGTGTCTACATCTTTGTTCTCATCTACACTTTAAAAGTCATTCAGAGATTCTCCACTTCTGAGCTAGAGCATAAACACACATGAGTTTAGTTACTGACAGACATCAAGATAGAAATTCTGTGTTTATTTGGCTATTGAGTGGAACATAAGCATGTATTCTAATGGTTGAAGTGTTCTACAGCTGGAGCTGTCTACGGCCTATCTCTAGACTTGATAGTGTAGTTTACTCTTAGTGTCTTTTCAAGTGCTTGCAAGTGGATTGGCACAATGCAGTTTTCCTATTTCAGCTGCTTAATTAGATACAATTCTGTGCCTAGTACAGGATCAATGGATGTCGTCACTGATGAAGCAAAACTGAATGCACATTCAGCTCAGCCTCTTATCTGGGTACATCTGTTTGCATGCAATATACTAACGTGATCTTTATTTGGTTTTACTTTGAATGTCCCTGGATGCTTAACTTTGCAATGGAAGCAGTTCTTCCCAATACATTGAAACTGTGGACCTGTTTTTAATAATGCAATTAGAGAATGACTGTGATTCTAATTCCAGTTTTCATACTCTTGAATACCTACATATTCTCCAGTGCTTTGGCTTCAATAAGTTGTATTGATTCAAGTTTATAATTTTCCACTAACACAGAACTGTATTAGAAGCAACTTCAAAACTCAGATTGCCATATTGAAATCACATTAGTTTCAATGTAGATTTCAACAAGTAGATTCCTATGCTATATCATTTTATATGTAAGAGTGGATACAGTAAATTTATATATGGCTCGAGCTAATGGTAAATTAGTATTGTATTTTTATTTGAATCTTCCAGCTAATAAAATCATAGAATCATAGAATAGTTAGGGTTGGAAAGGACCTTAAGATCATCTAGTTCCAACCCCCCTGCAATGGGCAGGGACACCTCACTCTTAACCATGTCAGTTTCTCATCAACCAACATCCCCAAGTCCTTCTCCGCAGGGCTGCTCTGGATCTCTTCTCTGCCCAACCTGTAGCTGTCCCTGGGATTGTTCTGACGCAGGTGTAGGATTGCACGTGGAATTAAGCAGCAATCAGTGAGGTGTTGCATTCAAGTAGTAGGACAAGAGGTAAACCCCCAAACTAGACACATGAATGTTAACAAACACAAGTAAATATCTAAACACTCTCTGCTACAAGCGTTGCCCCGTGTAACAAATGCAGAAGAGATTTCTTGAATTCTCCTTTCCGAGACCTCACCATAGGCAGTGTAATAACAAATGCCAATTGGTGTATTGATGAGGAATGGTGAGGAAATGCTGCATGCTGTCTATGTTTCTGCAAAGTTCATGCAGATGGAACCCAAACCCCTTTCCTTTCACCTTTGGGATCGCCACACTCAAATGACTGTACGGGGTATAAAAGCCTTTACGGATACAGTATGAACATACAGATTTATTTACAGGGACACCCTGCAGCGATGCCCAGTGTGTGGCCACCATGGGCAGGGACATCTCCTGGGCCTTCTGGGCACAGGCACAGCCTCGGGGCCAGCAGCCCAAAGGCCTTTCTCCATGGGATGCTGGGTGAAGGGGCAGCAGCAGGGCTGCCGTGGGCAGGGCTGCAGGGGCCCCGTCACCCCCACGTCATAATGCCGGCACCCGGCCACGCAGCATCACAATGCTCTGGGGCAGTATGAATCCAGCGCCCTCCCCTGCCCCACTGCCAGAGTGCCCGGCGCTGCCGCCGGGACAGAGCTGGCAGCCTGAGGGCATCTGAGAGGCAGTCCTTGGGGCACCGGGGGAATTCCTGGCAGGGGGAAGGGGGTTGATGGGGGCAACCCTTGAAGCTGCACGAAGCTGCAGGAGGTTCTGTGCTGCGGTTCCAGCTCCTGGAGGGGCCATGCTCAAAGCTCATCGGATGGATGGATGCAGGGATGGATGGATGGAAATCCTGCCTCAGCCACTGGGGAGCTCGCCGTCCTCATCTCCTGGGCACCAGGGGGGGACTGAGGGAGGGAACCCTTGACGCTGCAAAGCAGCAGGAGGTTCTGTGCTGCAGTTCCAGCTTCTGGAGGGGACACGCTCACAGCATCATCGAGGGATCCTGCTTTAGTTGTCAGGGAGCTCGACGTCCTCACCTCCTGGGGAGAGAGCGGCAGTAGCCAGAAGAGAAAGGATGCACCGGTGGCTCAGTGCCCTCCCCCACTGCCAAGCACAGGAAGGATTCGTGCTCCGAGGATTCATCAGGCCAATGGCATTTTGCTGTTATCGGAAGCCCCTGAGATGGCTTCAGGTGGAAGCAGAAAAAGCAGTGCCAGGGTCCCCTTGTCCCCTTAGAGGCGTAACAGCGTGTGGAGCGGGAGCAGGTCTTGCTCACTTGCTCAGGGAGTAGCCGATCGCCAGCACTGGGGTCAGGAAGGAATTTTCCCCCGGGGCAGATTGGCACCGGTCCCCGGGGGTTTTTTGCCTTCCTCTGAGCACTGAGCATGACCACTTGTCAGGGCTCCTGGGGCCATTCTGGCTGCGTTATCGCCTGGTGCTCATGCTCCACGAAGGCGGCCCCTCGTGTCCTGCAGCAGGGGGGGCAGGAAGGGCTTTTTTCTCCCCAGGCTGGACTAGCAAGTGTCCCTGGGGTTTTTTGCCTTCCTCCGCAGCCGAGCACAGCCCCTTCATGGGGCTCCTTTGGGTCACGGTGTCCCAAAGGCAGCTGATCGTGCTCCACGCAGGCGACCCTCGTGCCCCGCATCCGGGGGTAGGCAGCCTTCTGCACTCCCAGGCTGGCCCCAGCGTGGCCCCGGGACTCGCTGCTGTCCTCTGGAGCATTGAGCACCACCCCTCGTCAGGTCTTCCCTGGCCCTTTCTGGCTGGGTTCTTCTTGCACTGCTCTCGCACCACCATGGCACCGCTCCTGCCCTGCCTTTCCTTTCTCGGGCCGCAAGGGAGGCTTTTTCCAGCTAAACTGAAGGCTCTAAACTAAACCAGACTAAAATTAACTAGCTAAACTAAACCAAATAACTTTATTTAGAAATAAATAAAATACTCTTTCTACCTGTAACCATTCTGAGTTATGTCTTTGAAAGTGATTTTGGTGCTGAAATTCCCTTGGCATTTCAGGTAAATAAGGATCTCTTCATTGTACAACTTGTGAGTGCAGGGAAAGGAACACAATAAACTGGAATGGAATAGAACAGAAGAGGGTGGACTGGAACTGAACAGAATACAACAGAAAGCTCTGCTATGTTATGCCTATAGAATCATAGAATAGTTAGGGTTGGAAAGGACCTTAAGATCATCTAGTTCCAACCCCCCTGCCATGGGCAGGGACACCTCACACTTAACCGTGTGACCCAAGGCTCTGTCCAACCTGCCTTTGAACACTGCCAGGGATGGAGCATTCACAACTTCCTTGGGCAACCCATTCCAGTGCCTCACCACCCTTACAGTAAAGAATTTCCTCCTTATATCCAATCTAAACTTCCCCTGTTTAAGTTTGAACCCATTACCCCTTGTCCTATCACTACAGTCCCTAGTGAACAGTCCCTCCCCAGCATCCTTATAGGCCCCCTTCAGATACTGGAAGGCTGCTATGAGGTCTCCACGCAGCCTTCTCTTCTCCACGCTGAACAGCCCCAACTTCCTCAGCCTGTCTTCATACAGGAGGTGCTCCAGTGCCCTGATCATCCTCGTGACCCTCCTCTGGACTTGTTCCAACATTTCCATGTCCTTTTTATGTTGAGGACACCAGAACTGCACACAATACTCCAGGTGAGGTCTCACAAGAGCAGAGTAGAGGGGCAGGATCACCTCCTTCGACCTGCTGGTCACGCTCCTTTTGATGCAGCCCAGGATACGGTTGGCTTTCTGGGCTGTGAGGGCACACTAAAGCCCGCTCATGTTCACTTTCTCATCAACCAACATCCCCAAGTCCTTCTCTGCAGGGCTGCTCTGGATCTCTTCTCTGCCCAACCTATAGCTGTGCCTGGGATTGCTCCGACCCAGATGTAGGACCTTGTACTGTTCCAACAGGTCCATGTCCTTCTTATGTTGAGGACACCAGAACTGCACACAATACTCTTAAGACTTTTCCTCTCCACTATGTTTCTCTCATGTTTTTTTCTGGCATTACTTCACATTTGTCATTATTGAATTTTTATTGCACAGTATTGTGAAGTCCTTCTGTATCTCCTCATGGTCAGCCCTCCTTTTTACTTGTGTGAATGATTTAAACTTCATCACTTCAATATCCATGTACATTTATGAATGTGCCAAATCATACAAGCCTGAGTATATGTCTTCTATGGGGACTTCATTGGTGAGTCCTTTCTTTTGTGAAAATTAACCGTTTGTTGTTCCCTGTAGTCAGGCAGCTAGCTATACGACGCGTTTCCTCTTATGTCAAGGCAGCTCCTCAAGGGGGTCTTTATGAATGTCTTCTGGAGAGCTAAGTAGCTCATATACATCATATATGAATCACAAGATTCATCTACCTCTCCTTGACTCTTTCTGAGAACTGGCAGAGATTTGTGAGACATTACTTGCCTCCAGGAACGTCGTACCAGCTCTTCTCAGATACGTAACAGTATTGACTCCCAACCATGTGCAGTGGACCAGGTCCTGAGTACCAAAGCACTCCAAAGAAAACGTGCTGAAAATAATGTATATACAATGGTAGTATATAAAAAATGTTTTTAAACTTAATGGGAGGGAAGAAATAATAACATTGAATTTTTAACATGTTTTAAAATTTTAAGCAACTTTAACATGTGGTGAGTGCTTCAAGAATCAGAGGTAAGTTGCAGAGAAATGTGGCTGTCATATCTACAGATAGGCAACTTGGTTTGAGTCAGGGTCAGAGGAATGCTGCTTGAGGCATCTAATCACTAGTGTGAGGCTACTTCAATACAAATAAAACTGTGTTCTGTAGTTAGCTCCTTTTCTTGCCAGTGTCTGTCTCTTCTGATTCTTCTTCTGGCATTTCTATTTTTGACTGTCTATGTTAAACTTTTAATTTATAAGCCGTAATACAAGCATTCAGAAATCCAACTGAAAAGGTCTACAAAGGTCTGTTACTATCTCTCCTTTAGCAGTCTTTGTGTACTTTCCCTGCTTGTTGCTTGGGCTAGAAGCAATCGGCTCTGTGCTTTTGCAGTATTTGGCATAACGTGGTCATGGTTTTTGAGTAGAGTTCCTAGGTAGTACTGAAAGTTTTTCAGGGTTTATCCAGATGCCCACTAATCCTATTCACTGCTACAGCATTTTGCACAGTATGGTCTTATTCCCCTGATGTTCTCTGGGTACTGCCTGGAAGCACATTATGTTTGTTAACACTAAGGCAATTTTAAGTGAGTGGTTATGCCCTGCAATGCTTATTTCAGCTGTTTTGTAGTTGAATTCCTTTAGCACTGGTCCTGATTTCTTGTTACTATGCATTATGTCACTCTGACCAAAACCTTTTTCTCCATAGACTTCAATTTGAGACAATACTGTGGTATATTTGCTATCATGTTTCAATGTGGGACTCTGCCTGAATTCCTGCATAATGAAGAGTCCCACATGCCAAAAATGGGTGTGAAATCTTCATCTAACTTTTCTGCTGTGGCCTTACCTTTTGGGCTCTGTTACACCTTTATAACCTATTAGCCTTACAGACTATCTGGTCAGGCTCCTCTTAATTTTACAGCTTTTTGAGAATTGTTCCTCAGACTTTTATTGGCCTATCCTACAGGATTTTTACATTTAATCTGTGAGAGTTTATTTTCTGTTTTTCTTGTTTGGTAATAATGTCAAATCTTTTAAAGAAGGACATCTTAATCTAATATGCTTCCTTGATGAAATATTCAATCCTACTAGTCTTTCTTGGGCATTTGAGAGGTCAGGAGAGGATGAAGGGAGGTTTTAATAGGTGCTGAAGGGGCTTTCTGTTATCTCTTCATACTTACTGTTTTAAGAATGCAGAGATGGGTTTGTGGCATTATTAAGCAACATTTTGAATGCAGATTCTTATCAAAGAAGAAGAAAATAATACTGGACTTTCTAAGCATCTATTATGGTTTTAGCCCTCATACCTGTGACTGAATATTATGTATAGTGCCATTTAAAGTTTCCAGTTTAGGATCCACTGGACTAGAAGACAGGAGTCTAGAAAATCCCCAGGGTTTTTAGGAATGAAAGAAAGACAAGCAGACCTTTTCAGACAGCCAGTGCAGTATCTTGCTTTCACTACAGTAGCTCTGTCCTGTAGTGTTGTGACAATCTGCCAAGCAGTACCAGATGTCTGAGCTTCTTATTCAGTTTCCCAGTGAAGACAGAATCCATGATGCCAATGTGCAGTTATTTAAGTGGCTACTTCACACCTGAAAGCTGGCCAAATGAAACGAAAGCCAATTCCTCTTTCTAGACACTGCTCAAAATGTGTATCTGGTTTGCAGGAAGCAACTTGGCAACAAGCATTTACTATCTTGCCTCAGGTGCGAGGACAGTGGGAAAGGGATTTACTTTTACATGTGTGTGTGCGGCAGCTAACATGGCTAGGCTCTGTTGTAGGCTGAACAATGATCTAAATTTATTGTAGCAGGAACTATGGCAGGGGGACATTCACAACTGCTTGTATAATTTTCCCAAGTTGTATCCATGTGTAGCTACAAAGAACAGTAAGATTGAGGGCTCATTTACAAGTCAGGATATTAGGTGAGGGTACTCTGTACCCTTTCACCACAGATGTTTTGCCACTGGCTGTAACATTTCTTTCACTCTCTCCCATTTCTCTTCACTCATCTTTCAATTCACCTTGAAAGGCACCAAGGGTTATGTATGGCAAATTCTACTAGCTCTCTAAATTGGCAGTGATACTAATAGCACTAGCACTGTTATAGCTGCTGCTACCAGCAACAAAAGTTCATGTTCTGGTCTCCTGGAGTCTTCTGCATTCCATCACACTACTGCGTAACAAAGAAACCAAAGGATAGTCTGATTTTATTTTTGTTTTCTTTGCACCTGCTTATTTTCCTCATAGGTAGCAGGGGACAGGAATGAGAAATGATCCTCCTTACTGCTTGAGAACAGAATTCCCTGACAACAGAATTTTTTTTGCTAGTTAAATACTGGTACATTTACCTAAATGGGAAGAATTTTCCATCAATTGCCAGTTTCAGAGCCCATACATACTGAAATTCTACTATCAAATGTGGAACGATAACTATCATACAGTTACTGCGGCTTGTCATGATTTTCATTGCTCCCATAATCTATAGAAGGATTTTGTTACCTGCCCAAGAGAAAATGGTGTGTCATTACTCAAAACGCTGCATGTGTAAAAGGGAAAGGAAATTGAGTAAGTAAATAACTGGCTTTTAAGGAAGCTGTTGAAACCAGAAAAATAAAGAATTGAGAATGTTGTATGGTAAATCATTTTCATGCAACTAAAACTGGTTTTCAATGGGGAGAAGATAAGAAACTAATTATGCAAAGATTGAATTTGTTAATCCACAAATAAACTATATAAACATGATTTCCTAGGGATCATACAGAAGTGTTTTGATTTTTTAAATTCACACTACATTAGTATAATAAATATAGACTTGTTTTCTGATTTCATGTTGAAGAAACACTTATTTTTATCAGGCAATATTTTTTGGTTCTCAGTTGCTCCCTCACACCAACTCAGTTTCTATCCAGATGTGGCTTGGCAAATTTGAACAGCTGTAAGAACTCCCCCTTGTTTGTCCATACAAGTCTTGACAACTTTTGATTAAATGTGTTTATGTATCAGCTCTCATAATAGACCTCTGATACATGATTGGGGCCCCTTGGTACTGCCATAATAAACTCAGGAATATTTGACAGGGTTTAATGATTTCAGGAGATAGAATATAACAATTGCTAGAGCATACCGTAGCCTGTCCCCTGACATGCCCATGCTCGCAATTAAATGGCTTGATAATCTAGGCTGTATTTCCATCTCATTCTTACACGTTTAGGACACAATAGTCTATTTTTAATGTTTCTCAGTGCAGCCTGCACAGGATTAGGATGCTGTAGTATGGACCAGGCAAGCCTTTAGGGAGCAATGGAGCCAATAAGAGAGGGGTATGCCTAACTTGTCCAGATGCAACTGAGTGGGTGGGGAGCTCCAGAGTCTGTTTCCCAGAAAGCGTCCCTCAGCTGTCTGTGTACAGTGAACTGTGATCTGTCTGGGGCACTTACACAGTGCCCCTGGCTCTGCAAGAAGAGACTGTGGATTCACAGTAGTTATGCTACTGTTATAAATCCAAAACAGCCAATTTACTGCCTTCTACTGCTGAAGTAATTGAGTTCTGATTGCAGACGCTGCAGTGTGGTGTAAGTTCTGTGGAGGCTATAAGGTCTCAGGACAGACCTTATAGTGGCCTTCCAATACCTTAAAGGGGGCCTACAAGAAATCCGTAGACAGACTTTTTACAAGAGCGTGTAGTGACAGGACAAGGGGGAATGGCTTTAGACTGAAAGAAGAGAGATTTAGATTAGATATTAGGGAAAAAATCTTCACTATGAGTATGGTGAGACACTGGCACAGGTTGCCCAGAGAAGCTGTGGCTACCCCCTCCCAGGAAGGCCAGGTCAGATGGGGCTGTGAGCAACCCAGTCTAGTGGAAGGTGGCCCTGCCCATGGCAGGGGGGTGGAACTGGGTGAGGTGTAAGGTCCCTTCCAACCCAAACCGTTCTATGATTATATGATTTGTTTTATTAAAAATGAAACTTCAGGCATGGCTTGAACAAGTGGGAGGTTGAAGCCCGGATGTGGACTGGCTGTTTGACTCCTTCATGAACAGGAAAACAAAACAACAATTTACTGCAACTTTTACACTGCCATTTTTATTGTGCACAATTCACACAGGAAGCAACACTTTTCAAAATAGTGCAGTCACTGATATGCATCCTCAGTGTTGCAGTCCTATGGCTCTAGCTTGCACGGAGCTTTGTTTACAGGTGTAGTGGCCAGAGACAAGCCATTATGAATATAGATACCACTAGCAACCGTACTGGAGGAAGCACTATGAAAAATAGCAAGTGTATAACTCAATGCACTTATTTTTATTTAAGAGGAGGCAGTAGGACCAAGCTCATTGAAATACGTCAAGCACAGAGTAGTTACAGGTAAATCCAAAGCTATATGAGATATAAAAAAAATCCCTTTCTAATTTAAATACTCAATTTTCATGGCTATAAAATCTGATACTATCCTTGTTATTCATCATTATTCAAGACTGTCTCTAAAACAAGACAAGAATCATACCAAGCTATAAGGGATGAATATGATGGACACTTTAGAGACTTGAGGGTGTGTGTGTTAAGAAGATGGAGATACTTAAAAACAGATAACGTGAATTCATTTAGTCATTAAAATCGGAAACATACTATTAGAAATCATGGCCTATGTGCAATTTACTGCCTTTCCTTGCTACTGCTTGGCTGTTTTGTGTTATCGATCACTGTATTACTAAGCTACTATGTGTTGTTTCTGGATATGACTTCTTTTGTCTTAAGGAGAGGAGCAGAGAGATGGAGTAGCTATAGAGCTAATGATTGCCCTCTGAAAGCAGATTCTGTGTGCGGTGGTTTCAGGAATATCCCCCTTTCTCATATGATACTCCACTGTACAAAGAAGTAGTTTAAAGAGACACAGGATTTTAGGTTTGGGGTTCTTTGTGCACTACCAGAAAATGCTCATACCTGTGTTACGACTGTAATGCAGCCATTGTCTGGTTTTAGCTAGACAATGCCCAGGTCTAAAGCTTGGTGTAATTCATTCTTGCATTGAAACAAATTAATAACCCAGCTGAGTCTCTAAAGTTCGTTTCCCAGACCCTTCACTCTTCTGTTGTATATTGCTTTGTTTTAAAATCAGTCTCCTATTTCATGTTGCGGTATTATGTTTTCCCTCCTCACATATACTTCTTCCTTCTGTCAAACATTTCTTCTATGAGTTATTCATGCCTTGCTCTTCTCAACTGTCATCTTTCTTCATCCACCTGCAGCAGATCCAGTCTGTGTCTTGTGCAGGGACTTAGACATTCTATGTTTTGAGCCACTTAGGGATAGAAGGATCTCATTTGGTTTAAAGTTAGTTAAGCTTCCTCGGTTAAGATCCATCTCACAAAAGCAATTCTATATAAGCAAGTAAAGTAATAACCCATCATCATTGACTGTATAATAAATCCACAAACACAGTAGAGAGAAGCTTGATGACCAATAGAGCTTTTCTGTCTGTAACTTTTATTAATGAGCCCTAAAAAAATGCACTGCTCGTTAAGTCTTAATGCTTAATGATGCTAGTGTCACTAAATAGCAAATGTATATGTTCCATCTGGTTTATTACAGAATACAAAAGAAAGGCTAAACAAATCCTACATTTAATTCACTCTTTACTTTAGTACAATAAAGTAAATTAAAATCAATGACTGATTGTCTTTGGGAACATTATCATCAAGGCTGATAATGCACTAAATGAAAAGCTATTTAATGGTATTCTTTCCTGTGTGCCTCAGTCAGTATATCATGAGCCAACGAATGCCATTTATTTCATTCAAAAGAGGAAAAGAAATGCATTTATCCAGTTTGACCATTTCTCCCTCTTCAGAAATGCTTGATTTTCTTTCAAGTTTCTTTATATAAGAAAATTATAAGAATATTTTAAAACGTTTAAAACCATCTGGCATTGTATACAGCTTTTAGCATTATCTTAACTAGGCTTGGTGCCGTGCAAGGCATCAGTCTTCGTACAATAAAGCATGCAGAATCTCAGGGAGCTTGAAGTGCTCTTCCTCAATGCCCAAGAGTGTGCAGCTAGTTAGTCCTTTCACCAGATGCCTTGGCATATTTTGGGTTCTTGTCAGTTGGAATAGGAATGCCTTTTGACTGTTACTTTACAGTGGTCTTTTTCTTCTTTTAATGCTCTATGTTTTAATGCTATATATTAGTAATATGCTTTACACTGGCTAGCTATGTTAAAGCCTTTTAGTATAGTATGCTATAGTATACTTTAGTATACTATACTACTCTTCATAAACTGTCCTCAGTGTGCATAGTTTTACATGCCTGTATAAAACTGCTGGTAATGCAGAACTGAGGTGTAAGGGGAATTATTGGTGCAAAATATTATTCCATGTGTGGGTTTTAGGAAATCTGATATATTGATTTTTGTATGTACATTTCATACAGTAATTCAAACAAAAATGTTATCTGTATTACAGCAACGCACAGAAAAGACAGGATTTATTGTCCTGAAATAAACTGATTTGGAAATGGAGAGAAAGATTTCACAGAGATAAGCTTGAGTGTGTGGGTTTTAATTTGTTAATTTCAGTCAAGCAAACATTTACTGGTACGCAGGTCAGAGGACTGAGCTTTTCTCCTCAGACAACTAGTACTGAATCTGTTACAAAGCTTGATAGTAGGCTGCATCTGTCAAGGTTCGATTTATTTCTTTTCATATCTAGGAATAGAAAGGTTGTATGTCAACCCTGAATAGTATGGGAAAGAGACTCCAGGAGCTTAAATGAGGTTCACAAAGCTGGTAACATCTGATCTTTCATCTTTATTGTCCTTCACAAGACAAACAAAGAGGAGGTGGAATCTCTGAAATTTGTATTTTGTGCCTTTTGTGAATTTCAGTGGTTATTAACAGACCAATGCCTCTTCACCCCTTTAATCACATTGCTTCTCATCTGTGCAAGGAAGCAGTGGGAGTTTTCTCTGGTTAAAACCTATTAGGCCATTTTGTGATTCTCAGCAGAGACACCTGAAGAGCCATTTATTTTACAATGCAGGTAAGCTAGCTATGTTTATAGAAAATAGCATTTTTTGGGCAAGAAACTTTTTTAGATATATGTGTGGTCACTGCTTCGCGCACTGGGTCTTGAAACTACCTGAGAGCTTTTGTAATACATGACTGTAATGCAAATAAAAAGTAACAACCTTTCCCCCACAACATCTCTTAAATGGGATACAGACTGAATTATCAGGCAAGATTGTACATCTGGCTGAGGGTTTGTTCCACTGTGGCTGCAGCTACAGGAAGGCTGGTTTACTAGAAAGAACCTTCCTCCTTCCCTAGCCCATAAGATTTACCATAAACCACTTTATGTGGTATCCAGTTTACTTCTTGTGGTTCTTTTCTCCCCATTCTTCTTAGCCAACTGTAATTTCCTACAGAACCACAAATCCAGCATGCTGCCTGTTACTAAAGAGTTCTCTAGGAATTAGCTATTAATTCAAATAGAGGTCCATCGTGCCACCAGATCAGTAAGGTGAAAAGCTTTCGCAGTTAGAAGGCATGGAGACCAAATCCCTGACATTTCCTGAAGTATGTATGGCTGAGAATTTCCCCCCTCCCACCTTGTATAAATATGAACCATGCAAGAAGAAGAACTGATTGATGGGTATCCTGGCACCCAGTGACTTGAAGCCAGGGACTAGAAGCCAAATGTGTTTCAGTACTAAGTGACCCTATGAAAAAAAAAAAAAAAAGGTTGGAAAGATAATGGAGAAGTGGAAATACAAGACACTATGAAATCAAAGCTAAATAGAATTTACGCCTGATGGTGTGCTTGGACCTGTATGTAGTGAACTTTTTACTTATTTTGAGTTGACTGACAAAAAGAACATGGTCTAATGGAATTTCCTAGGCTGATCCGGACCTGTAGCTGTCATTAATGAAGCTGGAGGGCCTGTCCGATCCTTTTCAGTTGCAATATATTGTGGCAAATGAATACACTGTGGAATAGGTCATCTGTAAGGAAAGAAAGGGTAAAAAAGGGGATGGAGTACCCTTTGGACTAGCTATTTGGACTAGTCAAAGTTTAGCTAATATATTGCTAGTGTTCTAAGTTTTGACTAACTGCCTATTTTTGAGATGTGCTGGTTTTGCAGAAATTCAATGTCCTATATTGCAGCTTCTGTTTCAGAGTATCAAAGCATTTTCCGGTTATATACACACTGCTATCCTCAACAGCCCTGTTGCACAATATGCTGCATTTCTTTGTACTTCCCAGAAACTAACTCAAGATTGAGTTTTCAGCCTCAACAAGAAGTGAGCTCTAAGAAGGTTGAGGACTCAGAGGCCACAGGTCAGTCAGGGTCCCCTTTTGCCACTGCAATTGTTGAAATTCAGTGCCAGTGAGAGCAGTCTGAAACATTCTCATTTGCTCTGCAGTCAAATCAGAGTTTAGCTTTCTCAGGCTAGTGGTGAAAAGGCAGTAGAAAGTGGTTGAGAATTGCTCCTCCTTTCCCCTTAACTGTTTATCACACAGCTGACAATACATTTCCGAGCATGCTGCCTCCTAGTCCTGTGCATATAAAGTTGGATTCCTGGGATTTCAAACATCCATAATTATGCACTTAAAATGTATTGTTTCCAGATGGTAATGCAACCAGTTATTTCAAACAATGAAAAATCCAGTGATTTAATTGTTTGTGACAGACGAGTAGGAGAGCTGAAGGAATAGAAATGTGTAAAAAGAATCCTATATAAGGCTATTGGTAAATTTTAAATACAAGGAATTTTGTTAGAAATGTGGGTCCATAGCCTTGAAAAAAAACCACAACCCTTTCCTGCAAATACAGATTTGAGGTACTCAAGAGGAAGAAGTTTAGGATAATTTCAAATACTTCTCATGTGCACAGATATGTTTAAAGGTTGTGGGAACAAAGGAAACTACACATTTTTCTTCTTGAGTGCAGAATTTGGTTCTAAGGCTGGAACAGGAGATGAGCAGAATATTTTCAGTTTCATTGTTCCCTGCAGCATGTTGATTACAGCAAGAGTGCCTTGAAATTCCTATGTATTTCATGAGCCCAGAATCATTATCAGTATGAGCAAACACATACAGAACACATCTCTTCATCAGTTCTTGTCAGTGACTTCTTTTGGCCAAATGTGGAAGTTCAATAATATAACTGTAAAATGCTGCTCAGCTTTGTGGATCAGTAACGCCACATCTTTTATGATTTACAGGTTGCAGTCCAAGAAATAGCCTCTTATCATCATGCAATGTTAATTAAGACAATATGAATTATGAATTCTCCTTTTTCCCTAGTGCTGGTCACCCGCAGAAGCAGTGAGTTCACTGCTTCTCCCTGGGCTTTCCCGAAAACACAATGGTGTGAGCAGGCTGCAGGTCAGTGCAATGTCCCAGAAGATCCATAGTGAATCCTCTGGCAGCCCTGTGACCCTTCCCATATGCCAACACAGCTGCGTTACTCTCACCAGTGCAGTGGGCTTCCTGCCAGGGCACTGGCTTAGGGGAGCACGCATCTCATTGCACCACTGACCACACAAGTAACCATCAAACATGCAGTCGCTGTACTCTTGACTGAAGAAGAATCTGCCACAAAATGGGGGTCACTTTTTTGATAACGTGAAAGATATTTCATGCTCATAGAAATAGAAGGGGTAATTATCATAGAATCATAGAACAGTTTGGGTTGGAAGGTTAGAGATTATCTGGTTCCAACCCAGGGCAGGACACCTTCCACTAGACCAGGTTGCTCCAAGCCCCATCCGATCTGGCCTTGAGCACTGCCAGAGATGAGGCAGCCACGACTTCTCTGGGCAACCTCTGCCAATGTCTCACTGTCCTCACAGTAAGGAATTTCTTCCTTATATCTAATCTAAATCTACCCTCTTCCAGTTTAAGCCATCCACCCTCATCCTGTAACTACAGGCCCCTGCAAAAAATCTCTGCAGATATCCTATAGGCCCCCTTTAGGCACTAGAGGGCTGCTATAAAGTCTTCCTGAAGCCTTCTTCAGTCTGAACAATCTGTGCTGAACAACAGTTAAGTGCTTTAAATATCTCCCTAACAAGCTGTGTGGCCCATCCTGCCTGGAGAGCCTTAGGAAGTGAACTTTCTGTGCACTGTAACATTATCAGATAGCTATCAAGTGCTTTGTATATTACAAATCGCAAGCGGTTTCCCATTTCCGTCAAACACATGCTTTAAACTCTCACTTAGCAAGTGTCCCAGTATACATAAACAATAAAAGGAATAATTTTCTTTTACTGGAATGTATTTATTTTTTAAGTTTCCTTTGTTAGTGGGCATATCTGTGAAACAAGAAGAGCCACACAGCCAAACAGCGCTCATCTCACTCAGCAGAAGCAGCTGGGAGATGTACGCATTCACCCTGGTTTTGTTCTTCTGGCACTTTTAAATGAGATATACAGCCTCAGGATTGTATCAGCAAACAAGGGCCCCTGGGACAGTTAAGAGAGTCAGATCAGGGATGATCTGACTACACTCCCTTTCTAGCTGCCAGGAGAATAGTGGCATAAGACAAGCCATGCCAGTTCCCCACATTAATTGGCTACCCCAGCTTAAGAGCTGCTTTGTGTCAGCAGCACAGCACTAACCAACTGCAGTACAAATCTGGATTTGGTCTTGATATCACTTCATAAAAGCTGCACTACTGATTGCACCACTATTGGCTTTTAAACTATTTACTACTCTAGACCTCATTACCAATGAACACTTCAGCCACTGTAAGTGTGTGGGTTTTGATTACTTTGTCCAAGCCTCCCATTTGGTTTAGCTTGATCTGCTTTGGTTCTGTTAGCATAAGCAGAAATCACCTAACACAGCTGGGATGGAATGCTTTAACACTGCAGTTCTACAAGCAGTATAGTTATCAATGCCAAAAGAACAGTCCTGCCCTTTCCCTGGTCCCAAATGCTTGTTCTTGTCCCCATGTTGCTCCCTGCCTGCTGCCAGCATCAGTATCTGCATTTTAAAGCAGTAAGCTAAATGGGAGAACATGTCCAATTCAAAGTAAACTTGAAAGAAAAAATAGTAATGATTAATTTTAATCCAGATGAATTCAAACTGTTTTGCTGTTCAGTGATGAGAATGCCATTGTCAGCCTAAAGAAGAGGGCAACTGGAAGGGCAGCAGTTTGTATTTAGAGGCAGATGAAGGGTAAGGCTGCTTACACTTTCATAGAGACGTGGTATAAATGCAATCCAGTTCTCAAATGCCCTTAAAATGACACTATTATTCTCTTTTTATTACTCCTCATCTCTCAATCCTCACTTGAATTATTTTTAAAAGCGTTTATTAATGTGTTTTTCTTGGCCCTTGTCATCTGAAGTTTAACTCGGAGTACTAAGCTCTCCTGATTCAATCATATGTTGTTCAACAACTAAACCATGCTTATTGACAATACATAACATAGAAAACGTACTTTGTATGGGAGTCTTTTCAGACGAATAAACATAGTGTAAGTTCCTTCTGCATATGCACAGAACATCTTTTGCATGTGCAGTGGTACTGGTTTTCTGCTAAGTGCCTACTTTACCAAAAGGCAAGCACTGCTCCCTCTTTTTTGTTTGGCTCCCAGAGATGCACTTAGTGGAAAAGAACATGGGATTGCTGGAATCAAGAAGAACGTGGATGTGCAGACATAAAAAAAAAGCTGCACAATTCTACCACACAGACCTTAGGTACTTTGTTTCAAATCCTGTTCCAAAAAAAAGACTAGTGAGTATAGTCCCTCACCCAGAGGAGCAGAACTTGTTGAATGAGAAGACGCCATCTTTTACACAGATGCTTCTCTCTTGCAACTTCCTTAACAATTCCTCTTTTTCTCCCAGAAAAGAGCTGGTCAAACCTGGTAACATGTTTACATAACAGCAAACATTTCATCTTACATTACAGCTTTATTTATTTCAGATTTCAATATTTACAGTAACATTTATACCACAAGAGTTACCTCACAGCCAAAAACCAGCAGAGCTGCATGTGATAAGTCCCCATGTGTCCCCAGCCTGGCTCATATTACCTTTCTGTTCCTTGGGGCTAACAAAACCCTTCACGGGCATGGAAAATGAAACACAGGTAGGTCAAATTCATATTCAGAAGTTCACTGCAGTTTCATTATGATATTGTTAAGTTTCGTGTTCCTGCTGAAAAGATGACATTTTCTATTGAAAAGTGACATTTGAAACTAACACATTACATTTCTTCTGAAATATTTGATTCAGCAAACAATTGACAGACAGGGATATTTCTGGTTTCATTGGCTCTTGCAGGAACATTATACCAATTGTCATTTGCTGCCAAGTTTTAACCCCTTTTTTTTCTTTTACATAGCCAATTGGATAAAAAAGCAGGGGTATGAACTATTTAAGACAACAGCACAAAAACTTTTCTGAAACTTAGTTTTTCATGTTTACCATGGATATATTCTTTGAGACATTAATTAAGAGCCAAAGAGGGATCAGTTAGTGGAACATAGTCTCTGCCTTAAAGTTTTATATGAATATATCAAGACATAGAGAAAAACTTTCCCAAAGATACATAGCAGACTGATACTAGAGATGCAAATGCAACCATGGCCCTCATTTCAGATTACCAGTTTTAAACATTATATGAAAATCCACTGCAAAGGGCAATATCAGACAAGACCACAAATTTTAACATCTATAGCAATCACTGCATCTGTACACAGCTTTGTTAACTGTGGTATTAAAAATGAACTGGGACTCCACTTAACAGTCAAAGCACTGTAAATTTGCTGTGGTGCATTAGAGTCTGGTCCAGTGTGTGTCACAGTTGTTTAATTCATCTGAGGTTGGCAGGGTTTCCTTTTTACTTAAATGTATTCACACCCATGCAAGCTGTCAAATTGGAATTACACTTAAGGGCTTAGACTGAGCTGCAGCTGCAGCAGCGATGGGGGCAGGGAGAGTGGAGCTTGCACCACTCCTGCTCCTGCTGCCCGGTGCTAGAAATGATCTGAGTTGTTGGCCTGGTCCTGTCTTTCCTGAGTGTTGACTGGCTTTTGTCTGGACTTCACATTTCGT
Organism: Pezoporus occidentalis; assembly: GCF_034315485.1. Classification (NCBI taxonomy): domain Eukaryota; kingdom Metazoa; phylum Chordata; class Aves; order Psittaciformes; family Psittacidae; genus Pezoporus; species Pezoporus occidentalis. The sequence continues at coordinate 6,579,347 of NW_026915724.1, read as the reverse complement.
GTGGTCTTAAATGACTTTGTGATACCACTTCCATTTAGTAATGGGTAAAGATGAGGTATTGAAGAGAATATCCTTGAAGCTTTAACATCTATCATCACAGCCCTATTCTGTCTGCTGCTAGAACAAACTCTTCATTAGAGCTTGGGAAAGTGTTTGTAGTAAAGCATTTATTCAGCAAATGTAGCCTTTTATATTTTGATTTTTTCCTATTGAAATTTATCTGCAAAAGCCTGATTTTTATGTTCTGGTCTTTTATTCAGAGTTAACCAGTGAGGTCTTTAAGCAGCTGTATTAAAGTTTATGCACTATTCCTGAATTGCTTGCTCTGGCCATTTTTCTCAAGTACAGGCCAGTCATAATTTGATATTTGTTGAGGGGAACATTCAAATAAGTTTCCTAATGTTGCTTTCACTTTCTTGTGAGTACCCTGGAGCACTGCCTAACTTAGGACAGGATCTGTTGCCTAGAGGTATCCGTGCCATCCAGAGTCTTTGTAAAACTATCCCCGGTGACACGATGGCTTTCTGTCTCTGACACATCTCCTTCCCTCCACTCCTCATACCATCTTTGTGTTAGAATTTTCAACAGCTTTCTGTAATTCAAAGGGACTTCGTAATACCCTATAGGGTCCTGGTATTGCAAATGTCTATATGTCATACACTTCCCTTCATTAATTTGTCAACTCCATCTCAAAATTAATTGGCTTAATTTGTTTTTCCCATTAGCCCTGGGAAAGTTGTTCTAGAATCTCATTCCTTTGTTGGCTGGAGTCCTCCTAATTCCCAGCATAAAGTCATCATCAAAATACGGCCTGCTACATTCATCTTTGAATCCTAAGACTAACGAGCCCTTCTAAAGCAAGTACAGAGCTTGATGTGGTAATGAAAATTTCCAATAATATATTTAACTTTAAGCATAGCACTTTAACTTTCAGAAATGTCAAATGAAAGTGAAACTGTAGGACTACATTATCTGTATTAAAATAATTAACTAGTACCCAACGTCTCGGACAGAAATGGTCATCTAAGCCGAAAATTCATCAGTGCTACCTTCTTGCTCAGTATATAGGAGGCATGATTATGTTTAGCAGCCACAGTGTGTGCTACCAGATTCTGGAACTCATTCAGCTTCCATTCAACTGATGTATTACTGTTATTCTTACACACTTAACAGCTCTACTTTGTCATGGAGAAGGCCGGATTTATGTTTCTTTGCGCAAACTAAGCTTTCAGCATAGTCACTCGGCTACTGGAGTTACTCTTATACCAGCCAGGTTGGATGGGGCCTTGAGTAACATAGTCTACTGGAATGTGTCCCTGACCATGTCAGGGGGATTGGAACCAGATGATCTTTAAGGTACCTTCCAACCAAAACCATTCCATGATTCTATGATTCTATGACTCCATGACCTAACAAATATTAGCAAATACAATATAATTATTATACCTGGTAACAGATATTGCCAGTTTGTACGGACATTGAACAGCATACTTATGTACTGGCATTTAAAAGTATACAACAGAATTAGTAAATTACAGAAATACATGTACAATGTGTATATAGAGAAAACCAAGAATCTTGCTAGGGAAAAGTTTCTTTATTTGTTTAACAGGCTAGAGTGGAGAGTGCCTCTCACCTTCCTTCTTTCCTCCAGCTCCTGGAGAAGGATCATTTCAATGTTCTCAAGGTTTACTCACCCCACAGGTAAGCCAGTGAGTATAACAAAGGAGACCCTGTCTCTAAATTCCATTTAAGTACATATATGACAGTGGAATACTGTCTTTTTTAATTAATTCATATATTCAGAGGCTAAACTATGTTCCAATGAAGTCAGCTATGGAAATTGAGAGCTGAAAATGTATTTATTTCAGAGGGATACATAATTATATACTTCTAGTTTGCCCTGTCTATTTTAAATTACTTTATGCAAATCTCATTTTCAAGGATTATGTATAGAGTAAAATTAGATGAGCCCTTAAATAGCTAATATAAAATAATTGTGGAATTATTGTGTGTGCATAGCGTGCACATAAGACCCAGATGTTAATTAGTAAATCAGGTTGATTTAGCAAATAAACTTCTGATGAAAAACTGAAAGGAGAGACAATTGCTTCCTAGAAAGTTATTGTTTGTACTATGAACTCACTGAAAGGGAAAAATTAACATGGCGAAAAAACCTTTTATAAAAAAACGAAACACCAATTAAGTCATATAAGTAGGAATTCATTGGTCCCAGAATCCAGATTTACACAAAAAGATGCGTGTGGACTGTGTGATGGTAAGGCAGCTTCATGCAGTCAAATCTTAAACTTGCATCTATCACTGCATTTCACCTGACAGTAATAAAGATAGTGTAGTTTGCATCAGATGCAGACCTAGTTCCTTTGCCCTTCTTTTGAGGGATACAGCTGGCTCCAGAAGTTTAAAAAATTCAGTCAGCCTATAGTTTCCCTGAACCATAATTCCCCTGGTGCATCCCTCTGAATGGATGCTGTTCATAGGCTTTATCCAAATGGCAGCTTTTCACTCTGTGGAAAATGAAAACTTGTGTTAAAATATTTCAGCTTTGTAGACGTAACAAAAGAAGGGTTTTTTTTTTAAATTACAAACATAATAACTGTCATTTAGGTAAATTCTGTTATTTGGCATCAAGCAGACAAGTCAGTTTTGCCTTTCTTATGAAAAGCTGACATTTAATGCCTGAAAATAGGTGGAAATGAGTGTGAATTACTCAGAGAAAAATATTGCCTCTACTAAAGCCAACAACAGAAACTTTAGAACAATTGCCTGGAACAACCTCTCATCTCAGCCTACAAGCCCTATTCAGGCCTTGGCAATGTCTTCATTGCTTCCCAAACTCATGTTGATTTCAGTGGGAGTTCTGAATGTATCCAGGACAGGAGGTACTGCCCACATTTCCTACTGTGGCAAAACCTGCGCCATGACCTGTGATGGTTTATCTACTGATCCCCAGATCCATTATCTGCTGATGGTTTATCTACTGATCCCCAAAATCTCATTCACCAGGACACAAAAGCTGAGTAAAACATGGGTGCAGCAAGTGCTATGAGAGTATTTCAGACTATCCTAGCATATAAAACCCTTTGGTTGTGAATAACATAGCTGATATCAGGGCCATCTTTTAAAAACCTAATGCAAAACCCTCAGCAAGCAAAGCAATCCATTCTGTACTCCATTTCAGATGATAAAAATTCAGCTTTGTATTTTGAAGGACTTTTCTATATAAACATGTACATGGTGGCAGAGCTGGAACATTTTTAAATGGTGATGAATGGAGCATTGAAAATGTTTGTCATCATACATCTGCAGCTGGACACCTGATAAGCTGCTCTTGGTTTCAGTGGGAAAAAAAACATGTTCACTGTTGTGCCTATTCTCATCAGGGAAATGTCAGTAAAAACACTCTCAGTGTATCTGCATCCACCTAAAGAAATGCTTGACCAAAAAGTATCTTTTATTACATAGAAATACTCTGAGGATAGGAAGAGCTTGATTTATTGTGTAAACACCCTTTATCCATCTTTCAGTGGTTGTTTTCAACAAGCTTTGTTGTAAACTCCATTCTTGCAAACTCCACTGCATCACCACTCAAGTTTTTCCGTATTAAAACTGTAGCAATGTTTATTTACACTGAATGGTTCAAACTGAATGACTTACTGACCTGCAAACAAGAAGAAAGCTTTACTACTTGTCAGCTTTGTATTCCTGTAGTTAATAGAAGAGACAGTTGCAAAGATCTTGTGCTTTCTTTCTAGTCTGGCAATTCCTGGCTGTAGGGACATAGTAGCATGCAGTAGAGCAAAAAATAAATACTTTAAAAAAAAGAAAAGAAGAGGTAAAGACAAAAACAAACCCCAAAGCTGAGCTGGAGTCAGTCTGTGCACTCATGTTTTCAAAACTGCTTTCATATTCTCAGGGCCTTGAAGGCTCTACCAGCCCTGCATGTCCCTGCCCACCCTCCAGTCTCCCTCCACCTTGCCCAGGGCCCAGGATCTCATTTCAGCCCCCTAAGGACCATCAGCCCCTGCCCTAGTGATGCCTCAGCAGGGCTGGTCTCCAGCACCCCATAGCCCTGCCTCTGTGGACATGAGCCCAACCTGTGGGCTGATGTCCTTTCCTAGCTAGCATCGACCTGTCCTCATCCCCATGGGCCTGCCTGGCCACTGAGGGGCTGTGTCTGTCCCTGGTTACCCACACTGGGCCTAATCATTTAAAACACTATTTTAAAAACAAAAAACATTATTCACAATGAATATATAGTTCCATTCCATAAATTACTTGCATTTTAATGAAGAATACAGTTTCCTAGCAGCAGGTGTTAACATCGAAATGAAAAATTAGACCATTATATTGTGTATCTGCCTTCAGAAGGATAAATTGAAAACAGGATTTACTAAAAACACTGATAATATCTTGATACTCTCATTTGTCTTTTAGGGTATATTAAATTTCATGGGGTTTCTAGTTTGCTTGAGGTATTTCAAGACTGCTTGGGGAATACACAGTGGAATGTTTTTCTAAGTTATTACAACTGTATGTCTGCCTAAAGTGTGACCTGTTGATAGCTGTATGGAGGTATATTTTGATACCTGTATTCTCTCTCATTCTGGGAAAACTTAAAAAGTAATAACAAAACTTCTGCTTCCCAGTCTTTCTGTATTAAATGTCATAATTAAAGGTGAAATCTGAGGCCATGGGAATCTGTTCTTAAGCTCTGATTCCGCAGGCACTGAATCTATTTATTAATCTCTGTACAATGTCTAGCGCTACTCTCACTGTTTAAAATCGAGTAAATATACAAATACTGCCAAGGTTAGGGTTATCTTATGACACTCTTACTCTTTTTTATCAGTAATTTCCTCTGAATAATATTCATGAGCCAAGATGGCAAGGTCAGGCTATGAAGGAAGTGTTTCTCCTATCATCTGTGATTATTATTGTAGTCCAATAGGCCCAGTTAACAAAACACAGCTCCTTACACCCAGGTCAGTGACCAGGTAAGTTTGATGCAGGTTAAGGAAACCTCCAGCACAGGCAGACAAGTAAATGGCTTACTAAGTGAATACTATACAACGTTAAAGAGCTACAATGACAGCCAGATATTATGGATTTCATTTTGTCTTCTCGGTATGAGATCCTTTACAGATGGTTTTAGTTCCTAAAAGTGAAAATGTTCATATCTTTGATTCTGAAGTACATAACCAATGAATAAACCTATATGAAAAGTCTCTACTCCATAGTGTAATATTTCTTACAGGTATTTTGATGCTCTTTTTCTATAAATGTGAACAACCTTGGTTTTCTGCTTTGAATGCAGTGGGATTAAAAACACAAGCTCTGATGGCCTACAGTTATTGCATTAGCATAAGGAATTACACAATTATGTCAGGGTATGGCCATGTCTACATGAACATGTCATAAAGCTTTTGAGTACATGCTTTCTATTCAAGTGCACTAAATTTGCATCCATCCATACAGCCATCTTGCTAGGAATTAAGCTAGTCCACATGGCTTTTAGTGTTTACACCATTTTCTTTTTTACCTACTTGGCATGCACAGTGCTAGATTAGGGCTGTCTTCATTAGGAAGACGGAAATGAGTTTCTGTGGTTATTTGACTATCGGCTTCTTCATGGGTAGAGAAAACTAAGAAACAGTCCTTCCACTTTACTTTGTACATTGCATTATTCATTTTATTCCCTGATATGTTCTAGCAATCCTATGGCTTCTCATATCCATACTTCATTTTTAACCTCCTTTTGACTCAGGTTCTGTCTTGCTATCTCTCCTATACCCAGTGCTTTCAGCTGTAGAGTGATTGCATCCTAACTGTGGAGGTAATGTTCTACAGCATTCTCCTGGTAATAAACTTTTTCTTTTTTTTTTTTTTTTTTTTTACAGCTTCCTTGACCAGGTAATGGTTTTTTATTTGTGGAACAGTATACTCAGGAATAAATCTGCTTTACACAACTGTCCTTTTCATTTTGAGATCAGTTTTGGTTAGCCAGAGGGCAGAAATTGCAAAATACCTCAACAAAACATTAGAGATTCATTGAGCTCTGAAACTTCTCTCAGTTGTCATGGTTTAACTACCACTTCCCATCATGCTTTGGATTTGTGTTGGAAACTCTGTTGATAATTGAGGGATGCTTTAGTTACTGCTGAGCGGTGCTTATACAGAGTCAAGGCCTTTTCTGCTCCTCACACCACCACACCAGCAAGTAGGCTGGGGGTGCACAAGGAATTTGGAGGGGACACTGCCAAGTAGCTGAGCCCAACTGACCACAGGGGTATTCCTTGCCATGTGGTGTTATGCTCAGCATGTAAAACTGGGGGAAGAAGAAGAAAGGGGGAGATGTTTGGAATGGTGTTTGCCTTCCCAAGTAACAATTACATGTGATGGTGCCCTGCTTTCCTGGGGATGGCTGAACACCTGCCTGCCCATGGGAAGCAGTGACTGAATTCCTTGTTTTGCTTTGCTTGCATGTGCAGCTTTTGCTTTACCTGTTAAACTGTCTTTATCTCAACTCATGAGTTTTCCCAATTTTACTCTTCTGATTCTCTCCCCCATCCCACTGAGGGAGGAGGGGTGTGTGTGTGAGCTAGAGGCTGTGTGGTGCTTAGTTGCAGCAAAAGTGAAACCAGGACAGTAGTGAAGATGGGAATATACATAATTTATAAGGATAGGCAAGGATGCAAGTAGTTTGGGAAAGGGTTGGATTTTTTTTTTTTTTCTGTTTAGATATCACCTCTAAGACATACTTTTACATGCTCTGAAAGTTACCAGCTCTGGAATTCAAATTCAGTAACAGGAAAGTTGGAAATTATGAAGATGGGTGATTTAAACTGACTATACAAAAATAACCACTATTGGCTTTCTCTTTTTTTTCCTGGTTCTTACTCTTTGTTTGATTTGTTTTGTTGTTGTTTTGTGTTTTTTAAAGGAATTTTACGTCTTTTATAGCCTGGAAGACACCTTGAACACTGGTTGTCTCTGAAACAGCAATACCCACTTTTTTCTGCAGGTTGCTGAAACAATAGCTAGGGCAGGCGAAAAGTGCTTTGTTTATCTTACCCACTTCTCGAGACAGTTCTCCCTCAACAAAGGGGTTAATGTCAGCTGCTATCCTAGTACTAGAAGGTATCCCCTTTCTTGCGAGAAGAAAAAGTAAGGATTTAGCTACTTCTAAGAAGAGCAGTACTCCTGGGGAGAAGTAGAAAGGGAAGAGTTATGGACCTCGTCCCACCCATGTACAAGCAGGGGTCGAATATGTTGAGTACAAGTAAAATCTCTTCAGTGCTAGGTCTTGTCATTTAATTCATCTGGTTCCTTATCCATCCTGCAGTTATTACTATTAATCTCTGTATTATTGGGTTTAACTAAAAAGATCTTGTAGTATATTAAATACTTCAGTGGAGTCCAAAGAGATGATACCTGCTGTAAGCCCTCTGAATATAAAACTAATTATCCATAAAATTTACCAGTTCAGCCTGTCACAATGTATTTTTGGCAGCTATCACCTTTTTAATTTACTTCCATATCTTCAGGTATTCATCCTTCAAAATATATATGCTCTCAGAGCATGCAACTTTAATAAAGTTTAGCCCCAGGTAGAATTTGATCTTAAAAGCCATACATAGAAATATAAATCTCAGGCTGTTTTACTGAAGTTTTGTATACTGTGCAATGTGGGTAATATTTTGCACTCCTCACATACATACTTACTCAAATACATATCCTGGATGAGCAGAATCTGGTTCTTACTTGCCTCTCTTTTGTTCCCTCACTTTGGTGTAGAAAACTGCCTTAATGCTTTCCTACTTAAAAAGGAAGTGGTAGAATAAAAAGCAGCTTTCCAAATCTAATCTCACACGACACTATTTCACAGTAGTTTTGTAATTATCTGACTACTGCCATAGAATCATAGAATGGTTAGGGTTTGAAGAGACCTTAAAGATGAATAAATTAAAAGCTGGATATAGTCTAGGGGTACAATACTGTGTATTTCATAGATATATTAATAGGGTGTCTTACTAAAATGCCTTGAAGATGGTGTTTTTTTTTTGGTGAGGGCAAGCTTCAGTGTTCTTTGGCAGAAGTCTGTGTATCATGGAAGAGCAGCTGGTAACAGGCTGTACAGAAGCACTGTTTGGTGAGTGGAACATGCCTTAATGCCTGCAAAAAATTAATCTGATTTATCCATACTTTGCTGGAGAGAGAAGAAAAAAAAAAAGTAGGTGACACTTCATCCATGACTTAAAATATTTTTTAAGACACAGTGTGCATGTTTATGCCCAGTTTATGCCCATTCTTTCTCCCCAAAACATTACCTGTCTACGACCAAAGTGCATATATAGATGTAGGGACCACAGTAGAGCTCCACTGATCCTACTTCTCCCACCTGTCCACAGAGAGGCTCCTAGAGAACAGTGGTTATCCGTCTCCTGGTAAGCAGCAATTATTCGCAACTCTCGGAGTCCATTCACCTCTGACAGGAGATTCTATTCTTAAGGTCCTTTCCAACCCTAACTGTGATTCTATTCTACGATTCTATGTAGCCGGGGCCGAGCTCCTCTCCCCGGGTGCCCTTCCCAGTTCAGCCCCTCAGGGGCAGCAGGAGCCGGCGGGCTCTCCTGGCACAATGGGAGGGAACCCCCTCCCCCAGCACCTCCTGTTAGCGGCCGCGGAGAGGATTAAGCAGCCGCAGCGCCTGCCTCGAGCACCCGGGCTCGCGGAGAAGCCTGCTCGCAGCAGGGAGCACAGGGCGGGAAGCGGCTCCCTGAGGTACCTCCCGCCTGTTACCCTGCCTGGCTGCCGCCCCAGCACCCGCCGCTGGCACAGCGCAGGCCGCGAACTATGGCCCGCCGCCCGCACCCGGGCTTCCCCCGGCCCGCCCAGCCCAAGTCCCTTGAACTTTCCCCGGGCGCTCGCAACAAGCGGCCCGCTCTGGGCTGCCCCGTCCGCCGCTGCCCGAACAGCCCCCGCCCCTCCCGGCGAGTTCCCTCTCAAGCACCGCCTGTCCTCAGAGCCTCCAGCATCCCCGTCACCCGGGAACCCCCTGCGCCTCTCCCCTCCACACCGACCGCACCCCCCTCCGCCACCTCCCCCTTCCCCCCCGCCTCCCCGCACGCGTTCCCTCCTCCCGCCCCGGCCCGCACACGCCCACCCTGCCCCTTCCCCAGAGCCAGACCGGCGCCGGGCAGAGCCCCCCGCTGCTGCTGCTGCTGCTGCTGCCGCCGCCGGCTCCTCTCCCCGGGGCCGCCCCGACCTCCGCACGCTCCTGACCCCGCCGCCGTGGACAGACCCCCTCAACAAAGGAGGGGAGCCGCGCGTCCGCCCGCTCTGTCCGGATGCGGTGAGCCCGCCGCTTCGCCTCGGCTCGCCTCGCTTCGCCTCCGGTGCCGCGCCAGCGCGGGGGGGAAAAAGAGGAGAAGCGGCGGCGCGACCAGCTGCCACCATGGGCTGCTGCACGGGGCGCTGCACGCTGATCTTCCTCTGCTCGCTGCAGCTGGTGAGTGCTGACCCGCCCGCCCCGGGGCACGCTTCTGCTCCGCGGGTGCTTTCCCCATCCCCAGGCAGGGAGCGGCCGCGGAGCTGTCCGGCAGCGCCCTGTGCAGGCGTGCGGGACGGCGGGAGCGGGGCCCCCGGGACTCCGTGAGTTTTGCAGCGCGGCGCCGGAGAGAGCGGCCCCGCGGGTGGGGATGTGGGGGTTGGGGGCGGCCGGGGCGGGCGCTCAGCTGCTGAGCCCGGGCGGCTGTCAGCGCTCCCTGCTTGGGGGAGGGAAAGAGACACGGAGAGTCCCCGCCCGCCTCGCTTCCCGGCGGTGTGGTGCTCGCTAGTGCCAGGCAGGGACTTCCCCGTCCTCCGAGCCCAGGGCAGAGGGGTCGGTGACCCCGGGGGACGGTGGCGGCGGGGTGGTCGGTGATGGGCGCTGCCACCGCGGGCAGCTCAGCTCCCCGGTCAGCCCTGCTTGAGGAGGTGTGTGTGCGAGCAGCGCCGTCACCGCCGCCTCTTGGCTTTCTCTGCTGTTCTTAACCTTTGTGCGAGCGGTGTCTGCCGGCCCTTTGCCGCGACTTTTCTTGGGATTCTTTCCCTCTGAGTGAATGTTCCTCAGCGTGCAGGCGGAACAACACAGCGGTGCATCTTATTCTCCTTGTTTACTGAAGTTGGCATATTTGTTTCAGAGAAAAGAGTTGTTGAGACAAAACACTGCCAGACAATAATACTCCATCCGCTGCTGCATTAGCCGAATGATAAAATAATGCTTTTCCTTTAACAGTAGTCCCTGGGTCCCAAGAGTGTTTTAAAAGATTTTTCTCTTTTCTAGTGACTCAGAGTCATCATTTTGCCACATGATCTTTCTTATGAGTGCTGTTCCTTCTGCGTGTCGGTAAAGAAGTGGGATGCAATTATTGTTGATTTATTATTTATTTCCTAATCCTTTGCTAATCTTTCAAGTTTTCTGTTCAGCACTTTGGAATCTCTTTTGTTTCAGGGGTAATACACCTAAGTGCAATGCGTGCAATTACTTAATTTGAAGACCCTCGTTTGTTTTCAAGGCTTTATGTCAGGTCTGTGTGAACTGGTGTACGTGCCTCCATTGTTTTCCGTGCGAACCTGGACCTCTTTAGACGTGCTTTAGTGTGGTGGAACTAAGTGTGGTCTGAGTGCTTCAATGGCACAACCTTGCCAAAAAGCACCGAGGATGTGTGATTTGTGCTTTCAGCATGAGGAAAGCTTTGTTTCTCCATTTCTGGTATTTTTACTTTTCTTGTTTTGCAGCAGTTATGCACATACTGTCCTGTCGACTGCAGCAGACTCACTCCTGATTTACTTCAGTGCATGTGGGAGGGGAAACAAACCCTTTTCCTTCAAATATATCTCTCTGCCTGTTATGAAGGTTATAATAACTGTATTTACTATCCTGTAGAATTACTTGGAGGCTATAAAAATTGAAGTAAAATGTGAATAGCCACTATAATCTGCAGAGAAATGCATATAAAGTCTTTCAGAAAAAGATTCGTATTTTATAAAAGGCCTCTCAGATGATGTTAACAACTTCTAAAACAGACTTTAATGCACAGGTTTTTTTGAATGTACTTACCTGTTTTATAATAACGTTCCACTGTCATAGTCACATCTTTCAGGCACTGGTAAATGTCTGTATGCCACAATGCTTTAATTGTAATTTATTTCCATTTAGAAAGTAAAGCTGTGGTTTAGATTGAAGAAGTCACCTGGTAGAGAAGGCCTTAAAGCTCAGGTTTTTCCATTGATTTCAGTGGTGGTAGCCTTTGGTTTATGTCTGTGGAAGTTGTCACCACAGGCGGTTTTAGATCTTTTTCTAACATCATGAGTGTAAAGCAGGTAAAGAAAAACTGCATTCCTGAACGTTAGTGTCATTAAACGAGGTTTTATTTCACCTTGAATCCATTTATGGAGGGGTGAAAGAGGTGTTACTGGCTGTGGACATCGTTTAGATGAAATGTTACAAACCCGAGGCACCTGTGATGCTGATTTGTAACATTTCAGAAGTAGAGATGATTTACAGGACTTGAGGAAAAACTTTAGGAGACAAATGGTCAGGTATTCTAAAAAAGGAAGTTGCTCATTTAGGTCATATTCTGGTTATGTCAGAAAAGGGCTTGGGAACAGTTCTGGCTTAACCTTAAGACTAACTTTTAGATTTCAACTGAGGAGGTATATTCTGAAACACAGTTGGCAACACCTTTCACAGCAAAGGTGCTATAGGGGTTCTCTTTGGTGTAAGGTGATACAAACTAAAAAAGCTAAGTTCCTGGAAACATGTTCATTCCAAAGATTTGATTCCTGTTCTGAGGAAAGACACAGTATTTAGCAGCCTCAAAGCAGTTTTTTGGTTCCTAAAAGCTGTCATCTTCTCAAACTAGGCTGCACGTTTATGTATTTCTGGAATGAAGAGTTACAAGGTGAGAAGAACAACAGTTACTACATGACAGTCAAGAAAATACCATTTCTCGATAATACATTAAGTGTATTAACTTCAAGAAGATTTGTTTGTAATTTTCAGTGCTGTTTATCAGTTTTAGAATGTGACAATACCAGTTTTCCGTTATGTTTTGATATATGAAAGTGTTTATTTCTAACAGCTTTTGCATTTTATAATAAACACATATTAATGTTGAATTCAGTAATCCCAAGGACAGTCTGTAGTTAATCTGTAGACAGTCTTTTATTGTTTAAGGCCTTCATTTTAAATGTGAGTCCATATGCTCCATCCCTGGTGGTGTTCAAGGCCAGGTTGGACGGAGCCTTGGGTGGGATGGTTTAGTGTGAGGTGTCCCTGCCCATGGCAGGGGCATTGGAACTAGATGATCTTAAGGTCCTTTCCAACCCTAACTATTCTATGATTCTATGTGTATGTAATATTGGGATCTGAAGGAAAATCACAGAGGCAGGATGCTAGGTGGCACCAGTTCAGGAAAAGCTGTTAGGTGCATGGTTTCTTTGAACTTCTGCAGGTGGATTCTGCTTCTGAAAGCCGGGGGAATTTTGCATAAGGAGAACTACATTGTGACACTCCCTCTCCCTCCCCTCCCAAAAATAAACAACCAACAACAAACCCCAATGATCTTGCATTGTTTTGCTCTTCCTAAGCGAGGCATTGTCATATGCCATTTCCAAAGTTTTCAGTCTAAGAACTCAGAAGTGTATGTTTATCCTTTTGTGCATAAATCTGTCATCAAGACTATTAGGAACTATCTATACATCAGGAAAATATCTCATAAGGAGATATGAATCCTTTGGATTACAGCCATAATTCTTCAGTACTGGTGCCATTAGAAGTTTCAGGTGTTGGCCTTGTCTGTACTAGAAAATTAAAGCAGCTGCCAGAGAAGGTGCCTGTGCTAGTGTAGCCACCATGCCATAAAATACTGTATCATGAAAATGTTTGGAAAACAAAACAAATTCAAAAAATATTGAGTTCTGGAAGGGGTAAATTGGCAACAAATTGCAGAGAGTTTTAGCTGTGTGAATCCAGTTGATGTTGGTATGTGTCACACAGTGAAAACCTTCATGCTGCTTTGAAAATGTGTTCCTGAGAAACTACCATTGCGGGATAATTTTAACTTTTCTAGTAAGTGGATTTTTTTGGTACCTAGAAGTGTACAGATACACAAAGGCAAAGAACTCTAAATAATAGAGATCATGAATGAGATTTTCAAAGTAGTAAAGGGAACATTAATGGAAAGTGCATAGCTGTGTCCCTTTCATTGCTTTAACAATCTCATTACATGTTTTTATCCTTGAACTTCCTTGCACTGAGTTCATTGTATAGGTCCCGATTTAGAAGTGTGTGCTCTATCCAGTATAGCTTGTGTAAAATAGCCTGTACCCTATTTAACTTCTTACTTTCCAAATAATTCAAGTGTTAGCAGACCACACTGAGGAATTATTTAGGTGGAAACACAGCTTCTGCGTATTAATGTTTTGCCTAGTGATTGTTTGGGGAGTGCAGCTGGCCATTTTAACAGACCAAGCTCCTCTCGATATTTCGAAGATTTATGTTTGTGATTGCCATTAACATTAATTATACTGATGTATGTAAGTAAATCCTTACGCTTGGAGATGAGACTATGTCCATTAGACCAAATGATAATGTTTTATCATTTGTTACTGTACATGGTGGAATTCCAGCAGTTATGTGGGGAAGTGATATATGGCATGCATAGATTTTAATCTCATTTTAAAATGCTTTATAAAGCTGGAAACTTGTAACTTATGATTTTGACTCTTGGTGCTTGTTTGTTATAACTAACAGACAACAGTTACTCAGTTAACAGCAGGGATTCGAGGGATTTGATACATTTGAAAAAGTAAACTCTTTGAAACAGTAAATTACTGCATCTTTTTATGTTGGCAAAAGAATCACTAGCCCATTGATCTGGAGATGAAACATCTGTCCACTGATAAAGGAGGAGGAAGTATGATGGAGTGCCTGTTGTACTTACTAGCAGGGGTGGAGGAAGCTTGGGATTTTAGCCCCAAACAACGCACTGGTTACAGGATGTTGCCCTTTCGGCTAAGACAGCTGAGGTGGGAATGATATTTTGCTCTGATAACTCAAACAACTTCCCCAAAACTTGTAACTCTTGCTGGTGGCTGTGCCTAAGAGTCTGATACACTTGTTGTATGGGTGTATAATTGCACTGAACATTGAGATCGGAAGTAATACACTGTATTCAGTAGAAAGAACTACTTGAATTAAATCTTTGCCGTCCAAAAAATGCACAAGACTATAATTTTTGGGACCTCTCTTACCAGGGACAAAAGAGGAACATCTAGCAATAAGTGGTTTTCAGTTTGCAGTTTTGGTTTATTTTACAAAATGTTTGGGAGATACCTGTTAGCACATGTTCCCACTGCATCAGGAGTGTAATGTTTAACCACTCCATGCACCAGAAATTCAGCCTCACTAGTGAAATCCCCTCCTGCCAAGGCTGCCCGTAAGTTGGGAGTTCAGATCTTGAGGAGCCCTGAACAGAGGTCTCTGAAATTTCTGAACTGGGTGAATTTCTTAAAGAAGCCATTCGTTTAAGGCTCCCTTCACCACAGCAGGCTATTTTTCTACAGTTCTTTGCTGCTCTATGGCTGGTGGTCAGTTGTCATACAAACATTTACTGAATATTTGTACAGTGGTGAAATAAAAGAGCGAAGTCAATGGATAATAATGACAGTTCACTGGAAATTGGGAATTATAAAGCTATTTTTCCTGTCTATAAGATCAGTAAGTTTTGGAAATATTTTAAGAACATAGGAATATGCTTCTGATCTGTTGCTCTTTCAAGATCTGCTACATTCTGCCAGGACACAATTCTTTGGACTAGGAAACAAAGATTGTGTTTTTTGAAATCATTGATATTCAGAAAGATAGTATTGTTTGATCTAAGTGGAATTTGGGCAGGGCTTGCAAAACTTGAACATAAAATGTCTGTTTATGTTTACGTTTGGAGATCATACCAGATTGACTGCACTTGCAGTTGATTAGGTGGTGGTTAAATCTTGCTGATTTTCTGAGGTTTGGTTCTGAAATGAACATTTGTAAAACTAAGTAAACTTAGCTCATGAGTAAATTAAAACCCCAGGTGAACATAGCTCTGAAAAACCTGATCTAACTGAAGTGTATCTGATGCTGAATCTATCCCTGCTATGAGTAAAGGTTTTATTAGATGACCTCCAGAGATTTCTTTCAACTTAGGCTATCCTCTGATTATATGATGTTACCAGAGCATAAGGAATAGGGGCCTTTACTTCTTTATTAGAAGGGTTTTAAAAATCCACAGTAACTTGGGTTGTTTTGAAATAGTTTCTTCATTTGTCGTGGGCATATAACTGTGAAATATGTTTGATATGGCAGTAAAAATCCTAATATTTAGTTGTATCTCTTGGTATCAAACTCCAGTGTTAAATTCATTGTGAAATACCTGTATTTCACAAATAATAATTTTGTGATACAATATAACATGTTGGATCTTTTGAAGTCATTAGTATTGAAGCAAAATATATTTTATTCATTCAGACCTGTAATTAATTGCTAAGCAGTCATTCTGGGGCAAAGAGCCTTTTCTTTCTATCTGTACAGGGAAATGAACTGCACATTTTTGGTTCTACATGAGTAATACAAAGGAGCAGTAATAAGTGACTGTGTGACTCTGTGGTTCAAGAGATTGATGATATGACACAGGGTTTTTCACCTCTAGGTCACAATTTGAAATTCACTGCAAGGTAGGTGAGAGCAAATGTCATTATGAAATGTTTATGTGAAATGTTAGCAGTCTTGATTTAGTGTCAATATAAGATGATATCTCCATATTAGCCCTAATTTCCACCTTTTATGTTATACTAGGAGGGTCAAGGTTGGTGGCCATGGTACTGTGAAGATGGAAGTGATCTTTCTGCCAGTGTTTTCTTCAGGTCATCTTTGCAGGGGTGTTGGCAGGAGTGTAGTTTGCACTGCCTTTGCTTATATTGGACATAGTGATTTTGCTAGGGATATCAGTACAGAGAGGCATTTGTAAACTTTGTGAGTCACATTAAATCACAATGAAAAACAATGTTAATTGTATTGTTTTTATGTAAATTTAATCTTTTTCATTGGACAGAAAGAACATTTATTACTTCTTTTTGTTTAGTACATTTTGCCTTGAAAATAGAAT
Source organism: Pezoporus occidentalis (assembly GCF_034315485.1). Classification (NCBI taxonomy): domain Eukaryota; kingdom Metazoa; phylum Chordata; class Aves; order Psittaciformes; family Psittacidae; genus Pezoporus; species Pezoporus occidentalis. The sequence goes on along the minus strand of NW_026915724.1, from coordinate 6,563,130 downwards.
TTGGGTAACAGGAAATGGAAAAAAAAATCACTTTGAATCTTGACGCAGCTCAAATTTGTCTATGTTATAACAGTTTTCTCCTCATCTGTCAAGAGCTGTCAACGCATACCTTCCTAAAGGGTATGCCAGCGGGTTTCAGATCATACACTGCTACACTTGGCGAGACCTCCAATTCCTTGACAGAGCAGAGCCAGCAGCTCTATTACAGGTTTTAATGTATCATGGGCTTTTCTAATTTATCATATGTGACCAGTGAAATCTTTGTAATCTAGCTATAAATCCGTGCTTTTGATAGGTCTGTAAAAAACATTGGTAAGCTGGATTTAATCACTGTTCTCTGATCTCAGGAACGTAGAGAGTGCTTAAGACCCTGGTAATAAAAAGGTAGTGAAAGATTTTATTTTAGTCTTTACTTTTTACTATACTTCCTTATCGTCTTTTCTTCAAACACAGCCATACCTTGCATGTAATCTTAGCTCAGATGGATTTTTTAATGCTGTGGTGATCTGGGACTTGTTCTTACAAGTTGCTGAACGCCCTCCACCTCTCATTAAAGTTGCTGAAAGTCATTCTTTTACATAGAGGCTCTTTATAATAATAGTTTCAAGCAAAAGCAGCAGTGAATCCCTTCCACCTAGAGAATGCCAGTATTACAGTGAAATGAAAGGGAAAAGAGAAGTTTTCTGCTTAATACAATAAGCATTTTCTGCCAGGCAAATATCCCTCACAGAAATTAACATCCCAAAGTAGCAATATTGAAATTTTTATGAAATACAAAAGGAAGATAATTGTAACCAGTTATTTATGTTGAGAGTGACTCTTTTGAATACTCACAATTGGTTCTTCCACAGATCTCTCCAAAGGAAGTTGAGAGAAAAGGAGTTTTATTTCATCACTACAGAAGTTTTGGCTGAGAGTAGGTATAAATATATATATATATATATATATATATATATATATGAGCATATGCTTCACAATGAGCCAAATGGAACTTCCCTAAGGAGGGTTTTGACACACACCAAAGAAGCTACAGATAAAGCAAAGCAAGACTAATGATTAGCAGATGAACCATGAGCAGAAAAGTTCTGAAATGCTTTTATAGTGAAGGAGATTATGTTGGGAGCATGGGAGGAAAAGTGGAGAAGGGTGTATTTAGATGAATGTAAAGAATGTAGAACATGGAAGCCCTCTTCAGCAGACAGATAAAAGTTGCCTTTGTGTGTGGGAGGAATTCCTGTCCAGGGTTTCACTGAAAACAAGATTTTGTTTGTCTTTTCTAACATGCCACTGCTCAAAAGTCAGTTTCTCACTACTCTGGCACAAAGTTCTTATGTTAGTGTCAGACATTTTGAATGAATGGACCCAAGGAAGCAACACCTTTATGTTTAGTCAGTGTTATTATGATGATATTTTCTAGTGAGATTGGAATGAATGGCAGTCTTCCTCATTCAGCTTTAGTTTTTGCATTTGTTTCAGCCTAGGAATACTCTGTGGTGTTCTGGGAATGTTGCCAGAGGGCTTCAGTGCCCTTTCGGCAGATCCCAGCAGCACATATCAGTAAAACGCTTCTGAAACTTGGGAACATGCAGCAGAAGCTTGGCACAAGCCACGGTGGAAATGAGTAGACACATGAATTCTTACCAGCCTTGTGCATCCCTACAAAAGAAACCTCCCACCCCCACCAATTAAATGCAGATTAAAAGATGGACTTTGAAAAGCTCATAGTATGTCTAAATGCATTTCAGAAACAGGATTCTATTAAAATGGAGTGCATAAAGAAAAAGCCTTTTGGAAGTTTAGTCTCCGCAATCAAAGAATAAAAAGCTGAAGAAGTCTAAAGCTGGAAAGTGTAGTGCATTATAATGCAGGAATAGCATCATAAAAATACATAGTTCTACCTCTGCATGCCAGTTATTTATTTTTTCCTGCTAAAAGCTTGTTGTACATTTCTACTTCAGAGTGAACAAGATGTTTCATTTCTCTAATAGTATTTTTTCATGAACTGACTAGACATCATCATGGTAAGTGTATTTAGAATTTAACTGGAACAGAAACCTTGCTGCTCCTACAGACTGAATAATTTACTCCATAGAAACCTGACAAAACCTCTCTGCCCTCTAACACAGGTGGAGCTACTCAGAAAACTGAAGAGAGATGGTTTTCTCATGAAGATGCCCTGAACTACTGAAGATTCTTTAATCAGTCTATAGTCAGCCAAATGTACATTTGTAAGATGCCTGTGTTAGCGTACCCATTAACGTGCATTCAGGAAGCCTTAAAAATTCCCATATTTGGAAGATATTTTTGCCATGTTCCTCTGTTAACAGTTAATTCTTATGCTGGTGAAAGCTTCAGGTTGGTGTTCAGCCCCATCCTTCTGATAAACCGTTTCTTTTCCCATCAACGGGAAACTCTTGGCTCAAGTGGCTAGCTGTGAAATGATATGCTATTTCCATTTTCCCATTCTTCTTTTTCCTTGACCCAAATGATCTGTTCCCAACTCTGCACCCAGCTATTTAAGAACAAGTTTCTGATCTTCATCTGTTCTATCAAAGTAGGATTCAGACCCTGTTCCCCCCAATCCCAAACCAGTCAAGACTGTTAAAATTTACTTGTGGCTGTAAATGGGCCTTATGAACGTTTGGTTTAAGATTCTCCTCATCCTGAAGATATCCTTCACTTCTGTGGTTGAGTTCTTCCATAACCTGTGGCTAAAAAACATTATTCTAGAGAGCTGGAGGAAGTGGCAAATGTGTTTGCAGTTACAAATAACAGGTAGAATTCCTTGATTAAAACAGAGTAATTAATGATACTTAGCAGAGCACTTTCAAAACCAGAGATAAATCTCTAGTCTTAAGGATCTACATGTGTATTTATCTAAGTTGTCTTGCAGTGTCATTAAGAAAAAGCAAAGAAATGCATTTATGCTACTGTAGTCAGTTTCACTTTTAGGAAAATAAAATATGTCGTTATGATTAACTTGCATCTATACAACATGAGTAAGATTTCTTTTAGTCGAAGCCACAGTTATTTGGGGTTCTTCACATCACATATAAAAAGGTCTGGTTAGTTCAGAAAAGAAGACAATGTGAATGAGTGATATCTGAAAGATGAACTAGTAGTGGGATTTACTGTAATGCTCTTGTCAGGAGTCGTGCAACAGGAGTGTTGGAATGGAATGGAAAAAGTGCTTCCAAGTCTGAATTTACAATGACAAATTAGATGTATGAATGACAGTAGCCTAAATCCAAACTTCATTCAGATATCACAAATGAGTTGAAGTACATTGAAGCATGTTAGATGCCATGAATGGCTTCAAGTTGTATTACTAATGTATAATTTAATCATAGTGGTTTGATGAAAGCCAAAGCTGACTGAGGTGTGCCAGTAAGTAACCACGAAGTGCCAAAGTTTATTTAAATTAAGTGATGAAGCCTGTAATTTCTCTAAGTTTTTTTCATGAGTTAAGTAGACATCATGAAGTTAAATGTGTTTAGATTTTAATTATAACCAGTTACATCTGTTAATCTGTACAACTGTAGTAAGTTGAATGCATTGATGACTCCAGGCTGTGCAGCTGAGGTGTGGTGTGTGCCACCTTGCACAGCAGTAATACAGGGTGCCTGGAGGCCTGTCCTTATCTGCAGTGTGGAGCAGTCACACCAGGATGTTACTGAGTCCCCTTCAAGTAGGTACATGAACCCTGTTGCTTGTTTTGGTGTGGGGCAGGTGCTAAGACTGCATCCACTCTGATCCACTGACATTTTCTACACACCCAACATTTTTAAAAGAACCATATTGTATGATGGCTGGAGAACAATACTACCTATAGCCCCTGGGTCATCTAGAGTGTGGGAGAAACTGATGTCAATAGTTTCTTTGCATTTTTATATCCATGAAAGGTTCCAGGTTTCAGAGTTCAGCCAGTATGTGATACTTACTTGCACTGGAAGCTGAAGAACTGTTTCTGCAGAGCATTGTGGCCACAAGAGTGTCAGTCTGAGATCTTAGTGAGCAACAGAGATTCTGGCCTTTTCCTTGTCCAGGTAATACTTTCATTATTTATTAATTAGCTTTCCTGCATATTTGTTTCCTTTGGCCTAACTGGCCACATGAATCTCTTAGTTTTCTGTGAGATTTCTAGACTGCAGTTAGATTTCTAGGCTCAACTATTGTTGGTGCACATGCCAAACATCTGGAGTGCTCTAATACTGTTGGGGTTTCTCTCTGTTTATTAATCTCTTGAGAAACCACAGTAATTAATGCCACAAATCTGGTGCTGGGTTTGCACTTTTAAAGATCATTTGAAGCATTTTGCAGCTGAGGTTGGCTCTGGACTATGATGTGTATCTGAGATACACCTTGCCTCAGGTGCTTACAAATCAAAACAGATGATGGAATCAGAAAAGGAAGCATGCAAAAGTTTTGATTTAGGCCCTACAGAAAGTCTCTGGAGTCCTAGTTCAGGCTGTTTTTCTACTTGGCACTTCTTCATGTTTCTGCATGCAGTACCATAATTTCATTTTTTATATTGTCCACAAGTGAGGAGGGGCATGTTAACATTTCAGTAAGCAAGTTCTGTGTATTTGGGTGGTCTTGTAATTTGGAGAACACATTTCTTTTTAATTCTGTACTGTCTGCAAAGTGGTTTAGAGGTGCTAAAATTAATTGCAAAGACAAAAATGTCTTTCTGTTTGAGGAGGAATGTAGTAACTATGGATTGTCTTTTGGAAAGATGATTTTCAGGTGTTGACAGATTAGAATTGATCCTGACAGGATTAGCTCTTCTGCAGAATGAGATTTGCAAATATCAACACCTGCACTCACTGCATACCTTGCTGGGGATTCCCCCTCATGTTGCTGCTTTTGGATACAGGCTCTTGCAGAAGACAGGAGTCACTCTCTTAAGGGTTTTCTGGAGAGCAGCAAGCAAACAAGTGTCGCCAAAATGCTGGAACTGACCATCTACATACAGGAAAGGGATAGTTTTGTGTCAGGGAAGAGTTCTGTTTTCTTTATGCTGATAGATAGAAGCGCTTTTTAATTTGCAGTAGAAGAGCCATGAGTTCATTGCTTTCTTGGTATGTTACCTTTGTCAATCCATTTGTTCAATTTTCAGTAACTGGAATTGGCTAAAAAATTACAACATATTCACTGCAGTAGGAAGAAGAAATCCTAATCTCTTTGGGAGGCAAACCTTCATCTTGGCATGTGCTCTCTTCTCTGAGTGACAAAAGCACACCTGACAGTGAATCACAACTATCTATGCGGAAGAGTAATTTCCAAGGCAGTCCATTTACATTCAATTCTCTTCCTCTAATAGAAAAAGCAATAAATTATGCTGGTGTTTAAGGGGTAATCTCTTTAAAAAATAATAAATTATGAGAGGCATACCAATGTGGCTGTGCTAAGTATTGAGCACCTCTTCTATGGGAGCAAATAACCTCATCTCCCACTGAGAACAGCTGGAGTTATGGATACTTGTGTCCTTCCACTCAGGCATCACTGTCCAGAGGGATTGAGCTGTAATCGAGGCAGCTGTGCCAGTGACTGGGCTTGTAAGTGCAGGCACTATTAAGAGAGTGCCATTAGATGAAGTCATTGAACCACTAGGAAGCCTGCAAAAATGAGTACCCTCTTCTGATCTGAAAAGTGTTGTGCTTGAGAATATACCCATTGGACATCCTCAAGGGAAGATTTCTTTCACACATACTGACTCTGCCAGTGTTACCAGCCAGCATTTCACTAGCATGAGACTTAGCTTTGTAACATTTCATAGATTCCTACATCATGCTGAGTAGTGCTGGTCATTTATTATTAATATGCTCACATTTTTTGCTAGACTAAAAGTACCTTATTATCCATTTTCTCATTAAATTTTCCATTACTTCGAGATGCTTTCAAGGTTTGTTCTGCTCTCATTTTATTAGTTGGGAACAATGGCTTTTCAAATGTCAGAAGCTAATATATGCTGATTGCTGGATAAGCAAGAAAATACCTCGTATTTTGAGGTCATTTTATTATATGAGGGTCTCTTTGAGCCCCTTGCACAGTTTTTATAAAATATTTCCCTTTTTCCTATTTGAGTGCATATCTTTACACAATTACAATTTTGCATTAGAAATACTGGCTGTATGGCAAGATGAGACTTTCTCCCTATGATATAACCAGTGGCACGTATACATAATTTAAAGAACTCTTAAGTTAGAGAACTAATGTTGTGTTTGATTACACAAGTCAATGGAGACAGTTGCACGTTCAGACAAACTAGTTTGCATTTGGGAACCATGGAGTTAGCGTGGTGTGGTGCCTTGGTTAATGAGCCTGCAGAGGATATTGTAGCTAGGTGTAGTACAGTGCTGATGCATCCACAAGGCTTCTGAAGCTGGTCTGTATTCGGACAGGCTGGAGTACAGGCAAAGCAGTCAGACCCACTCTGGAAAAGATACACACCTCAGTAAGATTAATGCTGTTAGATACTTATTCTCTAAAGAGATGATGTTACCTAAGTTTCTCGTCTACTTACATTGAGGTGTTTCATGTTGATACTGATCGAGGAATTCTAACAGAGAGACAAAGGTGTTCAGATGATGTTGTCACTGAACAACCTTAAGCAAAGTTTGGACTCCAGTGATTTCCACCTACTATTTTGATTTCTGGAATTCTGATTTCTAAAACTCTACACAGGAACTGTTGGTGGAATAAACTGTCCCCTTATTATTTAGCTGATGTAGGCCTAATTTTAAGTGCACCACTTTTGCTCTCTAATGTTTAGATTCATTCTTGTGTTACCAGTCATAAGCTTAACACATTAATTGAATTTTACCAATAGCCTATCCTTCTTAGTTGATCTGTTTTAGTGTCATTTTTGCAGGTTATTTTTAATCTTTTGGGAACTCTGAACTGTTTCCCACAGCTACGCTCAAAAGTGGATTTGTGGCCTTTTACTGCCATTGCTGCTAGTACACTTTGCTTGAGGCCAAAGGGAAATTGGGAGAAAGCCAGGAACAAAACCCAGACGCATGACTCCCAAGCTTATGACTTAAGCAGAAGATCACAATTTGTCTTTTATAAGCCTTTCTTGTCTGGTGTTTTAAAATTCTCAGAATAGTTTGCTTTGGAATTGAAGCATTCATGATTTTACATAGCACAGAGACAGATTTTCCTTGGGAGAGTTTGGTCAGGTTACACTTGTCTGTTTATGAGCAGCAAGGGGTGTGGAGATGATACAGCTGAGATCCTTATCACTTGCTTTTTCTATTATTACATCATCCAAACCTCACTTTTTCTATTTCTAGCCTCTGTAAATCCATTAACATCAGTGGAGTTAAAATCATTTATACTTTCTGAATAACAGTTTTAAGAGATGACAGGTGAATACTTGATTTTAAGTGTCCACATATTTGAAAAAACAAATTGCTTTGACAAAATGTGTCTTTTAAAGTATTTCTTTCCTCCACATTTTAGTAAAATGCTTGATAGGGTTTCAGATTATAATTGTGTCACTGGTTTGAAATATATATATTTTAATAGTTTCTCACAACACTGTCTTCATTAGTGGGTTTGCCTGTCTATCTGCCTTGCCTCCTTCATGTTTGTCCTGCTTTGGAAAGTGTGATGATCCTAAATGCAGTAGAACCCTCACAGTTTTTAGCAGGAGGCTGTTGTTACAGGGAAGACACAGAATAGTCCTGTAACTTCTGACATTTCCAGAACATGTTATGTCTTATGTGAAGGAGCATAGAGGGATGTAAGGAAGCAGGTAAGGAAGTTAGGGATATGGCCAACAGAAACATGGATAAGTTCAGAAAATAGTATTTCCTTTGTTATGAAGGAAAAAAAGAAAAAAAAGGAACTTAATATCTAGCCGTGACCCAAACCCTGTTGGAAATCAGTAGAACAGATCTCACTGATTTCACGTTTTGGAGTCAGCCTGCACATGATTTTCTGCAATGCTTTTTGTGTTTTCCTTTTGTGTTTTCTTATTTCATGCACTTAAATGCACTTTATTAATAGAGTTGCTGTAAGAGGCAAAATATAGGCTTCCCTCACTGTGACTTACTGAAAATCTCAGCCATAAATTTGCACTAACAGAATTGTTTGCATGTAGCACTTCTACTTGACAGGGTAGGTACTTTTACTTATGTCTGCAATAGTTGTCTAAAGACCTTTCCAAAGTGTCAGGAGAGGCACATTACTTACATGTTCTTCACCTTTCAAGAGAAGGGAAGAGCTATGAGCCAAACTTGCATTTCAGGGCTGGAACCAACCCTAAAACAGCAGTAGAAAGTAAGAAAACGTAAGAAATGGTCATTTTTCTGAAGAAGATGTAAGACAAGATTTTTGAAGTACACCTCATTTCAGTTCTTAACTCAAGGAGTGGTGTGAACTGGGACTGTGGGAATATCAGTAAGAAAGGCAAAACCTTGTTTTAGAGACACTTTCAGTACCTGAAAGAGTAAAAGAAAACAGTTGCTGAATTATAATCCTAGACCAGTACAGCAGGTTTTGACTTGCTCATAGATCTGCTTAGGAGGATCTCATGGAGATGCACTGAAGAGCAAATGGCCAGAACAGCTGGTTTATCTTCAAGTACAGTGAGAGGGAGGAAGGGTTCTTTAGCAGCAATGTCTCAGCAGTCCACCACTGATTGGATATATAAGAAAGCTGGAAGAGGTTCCAGAGGAACAATTAAGTGGTTAATGTGGATAATGGTAGTGGGAAAGTCCACATATTTGAAGAAAAATAAAAACTACTTGAGTGGCAATTTAGATTAATTAATCTTCAGTATCATGTTTTTTTTTTCTTTGTCCTTGCGTTAGGCTGCTAAATAAATATTTTTGGATCCTCACAATTAATAATGTATGTCTTCTCTTGTGAGTATCTGCTAGTAAATCCTCACAGAGGTATGTTCTAAAGTAATCTTCAGATCTTCCTCTTGGTTGGAATTTAGCCAGGAACATTGCTGATAATATCCCATTGTACTGTGAGGGGGATAAATGTGATAAGAGTTACATATCTGCTGTAAATTCCTAAGGGAAAATCATGGCACCGCTGGACTTGATATTTTCATAGTTTGTTTTTTTTTTTTCCCTAACCCCTCATCCTAATTATTGATAAGTTGAATCACACAGTTTATGCAATTTGAAAACCATATTGTATCTGCAGCATGGCAGTCTTCAGGGGGCTATAGGATTTTTTTCTGCATATTGAGCATAGCATTTTGATGCTACCTCTTACTGTTTGGGGTTCTTTGAAGGCTCAAAGCTCACTGGAGTTTTAAAATATGTTTCTGGTAAGGGCTTATTTTTAGTTATCATCATAATTACTTTATTTTCAGGATGTGCTCTTTTCATTTCAGACAAATAAAAAAAGGCTAGCATCTTGTTAATGACTTTAAGGTCAACATGTCACTCAGCATCCACTCCCTGTGGACCTACAAAACAAACGGTGATGCTGTTCCAAGCACTGCCACAAGCACCAGGTTAAATACATTTGGAATTATCGGTTCTTTGGGATCAAAGTTTCATACATGATCCTGTTGCTTTTCTGGCTGGTGAAAAAACAACCTAAAAGGGAAGTGGTCAACAGAATAAATGGATATGCTCTCTTATTATCCCAGTAACTTGGATCATTCTATTCAGTTAGTGGAGTTCGAAGAGCCCAGTTTAAGATAGCTGACAATTTACTACTTAACCTCTTAGAGTGTGCAACATCTGGCACCATGGTGCTGGAGCTCTGGGGCACATCCATAATAAAATTAATAAGATTTCTATCTTGAGTAGATCAGAGACTATGAACTATGTAAATGTATAAGGTATGCAATATAGTGGTATGTCCTGTATCAGCAATGGTAAGGTGTAAAGATCAAACTTTATACATTAACATGTGGAGTGTATCCATTAATATGCTGGTTTAAGAAGAAGCTACACTAGTGGTCACCTGTTTTTAACAGTCCGTAAATTGCGTTCCCTATAGGACAGCTTCAGTATTAATGGTAGCTCATTGTTCAGCCAGATATTTTAAGAGCTAGAAAAGCAACAGAATATTTGGTAACTACTGATAACAGATCTGTCAGTATTTTTCTTTTTAATCTTCCTTTTAATACAAACTATAAAACTCTTCATGCTGTTGCCAGACAGAGTGAAATATTGCATATTCCTCTACTATGTGATACTATTGTTTTACTTTGAAAAAAATAGAACTAGTAAAAAAGCACAAGAAAATTTTCTTACTTTATAGGAGAAGAATATACCTAAGAAATTATTGGCAGGGAATATTACTTTTATTCAGAAATTCAATTGTGGTGCCTCTAAGAGTTGACATCTCTTGACATACTTTCAGTCTTCTCTGTGGATGTCTAGATGACTTCTGCTTTGTGTAAAGTGACATACTTTCTTCTGTTGTCATATGATATGAATCTCTAGTCTTAATGCATCACAACAGACACAGTACAGGTGGAGAAAAGAAAGAAGACAAAGATGCACAGAAATTCCCAAGAAGGATTAAAAAGCACTATCAAATTTAGTTTGTTTGAATTTTATGCAGAATATTTTAATTGAAAAGAGAATTTTCACCTAGTTTGAAAACTGTGAGTTGTCCAAAAATGTGTCTGTGGTCTAACAGTTATTAAAGAGAAACTTCAGCCATCCCTGTAAAACAGTATGAGAACAGCCTTATGTGGAACAGGAAAACAGAAGTATTTTAGAGCTAAATAGGTTACTCTGTGTGTTGCATTTCTGTGTAAACATGGTGTTTGGTTGCTTTCTGCTGCCTACCTCCCTATGTGGTTGACTCTTGGGAAGGGATTGCTCCTTGAGGAATTTTTCAGGCAATCCAGAAAAGCAATGGCATGAGGAATTGTAGTCTCTGGGCTTGTAGAAAGCCCACCTGTTTTGTTTCTGATAGGATTTTAACAGTTAATGGTTTTTCATAGAATAGTTTTATTATTGTTGAACCAGTTTTTTTGGATAAAAAAAAATCTTCCTCTGCAAGATTTTTTTGATCAGTTGAATATTCTTGTGCAACATTTAGACTGCATTACTGCAAATCTCTCCAGTAATTCCTTAATGGCATTCCTTATCAGCATATACTTAAGCCCAAGCCTGTAAGCAGTGTCCTTGATAATAATGAATGCAAAGTTCCAACGTGAATTTCAGCTGTCACTGGATAGACTGCAATTAATCCTGGATGGGTTCAGCATTTGAAATAAATATGCAGGGAAAAGATTCCTGTACTGAAAAATAAACTTGTACTTGCTACTTTGTGTAGATTGACAGGCACAAACCTCAAGAGATTAATGTAGCTGAAGCTGAATGGATGCAAGAGTGTATCTAAGACTGGGTTTTAATCTATGAATCTATGCTTAACCAATTTTATCATTGCATTTTTTTTTTTTTTTTTTTTTTAGTATAAACCTTATTTTCCAAGAAAGGAATTGATAAGCAAATTGTGGATGTCACATAAGGGCTAAGTAGTGAAACCACTTCATACATAGTGTATTATGTCTTATGATAAATTGTCTGGAGACTAACGTCTGCAGGAAAATTACAGTAGGCACCAAAAAGCTGGCAACTGTATTTTCAAATTTATATGTGGAAATAAAAAATAAGTAATTGTTGGAATTCTGTGTTGTGTGATATATGCTCGCCTAGTCTTCCTTTTCTTTCTGCAAAGGGATTAATTTATAAGTATATGAAAAAAGACAATTTTTGTGCATTTGAGCTCATAAACAATTTTTCATACACCTCTTATTTCTTAGGGTTTTGTTTAGGACTTGCAAATATTTATTTTTAAGAGGTTTCATAGATTATTGTCTACTATATGTGGCTCTTACTCTTTCTGTCTCCTATTGAATGTAATGTGGAAGGTCAGACTCTCAGGTTGCAGCAATAGCAAGGGATTGCAGTCAGTCCTGGATATAGGTTCTTTTTGATGTGAATGCGATTTACTAGGTTTCATATATCCCATAAGGTAACTTATGACAGCTACATGGTAAAACAGATGGCTTTTCTTCCTTCCATAAACCTTTGACTTGGCTGTTCTCTCAACTGCTTTTTACTGAATACAAGGTTTGTGCTAACATTTGCCCAATAGATGTTCAGAAAGTATGTTTAAATGTGGCAGAAACCTATGAAAATACTTTCAGGGATCATTTGGCTGCAGGTGGTGCTTGTGCTGACAGAACATGATTTATCTGAAGTTTTGTGCCTTTTGGGGGCAGGACCACTTGTTATTTCAGCATGGGCTAAATGTCTGTACTTACTAGTAAGGTGCTCGTTTGAGATTTGATGATAATGGCTTCCCCCTTCTCACCTTAAACTCCATCCTGACTAAACCTTCCCTAGCTTTTTTTTTCTATCACCCTGATGGGTAGTCTAACGTTTCACTTTTTATAATCAAAATACTGCCTATGCTTTCTGAAGAGGCTGGAAGTTGTAGAGCTTTACCACAATTCTCATGATTCAGAACCATGCTGGATGGTTTTTATTTTTTATGAAATATTTTCCCCGCTTTTGCTTGTTTGTGCTCTTATGAGTAGAGGATCATGTGTATACAATAACAACTAAAAAATTTGTGGAATCATAGAATGTTTTGGGTTGGACAGGACCTTAAGATCATCGAGTTCCAACTCCCTGCCATGGGCAGGGACAGCTCACACTAAACCATGTTGCCCAAGGCTCTGTCCAGCCTGGCTTTGAACGCTGCCAGGGAAAGAGCATTTACCACTTCTTTAGGCAACCTGCCTCACCACCCTAACAGTAGAGAACTTCTACCTTATATCTAACCTGAACTTCCCCTATTTAAGTTTAAACCCATTCCCCCTTGTCCTATTTGTAGGCAATTTTCTGATGCCTTTTGAGCCAGCAGCTTTTTAACAACTCTCTATACTGCTAATACAGTTCTTACAAAGCAAAAATGTTCATGCTGGAAATGATGGTGAACTCTATAAATAATAGCAGGGCTATAGCAAAGTTTATTTTAGCTATACACTACATTTTAGTGGAGTTTCCAGTGTGGCCAGGTGTAAGAGAAATGCATTATTAGAAGATTATAAAATTATGCATAGGATTTATGCATAAGTTCAAAACAAAGGCTGGAAACAGTATGCTGATTACATTTATGAAGCTGAAACTATTCAGAAAATCACAGGGAAATTGGGTTCCCCTTGCTCTCTGTGGGGTGGATTCTCAGCATGAGTTTTGATTTGTGGAAACTGTAGAAGCCTAAGGAGTACAAATACACCATATACCCTCCTTAGTGAGAGAAAATTTGAAGGAACAATGGTGACTTGGTCAAACATAAGGGCAAAGTAGGAACAGAAGGCTATGGTTTTTCACAGTTGACCTAACTTCTTTATAACTGGTTGGTACTAAAGCAGCCTCCAAAACATTGGTTTATATGTTCCTTTCGTCTTGTTAAGGACATCCAAGCTATTTTTGAGAATGGTTTTTCAGGAACTGTTTTGCAGGGAGCATTTATGGTATCTGTAAACCTGCACATATTTCCAGTAATGATATTTTTAATATTTAGATCTATCAGGATAAGATTCACCATAATGATTGAACACTGGAACATATGAGAAGAGCTGGAGTCTGTAGTCTGGTCTTGTAATGTTTTTCAGTGTGTGAATTCAGTCTTGACTAGTGTTAGAGCTGATCTACAGCTGTGTCAAGAGGGCATCTGTGTATGTGAAGATCCAACCATGGCCAAAATCTGCCCACTTGTAAAAGAATTTAAATGAGTTAGTCTTTATGGTGACAAATGTTCTACTAATTTCATTAATATGCACCTACCATTTTGCATATTAACTATTACATTTCTGTTCCACTATTGCAACCAAGGAGTTTAAGAGTATTTCTTGGTAAACTAAAGTTACATGTGCAGTCTAGGTAGTGCTGAGAAGGAACTCATGTTTTTGCTTTTGCTGTAAGTTTTCTTTGAAAATATTTTAAAAACTGAAAATCAAAAGCTAATTTTCCATGTTTTCTAATTGCTTGAACTGAAAGCAGCAGAGTTAGAGGCTGGCTATCATTTTGATATTGTACTGGAGTTCTCTTTGAGCAGAAGTGCTGTATCTTAATGCAAACAGTAATATGTAATGATGTAATATAAATTACTTCATAAACAATTTTTCATTAGTAATATTTTTTGTTGTATTTGTTGATTTTAATCAAGTGAATTTTCTGATCAAGTTGTTTTTAATCAAATGAATCAGGTAAATACGCTTTTTGCTTTTTACTTTATTATTTTTTTCTGCCAAATATACACATACAAATACACATACATGTGTATGTATTTACTTTCTGGCTCATATCATTACTTGCTGTCATGTAGGCATTAGCTAGCATGTGCATAATTTCCTGTTCATTTTTTCTTGCTAATTTGTAGTAGTGCTGAACTGTTTGGGAAGATGTGGGCAGTATAGAAAGTTAAGATATCCTCTCTAAATGTCACAGTTTTTGACAGGCAGGTATGTTTTGAAAGGCTATTGTTTTTGTGTCTGGATCAAGCTTATAGGTCAGGTCCAGAAACAGTTGCAGTAAATCTTTAAGAGCTCTGGTAATGCTAGTTGGCGAGCTCATGTGAATGCGGGAGCTTTTGATTGGTGTTGGTTTCTTTCAGTATTTTTCTTTTTTTTTTTTTTTTTAACCATGAAGTGGTAATTGCAAGATTTAAAATGTTTGCAAAGTGAAACAAATACTCTGAACTAATAATGCCTGGATTACTTTCTTGCATGATATGCTTTACTGACTCACTATAGTTTTCATGTGCCAAGTACTGGTGCTATATACTTGTTTAAGGTAGTTAAATGTTAACCTTTTCACTGTGAAGTGGTGGTTATTTGAAGATATTCATTAGATTCTCAGTCAACACAATGTCCAAAATATGGAAAAGAAGATGGATAAGAGGGGCGTCTCTTTGGATGAGAACTGTTATTTTTTAGGCTAGTATAAGTTTACATACCCTGAATCTTCTGTAGTTCTCCAATTACAGCTTTTTATTGCTTCTTAGCAGCTTAGTATGACTTAGGCAGAGAGCAGTTGATGATGTATGAGACAAAATGGTATCCACTAGGGTTTTTTTTTTTTCTTCATTTTAACACGTTGCATATAGATATCGTCAGTGTCCCATTTTATGTATTTTTACTATCAGTGCAGGGAAGTGGAACAAATGTGAGCAAGAATGGATTTCATTTGCTATTCCCCTACCATTATCCTGTTAGTACTTTATTACTTACTGAAAACCTAACTTGGAGTAATGGTATGATGCTGCTTAAGAGCAAAGATGTGATTAATGGCAAAGTTCTGATCTTTTTTTCTGTTGTAATGTGGGAGTGCTAACTTAAAGCAGAAGTTATGTCATTTACCTTACTCACTGGGAGTTTAATGTAAGCACTGTGGAAGATGCCTGCTGTTTGCAGTACAGCTGATGACATTACTCATTAGACATTGTTTTCTTTCAGTGGATGGAAGCAGATTCCACACATGGAGGTCTCAGTTTTTACGTATCTATGCATTATTCAGAATAAGTGATTGAACAATTCATGTGGATGTATTTCAGGCTCTTGGCCATTTAGAAACCACTCGTGGTTGTTCAGACCTACACGATCAGTTGGTTAAATCACACAACTTTATCTCTATTTCCCTACTGGTGGATTAAACCTTACTAAGCGTGCAACAGTGAGAAAGCAGTGTGATAAGGACAACATTGTCCTTTCCTTTTCTTTTCAATCACTGTTTGACCTTTCCAGTTTCCTGACACAGTGGATGGCCATGGCTATGGCAGCATTGCCATCCTCTTTGGGGAGGTTCTTGCACCTGCTGAAGTGGTCACTTTGCACTGAGGGGTTCACTGTGCTGGAGAGATACCAAGAACTGGTTGAAAATACATTATTCTGTCACTTGTGAATGAGGCTTTTAACACTGGAAGGGGTTCTGGGTGTGCTTTCAGGGCTGCTTGTATATGTCAGTAATTGCCTAAAATACAGCAATCAGCCTGGAGAAGAGTCTGAGCTGCAGGGTGTTTCATAAGCTCTGAAATACGGATTTATGTTCTGCTCTGTTCCCAGCAAATGGAATGAAACATGGCCCTGCTTCCTTCTCCTCTTCCAATGCCTTTCTTCTCTATTTGTACGAACACTTAGAGTCAGACTAGATGATAACCTAGAGTTCAGTCATAGGTTTGATTTTTCAGATGCTGAAGAAAGAGGAATTGAGCTTGTCTCCCCTAACCTAGGCAAGTGGTCTAACTGCTCTGGAGAATACGAAGGGAACTTCCCAGAATGCTTAAAAAATGGAAGCTAGTGATGAATGCTGCTTTGAAAAAGTTACTCGAAAAGTGTGAAATTCCAGTATGAGCATCCAGCTCTAAAGTGCTGAAATTGGGATACTTCAGATCACCATAGTTTCTGGATTCAGTTTGATTTAGGCATGAACTAGATGTCAAACATCCCTCTTTAACAGAATTTGGCATAAAGCAGAAAATTGCATTTTAAAGTGCCAGGGGAGATCTAAGGAAACAGCTGTGGCTGACACTGAGGGTTGGGGGTTGGGAATAGTTGTTAACTGTTCCCAACAATGCAGAGTTTATCAGGTTCAGTTAGACATCAAAATCCTGTAATCTTAGAATTGCTGATTTAGCTAGTTTCATATTCTTAAGATGTTTCCTTTGAAGGCAGGAGATCTTTAGGGGATCATATTTATCACAGGTCCTGTATCAGGATTAAAAACTCATAAAATTAGCTCATTGAAATCAGTTCTGGCTTTAAAGATTTCCACAGTGCTCATGGAGAAAAGACTTTATCAACAGAAATGTTGCAGAAGCAATGAAAAGGCAGTGCAAGACTGACTGAAAGGAAATGTAGTTCAGAATCTGCATCGTTCTGTCAAAACCTCACCTTGGCTTAAGAATACCTAATATAAGCCATAACTTACTTCATACCCACCGGGATGTATATATGACTGGTGTGTAAGAAGGTGAGGACTTGTCTTTCTCTTCCTTTCTTAGCCATACTTGTACAACATGACCACTGCTTATTTCTTAATCCTTAAAATACCATGTAAACAGCTTTACCGAAGTCCATGGTATACTTATTTATGCAATTACTCATATGCCTTATATACAAAAGCAAATTCCATGTCAAGTTACTTCTGTACAAGAGTGAATGTGGAGAGCAGGGCCAACAATTCCTTGCTTATTTCCAGCTGTGTTTCCTGTCCTAAGCTTAAAACAATTATGGGTTGGATAAAATAACACCTAAAAATCAAAGCAGATTTACATCAAAGTGGAATTAAATAGCCCAAGAGCGGCAGCACATAATTGGGCTATCTTCCTCATTATTTGTGACAGCTGGGTGGCCCATATATGCCATCAGGTAAGAATTACATTGGCCTAGGTGTAAGAAATCTTTGCTACATAATTTATCATGTTTACATGTAGATACCCATATATTTTAGATCATTTAAGAAAGACTGAAAGGAATTATGAAGTGTTTTTTTTTTTTTTCCATGTATTTAAATAACTAGTGCATGAACTTGAGCTGTCCCTGTGTGTATTATTGTCTAGCTTAATTCCTGTGGTTTATCTGAAGCATACTAGTGATGTTTTCCAAGACAAAGGTTTATTGATTTCTATGGTGCTCTTGGGGAATCATTACTGTCTTTCTAGAACAGGTGCCTGTAACCTTTTGAGAACTGACTTCTATTTAGATGAATTGTCATCTGTTTGATCTCTGAAAAGCCTTTAGAGGATTAGAAGTGACAGGGACATCACACTTCTTTGATAAACAGCTTTTTATTGAGCTGAAGTGCATGTTGCTGTACTTTTAATTATTCAAGATAGATACACAAAAAATGTGAAAGCAAAAAGAGAAGGAAAAATGAAGAAGCTATTAATGACGTCAAAGCAAGACCAAAACTAGAGCATATAAAGGCGAAGAAACAGTCCCTTGTTAAATAGTTCCAATAAAGACAGCAGTTAAACAACACCTGTAAATTGCAACTTCTTTTTTTATTTGGAAATATATAGGAAGTTAACAAGATAAGAATCCAAGAACTTAATAGTGGCTGCTGAAACTTTGTCTCATAGAGGATACTCAAACAATTTAAGAGACAATTTATTTGCTCAATGACATGGATTATGAAAGTGATGCTATTTAGATTTTAGGATACATTTTAAATCTTAGCAGCAATTTAATGAGTTAGTACTTGCAGCATGAGTCAAGTGTATATATTTTTAAGCATAGGCTTAGTCAAATTTGCAGGGTAGCTTAATCTGAAAAAAAATAAACATAAAAATTCAGAAATTGAAACAAGTCATGTACCACTTTGTAAATAAACCATGATAAGTTTTCGGTGACTTAAGAACTATACCTCAACGTTAGTGGCCCATGAAGACTGCAACATAATGAGAAATGGTACAGAAGGGAGCCTTTTGAAAAGACTGTTTGTGTATAACAGCTTGATCACTGGCCAAGTGAACTTTTCTAGGCAAGTTTTCTGTGGGCTTATTGGGTATCCTAATTATTAAGCTGTAGTACATGAGGCATTATTAATTGATGTTGTCTGTGAAAGGTATCTAAAGCCACTTACTATGGGTCTGTGTTTCCAAACTCTTTTTGTGTTATTAGCACAGTTAAAAATGACCAAAGAGAAAACAGTACTTTTTCATTCAGTAAGAAACTTCAGCAAATTTGCTTTTATATTGATCTGCAGTAATACAGCATGAATGTATTTACTGGAACTGTCAGCAGGCAAAGATTTTTGCCCCCTTGTTGTCACAACTCCTTTCTGAAGTGTAAACATACTAATTTCTGCTTTAGAAATAAAGTGGTGTGAAGTAAAACTATGAGGGATGAAGTTTGTATTATAAATTTAACCTTATAAAAGTTTGATTAAAAACAAGTTTGTGTTAATTTTGGTGAGACCATACATTACTTGAAGCTTTAGCATTATTTATCTCTCCGTTATGTAAAAATAACAAAGTCAAATAATAGCAGGTGCTTTTGGTTTGCTGAGGAGAAGCCACTTCAGAATTATCTGTAAGAGAGTGGATATAAAGACTTCAGTTGTAAATCCAGGAAACATCTAACATTCTTCTGCAATAAAGGCAATGCTGTCTCTGGTTCTAAAGTCCACCATTATTAGAGGTTAAGTTCCTCCTTGAAACAGTAAAGAGATCTTTACTGTAATTACCTTGAAAACATGAAAGATGAGAATATTAACACATTTGCAGCTTTAGGGCACAGATTAAGAGCCTTGTTTTCCAGCTCTCTGTCATTTGATCTCTGAATTTGAAATGCTTAGAGAGTAAATCTAAGTAGTATTGTAAGAACAAACCCAGTGGCAAAATGTGTTTATCCCCTTGGGAGACAACAATTAGGTAAGAAAGAGTCCAATTAATTCTGTTAGTTTGCTAAAAATTTATTTCTTCCTGTTACAAGCATAAATGGGTTGTTTGGAATATGTAAAAAGTCTGTAAAGAGAAGAATTTGAGTTTTCCCATTTTCATTTTTGCATTTTTGGAACTGCTGAATCAGCTTTTTGCCTTTTTATTAGCTTTGTAGGAAGTTAAATGGCATTTTATGTCCTTGTCCTAAATATTTTCTATGAATAGAAGTTTCATCCTAAATTTTCACTAAATAAAGTGTGTCAGGTTTAAAATGCATGAAGAGAATTAGTGCTTCATGCTGCAAGAATGCTTTCTATATACCCTGTCTTTAGAAAAGACAGAACTTCTGTTTTCTGAAGTATAAGGAAACTTTTATTCTATATAGTAAACACTGGTTGAAATAAATGAGAAGTTGAAGGTAAAAGCTATACAGAGCAATTATATATTAAGTATATGAAATATATATTTATATATTTGTATAAACACTCTAACCAAATAGCTAAAATAACTTTATTTGAACTGTGACAGAGGCAAAGCTAATGTTACTGAATGCACATGATTTGTATGATATGGAGGATATTTTTCAGGGTTATAATCAGTTTGTTTTTTGCAATACTTATGAAACAAAAGGATTCCAACCAGGAACAATATTGCAATTTTGGTGTTCTCTTTGGTGCAGCTGCCATTTTCTGAGCATTGAAAATCTTCTGAAAAGATTATCATGCATACTTTCAGAAGTCTGGGCTGGATTGTAGCCCAAACCCAAACGTAGTGTTTTGTTTCCTTACAAAATCTCTTGGTAATCAAGAGAGTCGCTGATCTTGATCCTGTTTTTAGAGTGTCCTTGCAGCGCAGTGGTATGAGCCACTATTTTTTCTGTTGATGCTGTAAATAGTTAATTCAGCACGTTAGAGAATATTCAATGTTGCATGTAATAACTGAATGGGGAGAGTAAGCATTTGTACTGCCAGTATGTGGCTAGGTTAATTTAAAATACTGTTTCTACAGTATTCTTATTTCATGTGACCATTCAGGGTAATAAAACCTGATCGTACAAATATTTATAGAAAATGTACACAAGAAGGTGGGAGATTCAGATAAAGAATTATGTATAAAACGGGGGAAAAAAGGTCAGGATTTTTTTTTATTCTTATTACTTTCCTTGCTGTGAACTCTCTTAAATTCAAGGTTCCCCTCCCTTAATTTATATGTAACCAAATTAAGTATAGCCATGGTTAGTATTTCAAAATACATGATGGAATTTCAGTGGGTCTAGCAGTAAATAGTTAAACTTTAACATTTGCATACACTATATTTTCAAAACATACTCAAAGTATGTTTTGTATTTCATATTTTATAGCACCATTGTATATGAATCTTAATGTAGCCCTGGGTTGTTTAGTTTAGTTTTGTTTTGTTTTTTCAGTGTACAAGAAAAGGCATTTAATGTCTATGTATAGTTAAACATAAACTGTTTTGAGTTTTGAAGCCAAGAGCCAGGCTTGTTTGATGATGATGTAGATGATGATCTAGAAAGGCAATTATCTTTAACAAACAAAAATGTTGGCAATTACTGCAGTAAATGGCTATTGGGAAGCCCTGTACAACCACTGTTGCCTTCTTTGGAACATTTTAAATTTCTTTATTTAGACCCAGCAGAGAATTATTAGAAGAAAAAAAAAAACAACAAGCACATTTCAGTTGTTAGCAGCCATCTCCCTTAATTGACTGGGTATTTCTGTCAAGCAGAGGTTTTCAGTGCGGTGAAGCTACAAGACTGAGGAGCTGTCAAACATTCAGTTTCACAGCAAATGGGTTTGTGATGGATTAGCTGCATGCCTTGTACCAGAGCACGACAGGCGAGATGACATGAACTGAGGTCCTCTGCCACCATGCAAACAGGTCAGCATCCCAGGGATACTGGTTTCAATACCATCAATGTACAGTGCTCGTCAAGGAATGAATTCAGATCTTGAAACCTAATCCCCTGGATAATTGTCCTTTCCAATGTACTTCAACACAGATGAACTTTGATCATTACTCCTCACAAATAAGGTTGCCTTGACCTCAAAAACTTTGTTTCCTCTGTAGACAGATATTGGTATTTCTCTAAACTTGCTTACTGCTGGCAAATTTTAATATCCCAGTCATGTGGCTTTCTTTTGATATGTCTGCATCTTTTATTCAGGAGAGCTGTTTGATACTACTAATTTGTGGTACATTAACTGTAGGCTCTTTTATTGTAGCGATACTCCAAAGAACAATAACTTCACATCATCTTACAGGAACCCAGTATCATGTGTTGAAGTGATTTAATTGCAAAGCTCATGTTTTTTCACGTGATTTTGTCTTTGTGTTTAAATATGTATAAATGGTACGATAGTTTATAAGTGAGATGTGTTACAAATCAAGTAACAAAACCACATCATCTCGTATACAGGATTCAGTGAAGATTAACATAAGTACCCTGGGCTTGACGTACACACACACATAGAAATTCTTGTTTTCCTATTCTGTCTTTTTTTTTGTGGCATTGTCAGTAAAGTGTGTCATAGTGACGTCTTCTTCTTAACACAGCCTTTTGAGCTTCATCCTGTCTTATCACCCATCTCTTTTCTGCATGGAAGGGGAAGCAGCTTCATTTCTAAGCAGACCCTTCATCCACCCTTTTATTCTCATAAAAAAAATATTGATACTGCTTTCAAAGTTAGACTGTCTAAGTACAGTTCTCCTTAACTTTCTGCTGCTGAAATAGAGGAGAGTCTTCCTTCAGGGCAGCAGTTACTTTATTATTCATGGCTCCATGATGACCCCATCCAAGAAGACACCTACTCTGAGTTGTCAGGTTTCTTGGTGTGATGTGAAAGTCTTTATATGAATCCTGAACAGTCAAACACTTGGGTTGTGTTTTGTTTTTCTTTTCCCCACAAGTTATACATAGGAAAGTATTCCTTTAGGTTTTGCAATGTGGCAGGTAAACTTTTCACCAAGGTCCAAAGGAAAAGCATCCATGAACACTTGCATGCCAGAGCTAATAACCCTGGGAGGGGGTCTGAGTGGACTGATTACTTACTGGAAGGAGTGTAAACTGCATTCTAACGGGGAAGAAAAGCCTTCCAATGTGACCTGTAAGACTTTGTCTTCTGTTGTAGAAAAAGATGAGTTAGACTTCCACCATGGTCCAAATTTTGTGTGCTTAAAAAAACCACTTTCTTGCAGGATGCTAGTGTATTCTGACTGCATCTTTATCATGGACATTATATACATTGCTTACACATGAAAATAACTCTTTATTTTTCCTTTGCCATGTGTTACTCATCTGTATCTACAAGGTATTTTAATTGATAGGATGTTTCTTTTAATTTTTTTTTGCCTTCATCTGAGATTATTAGAATATATTTTATTATTAGAATATACTTCATGTGTCCTCTTTTTTGTGCAATAGCAGTAAAATAAGCTGGGAGCAAAGAGTTACTAGTAATAAGATTTGTCTAATCTACAAGGTTTAGGATATAAGTAATTGTTGTGTGGCATCTGAAAGACATTTGCTACAGCCATATCATAACAGGAAATTCCTTCTTTGGATGAGGTGCTGCTAAAACATTTGCCAATATGCTGATAGAATGGAGAGACTAGCAGCCATCAGCACATTTGCAGACAGCAAATCAGTTAGGCTTCTTAATTCAGGCTTGGAAAAGGATGAATGAAACTTAATGTCATCAAAGCCTGAGAGATTCATTATAAATACATACAAAGCAATGTGCACTGGAAGGAGTAATTTGAGATGCCTTGTATCCCGGTTCTTTGTGCCCAGACAATTAGATAGTTCTAACAACCTG
Source organism: Pezoporus occidentalis (assembly GCF_034315485.1). Lineage (NCBI taxonomy): Eukaryota > Metazoa > Chordata > Aves > Psittaciformes > Psittacidae > Pezoporus > Pezoporus occidentalis. Next base: position 6,539,899 of record NW_026915724.1, on the reverse strand, counting down.
GTTTATGCTTTTTTAGATTTTATTTAATCTCAAGGACATTCTGTGTCACTTTGCTTTCTAGCACTAGTACTCTCACACTGCTGATCAGTAATTACTAAGGGTACCAGTACCCTTGTAGTTTCTTACTAATGAAATACTTCTCTAATGCTAGCCTCTCTCAAAGGAGACTTCACCCCCAGGATTGTTTGGGAGGTCATACTGAATGCATGGCCCTTCAGGAAACATTTTGGAGCCTGTGGTTACTGCACAGTACACTGAGTGTGCACTTGGCAACAGTGGCTAAGGCAAAGGTATGCTGAGCCAGCTACCAGAAGCTTAGGACAGGACTCATCATCTCAATGTTAGTAGCTCAGTTATATAGGTAAGTTATTTCTTTACTAAAATAGGTGGGATGACTGCATTTCAGCAGGTGAAATTTAATAGTGAACTACTACACGAAAGAAGCAAAGGGTCACAGAGAAAGCATCAGCGGATGAAGGCTGGAAGCAATATTTACTCAGGGAGATCTAATAACCACTCAGGTGATCGGGAACAGGGATGGCCAGTTTTAATTAGTCCTTGGAGACATGAGAAACATGTGGCAAGCTACTCGCTGTTCATTTTGGGTAAGCAGAAAATACAAAATGCCCAGCAGTGCACTTGAGGCTGTAATCAAGGGTTACCATTTTTCATGCTGCTATTTACTCAGTCACTAATTGGCAGAGCCATGTGTTCTGATCTAAGCAAGGTTTGTTTACCCAGCTCTGATTAAAGCTTCTGGTTTTCAGTTTAGACAATAATAAAAAAAACCCAACAAACTCAGGGGAAAAAGTATGAGAAAGACGTGGACCTGTTGGAATGGGTCCAGAGGAGGGCCACGGAAATGATCAGACGGCTGGAGCACCTCTCCTATGAAGAAAAGCTGAGAAAGTTGGGCTTGTTCAGCCTGGAGAAGAGAAGGCTCTGAGGAGACTTTATTGCAGCCTTTACATGCTTAAAGGGGCCTTATAAGAAAGGTGTGAAGAGACTTTTTGCTAGGGCCTGTAGTGATAAGACAAGGGTTAATGGTGTTAAACTACAAGAGAGTAGTTTCAGAGGAGATATAAGGAAGAAATTCTTTATGATGAGGGGGGTGAAACACTGGAATAGGTTGCCAAGAGAGGTGGTAGCTGCCCCATCCCTGGAAACATTCAAAGTCAGGTTATACAGGACTCTGAGCAACCTAATCTGGTTGAAGATGTCCCTGCTCATTGCAGGGGGGTTGGACTAGATGACCTCTGAAGGTCCCTTGTGACCCAAGCCATTTAATGGTAAAATATCAGTCAGTTTACCTTCATCAGTCAGTTTTGTATTATTGGAAAGCAGTTCAGGGCAGATGAGCTGAAGCACTCCTTAGTTAAAATTCTGTGTACAAAATGGAGTTTTACAGGAAGTTGCTTCCTTCCTGCCGCTCACTCCTCTGTCATCAAGGGAATCCCGGGAATTATGGAAAAAGAAAGAAGCTTATTGTGATGGCTTTCTCTTTGATATGTCCAATACTAACCAGGTGTAGTCTAACTTTGTAACCAGCTCCTACCTGAAATAAAGTTTTGCTATGCGGGCATTTATTTTATTTTTTTCCTGAAAGACCCAGAGGCAATGTACTTAGCACCGAAATCTTGTGTATTGTCTGACATAGCCACTGATTCAGTGTCATGCCAGGTAAAAGCAGTTTTTCTCAAGTAGGTTACCTCTTGTTACCTCAACATGCTCTAGAAAGGAAGAAGCTCGTAATTCCTGTCTGTATGAGGTTATTGATGGGAAAATAATTGCTGAAATGTGGAATAATCTATTACAAATTTACTATAGATTTTATTTTAGAAATCCCTGGATTCCTTCCTCATGAAGCAATATTTAAACTTCAGTTCTAAACTATTGTATCTTTAATAGAGTATCATTATAATGTATTTAATAAATAAGCATGGTCTTGTATGGTTTAAATGATATTAGTTAACAGAAGCATAGCTAGACAAACCACAAGTGTGCTCATGTATGCTGCCTGAAATAAATCAAACGGAAATTTATTACTGCGAGCTGTGCAATTTGAGATACCATGTCATCTCATTTGATTGCAACTGATCTTTAGACCTGTACACTGGGTGCAAAGAAATCTACACGTCTTTTGTTTGTACATTGCAAAAAAGGGATGTGACTTTTAGTGTATCGTGAGGGAACTGGTAACCTGTTGGTACAGAAAAGAAGGAAGCACAACACATCCTTTGTGTCAAAGATGGTTGGTTTTCCTTTCCTGCCGTGGAGTAGATAAACCAAGGAGGGATGGCAGCACTCTGAGGCACGGTTCCTAGTAAGGCACTCTACCTGCTTGCTGTTTCTTTGTAAGACTCAGGTTTATTATGGTGCTATAGTTAGGGAAGATGAGGCATTTTCTAGGAAAATATTTCTGCTGAAAAATAGGTTTGCAAGTCCCACTTTGCAGAGTCTGCTTTAGACAGAATTCCCAGAGGGATAAAAAAAAAAAGAGTTGTGAAAATGTCCTCTTTAATACTTTGAAAAATTTCAAATGGACAAGTAGCAGAATAGGGTTCATGAGCCTCAGGCTGAGAAGTCAGTTTGTCTTGGGCAGTCTGCTCCTGATAAGCCATATGCTGTGCAGTCTTGAATGAGCACAAACACAGATCTCATGTACAGCATTGCATAAAATATCCCTTCTGGGCTTACTTTTAGTAATGAGAGTACACAACAAAGGTATACGTAGTAATTCTGAATAACTTACACTTTCCTACTCAAAGTCAAATTTAAGGCTTTTTCTTGATAACTTGGTCTACTAATGTTGTCTTAAAACCTTTTCCATTTTTATCTTGGGAGAAAGTTCTAAATGGTTGCTTTCCTTCTACCTGTTCATCCATTCAGGTCATTGGGTCTTCAGTCATCTGTTCTCACTCTTAGTTCTCCACCTCCTGAGCACTGTTGACACAGTTCTGTCTCTTTTGTATGCCTAGAAGTCTTCTAAGTCACTCACAGCAGGAATAAGTATTGCGAATGTGCTCTTGATTCCAGTTTTGGCAAAGATTATGTGGAAAACCAGAGGGGGATGTTTGTTTCTGAAGTATAATCAGTCATTCTGATGAGTAAACAGCAGGATTAGGCACAATTGCCACAATTAGGGTGTTGCTGTATTTACCTTTATATTCCTGTTAGATGAAATCTGCGTAAGAAGATGTGGCTGAATCTGTGAGGGGAGGAAAGACTTTTGCTAGTTTGAAGGGTCAGAGGAATGATTGTTCAGAAGAAATTTAACAAGCATGCTGGGTGTACAGAACTATGGTTCTTTCTGCAGCTCGCTGCTTACACTGTGACTGTGTTAACCAGTTGCACTGTCACTGTGGCGTATTTTTACCAAAATCGACAGTAATGATTTTGTACTCCAGCACTGGTATTTCTCTAACATGTATATGCCATTGTGGGTTAAATAAGAAAGTCAATTCTTTTCCTTCAAAATGATGTCAGATCTGCTGGAATTTCTTCACTGTTGGATCAAGTTCTTTTTTTGTCCCTACAAATGTACATATTAACAAATGCAATAGTTAAGAAAACAGGCTAATTTTCTGATCGAAACTTTGCTTCTGGAAGCGAGAAAAAATGCTGTGGAGTAACTGAGACACTTTTAAGTTTCAAATTTTCACTTGCATTCTTTACACAAGGACTAGGAGCTTTTAGAAAATAGGAAAAATAGTAGAAATTTCCTTTTAATGAGGATACAAAGTTGAACCAGAGCACCATCCAGTTCCCGTTTATATTTATTCCCTTTGCTTGGCTAAGTCTGTTTTGGAAGTCACCATTGTCCATGTGCGTGCATGTGTCATTGAAGAGGTTTTGACCATGCATCTGATTTCTGTATCGCAGTTTCAGTTCCAGCCATGTGTCCCACAGTGTGCGCCGGGAGAATGACGTGAGCACTTGTAGCATTTCACTGCCGCCTTCTGTGCTTGCTCTGTTGCACAGAAGACAGCTACTTGCAGGGGTTTGAAAGCTTCCAGTATTTATGTGTGTGTGTGCAAGCACAAATTGAGGAAACAGATTTAGTAATTTGCTCCTTGATCAGAGTTTTCTATGATCTGCGAGTCTTGGGGTGGTGCCACTCAACAAGCAAAGATGAGTTGACTTTACTCTTTGGGGGGTTTTCAAGTTAATGGAGCTTTTCATGTGTACATGAACAAGGTCATAGATTAAGGCAGTATTTATGGACTTGATTGAGCGGGACAGCATACTTAGTGTCTGTCAGGACAGGAATCTATAAAGTAAAAAGGTGACGGATATGCCAAGCTGCTTTCCTTTTTCTTGTGTGTTTGTTCTGCACTGTAGTCTTACTTGTAATTGTAGTTTCCACTATGGTGCCATGCTTCACTTTTCAAGACAACACTGCAAGCCATCAATCTTATGCTGCATTTTACTTTCTCAGAGAATTATAAGGAAATACAAAGGAATTTGAAATGAGGTTATTTACAGAAGATCACTATAAAATATTTGTTACAGTCATGTTCCTGCTTGTTTTCTGCCTGTGGATGTTCACCAGGCTGTTGTATTGGGCCCAGGAATTTTAAGATCACCAAATCTGAGGAATATTCAGGAACTGTCTTTCTGTCTGGACTATGGGATACTACACTTCCTTGTGGTGTGGAGCTCTGAGACTGGCTGCTGTATGGCCAGAGATCGAAGGTGAGAAGTCAGTTCCTCTTTATAGAGGATACAAATACCCATCCAGAGCTCTGTGCTCATGGGTGTGCTGCATTGCTGTTTCACCTTGGAAGGGTCTTATGACAGTGTAAGCCATATCATTCTATCATGCACACAGCACGAGACACTGAAAAATGATAGGTGTCTACCCACAGAATTTTCCTCATTTGGCTTCCTGACAGCCTCTTTGGGGCTGCTCAGTTGCCTTCCACATACAATGCTCCCCTCCCCTCCTCTGATTGCAGTCAGAGCCTTCTTTTCTGTAGCAGTCTCACACATTCTTCTTGAACTTTTCCCTCCTCCAGACTTCAGTGAGTTAGTCACTAGAAGAGCAAAAACCCTCAGCAGGTGGTCTTGGTTGTGCTATTAGGACAATGTTGTGCTATGAGGGCAGGATCAGTCAACTGCTGATGGGTCTTTCAAGAATAGATGAAGGCACGTACACTTACAGAGCAAACAACATACAGGAAACCCTTCCAGTGAAGTAGTAAACTGGAAATCAGGATTTGAAGTAGATTAATTTTAATTTCTATGCAGTCGTGGTTTTTATGCATTTTAGGGATGCCACAGGCTAAAGCTTCATAATAAAAGTGAATTATTATTTGTTAGGAAAATTTATTCAGATACATTTTTTCCAGTTGTTGATTTAACATTTCCTTTAAAAGTGCCTGTAGTCTGGTGACTAATTCTGTGACAGTTAAAATGAAATGTATAAAAGTGCTGAATTATCTCTGTTTCAGCACTATAAAACTGGACATACTTGCTTATGTGAGTAGATCTTTTCGCTTCTAATTTGCTAAGGTTATCACAAGAGTCTTGAAATATAGCCTGCATGTGCAGATCTAATTTCCAGCCAACTCAACCCCCACTTCATGGGTTTTTAATACATTTTGTACAAAAAAATAAATTAGGTGTTTGGAAGGAGCTCACTATATTTCAAAACAACCAAGTGAGCCTTTTGCCACAGGAATCATGCTATTTAACTGAAGAAAGCATTGCTGCAAAACTGTCTCTCTCTTTCAGGATTTGTAGATCATTCAACAAGGATGAGTCTCCCTAACTGAGTAAAAGCAAATAGATGGCTGCAGGTGACCTTTTGCTCTCAAGTGTTATTAATTCTCTCCCTATTGGATGCAAGTAAGCAACTGAAATGCTGGATTGCTGTTCCACATATTCAATATACATGATAAAGGCAGGTGACTTAAAATCTGTAGTGTTTTCACTAACTTATGCCTGTGCTGAATCATAGAATGGTTAGGGTTAGAAAGGACCTTAAGATCATCCAGTTCTAACCCCAATGCCATGGGCAGAGACGCCTCATGCCAGCACTGGACCCTTCTGTCCAACCTGGCCTTGAACACTGCTACTTTGTTATTTCTTCTGACATCTTCCTTTTCCCATCTGTTTTATATATATATATATATATATATATTCAAATATATATATATTTGAATACAACCCCAGAAACACGTGTTGAATACCTGATGTCTCTAATATAATGTATATACTTTTACAAGCAGTGTTTTGAATAAACTAGCCTGTAGTGCATGATGGAATATTGACACTTATGATTATATTTTTATTTCTTTTTAATTCAGTGTTTCCAAATAGGAATTATAAAGTGGTAATATTCAAATGATTATTTTCCCCTCCTTCCCCTCATATACTTGTATGCTAAAAAATGCACATACCACTTTATGGCTGCTGTGGAGAAGACTCTGCAGCTTGTAATTGGGAGACATCAAGCTTCAGGGAAAGTTTCATAAAAAAGAGGAAAGCATCCAGCTTTGGAGTAGTAGGTGGAATGTGGTAGGCTACTCTATTGCCTGGAGCTTATTGTCTATATTTCTATATTGATTGAAATACTTTCATTTTGCATTCAGTCTCAGTTACAATTGTGCATCCGATACTGCAATTCTAAAGATGATAATATTCTAATTAAATTATTATTTTTTTAAGGGAAGTGTTTAATGGTACACGTTTGTGTGATTATTTGGTACTCAACTTATTTTAGAGCTCCAGCAAATGAAACGCAAGATAATTTATATACTATAGTGGTATACATACAGAGCATCACAAAATGATTCAGAAGGAAGTGACTTCTAAACAACAGAGACAAAACAAGCCTTTAAGGTGCAATTTAAGGAGATAAATTGCCCTTGTGGCTGAGGAGGAAGGAAAAGATTGAATTATAGACAAAGGATGTAGAGAAAGCAAAACGGGACCTTCCCATTTGGGGAGAGACAAGGGACACCAAAACTGATGAATGGAGCACCACAAGAAGAGGGGGTGGGTGAGCCTGAGATCAGAGTGGTCAGAGTAGAAGGTCAGCCAGAAGTTTTACATTACACAAATACGTTTTTTAAAGCAATGTAAGCTATTTTCCCTTAGGTTCAGAGGTGGACAGGCTAAAAATTGGACCTGCATCTTCTTGTCACACAGAATATCTGTTTGGCTAAGGTGTTTCTGGTGTTTTTAAAGCAGAGGGTAGAGAGGTGGGGAGAAGGTAAAAAAAGAATGGTGGTAAGCTGGGATGTATTGAATAAGCCAGTCTTACAAGCCACTGCTTCCTCCCATGTTTAGTCCCTAAGGAAAGATGTATCTCATCTTTGGCTCTTGTCTGTAGGTTTCTTTTTAAGTTTTGTGAAGAATAGGATATAACACACCTGCTGTGTATAACACACATCCTGTCCTTGGCTAAAAGTGGGCACAGCATGAGAAATATTCAAGCACAATTCTGGTATGACACTCACTATAGAATAATCCTTAAGATATTTTTTTTCTGCCATCACTCAGAGCTGTTGAGAGAAGCTCAATCTCGTGGACGTTGGGAGTTGCTGGATTTTTTCAGTTCAGTCCACTAAATCCAGGTTGCTGTGGCCCTGTGCTCCTTGATCCCAGCTCTAGACTGCTTGTTCTTCTATTTGAATTTTGTGTGTATCCAGGACTAACTCCTATACGTATACCTGTAGATGTAGGTACATTTTCACTTTCACTGCCAATTTGAAGGAAGATCCTTGTGAGAACCTGGTGGCTGATATAATTTGGTCTTTAATGTATAACGTATAAACCTTAATCAGCTATAAAACATTATTTTTCAATGTGGTGTAAAAAAAGCAATTATGGCACTCACAAGTTTACCATTCAGTATGTTATGATGTGCTTTGGAAATTAGGTATTTTAATTATTTTTTTTTTTATCATCAAAGGGTTTTCTTGGCATTATCCACTAATGGATGCACTAGTACATCTCTTTGCTTTAAATAGCGAGCAGCACATTCAGTTGTATTAGTGAAATTATCTAGGCAATGGTCATCTTTGTATTGCCAGCTTTAAGCAATTTGGAGCTCTTTTGAAACTGTTGGTATTTATTAGAGTAGAATACTTCTCTCAATTATAACAGTTTTTCTTCACACATGCTTGTCATGAAAAACCTGGCACATAAGCATATCCTTTCTGCTGTTGTGTGGTGGCATTTGTAATTTGCATAGGAAATGTACAGTGTTTTGCCTTTACTGTACTTAAATAGCAGTCAAGCATATGTAGAAGATACATAAAGAAATTCTGCCCTGGGTCTAGCTCACTGAACAGCAATTCAAGTTCTGTTTGACAGCTCAGAGAATCTTGTACAACTTCTGTTGTTTTAAGAAGATCTGTTGAATTATATTCACTATCCTCTTTGAGCTATTTTGGCTATTCCCTCAGAAAATATTGAGGAGCCTTTTCCATGACCAAGTGCTACAACTAATGCTAAAATATCTATTGAATCTATTTGAAATCTAGAATACCTCAACCCTTCAGTAGAAACATAAACAAGTATCCTGTGATCTAGGAATGGCTGTATAGAATGCTGATGAAGAAATTTCTTTGTAAAATAAGTCATTGATCAACTTTTACTTTCTGAACACAAAGTTTTAGACTGTGTGAGTGATACAGTAAATCTCTCTGGATAAGTCATTTTATTGAAATCAAACTGGAGATTGAAATCAAGTTGGAGAAGCTCTGGCTGCCCCATCCCTGGCAGTGTTCGAGGTCAGGTTGGTTGGGGCTTTGAGCAACCTGATCTAGTGGAAGATGTCCCTGCCCATGGCAGGGGAGTTGGAACCAGATGATGTTTAAGGTGCCTTCCAACCCAAGCAATGTATTTATAAATTATGAGTTATAAATACAGCATTAATTTTATTTAATACTGAGCTTTAACATGCCTTACATGGAAACTTCAGAAAAAAATAATCTGTTGTTCAGCTATATTGTTGTTGAAACACAAATGACATTTAAGTAGCGTTGTAGGTTTATTCATAATTGTGTTGTAAGACAAGAATTTCTATATACTTAGGAAAGTAAGTGCCCAAGGGTGTGTATGTCAGAAATTTCATGAGAATTCTTATTAATTATTAACAGCTCAGGAGTGAAAAGTTAGATCTTTCCAGTGGGAATCTCATAGATAGGAAAAGCTGTATTCACTGAAAAAGGTGATGCTTTCTGTTTATATTCCTTCAAATAAAATCCCAATAGCTGCAAACAGACTTTCTGTAGGGGTATGTGAAGTACAGTCTTTTTGTCCAGTCATCTTTGTCAAAAGCTTTGGCCACTGTCAGTATATTTGACTATGTTTTGAGAAAGTACAAAATCACTCAGTAGCTTCAGACCTGTTAAAAATCTGTGTTTCTAAGACTTAGCTTTTAAAGATAGTGTAGAAAAGGTCACCATAATGGAATGTGAATTTTATATGCTGTTTCTGAATGAAGAATTGAGTCAAGTTTGCTCTATGTGATTTATGTAACAAGGCTTCTGACACGTTGGCCCTCAGTAATGTCAAAGTACGCATATCCTAACATAAATGTAAATGCATAGCAACATTCAATAACAAAGATGAGCTTGTGTTTTACAGAGGATGCCCAATGCCTGGTGTTAAGCCATGAAACTTTGTAAATGTTCCATTTATGCTAAATTATGCTCTTTCTTATCTAATTCCACCTTATTTTATTGTCATTCATTGTTGTCTCTCTTTGCTTATGCTCTCAGATGCATTTCTAGCATGACTCTCATGTTCATTGAGTAGCATCCTGTGCTTTAGCTGGTGTTTACAAGCAGGACACTTTCTTTATCATTTGTTGATTAAGTTTTGTTTTTTTTTTTCCCCATTGTTCATTTTCATCATTCTGTTAATGGAAAGAAGGAGCAAAAAGTGCTTAAGTGGTGCTCGGTGGGGGGAAGGTAACAGGTCACTGTGGAACATTAAATGGAGAGTATATTCCAGTCAGATAGAAGAGGTTGAGGAAATTGCAATCACAATACTGAATTAATTTACATGAATACTGTTGGCTGCTGCATTGCTTTTAATAATTATTCTTAAGACAGAAGACATTTTCCAGAAAGGCTCATGGAAGAGGTGGATCAGAAGGGGGATTCAAATCTGGTGTCGTAGAACTAGCCAGACCATACCTGGAAGAAATGTGAATCAAATCTGCCTCTAAGACTATGCCACTCAGTACATCTGGTTACATTTGGAAACTTATTAGATGTCTCATATGCTAACTTTCATAAAACAGGTAGTTTTATGTGCCCATCAGTAGAAAGGGGAAGCTGCATCTGCTGATGGGCTGACATTGGATAATAGGCATAAAGCCATCCATATGTCCCTGCTCTTTCCATGTCCTTTGCACATTCAGCTTTCTCTTCCTGAGAGAAATGCTCAGAAAACCCTCTTAATGCCAGTAGTGACTGTGTGAATGTCAGAGACGGAGCACTTCATTTCCCTCTGCCTCAACAAAAGAAAAATCCAGGAAAGCACTTCTCAGTTGTGTGTCATTCCCTTCTTTTGTGCCAAATTTGCACATGCTCCATTTCTTTTGTTTAAAGCCAGTGGAAGGTCGCCTGTGTAGCACAGTTTTGGTAACCCTGAATAGTAAATTCAGATCACAAATCCTCAAAGCAGTTAATAAAATCACTGCAGCAGACCTCCCACTGAATCCTGCTGGGGCTCCTGAGAAAAATAATTAATCTCAAACCTACTTATTTCAACATTGTTCACTCACTGAACAAATGTGTGGAAAAAAGACCTTCCTGAAATAATTACCCAGTTCACAGATTATGGTTCTGACAGAGAAAAGTACTTGGACATAATGGGAGACCCAGGCCGCTTTTCTTATAATTTTCCTGGTGTAGATGCCCCAAAGGGAAGAGGTAAGCACAAAAGCTGATGTCACTGAGAAGATATGTTATTACTATTGGTGTTATTTTTGTAGCGATATTTAGGGACTTGTATAAATCAGGTTCCCACTCTGCTAAGCATTTTGTATGCAAATAGTGAAGAGATTGGCTCTTCCTTTACAGGGTTTACATCATAAATAAAAAGATGAGGCATCCAGCAAATTAATGAGCAGCTGAGTTCTCTTTGGGGAAAGATAAAAAATTAAAGGATTAGAGTTGTGGTGCTTTGTCTAGCTTCTTTGTCCAGATAGTTTTCCTTAATTTTGAACTATGCACATTTTCCATTGCTTTTACAATTTTTTGGGGAAGAAAAGTTCAGTTCTCTCTTGCAAATTTACTGCAGAATATAAAAAGTGTGGCTCGTGAGGGGCTAAAAGCGTGTGGAAAGGATTTTTCATGGCCTTAGTGGTTTCTCCAGTGACTGTCAAGATGGCATGATCAGAAAAAGGAATGTGAACGTAGGCCTGTAGCTGGGCAAGTTGTGGGCCAGGTCAGGGCCAAGTTTGTTCATCTGTGGGAAAGGAGGCAAAGCAGAGTGTGGTTGCATTCCCAGTCTGCACAGGTGAGTGAGGGCTGCAAAAAGGGTGGGAAACGGACAGAGCCTTGGCTTTTCACATTCCATTCTCAGACACGGGCAGTGTTCAAGGCCAGGTCAGATGGGACTTTGAGCACCCTGGTCCAGTGGAAGGAGTCCCTGCCCATGTCAGGGGGGTTGGAACTGGATGACCTATAAGGTCCCTTCCAACCCAAACCATTCTGTAATTCAATGATTCTGTGCCATAAGAAACCTCTTGCACAACAATTCAGAATACAGAACTGTTGTCCCGTTATGGGAGGCATAACACCAACACCTTGCACCAGCAAGAAGGCACAGCTGCCTGATCAGGTATTCCTCTCCAGTCCAAGCCTAAGGACTTGGTACTTGGGTACTGTTGTTCACTTACATCTTCTTATTCTCTTTTCTTGCTGTACTGACTTTCAGGAAAGGAAGTACAAGTAAATGGAGTGGGTTCTCATCATGTCCTTGTGCCTGTTTGAAATCTACCTTTAGCGGGGTGTGGGATTTGATTTTTGAGTAAAAGCATCTTTCTCAAGAGCAGTGTCTCTGCAGTCAAGAGCTCTGTGCCCTGTTCTGATGGAGCCAGCTGGATGTTTTATTTGACTTCTAATAAATTTCTTTAAGGTTTGATTTCGCCCTCAGCTAAAGAACGGCAGGTAATTCTTACTGTGCCAGGCAAGTCTGTAAGGAGGTTTATAATCCCAGACTAGGCAGCAGTGTAGCAAAGCAGGTTAAAAGCCATTGCACTGTGCCTGTTCACTCAGCAGGAGCAGTTTTGAAGATTAAGAGTGTGATATGTGACAGTAGTGACAGTACCCCACTGGCAAAGGTATTGTGCCACACAGTGTTGTTGGCTGTACTGATTGGCAGAGGAGCTCTGATGGCTGTGGCTGTAGGTGTGTTGGCCAGTGTTTCTGTACTGAGTTTGCGTACAGGCACTGCAACTGAGGGCCGACCTTCTTTTAACAGCCTTTTAGCTATTCTGAAATTAAATTGGGCTACACTGTGGAAAACATTTAATTTGGAAATATCTATTTGTAGGCAAGTGAGCTGTGAAAATCCAGATCTCTTGATAAACTCTCCCTGCTGTATCAACATTGATGACACATGAGGCAATTTTTTGCTGTGCTCTGTTCATTCGTGGGAACCAGAATATCCCAAAAATATTCAGTTTGTGTTTTAAGCACAGCTCTAATGATCTTATTAAAAGTGATGCAGGAGCAACTTTGTGCTTGGAAATGTTTTGTTCCTCTTGCTGCCTAAATTCCAGCAGTAACTAATTTGAGATGTAACATGAGACTTGTAGCAGCATACAATAAATTAACTATTAATTCAGAGGATCATTTTTAAAATGATTTAAATTTTTTGCTAAAATTTCAAAACAAATTAATAATGATTTTTCATATTGTTTCCATCCTCAACACATTAACTGCTCATTACATCTTTGTATTGTCTATTGATCCATCTACCAGTTTATTCCATTCTCCTGCTTACCAGTTGCACCCATGAGCCTGAATTTATTGGAACAGTTAAATGATATTAAATGCACTGTAGCTGGGAACCAGGGCCAGTAGGCAAACCTATTATTATACTAATGTAGTTTTCAGAATTACATCTCACTAAGCTCAATGTTATCTTCGTGGTATTCTCAAGCCCAATGACAGGTGGGATGGTTTAATATCTTCTGAGCTGTGTACAGATCTGGTGTGTTTGCTTAATGAACCTGTACTTTCAGACATTGTTTTCCTTTATTTCTGAAGAAGTTTAAAATGCTTAAAACAATCACAGACAAAACAAGCGGCAAAATTGGTCTGGATTGTGGAGGTAGTTTTCCTTTCAGACATCTGAGTAAGCAGCAGTTCGCTGCCTCTACTTCTGAATAAATCGGAGTAAAACTAGTTGGCAAAGGCTGTCTAGAAACAGAAACCAATACTGTTATAAATGAGGACAACTCATCTAATTTCTGTGGAATTATGCAGTCAAAAAATAATTCTGACTATGGATTAAAATCATTTTGGAAAGGTAGTAATAACCCCACCCCACAGGGGCCTTCTCATATCTTTGCTGAAAAGCAAGAACAAATACTTTAATGTCTTAGGTAGAGTAAATAAAATATTTGATCTCAATTATTCCTGACTTGAATTGCTGATGATTACCTTTGGCTAGGAGTTCGTATAAATTTGAAGAAGGTTGAAGAAACCCCAGTCCACCAAATCTTTTCCAATCCAGATCAGTCCTCTCTTTTTTTGTATGAAATTCAGCTGGCAGTCACATTGGAGATCACTTTGCCTCCTGGAGAGTGCAAGGCAATATTCATGCCTTGATACCCATTCTCCTGTAGGTGCAAAAATGCAGAACATCCAGCCTTATTTTGTCCAGTGAATAAGCAAGCAAAAGCTGCCAGTCATCAAAAGGTGAGGAAAACTAGTTCCTCTGCAGTTGAGTAACTCCTTTCATGTTTGTTGGGCACATGAGCAATGAAACAGTTATGTCTGGCTTTTTAGCTATAGGAACAGATGATGGCCCACCTTATTCTTGTTACCATCAACAAGAAAACAAATCCCTTTGGGAATATGAAGGGTTTTACATGTAAACATAGTATTAGCAGTATTAACTTAGTTCTTGCTGGTCTGATGGAGGCAACCACACAGCTGGGCTCTTCTGCTGAGGCCGAACATACTATGCAGTTAATAAAATCCATTGCAGAGGTGACAAAACCTCTTCTAAGTGCAAACAATCCACACAATCCTGACATTCTTTGTTACAGAGCATCTCATTTTTTCCCACCCCACATTCATGAAAGTGGTTGGAACCCTCCTCCCTTGCACAGGGCAGACTCACAGCTCCTCGCTGGTGCTTGAGCAGGGAGGCTGCTGGATGAAAGAACACCCAGAGCTTTTCATTGTCACGATCCAATGGCACAGTTATTTTGCTCCTCTGTTGTTGATGAGCTAGATGAAAGAGGGCTTATCGTAACAGTTGTGGCCTGTGTGGCACTGCCTGCCTCCATCTTTTGTCACAGAGCCTGAAAAGAATGTATTACCAGAGCCAACAGTTGTCTTGGGTTGTGAGTCAGTCCTAGAGCAGCCTGTTTAAAGAAGGATGAGGCTGGAAGAGTCACCTTACCCCCATCCCCTCAGCTTCACAAAGAGTGTTCTACAGAGGTGTCAGGAGAAGCTGCAAGCGATGTTAGAAAACAGATGGGAGACCTCGCTTAGGATCAAGCATTGAGCTTGATCTGTGCCTTTTGTAAAATTAAATAAACATACCCCATGGATCATGTATTGCTGTGAAATAGGATACACCTGTCCAAGGGTACTTAATCTTTCAAAAGTCTCTGTTACTTTTACTTCTGTGGGATTTTTTTTCCTTTCTTGTCACATACTTTTTACTGAAATATCACATCTGCTGTCCCAGTAATAATTTCCGTGAAGGCATTTGATGAGCCCTTTCATATCTGAGATCTTAGCATGTCCTGGGCCTTTTAAGAATTTTACAATACCAAAGGAGTTTTACAATCAGTCTTTACAAGTATAGAGAAAGCCAGTCATTGAGTAAACTATCTTAAATTAGTGTTATTGGCAGCTTGCAGGTATTAGTAATGTAATAACCTTTCCCACACCCACCTGTGCTAATTTGAATGCGTAAAGCTACTTTCCTCCTTCCCCTCCCTGTTCCAAAGGAGACCTAAATATCGCCTATGTGGATGCATTTTGGGTTTGCCCTCCAGATTCACTTGCTGTTACCTTTAGTTGAAATTTCAACAAATGAGATTGTAAGAGCACATATCTTTTCTGTTGTCTGTCAAGAGTAATGTTAGGAGTATTTAGATGTGCTTCTCTCTGAATCATTCTGATTTTTATATAACTAAGAAAATCCCTCTGGAATTTTCACAGCATGTCAATGCAGTCCGGTACTTGTGGACATCTAAGATCAGAAGATACATCTAGTGAGGACATTAAACAGGTATCTCAGCCTAGTAAAATGACAGAACAGATTTAAAAAGGATGAGGGTCCTCTTAGTGGCTTTTTATTTTCCACTTTAAATTCTTTCAACTCTTGATCTTTGGTATTCTTTTCAACTTTAACTTCTATACAGGATGCCATTGGAAGCTATTGGTGAGTCAAGAAAATCAGAATGGCTTCTCTGTGACATTCAAGGTGACTTTTTTAAAAAGGGTCTGTTGTGGTTTAAACCCAGCCAGACAGCTTGTTCACTCACTGCCCCCCTTCTTGCCCTCCCCCTACTCCCAGAGGGACAGAGAGGAGAATCAAAAGAATGCAATTCCCATGGGTTGAGATAAGAACAGTTTAGTAACTAAGGTATAACAGAAATCACTAGTGCTACCACCAATGATAATAATGATGAAGGAAATAACAAAGGAAGAGAATACAACACCTCATCACCAGCCAGCTGATAACTTGCCCCCCCCAGCCCGACCAAGCACTGACCGATACCTCCTCCAACCCTGCAGTGTCCTTCCGGGTAACTCTTAGTTACCCCCCCGGGCATGACGTGCTGTGGTATGGAACACCTCTTTGGCTAGTTTGGGTCAGGTGTCCTGTCTCTGCTTCCTCCTGGCTTCCCCTCCTCCCTGGCAGAGCATGAGGCTCACAAAGTCCTTGGTCAGGGTAAACATGACTTAGCAGCAACTAAAAACATCGGTGTTATCAGCGCAGTTCCCAGGCTGAAAGTCAAAAACACAGCGCTGCACCAGCTACCAAGAAGGGGAAAAATTTACTACTACTGCTAAACCCAGGACAGGGTGACAAACTGTCTAGCAATCACAACAAATCTGTTAGATGAATTAGAAAACAGTTTGCAGTACCAGAAACTTGGCAGGAGTTTGACCCAAATTATTTCAGTGCAAACTTGGTGATAGGAATAAAAAACATATAATCCATGAGAGGGGTGAATTATTTGCTATGGGCAGTTTTATGTAGAGTTTTTCTTTTTAATGAACAGTTCGCCAGTATATCAAGCACAGCTTATCTATTATATTTACTTTCCTTTAAAGAAAATATTACACAAAAGTATAGACCTATATAAACACAAAAGTATACACATTTGCCTTTGATGACAGTATGTTTCTTCCATTTGCTGTAGAGCATCTGGTGTACATTCCCTCCTGTATTTTAAAGAAAAATAAGCAGAAATCCTCAGTCCTCTATTTCCTTAGAGCAATAACCAAAGAACAGATCTCGGGTATTGATGATCTTTTTTGTAGAGGATAGCATTGACGCTACAGTTTGTGGGTGTCATCTCAGCTGTGCTGAGGAGACTCAGTTTTTACTGGCTTCGTTATCAGCAGTCATGGATTTTTTTGTGAAATCAGCTAAAGTTTAAGATGCTCAGCATGAGGAGGTCCTTAATACCTTTTGGGACTGAGCTGTTACTATAACCCTAGATTTAAAATGCCTCTTTGGCCATGAGGGAGAATATGACACTTACAAGCTGTTGCTTAGATGCTGTCATCAGCATTTTCTCTCACATGACCATAAAGTATTTATGTTTGTATTTGCATATCTAGTGCCATTTGTGAATGCTGAGTATGGTCATTTCTCTTTGTGGCTTGATTAATTGCCTGAGCACCAGGGCTTTCCCCAGGACTTTTCAGGTAACTTTTATATATTCTCTGATTGGCACATCAGATAAATTCAGTAATTAAATTCTATGGTGCTATCTGTGCAATCACTTAAGTTTATCTGTCCATTTGCTTCTCCTTATCTCCCCCAAAGCTCAGAGTGTGGACAAGAGAAGTGCTGAGTAAAGCGGTATTGCTCTTACTCATCCTAATCACAAAGGAGTCCATCATATTGGAGAAGCAGCAGATGTGATTCACACTCCCAAATGAGACCCTTTCTGCTGTAAATGTATCCCTTTCTCCAGTTTACCTTGTTTTTCTTTCTGTCCTGATACTGAAGTGGTATTTAGGTACCTCATGATTTTGTCAACTTCTAGCTTTTTATCACCACCAATTCCAGACACAGTTGGGCCTGTCAGTGAAGGATAGACATGGTTTACTTGTATTACAAATATAAGAAAAGTTGTGTGACTGATCTTTCGTCTTTATTCTGCAGTGCTACTACCCTCCTAATGCCAAGGGCAGGCTGGAGGGTGTTCTGAAGTAATAGATGTCTTCCTGTAAGCTTCATTATTTGATTTTTTAGAGAGGGATATTCTGTTCCAACCTTATGGCCAGAACAAAATTCAGTTAATTTGTCAAAAAAAGGACCTGGTTTTTTATCACTCAGTGATATCTGAAAGTGGTCATACGAATGTTTTTATGAGGATATGCCGGAGGAATAAATACTTAAGAGCAGGGCAGGCAATGTTGCCAAGTAACTTGAGAGAATAACTGGAAGGTGCATGGCAGTTGAATACAGATCTTTTATTTACATTTTCTTATTTTATTTGCATTTTTATTTTACATTTCTTGCAACAAATGCTCGAATTTGGGGGAAATTGTTCTCTAAGGAAGATGCAGATACATCCTTGTTTCAAAACTGTTGTCTAGCTTTTGACATAATTAGCATTTATTTTATTAACTGTTGTTCTTTGCATCTGGGCTTGCTTATCTAGTTTCACATCTTCTGTATGGTACTTTTTTTGCAGTTCTAGCTTGTGCAAAATCCATGTGCATGGCAGCATCACATACCAGTGGCAAAATAGCCATTGTTTTAGCTTGTCTTACGCTGCTGTGTTTTGTTCCAGCTATAGAGGTCAATGGGATGCCAATACAGGTAAACAGTTATCACATCAAGAGTACTTTTCATATTTTTGGCATGGCCCTAGTCTACAAAAAAGTGAAGGAATTTGATGAACTTATGAAAATTATGGGGACAGAAGTGGAATCACCCTCATGGGCTGCAGTGTCCCCTCTGTGGTCCCTACATGGCCTGGCTATTGCTGCCTTTGAAGCACTTATCCAAATTCCTAAGGCTGAGGGAAGATAAACCTGCCACAGTCATAATAGGAGCTCCATAATTTGTAGTTGTGCTGTTGTTTGTTGTTACCATCTCTGCCAAAATAGGTTATATTTTCTTTGGAAAATTAGAGATCTGTGTGGGTGCAGCAGAAGAAAAATGCATGAAGCGGCTATAGCAAAACTGTGTGCATGCATGCTTAGTAGAATAACCATTCCCATTTAGTCTAAATGGAAGATTGCAGTGCAAAATAATTTTCCAGCTTAGAGAAACTGTAACACAGTTAATATTAATATCATGCTGAACTTTTTCAAGTTGATAAAGCGTATTGTTGGAACTAATTAATATGCTGCTTTTTTAATACTCCAAAGACCTGAAGTTAGTAGTTTGATCATTAGACCGTGTTTCCTATTTAGATACAATTTGGAGATGATTAGAAATGCTAAGGTGCCATGCAGGTCAAGTGTGTGCCATTATAAGAGCTATTTAATGCATTTTAATGGTAGCTGATAAGGTGTAAACTGCTTTGTAAGCCAGACGAAGAGGTTATTTTCTATTATACATTAAATCTATTGGCATAAATAGATATTACATTTTTCTACTTTGGTTAAAAAAGCTTGAAACCCTTCATATGATGCTACAAGAAGTAACTGACTACTGCTGACAGCGGCATCTTCTTATGTGACTGGGTGTGTTAGGGTTTTCAGGAATGAGTTGTCATTTTGTACTTTGTGCTAGGGTGAAAAAGATGATTTTTAACAGTCATCTGCACCGTGTCAAATAGCTTTGCAGAAAGCCTGGTTTCTTAATTTTCCTGGGCTTAAGTTGAGCTGTCTTTATCTCCTGCTGCCTACTTTCTGTTCCATCTTCATCTGCTGCCAAAAGGTATTCCGTTCTGCCTGAGGTCTGTGTCAGGAAGAGCTTTCATACCATCATCTGCCAAATATAAGCAATAGGGTGGACATGCTCTGCAGTAACGATAGCAACAGTTACAGAAATTTTAACATACAGCAATAACAACTTCAGAGCAATTTGTGTGCTGTCTGTTCCAGACTTGAGTTTTTGAAGTTTTAGACACTCATCTCTGCAAATCAAACTGTTTCAGTATATCAGGTAGAGAAGACTTTAGAACTGTAAGCAGTCAGAGTAACCTGGCATTTTGGAATATGTCGATATTCTGTTCAAAACTGACATAGTCAAGAAAAGATTTTTCTGCCAGCACATCCAGTTACTCCACCTGCCAACTGTTTCTTGTAAAGTT